>NC_041732.1:105409993-106009993 GCF_004115215.2 Ornithorhynchus anatinus | reverse complement strand
TTTTACTAAGGAAGAAAGTGAGGCATGGAGAATTGAGGTGATCTCCCCAGAGTCACACGGCAGGCAAGTGAGAAGCAGCGTGGTTTAGCGGAAAGACCCCGGGCTTGGAAGTCAGAGGCCGCGGGTTCTAATCCCAGCTCTGCCATTTTGCCAAATCACTTAACTTCTCTGTGCCCCAGTTACCCCATCTGTAAAAGTGGGATTAAGACAGTGAACCCCACGTGGGACAATCTGATTTACCTTTGTCTCTACCCCAGCATTTAGAACAATGCTCGGCACAGAGTAAGCGTTTAACAAATAATAATAATGTTGGTATCTGTTAAGCGCTTACTATGTGCCGAGCACTGTTCTAAGCGCTGGGGTAGACACAGGGGAATCAGGCTGTCCCACGTGGGGCTCACAGTCTTAATCCTCATTTTACAGAGGAGGTAACCGAGGCACCGGGAAGTTAAGTGACTCACCCAAAGTCACACAGCCGACAAGTGGCCGAGCCGGGATTCGAACCCATGATCTCTGACTTCAAAGCCCGTGCTCTTTCCACTGAGCCACGCTGCTTCTCTAATACCATACCATACTAAATACCATCATTGTTATTAGTATTGTTAACTGGCAGAACAGGATTAGAACCCAGAGCTTCCAACTTCCAGGTCGCTACTTTTATCACTAGGCCAGACTGTCCTCAAAGATTATATATTTTTTTCCTCTCTCTGACGTAATTTCATTTCTCTCGGCCAAACAACTGTATTCACTGAACAGGGATAATGATGATGAATTATAATAACTATTGGACCTTTTAAGTGCTTACTATGTGCCAAAAAAATGTACAGAGCGCTGGAGTAGATACAAGGTAATGAGGTTAGACATATTTTCCATCCCACGTGGGGCTCACAGTCTAAGAAAAGGGGGTGAGGATTTAATCCCCTTTTTATAGAGGAATTCATTGAGACATAGAGAAGTTGTGACTTGTCCAAGGTCACACATCCAACCTGTGGCAGAGCCAGGATTAGAACCAAAGCCTCCTAACTCCCAAGCCCATGCTCGTTCCACTAGGTCACACTGCATCTCTCATCATGCTTCTCCATACATTTATAGAGCAATCAGTCGATCAATCAGAGGCTTTCCCATACTGTGCCCCCCTTTTCCTCTGCTCCTCTTTCCCCCCCATTCATTCATTAGTATTTATTGAGCGCTTACGATGTGCAGAGCACTGTATTAAGCACTTGGAATGTACAATTCGGCAACAGATAGAGACGATCCCTGCCCAGTGACAGGTTAACAGTCTAATAGGTGACACACATTCCCCCAGACTCCCTCCATCTGCTCTACCCCCTTCTCCTCCCCACAGCACTTGTGCATATTTATACATATTTATTACTCTATTCTATCAATGATGTGTACCTATCTATAATTCTATTTATCTCTTTTGATGGTACTGATGCCTGCCTACTTGTGTTGTTTTGTTGTCTGTCTCCCCCCTTCTAGACTGCGAGCCCGTTGTTGGGTAAGGATTGTCTCTATCTGTTGCTGAATTGTACTTTCCAAATGCTTAGTAGAGTGTCTGCACACATTCATTCAATAGTATTTATTGAGCGCTTACGATGTACAGAGCACTGTACTAAGTGCTTGGAATGGACAAACTGGCAACAGATAGAGACAGTCCCTGCCCATCGATGGGCTTACAGTCTAATTGAATGCTTAGTAAATACGACTGAATACTATTTACTGTTTGCAGAGCCCTTTATCAAGTGTTTGGGAGCGTACAATATAATGGAGTTGAAGGACACATTCCCTGTCCACAGTGAGTTTACAGTCTCCATCAGCGTTTCTGGGATTATCGACCATTTGGTCTCGATCCCGCCATTAAGGAGGGCGCACGATAATTACACGGACACTCCTAATACTGACCGAATCAACCCTCAATTCCTAACCATCCACATAGGGTAGAAATACAGTATTTTTAGGGTGAGGTTGTAAGATTTCAGATCTTTGCAATAAGGTGATCTGCTGCCGGAAGATGATTTTCAACGCTGGGACTGCACTAGGGCTGTTAGCTATCTTCATATTAGAATGTCTGAATTTTTCATGAGCGCTGTGGAAACACTGGAGAATTCACTCTCTCGATTTTGCATGATGGTTCAGTCTCTGAGCCTCCTGTATCAGTGACCTACTGGATCCTCGGAAATCCACTCGTCTGCGGCGTGACCCTAGGCCGGTCACTTCTCTGTCCCTCGGTTATCTCACCTGAACAACTGGGATTAGGGCTGTGAGCCCCATGTGGAACCGGGACCGTGTCCCACCTGATTATCTTGTGTCTATCCCAGGATTTACTGCAATGCCTGGCACATCTTAAGCGCTAAATACTTCTAAAAAATAAATAAAATCCACTATTCTACAATACATTTTGACACCCCACAAAAATTGCCCGCCTGACAATTAGCTATCCAATCTGGGCAGAAAAACAACGTGGCGTTAGAGTTTCAAACCAAGCTGACCTTCAATCAGAAGTATTAATTGGATGCCTCATGTTTATCTTATGAAAGATGATATCCTATTATACCGTTGGCTTCTAATGAATTGGTTTTAGGACTGTGTCCTTTGTGTGTCTTAACCGACGGAGTTAACCTCTGTCCGCCTTAATTTTCTCGTCCGTTAAAAGGCTGAGGCGAAGTTATTCCGGCTCCCAAGCGCAGAAGGGGTGGCCACGGTGGAATTGGTTAACCTTTGAGCGGTTTCTTATGGCTCGCACGGACCAAGTTCAAACGGGAGGGGGGGGGGAGGTAATCCAGCCCCAAGTTGAAGGATGATTCTCATTAACACACCAGAAGCAGGGCATGTATTCAGGGATGGAGTTGAATAGATAACAACGGGAAGGAGGTTGTTAAAACCTTCCCAACAATCTTCACTGTCCCTCTTTCCCCCTCCCCCGGCTCTGTCCTTCTCCCTCCTCTACCCGGTAATGATAATAACGTTGGTATCTGTTAAGCGCTTACTATGTGTCGAGCACTGTTCTAAGCACTGGGGTTGATACAGGATCATCAGGTTGTCCCACGTGAGGCTCACAGTCTTAATCCCCATTTAACCGATGAGGTAACTGAGGCCCAGAGAAGTGAAGTGACTTGCCCACAGTCACACAGCTGACGGGTGGCAGACCCGAGATTCGAACCCATGACCTCTGACCCCCAAGCCCGGGCTCTTGTGTGGTCTAGTGGAAAGGACAAGGGCCTGGGAGCCGGGGGACCTGGCTTCTCATCTGTCATTTATCTGCTCTGTGACCTCGGACGAGTCACGTAAGCCCGGTATGGGCAGGGATCGTCTCTTTGTCGCTGAACTGTACTTTCCAAGCACTTACACCTAGTACAGTATTCTGCACACAGTAAGCGCTCAATAAATACAATCAAATGACTTAAGTCTAGACTGAAAGCTCACTGCAGGCAGGGAATGCGTCTGTTTAGTACTTTATGGTCCTCTCCCAAGCCCTTAGTCCAGTGCTCTGCAAATAGTAAGCGCTCAATAAATATGACCGACAACTTTTCTATGCTTTGCTTTCGTTATAGTGTATTCTCCCAAGGGTGTAGTACAGTGCTCTACGCACAGGAAGTGCTCAATGAATATGATCAATAGTACAATGGGGGTTCAATACCTGTTTATAATAATGAATAATTGCGGTATTTATTAAGTGCTTACCATGTGCCAGGCAGAGTTCTAAGCACTGGGGTGGTTACAAGCATATCGGATTGGACACCATCCCTGTCCAACATGGGGCTCACAGTCTTAATTGCTATTTTATAGATAAGGTTATTGAGGCAAAAAGAAGTTAAGTGACTTGTCCAAAGCCACACAACAGACAAATGACTGAGCCAGGATTCGAACCCATGACCTTCTGACCCCCCAGGCCCGCGCTCTACCTACTAAACCAAGAGGTTTTCAGTGGGAGTACTAAAGCCCTGTATTCGAAGGGCACACATCATTTTCCTTTAATAATGTTGGTATTTGTGAAGTGCTTAGTATGTGCAGAGCATTGTTCTAAGCGCTGGGGAAGATACAGGATAATCAGGTTGTCCCACATGAGACTCACAGATAATCCCCATTTCACAGATGAGGTCACTGAGGCCCAGAGAAGTGAAGTGACTCGCCCACAGTCACAAAGCAGACAAGTGGCAGAGGCGGGATTCGAACCCTTGACCTCTGACTCCCAAGCCCGGGCTCTTTCCACTGAGCCACGCTGCTTCTCTTTCAAAGACCATCATGGGAATTTCTTGCCTTTGTCTCGCTACTGTAGCAATGGATAGAGACAGGGTCAGACAGGCAATCGAATTTACCGAGCGCTTACCTTGAGCAGAGTAATAATAGTAATAATGTTGGTATTTGTTAGGCGCTTACTATGTGCAGAGCACTATTCTAAGCGCTGGGGGAGATACAGGGGGATCAGGTCGTCCCACGTGAGGCTCGTAGTTAATCCCCATTTTTCAGATGAGGTCACTGAGGCGCAGAGAAGTGAAGTGACTTGCCCACAGTCACACAGCTGACAAGTGGCAGAGCCGGGAGTCGAACTCATGACCTCTGACTCCGAAGCCTGGGCTCCTTCCACCGAGCCACGCTGCTTCTCAGTACAGGGTGCTGTACTAAGCGCTTGGGAGGGTATAATATAACGATGAGTAGATACATTCCCTGCCCACAGTGAATGTACATTTTACAGGGGGAGACAGACGATAGAAATAAATAAATGAGAGATAAGGAAATAAGTGCAGTGGGGCTGGGAGGGGGGATGAATAAAGGGAGCAAGTCAGGGCGACACAGAAAAGAGAGAAGAGGTAACATTCATTCATTCACTTGTTCATTAGTATTTATTGAGCGCTTACTATGTGCAGAGCACTGTACTAAGCGCTTGGAATGGACAAATCGACAACGGATGCAGTCCCTGCCCATTGACGGGCTTACAGTCTAATCGGGGGAGACAGACAAAAATAATAGCAATAAATAACAGAACAGCCTCGTATTCTGTTAGCTTCCCCCTAAATTTGAAACCCAATGCGAAAACAACGGCACTCTGCTAATTGATATTGAAACTGAATCTAACTCATTCCGTGTAGAACCTGAAATGAAATTCGCTTCTATCACTTTTGACGGAGCAGATTTTGGAAAACCTTTCCTTAGAAACTCCCCACCAGATTAAATCAGTCCCCTTGAATTATTGACGAGATTGTTTCATAGGGAAAAACTTCAAAGCCTTCGAGGCAGTAATAAAACGTTCCTCTCTGTTATAGTAACAATTTGTTCTGGATAATTTCTTGGCGATTTCCCTTGGGAGACGGCAGAGTTTAGATTCTGCGTCGGTGCAAGAGGGCAGTTAATAATAATGACTGTGGTATTCGTTAAGCTCTATTCACTAGGCCACGCTGCTTCACCTGTGTGGTAATTCAAAAGGTACCTTTCGCCTATCCCCGCTCTGCCACTTGTCAGCTGTGTGACCGTGGGCAAGTCACTTCACTTCTCTGTGCCTCAATTCCTTCATCTGTAAAATGGGGTTGAAGACTGAGCCTCACGTGGGACAACCTGATGACCCTGTATCTCCCTCAGCGCTTTAAACAGTGCTCTTCGCATAGTAAGTGTTTAACAAATACCAACATTATTACTATTATTAGACTCTGATGAAGTCAACCTAGCCCAAACTCACATGCCCTAATGGTTATTTTAGAACCGATTCGTCATCCGACTCCTTACGAGCTTAAAGCGCGTTGGAGCACGAGCCCCCGGTTTATAGTAAATAAAAAATAGAAATTAACACATCATAATTGAAGAGGTCGTCACAAGCTGCGAAACGGTGAATGAGGCATTCTCGTAATGATAGAGAAGTTGATAGGTCAGATGCATTTTCAAAAATTTATTTAAAGTCTCAAGGCCGATGCCACGCTTAGATATTCTATGTAAAATCTTTGCGGGGACCTGAGAGATAGTAAGCAACAAGAACGGGGAGGGTTAGAATGGTAAGGAAAAAATGAAAAAAGGGTCCAAAATTTCTTCTCTCTCCCCAACCCGTGTGGAAGAGCAAAAGCCCGAGAGACAGAGAACCTGAGTCCTAATCCTAGCTCTGCCACTTTGCTGCTGTGCGATCATGGGCAAATCACAACTTCTCCAGTATCTCATCTGTAAAATGGGGATGAAATACCTGTCCTCCCTCCAATTTAGCCTGTGAGCCCTATGTGGGTCAGGGACTGTGTCCTTCCTCGTGATCTTGTTTTTACTGCAGTGCTTGGCACATAGGAAAACTACTCACTCTGGGCTTCAGGGCTGTCCATCCCCTTGCCCCCTCCTACCTCTCCTCCTTTCTCTCTTTCCCCTGCCCACCCCGCACGCTCCGTTCCTCTGCCGCTCACCTCCTCACCGTCCCCCGTTCTCGCCTATCCCGCCATCGACCCCCGGACCACGTCCTCCCGCTGCCCCGGAACGCCCTCCCTCCTCACGCCCGCCAAACTCTCTTCCCCTCTTCAAAGCCCTACCGAGAGCTCACCTCCTCCGAGAGGCCTTCCCACACTGAGCTCCCCCTTTTCTCTCTGCTCCCTCCGCTGCCTCTCTAGCCCCCTTCACCTCCCTTCAGCTAAGCCCCCTTTCCCCCCTTTCCCTCCGCTCCTCCCCCTCTCCCTTCCCCTCCCCTCAGCACTGTGCTCATTTGTATAGATTTTTATTTCCCTATTTATTTTGTTAATGAGGTGTCCAGCCCCTTGATTCTATTCACTGCGAATAAGTTGTCTTGTTTTTGTCCGTCTGTCTCCCCGATTAGACTGTAAGCCCGTCACTGGGCAGGGATTGTCTCTATTGCCGAATTGTACATTCCGAGTGCTTAGTACAGTGCTCTGCACATAGTAAGCGCTCAATGAGTACTATTGAATGAACGAATAGGAAGAGCTAAACCAATGCCACCATTAGGGTCACCTGGCTACTGCCTGTCATTTCCTGTCTTTGCCAGATTTCCTCCCACCGCCACCATCAACACCATCAGTGGTGTTTTTTGACCTCTTAGTATGTGCAGATCACTCTACTAAGCACTTGGGAAAGAACAATATGACAGAAATGGCAGAAGCGATCCCTGCCCACAATGAGCTTACAGTCTAAAGGTCTCTGTTCCTTGGCACACTTTGCTCTTCTGGGGCTAAAACTTCTCACTGTGCCTCCATCTCCCCTGTCTCGCTGCTGTCCCTGGCCCACATTCTGCCTCTGGCCTGGATCGCCCTCCCTCCTCAAATCCCACAGACGGTGATTCTCTCCTCTTCAAAGCCTTACTTGAAGGCCCATCTCCTCCAAGCAGCCTTCCCAGACTAAGCCCCGCTTTTCCTCATCTCCCATTCCCTTCTAAGCCACTCTGACTTTCGTCTTTGGCTCTTTCCCCCTCCCAGCTCCACAACACTAAGGTACAAATCTGTAATTTTACTTATTTGCACTGATGTTTATCACCCCGCTCTAAACCGTAAGCTCGTTGGGAGCAGAGAATGTGACCGTTTGTCGTATTGTCCTCTCCCAAATGCTTAGTACAGCCCACAGTAAGTGCTCAATAAAAAAATGATTGAATAAAGGAATGGATACAGGCATGAATATAAGCAAATGCTTTACCACGTCTAATTTATAGATATGTACATGATCATGGTGGTGTTTAGGGTGGGGAGAATATCAAATGCCTTAAGATCGCAGAACCTGCGTGCGTGGATGAAGCAGCATAGAGAATAATAATAATGATAATTATGGTATTTGTTAAGCGCTTACTATGTGCCAAGTACTGTTCTAAGCACTGGGGGAGATACAAGGTAATTGGGTTGTCCCACGTGGGGCTCACAGTCTTCATCCCCGTTTTCCAGATGAGGTAACTGAGGCACAGAGAAGTGAAGTGACTTACTCAAGGTCACACAGCAGACAAGCGGCAGATCACCAAGGGTTATTGGAAAGAGCCCGGGCTTGGGAGTCAGAGGCCGTGGGTTCTAATTCCGCCTCTGCCATTTGTCTGCTGTGCGACCTTGGGCAAATCACTTCACTTTTCTGTGCCTTTGTTACCTCATCTGTAAAACAGGGATTAAAAGTGTGAGCCCCATGGGATGACCCGATTACCCTGTATCTACTCCAGCGCTTAGAACAGTGCTTGGCACATAGTAAGCGCTTAACAAATACTATTATTATTATTATTATTATGAAGCGGAAGGGAGAGTGAGCTGAGGAAGAAATGGCTTTGTCAGGGAGGGTGGAGATGTACCCTTAACGATGCTTTAAAGGTTCAAAGGGGGTGGTCTGACGGATACAGCGATAGAGGGAGTTTCAGGCCAGGGGGATGATTGGGAAAGGGTTCTGTATCATTTATATCCATACCTGTAATTTGATTAATTTATATTACTGTCTTCCCCTCAAGCTTATTGTGGGCAGGAAATGTGTCTGTTCATTAATAATATTGTTAATAATCACTGTGGCGACACAGTCCCTGTCCCACATGGGACTCACAGTTTCAATCCCCATTTTACATATGAGGGAACAGAGGCCCGGGGAGGTGAAGTGACTTGTCCAAGGTCACAGAGCAGGCAAGTGGCAGAGCAGGGATTAAAATCCATGTCCTTCTGACTCCCAGGCCCAGGCTCTTTCCACTATGCCATGCATTGCTATATTGTACTTTCCCAAACTCTGAAAACATTAAGCAGAGAAGCAGCAGGTCTTAGTGGAAACAGCCCGGGCTTGGGAGTCAGAGGTCATGGGCTCTAATTCCGGCTCCGCCACTTGGTCAGCTGTGTGACTTTGGGCAAGTCACTTCACGTCTCTGGGCCTCAGCCACGTCATCTGCAAAATGGGGATTACACGTGGGACAACCCGATTACCTTGTATTTCCCCCAGCTTGGCACATAGTCAGCACTTAATTACTATCATCATCATCAAGTCACTTCTCTTTTCTGGGCCTCAGTTCCCTCATCTGTAAAATGGGGATTAAGGGACTGGGTCCAACCTGATTAACTCATAACTACCCCAGTGCTTTGAACAGAGCTTGGCACAAAGTACTTAACAAGTACCATAATTATCATCATCATCATTATTGACACATTTCCCCTGTTTTTAAGAAATGTTACATTCATGAACTATGAGATTTGAATTTTACCAACCTTGTTCACCATTCCAGGAGGCTGGTGTGTTCATTCATTCATTCAGTCGTATTTACTGAGCTCTTACTGCGTACACAGCACCTTACTAAGGGCTCGGGAGAGTAGAGTGAAAAAATAAAACAGTCACATTCCCAGGCCGCAACGAGCTTACAGTCTAGAGGGATGAGTTTATTTTCCAAATGATCAATGGATGGTCATCTTTGCTTAAGTAGGAGGTGTTAGTCTATGAAAACTGACACCAGGAAGACGACGAAGTCAATTTCACATGATGTGAACCCCGTTTTTAAAGGACAGATTTCTCATCCAGTTTTTAATAACCACTCAGCTATTCAAAGCCAGTTGGGAAAATAATATGATTTCTCTAATCCTTAGCACTCCCAGAGATTATATGACAAACGGTCTATATTTTAATATTGAAATAATCATATGAAGGGTACTCTCTGTAGAAAAACCTCATCAATTGTATGTTTTATCCTCCGCATCTAAAGTCCTAAATCCATATTTTATACTCATTTCAATTACTCTTCCATTAAAATGTGTATTCATTTAAAAGTAGGAGTTCCTTCTTTTCATTACTTTTGATTTCAACAGATGGCCTGCTCTTGCTTCTCAAACATGTACAATGCCCTAGGGTCCAAGAAGCATCCTGGGCTAGTGGCTACAGCCTGGGCGTCGAAGGACCTGAGTTCTAATCCCAACTCTGCCAATTGCTTGCTGTATGAATTTGGGCAACTCACAACTTCTCTGTACCTCAATTACCTCATCTTTAAATGGGTATTAAGACAGTGAGCCCCATGTGGGACAGGGACTGTGTCCAACCCGATTAGCTTGGATCTACCACAGTGCTTAGAATAATGCTTGACACGTAGTTAGCACTCAACAAATACTATCATCATTATCATTCCTTACCCAGTGCTTAGAACAGTGTTTGACACATATTAAATGCTTAACAAATACTACAGAATAACTTAACATGGAATATAATTTCTTGAAAATCACAGGAACTTAACTTAGTTAAAAGGAGGAAGAGAATAAAAGGAGGAGGAGAAAGGTGGGGAGCCCCCTCTCAGGGTGGCATCTGGAGAGCTTCCAGTCCTCTATTAATAATAGTCTTGGTATTTGTTAAGCGCTTACTATGTGCAGAGCACTGTTCTAATCACTGGGGTAGATGCAGGGCAATCAGGTAGTCCCACGTGAGGCTCACAGTCTTCATCCCCATTTTTCAGGTGAGGGTACTGAGGCGCAGAAAAGTTAAGTGACTTGCCCACGGTCACACAACTGCCAAGTGGCAGAGCCGGGATTCGAACCCATGACCTCTGACTCCCAAGCCCGGTTCTTTCCACTGAGCCATGCTGCTTCTCTACCAGTCTAGACTACAGGAGGGAGAGTGAAGCGGAGGCCTGTCCAGTCCATTCCCAGCTTGGCCAGTGGCTAGCGAGGGTCAGGCCATCGGCTACAAGGCAAAACTCGATTAGACCGTAAGCCCGTCAATGGGCAGGGATCGTCTCTATCTGTTGCTGAATTGCACATTCCAAACGCTTAGTACGGTGCTCTGCACACGGTAAGCGCTCGATAAATACTATTGAATGAATGAATGAATGAAAACTCCCCCTTGCTGGGCAGCAGCGGCCCGGGGGAGAGAGTAGAAAGCGGAGACTCGAGTTGACCGCGCGGAAGGCGGCGATGGTAAACCACTGCCCGATTTTTTACCAAGAAAACTCTGCGGAACCAGTGCCGGAGCAAGGCAGGTGGAGGTGGGGCGTACTGGGAGAGATGTGTCCATGGTGTCGTTATGAGTGGGACACGACTCGGCAGCCAAAGACAACAACAATTTGGGGAGAAACAAGACAATAAAGAGGAAAGACATTGAGACTTTTCCAAAGTGTTCTCAGATCAATCATACCAATCAGTGGTGTTCCCCTGAATTCTCCCAATCCCTAGTATAATGCTCGGCACAAAGTAAGCACTCAATCTATTTTACCGAATCAATGAATGCATCATCTCATTGTCTTGAACAATCCGTAGGATTCAATCAGTGGTATTAACTGAGAGCTTACTGTGTGCAGAGCACTGTACTGTGCTTTTGGGAAAGTCCAGTAAAGTACAGTTGTAGACCATGTTCCCTGCCCACATAGAGATTACACAGTAAGCACTAAAATGCCATAATTATCATTAATCACTAATTATAAATAATAATGATTATTATTATGGTACTTGTTAAGCGCTTACTTTGTGCCAATCACTGTTCTAAGCAATGGGGTAGATACGAGGTAATCAGGTTGTCCCATGTGAACGACCCAACCGGGAACTCACTATTTCACCTCTTCAGACAGAGTCCAGCTCTCTCTAAACACCCATATCCCTCATTAAAACTCACCTCTTCCTACAAAACCTCCCTGATCAATCCAAAATCTTAATTCCTATTTTACATATGAGGTCACTGAGGCCCAGAGAAGTGAAGTGACTTGCCCAGCGTCACACAGCAGACAAGTGGAGGAGCCGGGGTGAGAACCCACGAACTTCTGACTCCCAGGGCCGGGCTCTAGCCACTACGCCATGCTGCTTCTCTGCTGGATTATGGATAGAAGATGTAGTAAAGTATAAGAATACTTACAAAAGAACTCTGGAGCTGGGACAGCGTCAAATGTTTAAGAGGTATTTAAGCAGGAAACAGAGAGAATGAAGTATGATCAGCGTTGTAAATGGGAGGACTAATGTAGATGATGATAATGATAATGAGCAGCGTGGCTCAGTGGAAAGAGCCTGGGCTTCGGAGTCAGAGGTCATGGGTTCGACTCCCGGCTCTGCTACTTGTCAGCTGTGTGACTGTGGGCGAGTCACTTCACTTCTCTGGGCCTCAGTTCCCTCATCTGTAAAATGGGGATTAACCGCGAGCCTCACGTGGGACAACCCGATGACCCTGTATCTACCCTAGCAATTAGAACAGAGCTCTGCACATAGTAAGCGCTTAACAAATACCAACATTATTATTAATAATTGTATTTCTTAAACACTTATGTGTTGGGCACTGTATAAAGCGCTGGGGTGGATACAAGCGATTAGGGTTGGTCACAGTCCCTATCCCACGTGGAGCTCACAGCCTGAATCTCCACTTGACAGACGAGGTAACTGAGGCACAGAAAGGTTAAGTGACTTGCCCAAGGTCACCCAGACTAGTGGCAGAGCTGGGATTAAAACCCTTGACCTCTGATTCCCAGGCCAGGTTTCTCTCCACTACGCCATGCTGCTTTCTCAACGTCACAGACCGAAAAAATTGCAAAGCCAGGACTTGTGTTTCCGGGTGTTCACTCCCCTCAGATAATTTACAATTATCCAGGATTGTTTTTGTTTGATTCCAAATCAATTCCATGCTTGAAACGGAAAGATGAATCTGTACCAAGAGGAAGCAGGAATAGGAGCTGGAGGAGGAGGAAGAGAAGCAGGAGGAAGAGGAGGAGCAGACGTAGAGGTGATAGGGGGAGGAAGAGGAGGAGAGGGAGTAACAGAAATAACAGTATCATCCATTTACTATCCACCTGGCTCTTTGCATTTTTCTAGATGCTTGGGAATTACAGAATAAACCGAACTCCCACATGTAGTTTCTGCACTAGCGTGGCAGGTGGGTTGTAAAATTATTTGCAAGTAAGAGGTGAAAATGTTGGTATCTGTTAAGCGCTTACTATGTGCAGAGCACTGTTCTAAGCGCTGGGGTAGACACAGGGGAATCAGGTTGTCCCACGTGGGGCTCACAGTCTTCATCCCCATTTTACAGAATGAGGGAACTGAGGCACAGAGAAGTGAAGTGACTCGCCCACAGTCACACAGCTGAAAAATCAATCAGTGAAGGAGGCTGTGTAAACAAGTACCCAAAGAGGGTGTCTGAAGTTCCTAAAGACTAGAGTTGGCTGAAGGGATGAAGTGGCTCAGAGTGCTTAGAAATTAAATCGGGGAGTGTTTGTCGGGAGAGGTGTGTTTTAAGGAGGGATTTGAGTGTTTAGAGAGAGCTGGGGTCTTTTTGAAGAGGTGAGGTAGTGAGTTCCAGGTTGGAGGAAAACAATGAAAGTACGGAATAGAGGCAGGAGCGGGAAGAATGAGGTATAGCTAGCTGTACCTCGATCTCGTCTGTCTCGCTGCCGACCTCTCGCCCACATCCTACCTCTGGCCTGGAATGCCCTCCCTTCTCATATCAGAAAATTGCGCTCTCCCACTTCATAACCTTACTGAAGGCCCATCTCCTCCAAGAAGCCTTCCCTGACTGTGCCCTCTTCTCCTACTCCCTTCTGCACCACTCTTACTCACTCCTTCAATCATCCACCCTCCCTCCTAATTAGTCTCTGAGCCCCATGTGGGACAAGGATTGTGTCTGACCTAATGAATTAGTACATTCCCCAGGGCTTAAAACAGTGTTTGACACATAGTAACCCACAGCACATTCTTCCATATCTATAATTTTCTTATTTATGTTGATGTCTGCCTCCCCCCATACCATAAGTTCACTGTGGACAGGAAATATATCTGCCAATTCCGTTGCACTAATACTCCTCCAAATGCTTAGTATAGTTTCCTGAACATCCTAAGTGCTCACTAAATATGATTGACAGATTGATTGATAATATCAAGGCCTAGAGCATGGCCCAGACCAGTCAATCAATTGTATTTATTGAGCACTTACTGTCTGCAGAACACTGTACTAAGCACTTGAGAGAGTACAGTAGAAAAATATAAAAGACACATTCCCTGCCCAGAATGAGCTTACAGTCTAGAGAGGGAGACAGTCATTTATAGAAATAAATAAAGGATGGAGATGGACATAAGCGGTGTGGGGCTGGGAAGGGAGATGAATAAAGGGAGCAGGTCAGGCTGAAGCAGAAGGGAGTGGGAGAAGAGGAAAGGAGGGCTTAGTCAGGGAAGGCCTCTTGGAGGAGATGGGCCTTCGATGAGGCTTTGAAAGGGTGAAGACAGCACATGAACCAGTACTCATAATACTAATTTTATCCATTATCAATTATTTCAGTTGGTAGAATTAGTGGTCAGTGCCTAGCAGGGATAATAATAATGTTGGTATTTGTTAAGCGCTTACTATGTGCAGAGCACTGTTCTAAGCGCTGGGGGAGATACAGGGTAATCAGGTCAACCCACATGAGGCTCACAGTTAATTCCCATTTGACAGATAATAATAATAATAATAATGTTGGTATTGGTTAAGCGCTTACTATGTGCAGAGAATTGTTCTAAGCGCTGGGGTAGACATAGGGGAATCAGGTTGTCCCACATGGGGCTCACAGTCTTAATCCCCATTTTACAGATGAGGTCACTGAGGCCCAGAGAAGTGAAGTGACCCGCCCACAGTCCCACAGCTGACAAGTGGCAGAGCCGGGAGTCGAACCCATGACCTCTAACTCCGAAGCCCAGGCTCTTTCCACTGAGCCACGGTATCTGGATATCCTTCAGCTCTAACCCCTGGAGGATACGTTGTGCTCAGAAATGGCCTCGTTCTAACCTCGTTCCAAGCATCGCGCCTTTCCTTTGGGTGCACTTCTGTAAACAGACGAAGGCCATCGCTATGCACTTTTCCCATCTCCTGAGAGCCAATTGATTATGCAGGATTTCACCATCACCACGCACCTGTGCACTGAAATCCCCCATAGCCATAAGGGTCCTGGATGCAGCCTGGCCTAGGAGTAAGAGAAGGGGACCGGGAGTCAGAGGACCTGGGTTCTAATCATGACTCCTCCTTGAGCTTGATGGGTGACCTTGGACAAATCACTTAATTTCTCTGTGCCTTAGTTCCTTATTCCGCAATATAGGACATCAATCCCTATTCTCCTTCTTACTTAGATCATGAGTCCCATGTGGGACCTGATTATATTATTGTTTCTGCCCCAGTATTTTGTAGAAAGCTGTTCAAAGTACTTACGAAATACAACAGTTATTCCAACGAGACGAGTCACTCGTGCTCAATACCAAAATTTTCTTTCTATTTTTCATTATTTGGTAAGCGCTTATGTGCCAGGCTCTGTACTAAGTGCTGGGGTAGATACAAGAAAACCACACAAGCAGCGTGACTTAGTGGAAAGAGCCCGGGGTTGGGAGACAGAGGACGTGGGTTCTAATCCCGGCTCTATCACGTGTCTGCTGGGTGACCTTAGGCAGATCACTTAACGCCTCTGAGCCTCAATTACTTCATCTGTAAAATGGGGATTAAGAGTGTGAGCCCCATGTGGGACATCCTGATTAGCCTGTATCTACCCCAGTGTTTAGAACAGTTCTTGGCACATAGTAAGCACTTAAATACCATCATTTATTATTATCAGGCTACAGTCCCTGTCCCTTGCGAGGCTCACAGTCTTAATCCCCGTTTTACAGATCAGTAAATTGAGGTAAAGAGAAGTTCATTGACTTACCCAAGTTCACACAGCAGATAGGAACTGAGCTCCTTTTTGGCAACAATCGTGTCTACTGCCTCTGCTATATTGTACTCTTCCGAGTGCTTAGTACAGTGATTTTCACAGAGCAGACTGTAAGCAAGTCAGCAAGGATTATGTCTAACTCGATCTGTTTGTGCTCTTCCAAGCGCTCAGTATAGCGCTCTTCACATAATAGAATGCAAACTTCTTGAGGCTAGGAATCATGGTTATTAACTCTATTGCAATCTTTTAACAGTTTGTACATAGTAACTGCTCAATGGATACCACTGATTAATTGAACGATTAAATGAAACCAAACTGCGGCTTACAGATTTTCTCGCTTCCCTCATCCTTACTAGTGGGTTGAAAATCAAACTGGAAACCATCGTGGGCTCTGGATGCTTGTAAAAACTATTGACAATTGTCCCGTGCGGGGCGAGGTATGGGGTCATCTGGGGAAACCAATTTAACGTCTCCAGAGCACTACTTTGCTCTCTCTTTTTTGCTACTAGGGGAAGTTAAGGGGTTTAATTGACGTTTGTGAAGGAATATGAAAGTCTCAGATGAAAGGTTTCATGGATCTCCCTTTATTATCAAGGGACAATGGTTTATGATACTACTGAAAATAAATGAAAGCTTAAATTTGAATGACTTGAAGGGTTGTCTCTCTAAAGCCCCGTTTACCGTGTTCATTTAATATGAACATGTGTTTTTTTTGTTTGAGCTCCAGACAAAACATCAGAGAAGCAAGGGGATCATATGTCTAACAGATCTGTTTGTCTTGTACTAATCATAGCCCTTAAAACAGTGCTTGGCATATACTAAGTGTTCAATAATTACCAGTGTTATTATTCCCATTATCATCATTCTACATCAATTAAAATGCTCTTGAATTTTACAAGAGGTTCATATAGACTTTTCTAAATCCTTGTAGTGTTTCTGTAATTTCTTCTATCTGCAATGTATTTATATATATTTATAGATCTGTAATGCATTTATTCATATTAATGTCTATAGCTATAATTTATTTATTGACTTCCTTCATATTCACTGAGCTCTTACAAATAATGATAATGATGGTATTTGTTAAGCGCTTACTATGTGCCAGCACTGTTCTAAGCACTGGAGTACATACAAGGTAATTAGGTTAGATCCAGTCGCTGCCCGACACGGGGCTCAAAATCTTAATCCCCATTTTACAGTTGATGTCACTGAGGCCCAGAGAAGTAAAGTGACTTGCCTAAGGTCACACAGCAGACAGGTGGTGGAGCCAGAATTAGAACCCACACCCTCTGACTCCCAAGCCTGTGCTCTTGCCATTAAGGAACACTGTACTGACCATTATATGAGAGTTGGTAGCTGCATTCTGACCATTTGAGCTTTTTTTTTTTTTTTTTTTTTTTAATTCCCATTAACTGTTCCTCATCCTCTGATTGGTTCCTGCAGCCAGAATCCGATCGATCGGATCATCTGCCATTCACACACAATCTCTTCCTTCCAACACTGCTTGTCAATACAGATGATAGGAAGAAATTTCAGGCCAGTGATTTTCATCTGTTATAGAACACAGGTGTCTATAGAACAAAGACATGTGGTGGAGCAAGGATTAGAACCCAGACCCTTCTGACTCCCAGACCCATGCTGTTTCTCCTCTGCCCTCCTTGCTTTCACTTCCCCAATGTCAGCTCTCTGTAGACTTAATAGACCCCAGGCCTGGGAATCGGGAAGACCTCAATTCTCATCCTGGCTCCGTCACTTGTCTGCTGTGTGAGTTTGGGCAACTTACTTCACTTCTCTGCACCTCGGTTTCTTCATCTGTAAATGGGAACTGAAGACTGTGAGCCCTATATGGGGCAGGGACTGTGTCCACCCGGATTTGCTAATATTCCCTCTCAGTGCTTAATACAGTGCCTGGCACATAGTAAGTGCTTAAGAAACATCACATTATTATTATTACTCACTTGTTCCACCCTGCATAGCGGTGTTTAATCAGTCAGTGGAATTCATTGAGCACTTCCAGCTCTCGGAGCACTATATTAAACACTTGGGAGAGGATAATTCAACAGAAGTGAATATAGCTTCAATGCTAGGAGACTGATTGGCTTCCGGATCCTTGTTGTTCATGATTTCATGATCTCATCTGGTCCCTTGACACTGTAAGCCCATTGTGGGCAGGGATTGCCTCTATTACTGAATTGTACTTTCCAATAATAATAATAATAATAATGGTATTTGTTAAGGGTGTACTATGAGCCAAGCACTGTTCTAAGCACTGGGATAGATACAAGGGAATCAGTTTGTCCCACATGGCACCCACAGTCTTAATCAGAACAGTGCTTGGCACATAGCAAGTGCTTAACAAGCACCATCATTGTTGTTAATCCCCATTTTACAGACGAGGTAACTGAGGCCCAGTGTAGTGACTTACCCAAAGTCACACAACTGACAAGTGGCAGAGCCGGGATTAGAACTCATAACCTTTGACTCCCAAGCCCGGGCTCTTGCCAATAAGCCACTCTGCTTCTCTGTTAAGCACTCGATAAATACGATGGAATGAATGTTGATTTGTCCAGTTGGGAATCCTAGTGGAACCAGGGGAGGATCCGGATGTGGAGTCCAGATCTCACAGATATAAGGAAGTTTTAGAGACACTTCAGCTCTGGAGACCCTCACTTTCATCTGGATAGAGCAAGGGCTTGGGAGTCAGAAGGACCAGGGTTCCAAACCCAACTCCTCCATTTGTCTGCAGTGTGACCTTGGACAAATCACTTCTCTGGGGCTCAGTTACCTCATCTGTAAAATGGGGATTAAGGCGGCGAGCTTCATGGGGGACAGGGATTTATCCAACCTCTTTAACTAGATTCTACCCCAGCAAATAGAACATAGTAAGCACATAGTAAGTGCTGACCAAATACCATCATTATCACGTATTACCACCCCCCCCCCCAAGAGTGTGCTGGCCTTCGTAATTCAATTTTCTAGTTCCATTTCTTTCATTGTATCATTGGTCAACTTGAATTTTTGTCACACTGACAAAGGCAGAGGCTCGCATCCCATAAAATGAGTTAAGAGCCATTAGTCATGGACCATTAAAACCTGCAAAATGAAGTTACTGATTCAAGAGGTTGTAGATACACAAGGAGAACTGAAGGAAGGAGATGGAATAAACATCCTTCCAGTCACTCATCCGAATCGTATTTGAGGGCTCACTGAGTATATAGCACTGTCCTTGGGAGAACACAATATAACAGCGGACACATTCCCTGCCCACAGTGAGCATTTCACCAGTAAAAGTGGCTCTGCCACTTGTCTGCTGGGTGACCTTGGGCAAATCACTTCACTTCTTCAGGCCTCTCTTCCCTCATCTGTAAAACGGGGACCAAAGCCACGAGCCCCATGAAGGACGCGGACTGTGTCCGACCTGATTAGCTCATATCTAACCCAGACCTTAGAACAGTGTCTGGAACATAGTAAATGTCACGAGCTTCACGTTCATACCAACCGGGACCTTCCTGAACCGGGGAAGCCTCAGTGACACGTAATATCAATTGAACAACACCTCCGATCACCAACACTTAAGTTTTTTACTTAGCTTTACCAGCGTGCAAGAGAGTGACACATACAACACTCACTCCACCAAGGGTCAAATACCAACCTGGGGTCAAAGGAGCCCTTTCTGCCGATGCTTCTTCTTTCTGCTTCCAATTAAGGCTGACTTCTCTGCTTGCTTCCTCCAAATGTCTCCCTTCCGCTATTCAAAGTGAGAGCTTTTATCTGCCTTAGGCATGGCAGCTGTGCCTCTACATGGCAATCATGGATTGCTCCAGGCCCCTTCCTGGGTAGAACAGGGAGAGAAAGTCCCCCTTCCCTCCATGCTCCGCCTCCAGGCCAGCAATCACCTGCCTCAGGTAGAGCCCCATCAAAGGCTTCGAAGAGTCTGTTCTTCTTGTTGTTTACGGGATCACAGAGAGTCTCTAACAAGGCAGCTTGTTGTGGGCTCACCGCACTAAGTGCTTAATAAACATCATTAAAAAAACAAAATGAACAGAGTTACAGGGCAAATGTGGCTCTAGAATGCACTAATACTAGTAATAACAGTACTGGTAATACTGGTTGCATTTACTGCTATTTACGCAGCCCTTTCTGGGTGCCACTTAACTCCTCGGTGCCTCAGTGACCTCACCTGTAAAATGGGGATTAAGACCGTGAGCCCCACATGGGAGCCCCTGCTATGCGCAGAGCACTGCGTTAAGCGCTTGGGAGAGTGCAGTATAGCGATACGATAAACACGTTCCCCGCCCCCAACGAGCTTACAGTCTAGAGGGAGAGGAGGACATTAGTATAAAAAAATTACTGATATAATAATAATGATAATGGTATTTGTTAAGCCCTTACTATGTGCCAATCACTGTTCTAAGTGCAGGGGGAGATAAAAGGTAATCAGATTGTCCCACGGGAGGCTCACAGTCTTAATCCCCGTTAGAACAGTGTTTGGCACGTAGTAACTGCTTACCAAATAGCATTATTATTATTAGCATTATTACTAAACAGACGCATTCTCTGCGCACAACGAGTTTACAGTCTAGAGGGATTATTTTACAAACTAGAGTTTACAGCTGATCTCATTTGCAGAATCTTGCTCAACAATATCCGCCTTGTATACTCCATCTGAAAAGATTCATACCTATGCTCCTAAGGCCGTAGTGCTGAGTGGAACATTTATCTTTTGATGGTGTGCCCTGTTCAGCCAGGTCGGGAGCCGTGTGGCTTAGTGGAAAGAGCACGGGCTTGAGAGTCAGAGGTCGTGGGTTCTAATCCCGCCTCCGCCACTCGTCTGCTGTGTGACCTGGGGGAAGCCACTTCACTTGGTACCCGTGTCCCAGTCAGCTCATCTGCCAAATGGGGATTAAAACTGTGAGCCCCCCGTAGGAAAATCTGATTACCTTCTATGTACCCTGGCACTTAGAACTGTGCTCAGCACATAGTAAGTGCTTAACAAATTCCATAATTATTATTATTAGGGAATAGGGCAAGAATTGATAGAGAGATGGTGCGAGGAACGTTAGGAAACCTGATTTGAGGTTGAAAATATGAGTATTCAAATCACTGCACCATGTATTAAATGCTTACTCTGGGCCAAGTCCCATGTACTGAGTACATGAGTTAATGCACTTTAAGCAGGTTGGATCCAGTCAACCAGTTGATCTTATTTATTGAGGGCTTACTGTGTACAGAACCCTGTACTAAATACGTGGGAGAGTACAATACGACAATAAATGGACACATTCCCTGCCCACAACGAGTTTACCAGCTTTACACATGGCTTGCAGTCCAAGTAAGAGGAGGCAAAGGTATTAAATTCTCTCAGTCAGTCGATCATATTCATTGAGCCCCACTATGTGCAGAGCACTGTATTGAGCGCTTGGGAGAGTACAGTATAACGATACGATAGACACGTTCCCTGCCCCCCAACGAGCTTACAGTCTAGAGGGAGAGACAGACATTAATATAAAAAAAATACTGACATGATAATAATGAGAATGGTATTTGTTAAGCCTTTATTATGTGCCAATCACTGTTCTAAGTGCAGGGGGAGATAAAAGGTAATCAGATTGTCCCACGTGAGGCTCACAGTCTTAATCCCCATTTTCCAGATGAGGTAACTGAGGCCCAGAGAAGTGAAGTGACTTGCCCAAAGTCACACAGCTGACAAGCGGCGGAACCGGGATTAGAATGCACGACCTCTGACTCCCAAGCCCTCGCTCATATTTATGTGGAGCTGGGAGAGGGGATGAATAGAGGCAGAAAGTCAGGGCAGCGCAGAAGGGAGAAAAAGAAAAGAAAAGAGAGCTTAGGCAGGGAAGGCTTCCTGGAGGAGATGGGCCTTCAATAAGGCTTTGAAGGTGGGGAGAGTCCTCGTGTGCGGGATTTGAGGAGGGAGGACATTCCGGGGCAGAGGCAGGACGTGGGCCAGGGGTCAGAGGGGGGACAGGCGAGCTGGAGACCCAGAGAGGTGAGCGGCCCCAGAGGAGCAGAGAGGGCGGGCTGGGATGGAGGAGGAGAGAAGGGAGGTGAAGTAGGAGGAGGCGAGCCCAATGCCAAGGGCTGGTGGACATACAAAATAAACAGAGCAGACACATTCTTCAACCCACATGGGACTCGCGGTCCAAAGAGGAGGGAGAAAAGACACAGAATCCCCATTTGACAGATGTGGAGACAGTGGTTCGGAGAAGTAAAGTGACTTGCCCAAGGTTACACAGCTTGTAAATTGGAACAGCGTGGCCTAGTGGGTAAAACCCAGGCCTAGGGTCAGAAGGAACTGGCTTCTAATCCCAGCCCCGCCTCTGGTCTGCTGTGTGACCTCAGGCAAGTCGCTTTTCTCTCCTTGCCTCAGTCACCTCATCTGTAAAAGGGATTTAAGACTCTGAGCCCCATGTGGGACGTGGACTGTGTTCAACCTGATGAGGTCGTGTCTACCCCAGAGTTTAGGGTATCGCCTGGTACATAGTAAGTGCTTAATTGACATGATAAAAAAAGTAATTCCAGAGTCAGGATTATAACTTGGGTTCCCTGATTCGCAGCCCTGTGTCCTTTCCTCTACGCTACAGTATTGGGCAATTCCCAGTGCCGCAGCCTTCTTCAGTGCTCTTCATATGTGCTCACTTAATAATCATAATAATAATTGCAGTATTTGTTAAGCATTTACTACGTGCAAGGAACTGTACTGTGCTCTGAGGTAGATACAAACAAATTGGATTGGACATAGTCCCTGTCCCACATGGGGCTCTTAATAGCCATTTTACAGATGAGGTAACTGAGGCACGGAGAAGTGAAGTGATCTGCCCAAGATCACACAGGAGACAAATGGCAGAAACTGGATTAGAACCCACGTCCTTCTGACTCCCAGGCCTGTGTTCAGTCCACTGAGCCACGCTGCTTCAAGTGAGCCACACTGCTTCTTTCAAGCCTTGGAGAACGGGATGGAAACAAAAACGCTAAAATGGCATCCGTGCATTTGCCCTGCAATGGCGAAACACAGATTTTTCCGGGGAAATAACCTCCATTTCTCCTGTTATATAGCTCACATACGCTAGTTTCATTTAACCACATCTGGCATGAGAAACCATTGTCCCCTGATTGTTTCGACCTCCTTTAATTTCTTTCCAGCAATTTTTAGAAAAGAAATATCTCATCCTATGAGCCCAATGATGTGGCTAGCCGACAGATTACACGGGCAAATGTGTTCATTTGTTCATTTCACTTAACATCTTCCCTCTGAAGAGCCTTCCGCGTATCTGGGATCAATCTAGTCGCAGCTCAGGGCGATTAGGTGTGGACACATATTGTCTTTCGATGGTCTGAGAGATCACGATTTGCTCTCTGATGAACAGGTAAATAGCACACACAAATCACGCTGCTAGTTCTTGCAAACTGGCCTCCTGATAGCCATCTTCTCAGAGAAGCCAAGGAGAAAACCGTCTCAGTTTCCACACAGACAAAACCTCCATTAGCCCTGCCGGGGCCAGAAGTTTCTGGTTTCGGGAACCTTCTATTGGCTTCTGAGGAAAAAAAAAAAAAAATTCTTAAAAACCAGCATGAAAGCCAGGGGTAACTGGCCTGATTTTACCTGCTTCGTTCCAATAATAAACCCTGGGAAAAAAAAAGTGCCATTTCGTGCCAGTTAATTTGCTGCTCCACAGTAATTAAGGGTGAACTCTCTTAGTTAAAAATGTCATGAGTAAGCAGGAAGTTCACCCACTGCTGGCTGGGCCCAGTTCGGTCCCCTGAGTAGCCGGAGAACAGCTGGATGAAAATCTGTGCAGAGACATCTCTATAGATGCTGCTCCGGTGGAAGGAAGAATAGATGTTCCCCTCCTCTGCTCTAAATCACATGGACACGAGATAACATTTCACTTGGGGGAGACAGGAAGCCAGGGAATGAGCCGAAATTGGGGGATGAGAACCCTCATCCTTTCTTTTTTCTTAGGGTACGTATTTAGTGCTTAATTTGTGCCATTCATTCATTCAGTTGCAATTATTGAGCGCTAACTGTGTTCAAAGCACTGTACCGAGCGCTTGGGAGAGTACAGTGCGACACCAATAATAATAATAATAATAATGATGGTATTTGTTAAGCGCTTACTATGTGCAGAGCACTGTTCTAAGCGCTGGGGTAGACACAGGGGAATCAGGTTGTCCCACGTGGGGCTCACAGACTTCATCCCCATTTTACAGATGAGGTAACTGAGGCACAGAGAAGTGAAGCGACTTGCCCACAGTCACACAGCTGGCAAGTGGCAGAGCTGGGATTTGAACTCATGACCTCGGACTCCAAAGCCCGGGCTCTGCTTCTCTATAAACAATAAACAGTCACTTTCCCTGCCCATAAGGAGTTTACGGGCTAGACGGGGAAAGGCACTGTACTAAGCGTTGAGGGTGGATACAAGCTAATCTGGTTGGACACAGGCCAACATAAGGCTCATAATTTAATCCCCATTAAGTGGGAGGGAGAACTATTGAATCCCCATTTTACGGGTAAGGAAACCGAGGCACGGAAAAGTTAAGTCACTTGTCCAAGGTCACTCAGCAGACAAGCGGCAGAGTCGGAATTAGAACCCAGGTCCAATGAGGACCGGTAGAAAACCAGTGAACGTGAGCAGGGAATGTGTCTACCAACTCTGTTGCATTGGACTCTCCCAAACACTTAGTACAGTGCTCTGCACACACCACATGTCACTGATTGTAAACTTGTCGTGGGCAACGAATGTGTCTTTTTATTGTCATGGTGTGTCAAGCACTGTTCTAAGCGCTGGGGTAATAATAACAATGTTGGTATTTGTTAAGCGCTTACTCTGTGCACAGCACTGTTCTAAGCCCTGGGGTAGATACAGGGCCATCAGGTTGTCCCACGTGAGGCTCACAGTCTTCATCCCCATTTTACAGATGAGGGAACTGAGGCACAGAGAAGATAAATGGCTTGCCCGAGGTCACACAGCAGACAGGTGGCGCAGCCGGAATTAGAACCCATGCCCGGCTCTTTCCACTAAGCTATGCTGCTAGACTATACAATGCCTCAAATACTATATACCTCAATATATGTAATAGTATATAATGATGTATACTGTAATAATATAATAATATATTGAAGCAGCGTGGCTCAGTGAAAAGAGTCCGGGCTTGGGAGCCAGAGGTCACAGGTTCAAATCCCGGCTCTGCCACTTGTCAGCTGTGTGACCTTGGACAAGCCACTTCACTTCTCTGTGCCTCAGTTACCTCATCTATAAAATGGGGATTAAGACTGAGAGACACAGGTGCCACAACCTGAGCACCTTCTATCCCCCCCGGCGCTTATAACAGTGCCTCGCACATAGTAAGCACTAAACAAATACGTGGCTCAGTGGAAAGAGCATGGGCTTTGGAGTCCGAGGTCATGGGTTCGAATCCCGGCTCGGCCACTTGTCAGCTGTGTGACTGTGGGCGAGTCACTTCACTTCTCCGCGCCTCAGTTCTCTCATCTGTAAAATGGGGATGAAGACCGTGAGCCCCATGTGGGACAACCTGATTCCCCTGTGTCTACCCCAGCGCTTAGAACAGCGCTCTGCACATAGTAAGCGCTTAACAAATACCAACATCATTATTATTATTATTATTATTAAACAAATACCATTATTATCATTATATACTATATATACCTCAAATGCCATCCAGTCGTTTCCGATTCATAGCGACGTTACGGACATATTTTCTCCAGAACATCCCGTCCTCGGCCGTAATCCGTAACCCTGCTGACGGTTCTTCCGTTGCTGTTGTCATGGTTTCTATCCTTCCAGCTGCTGGTCTGCTTCTTCGCTTTTTCCTTGGACTTTTCCTAGCATTAGTGTCTTCTCCAGAGAATTGCTCCTCCTCACGATGTCTCCAAAAAATGCTAATGAATGGATTGATTGCTTACTATGACATCTGAACCCAAACTGAGAAACCTATAGTTGAATCAACACAAGTGACCTCCCCTCTAGAGCGGGAGGGAAATCTCTCTCCCGTCTGACCTTGCCTTAGTCTCTAACGAATGAGGAGACGGAAGGAGAAGAATCACCCATCAATTCCAATCAAACGTTACAGCCTTCTCATTCATTAGGAAGGAGAGTTGGTTTTCTACTCCACTAGCCATCGATCAAGTGTAAAGTTACAAATCTCCTAGAGGGTGGTAGACAACATCCGGCTCACAATAAAGCGGAATCATTGCCTATATTTCAAATTTACTGCCCGGAAAATCGGGCGGGAACGTGCCGTCCAACGACCCGGCCCATTCGAAAGCGCTTAGCACGGTACTGATAATAATAGCTGTGACATCTGTTAAGCGCTTACTACGTTCCAGGCGCTGTAGTAAGTGCTGGGGTGGATGCCAGAAAATCGTGTTGACACAGACCTTATTCCACATGGGGCTCAGCCTCAATCCCCATTTTACAGATGAGGGACCTGAGGCACAGAGAAGTGAGTGATTTGCCCAAGGTCACACGGAAGAAGAGCAGCAGAGCTGGGATTAGAACCCATGACTTTCAGTGTGACCTAGTGGATAGAGCCCAGGCCGGGAGTCAGGAGGACTTGGGTTCTAATCCGGACTCTGCCACTTGACTAGTGGGAGACCTTGGGCAAGTCATTTCACTTCTCTGTACCACAGTTTCTTTCTCTGTAAAACAGGGAGCAGAGAAGCAGCGTGGCTCATATGAAAGAGCCCGGGCTTGGGAGTCGGAGGTCATGAGTTCGAATCCCGGCTCTGCCACTCGTCAGCTGTGTGACTGTGGGCAAGTCACTTCCCTTCTCTGGGCCTCAGTTACCTCGTCTGTAAAATGAGAATTAACTGTGAGGCTCACGTGGGACAATCTGATTACCCTGTATCTACCCCAGCGCTTAGAACAGTGCTCGGCACATAGTAAGGGCTTAACAAATACCAACATTATTATTATTATTATGGGGAGTCAACACCTGTTCTCCCTCCTCCTCAACAATCAATCAGTGATATTTATTGAGAGTTTACTGTGAGCAGTTCAATATGCTAAGTGATTGGGAAGGTACAACAGAGATGTTTGATGAGATCCCGGCCTACAAAGAACTTACATTCTACAGAGAGAAACAGACATTAAAATAAATAGATTTTAGACTTACACTTTGAGCCCCATTTGGAACAGAGACTGCACAGCCTAGTGGATAGAGCAAGGCCCTGGAAGTCAAAAGGTCACGAGTTCTCATCCTGGCTCCTTGTTTATTGTGTGATCTTGGGCAAGTCACTTAACATCTCTGTGCCTCAGTTCCCTCATTTGGAAAATGGGGATTAAACTGTGAGCCATACATGGGACAGGGACTGTATCCAACCCAATTATCTTGTAACTACCCCAGCGCTCAGAAAAGTTCCTGGCACACAGTAAGCACTTAACAAATACCGTAATTATTATTATTATTAAGTTCTTGCATCTGCCTGAATGCCTAGTACAGTGTTTGTTAAATAGTAAGTGCTTAGTGAATACAATAATAATAATTTTAAAATTATTATTCAGCAACTCCTTACAGATATGTAAAGAATACCTAACTCCTTAAATACTTGACTCCTTATTTTAGAGAACACGTCTGCTAACGCTGTCATACTGTACTCTCCAAAGCACCCAATACAGGGCTCTGCAAATAGTAAGCACTCAATAAATACGATTGATTGATTTATTAACATTCTTAGTGCATTTATAAGTAAACCCAAACCCCATTCCGTTAAAGAAGTAAAGAAATCTCACACTCCAATCAATCAAGCCAGCAAGCAATGGCATTTATTGAGCACTTACTGTGTGCAGAGCACTCTACTAAGCACTTAGGGGAGTGCAATACAACGGAGTTGATAGTCGTGCTCCCTGTTCATTACCAGCTTCTGTTTTGGCTATTTCATTTCTCACTGTCGGCCTGGGTGGCTGCAGGACAGAGGAATTGAGATGCCCCTTAGCAAAAAACATTATTATTATTACTATTATTATTATTATCTCTCTGTGGGGATGGGCCAGGAAAAAGAGAAGCACGGGTAATAATAATGTTGGTATTTGTTAAGCGCTTACTATGTGCAAAGCACTGTTCTAAGCGGGTAGCGTAGGCTGATTCCCAAGATCATCACACTTGGGGAGGGCAGATACATTCATTCAATCATTTCTTCATCCAATCATATTTACTGAGCCCTCACTCTGTGCAGAGCACTGTAATAAACCCTTGGGAAAGTACGATATAACAATAAACGGACACTTTCCCCGCCCACAGTGAGCTTACAATCTAGAGGAGATTTGCTTAGTTGATAGAGCCCGGGCCTGGAAGTCAGGAGGTCGTGGGTCCTAATCCCATGCTGGGAAGCAGCGTGGCTCAGTGGAAAGGGCACGGGCTTGGGAGCCAGAGGTCATGGGTTCGAATCCCTGCTCTGCCACACATCAGCTGTGTGACCGTGGGCAAGTCACTTAACTTCTCTGTGCCTCCATTTCCTCATCTGTAAAATGGGGGATTAACTGTGAGCCTCAAGTGGGACAACCTGATTCCCCTGTCTCTACCCCAGCGCTTAGAACAGTGCTCTGCACATAGTAAGCGCTTAACAAATGCCAACATTATTATTAATCCCGACTCCACCACTCGTCAGCTGTGTAACCTTGGGTAAGTCACGTCACTTCTCTGGGCCTCATTTACCTCATCTATAAAATCTGGATTAAGACTGTGAGCCCCATATGGAACATGGACTGTGTCCAACCTGATTATTCTGCATCTAATTCAGTGCTTAGCCCAATATTAGGCAAATTAGGAAGCAGCTTGTTTTAGTGGAAAGAGCCTGGGTTTGGGAGTCAGAGGTAGTGGGCTCTAATCCCGGCTCTGCCACTTGTCAGCTGTGTGACCTTGGGCTAGTCACTTTACTTCTCTGTGCCTCAGTTACCTCATCTGTAAAATGAGGTTGAAGACTCTGAGCCCCACGTGAGACAACCTGATAGCCTTGTACCTATCCCAGTCCTTAGACTAGGGCTTGGCACATAGTAAGCGCTTAACAAATACCAACATTATTATTATTATTATATAGTATGCACTTCAGAAAATATCACATTTACTATTACTCTTCTGGCCACCAAGCTCTGAAAGAGAGAAAATCAAATCCAGAATTACCCTATCAGGGTAAGGTGAGAAGTAAGCAAAATTGTTCATTAGTAACTATTTTGGAGGATGGTCGGTAATAGGGGGAAGGGGATGGTGTGAGAGAAACGGACTAGTAATAATGATAATAATCATAATAATCATAATCATAATGGCACTTTTTGAAGCAATTACTCTGTGTTATAGGCGCCGGTGTAGATACAAGTTAAGCAGGTCAGATACAGTCTCTGTCCCAAATGGATCTTACAATCTAAGTACGAAGGACGAACCGTTACTGAATTGTCATTTTACAGCTGAGGAAACTGAGGCCTAGAGAAATCAAGTGACTTGTTAAAGGCATGGAGCAGGCAGGTGGCGGAAGGGATTAGAACCCAGGTCTTCTGAGTCCCAGGCCCGAGTTCCTTCCAACAGGCCTTGGTGCTTCCTTTAAAGATCCCTCCTGTTGCTCTTAATTCCACCATTAGAAAATCATGTCGGAATTTGCGCTTTATAAGGATGTACGGAAAGGTCATTACTGAGTGAAACTGAGAATGCTAATTTGATTCAGAAATAATAAATAGATATAAATGAGCCCAGAGATTAAAACAAAATCATGTCTGAAGGGCTTATTAAAAGTAATTTGTTATTCTTTTCTTCTAATGGATTCAATTAATAGCAATAATTAGAAGGTACCAAGAGACAAGTATGTTATTTAAGAAAAAATGGGCCGAAACTATTTTTTGGTGGAGAAACAGCGTGACCTAGTGGAAAACCAAGACCTGGGAGGGAGTCCCGGGTTCGGGATAAAATACCCGTTCTTCCTCCTTGGATTGCAAACTCCAAGCGGGACAGGGCCTGAGTCAGCACTGTTTTTGTTGTAACCGGTCTGGATCTTGGCAGAAATTACTTGCACAAATGACGAAATACTATAACATAAAAAACACATTCTGTGTGGATGGACTAGACGCTGATCCAAAATGGTAGCTGGGTGGCATTTTCACTTCTGGTTGGTGGATAAATCCGGTTGTCTTTACATTCTTAGGACTCAGAAAAAGAAAAGTGATTCGTTCCATGTTCCATTCATTCATTCAATCGTATTTATCGAGCACTTACCGTGTGCAGAGCACTGCACTAAGCACTTGGAAAGTACAATTCGGCAATAGGTAGAGACAATCCCTACCCAACAACGGGCTCACAGGCTAGAAGCGGGGAGACAGACACCAAAACAAAACTGTAGGCAGGCATCAAGAGCATGACTTCCCTTCCATGAGTTTCAGAAGCTCAAGCTTCCACATCTCGGGCTACTGGTTTTCTACTTTTCCCTTGGGAAGCTGTTCTCGTCTTTCTGCCTTTGGATCCCAATTTGAAAATCCTGGCTCTGATGCTCAAGGCCAAACGTCCGTAGCATCTGCTCATCGAGGCCGTGCATTTCCAGAAAGAATGAACAACTGCTGACTTGAAGATGATGGAGAAGGCGAGATAGAGATTTTGGGTGAGCTAGATCCTCATCCTCGAGATTATAATCCCACTGTGGGCAGGGAAAGTGTCCACCGACTCCGTTGTAATCTGCCATGCTTTTAGTACAGAGCATTCCCTTCTGTATCGCCCTATTTTGCTCCCATTATTCATCCCCCTTCCCCGCCCCACAGCACTAATGTCCATATCTGAATTTATTTACTTATATTAATGTCTGTCTCCCCCTCTAGACTAAGCTCGTTGTGGACAGAGAATGTGTCTGTTTATTGCTATGTTGTACTCTCCCAAACACTTAGTTCAGTGCTTTGCACACAGTAAGTGCTCAATAAATACTATCAAATGAATGAATAGTAAGTGTTTAATATGTTTGACTGATTGATTATCTGTCCTGTCAATAAGGAATGGGTTTGAAAACAGAATGTGGCATTCCCCAAAAGGATCTAAACATTCCAAAATGGCACATGAGAAATACAGTGCTCTGTACCTGGTAAGCACTTAATAAATAATAATAATGATAATTATGGTATTTGTTAAGCACTTACTATTTACCAATCACTGTTCTAAGCACTGGAGTAGATCCAAGGTAGTTGGGTTGTCCCATGTGGAGCTCACAGTCTTAATCTGCCTTTTACAGATGAGGGAACTGAGAAACTGAGAAGTGAAGTGACTTGTCCAAGTTTACACAGCAGACAAGTGGCAGAAGCAGAATTAGAACCCGTGACCTTCTGACTCCCAGGCCTGTGCTCTACCCACTACACCATGCTGCTTCCCTATACGATTGAATTAATAGAAATGATTGAATGAATGCCAAATTTGGCCTTGGGAATCTGCCATTAATTTTCATCAAGAAACCGAGCGCGATTCTCTGCAATTGGATGGAGTCCTTCAGGGCCAGGACTCGGAAGTAGAAGGGCTTGGGTTCTAATCCTGGGTCGCCACTTCTCTGCTGTGTGACCTTAGTCAAGTCACTTTACTTCTCTGGGCTTCAGTTACCTCATCTGTAAAATGGGGGTTAAGACTGTGAGCCCAATTGGTTTGTATAATAATAATAATAATAATGATGGCATTTGTTAAGCACTTATTTTGTGTCAAGCACTGTTTTAAGTACTGGGGAAGATACAGTCTAATCAGGTTGGACATAGTCCATATTCCACATGGACTATAGCACAGTCTTAATTCCCATTTTACAGATGAGGTAGCTGAGGCACAGCCTGGCATTCAACAGTGCTTAACAGAACAGCGCTTGGCACACAGTAAGTGCTTAACAAATACCATCTTCTTTAACGAATACCACAGTTACTGTTATTATTATTATTATAGTAAACGCTGGATAAATACCACAATTATTCATTTAATTGTAGTCAGTCAGTCAATCACATTTATTCATTCATTCATTCAATCATATTTATTGAGGGTTTACTGTGTGCAGAGCACTCTAGTAAGCACTTGGAAAGTACAATTAAGCAACAGATAGAGACAATTCTTACCCAACAACGGGCTCACAGTCTAGAAGGGTTAAGACAGACAACCAAAAAAAAAACAAGTAGACAGGCATCAACAGCAACAAAGTAGAGAAGTAGACTTATAGATATATACATATCATTAATAAAATACATACAAGAATAAATATGAACAAATATACACAGTGCTGTGGGGCGGGGAGGAGGGTAGAGCAGAGGGAGGGAGTCGGGGCGATGGGGAGGGGAGGAGGAGCAGAGGAAAAGGGGGGCTCGGCCTGAGAAGGCCTCCTGGAGGAGGTGAGCTCTCGGTAGGGCTTTGAAGGGGGGAAGAGAGCTAGAGCGCTTGAGTGCAGAACACTGTGACTAAGTGCTTGGGTGAGTACAGCATAACGGTATAACAGACACATGCCCTGCCCACAATGAGCTTACAGTCAAGAGGGAGAATGTTAATAATTATAATGATAATAGCATCCCTCTTACCTTGTTGGTCTTCTGAGACTCAGACTCATAGAAACCCACTGAAGAATTCTGGTCTGAGTGAGAGGAAACAGGAGATCCTCCTCCAGATGACTTTCACTTTATCTCGTTTCTTTAGCGGCAGAATGAAGATGATAATGTTTATTTCCTCCTACCTGGGGGAGATGGGGTGAGGAAAGAGATAATTAATAGGAAAGATTTAGGGAAAATAAGAGCCCTCAACAAATTTAAACGGCTTCTGTTTTTTATTACACCTGTCATCACATGCATTTGTTTCTCTTCATCTATCAATCAATCAATTGATGATATTTATCGAGCTCTTACAAGGTGCAGGGCAAACATTTGGGAAAGTACAATACAACAGAAGAGGTAGTCAAGTTCCCTATCTACAAGGAGCTTAAGGTTTAGAGGAAGAGCTCGTATGTGACAGTCGACCGTGAAGAAGCCTTCCTTCCCCAACTGAGCCCCAACTAGAACATTATTTTTCTAGAGAAAATTAACGCGGAAGGAATGCTGGAGGGGTCTTGAATCTACGCCTTTCTCTTCATCCCAAATACCACCATACTGGTCCAGGCAGTTGCCTCATTGTGGCTTGAATAAGAAATCGGCCTGTTCACTGACCTCTCCTCATCCAGCTTCTCCCCTCTTCTATCCATACTCCTTTTTTACGGTATCTGTTAAGTGCTTACTATGTGCCAGTCACTGTTCTAAGTGCTGGGGCACATACAAGATAATCAGGTTGGACACAGTCCCAGTCCCACGTGGAACTCACAGTCTCAATCCCCCTTTTACAGATGAGGTAACTGAGGCACAAAGAAGTGAAGTGACTTACTCAAGGTCACACAGCAGACAAGTGGCAGAGCCGGGATTAGAACCCACGTCCCCTCACTCCCAGGCTCCTACTCTTGGATTTAGGCCGTGCTGTTTCCTCTATACTCTGGCTGTGATAATAATCATCATATTACATTATTACATTATATCATGCTAATATAATTCCATCACCCAATATCATTTTAGATATATTAACGTCTGCCTCACCCTCTAGACAATAGAGACAAGATAATCAGGTATGATAGTGCTTTTCCACATGGGGCTGTCAGTTTAAGTGGTCGGGAAATATTTAAACAATGTCAAACGAGGCCACCCAGTTAAGCTCCCTTTTCCCGATTCCTTCTCCCTTCTGCATCGTCTGTACCGTTTAAGTACGTGATCTCCACCCCACCTCATTCCCACAGCATTTTGGTACACATCTGTAATTCATTTAGTTACATTAACGTCTTTCTTCCGCTCTAGACTGCAAGCTCCTTGTGGGCAGGGGATGTGTCTACCAACTCTATTGGATCGTCCACCTCCGACCGCTTAGTACAGTGCTTGGCGTTGAGTCAGCATTCAATCAATCGGTTGATTGCTTGACCCCCGAAGAAGCGTCAACCAACAGGGTCTAGTTCAAGGTAGAATTCATTCAATTAATTCAGCAGACGGTCTGTGAAACTCTTCCTAAGAACTTAATTAACCAGTAGAGGAAACCACAAAAATCAAGAATGAATATTTTCGCCTTTAATACCCAAAACCAATTAGAAATCAAATCAAGTAGAAGGAAACTCATGACTCCAAAGTTTCATTTGAGATGATTCTTTTCTCATTTCTCGTGGTGGTGTGTATCTATAGAATACTGGTTGTAAACACATAATTAAATAAACAGACACCGTTGTTTCTTTGAATCATTAATTTAATGTCCTTTTGCAGCGGTTGCATAAAATATGGAATTAATATGATTCTGTCATATAAAGCATTTCTGTAATTTATTTACCAGTTCATTAAATAGAAATAATAACGAGTGAGTTATGGAAACAATTTATAGCACTACCGCCAATTCGGGAGAAAAGATTGATCATTTTTGTATATTTCCTCATCTTGGGTTATCATTATCAGCCGGAAATGATTTGGTGGTGAACTGTTAAAAGTTCATTTTGTGTGCATTAAAGGATGTTCTATCAAACAACACTTAAAGTCAAATGAAAGCATAAAACACCAGTGAAAGAAAAATATTTTTTCTTAAAGTTTTCAATGGTAGTAATGGTTTATGTCATCTTTTCAAAGATTTGTTTGCTGATTAAGGATTTTTACAGAGTCATTCATATGGCCTTATAAAGAATGCAGAATTAATGAAATAATAGTGTAATTAAGCTCATGCTGGATAATTTACTCGATCGAGATAAACTGGAGTTTTGTTATATTTTTGACCCTTTGAAAGTGAAAATAAGGTGAAACATAACCTCATTTTTTCAACCAAAGTATTTCTCACTGAGCCCCCAACCTGCAATTGGTAATACAGCATTGTACTTCTTCACAAATTCAGATACAGACATTAATTTAACCACATTGTCAAAATACACTTGTTAAAAGCCCCTTGAAAGCATTATTAAGGTCACATCTCATCCAAGAGGCCTTCCGGGAATTAAGCCCTGGTTTCACCAGTTTGTTTTCCCTCTGCTTCATCTAGGTACTTAGATCTGTGACTTTTGGAAGGTTCTTATTAACCCCACTCCTAACCACTACATTTAGGTAATGATAATAATAATGATGATGATGATGATGGTCTTTGTTACGTGCTTACTATGTGCCGAGCACTGTTCTAAGCACTGGGGCAGATACAAGATAATCAGCTTGTTCCACTTGGGGCTCACAGTCTTAATCCCCATTTTACAGATGAGGGAACTGAGGCCCAGAGAAGTTGTGACTGGTCTAATGTGACACAACTGATAACTGGAAGAGCCAGGATTAGAACCCGCCAACTCTGACTTCCAAGCCAGGGCTTTTTCCACTAAGCCACGCTGCTATACATTCTATATTATTATTTTTTTTTGATGCCTGCCTCCACCTCTAGATTATAATTCATTATGGGCAGGAGACATGTCTGCTAATTCTGTTGTATTATACTCTCATTCATTCATTCATTCATTCATTCATTCAATCGTATTTATTGAGCACTTACTGTGTGCAGAGCACTGTACTAAGCACTTGGGAGAGTACAATGCAGCAATAAAGAGTCACTTTCCCTGCCCACCACAAGCCTACAGTCAAGAGTGGGGGAGACAGACATCAGTGCAAATAAATTAACTGACAGATATGTACAAAAGTGCTGTGGGGCCGGAAGGGGCAAAGAGCAAAGGGAATGAGTCAGGGTGACACAGAAGGGAGTGGGACATGAGTGCTTAACACAGTGCTCTGCATGTAGTAAGCTCTAAATGAATACAAATCAATTAATCAATTGGATTTATTGAGTGCTTACTGTGCTGGAGAGGGTAAAACACAACAATATAATAATAGACCCATTCCCTGCCCACAGGTGAGCTTACATTCTAGAGCAGGAGACAGACAAGAATATAAATAAATACATTCTATTTATTTAGAATATAATAAATGAATATAAATACATAAATATGAAAAAAATGAATTCTAAAGAATTTAGGCAGACGTGAATATAAATAAGGAGGAGACAGACGTGAATATAAATGAGTTCTAAAGATGGATGGAAGTCGTGGGAGGATTAGTAAAGGGAGCAAATCAGAGCGACACAGAAGGGAGTAAGAGAAAAGGAAACGAGGGCTTAGTCAGGGAAGGCTTCTTGGAGGAGATGGGCCTTCGTTAAGGATTTGAGGGTTGTCTGTGGGATTTGAGGAGGGAGGGCGTTTCAGGCCAGAGGCAGGACATGGGGGAGAGGTCGGCAGTGAGATAGACGAGATGGAGGTACCGTGAGTTGGGTGGCATTGGAGGAGCGAAATGGGCGGGCCGGGTTGGAGATGGAGAGTAGCGAGGTGAGGTAGGAGGGTGTGAGGTGCTTGAGGGCTTTAAAGCCGTTGGTGAGGAGATTCCGTTTGATGTGGAAGTGGATGGGCAATCACTGGAGGTTCTTGAAGAGTGGGGAAGCGTGGATGAGCTTTGCCTTCCCTTCTTTGAGGATAAACTAGAATAATAATGATAATAATTGTGATATTTGCTAAGTTCTTACTATATGTATTAAGCACCGGTTTAGAAACAAGACAGTGAAGTCCCACATGGGGATCCCAGTCTAAATCGGAGGGAGAATAGGAATTGAATCCCCATTCTGCATATGAGGGGACTGAAGCACAGAGAGGTTAAGTGCCTTGCCCAAAGTCACACAACCCACAAGGGGCAGAGCCGGAATTAGAACCCAAGTCCTCTGAATGATAAGGCCTGTGCTCTTTCATTCATTCATTCAATGATATTTATTGAGCACTTACTAGGTGCAGAGCACTGTACTAAGCCCTTGGAAAAGTACAATTCAGCAACAGAAACCATTCATTCATTCATTCAGTAGTATTTACTGAGCGCTTACGATGTGCAGAGCACTGTACTAAGCACTTGGAATATACAATTAGTCAACAAATAGAGACAATCCCTGCCCAATGACGGGCTCACAGTCTAATCGGGGCAGACAGATGGACAAAAACAAGACGACATAATCACAATAAATAGAATCAAGGGGATGGACATCTCATTAACAAAAGAAATAGGGTAATAAAAATATATACAAATGAGCACAGTGCTGAGGGGAGGAGAAGGGAGAGGGGAGGAGCAGAGGGAAAGGGGGCTTAGCTGAGGGGAGGTGAAGGGGAGGAAGGGGAGGGAGCAGAGGGTGGAGGGGGAGCAGAGAGGGAGCAGAGGGAAAAGGGGAAGCTCAGTCTGGGAAGGCCTCTTGGAGGAGGTGAGCTCTCAAGAGGGCTTTGAAGTGGGGAAGAAAGTTAGTTTGGCAGAGGAGAGGAAAGAGGGCAGTCCAGGACAGCGGTAGGACGTGGGCCAGAGGTCGACGGCGGGATAGGAGAGAACGGGGGACGGTGAGGAGGTGAGGGGCAGAGGAGCGGAGTGTGCGGGGTGGGCAGTAGAAAGAGAGAAGGGAGGAGAGGTTGGAGTGAGCAAGGTGATGGACAGCCTTGAAGCCCAGAGTGAGAAGGTTCTGTTTCCTGCAGAGGTCGATGGGCAACCATTGGAGGTTTTTAAGGAGGGGAGTGTCATGCCTAGAGCATTTCTGCAGGAAGATGATCCTGGCAGCGGAATGAAGAATAGACTGGAGCAGGGAGAGGCAGGAGGAAGGGAGATCAGAGAGGAGGCTGACACAGTAATCTAGCCGGGCTATTATGAGAGTTTGTACCAGTACGACGGCCATTTGGATGGAGAGGAAAGGGTAGATCTTGGCGATATGGTGAAGGTGAGACCGGCAGGCCTTGGTGACGCATTGGATGTGTGGGGTAAATGAGAGCGGGCTTGAGAGACGGGAAGGACGGTCGTACCGTCCACAGTGACAGGGAAGTCAGGAAGAGGACAGGGTTTGGGAGGGAAGATAAGGAGCTCAGCTTTGGACATGTCGAGTTTTAGGTGGCGGGCAGACATCCAGGTGGAGACGTCCCGGGGGCGAGAGGAGATACGAGCCTGAAGGGAGGGGGAGAGGACAGGGGAGGGGATGTAGATTTGGGTGTCATGGGCGTAGAGATGATAGTTGAAGCTTTGGGAACAAATGTGTTCGCCCAGGGAGTGAGTGTAGATGGAGAACAGAAGGGGGGCAAGAGGAACGCCAACAGTTAGAGGATGGGAGGGGGAGGAGGAGCGTGCGAAGGTGACCAAGAATAAATGGCCAGAGAGATAAGAGGACAACCGGGAGAGGACGGAGTCCGTGAAGCCAAGGAGGGATAAGGTGTGGAGGAGAAGGGGACGGTCGACGGTGTCAAAGGCAGCTGAGAGGTCGAGAAGGATGAGGATAGAGTAGGAGCCATTGGATTTGGCAAGAAGGAGGTCACGGGTGACCTTAGAGAGAGCAGTCTCGGTAGCGTGGAGGGGACGGAAGCCAGATCGGAAGGGGTCCAGTAGAGAGTTGGAGTTGAGTGTAGACGACTCGTTCTAGGAGTTTGGAAAGGAAGGGTAGGAGGGAGATAGGGCGATAACTGGAAGGGGAAGTGGGGTCGACAGAGGGTATTTTTAGGATGGGGGAAACGGGCATGTTTGAAGGCAGAGCGGAAGAAGCCGTTGGAGAGTGAGTCTAGAAGGAGAGAGGCAGACGTCAAAACAAGTAAACAGTCATCGGTAGCATCAATATAAATAGAATTATAGATATATACACATCAAAACAAGTAAACAAGCATTAATATAAATAAATTAAATTATAGTTATGCACATATATACACAAGGGCTGTGGAGCAGAGAGGGTGGGGAAGAGCAAAGGGAGCGAGTTGGGGTGATGGGGAGGGGAGGGGGAGCTGATGAGAAGGGGGCTTAGTCAGGAAGGCCTCCTGGAGGAAGTGAGCCTTCAGTAGGGCTTTGAAGGAGGGAAGTGTGCTCGTTTGGCGGGAATGAGGAGGGAGGGCATTCCAAATCAGAGGTGGGACGTGGGCCAGGAGTCGGCGGCGGGACGGGCGAGAACGAGGCCCAGGAGGATAGCGGCCCCAGAGGAGCAGAGTGTTCGGGCTGGGATGGAGAAGGGAGGTGCGGTAAGAGGGGGCGAGGGGATGGACAGCTTTGAAGCCAAGAGTGAGGAATTTTTGCTCCGAGGTCGATAGGCAACAACTGGAGATTTTTGAGGAGGGGGGGTGACATGCCCAGAGCGTTTCTGTAGAAAGATAATCCAGGCAGCAGAGTGAAGTACAGACTCAAGTGGGGAGAGACAGGAGGTTGGGAGTTCAGAGAGGATGCCGATGCAGCCATCCGGTCGGGATAGGATGAGTGATTGTACTGACGTGGTTCGTCACTCCCTGGGCGAACACATTTGTTCCCAAAGCTTCAACTATCATCTCTACACCGATGACACCCAAATCTACATCTCCTCCCTGTCCTCTCCCCCTCCCTTCAGACTCGTATCTCCTCCTGCCTCCGGGACACCTCCCGGGACGGGACAGCCGTTTGGATGGAGAGGAAAGGGCAGATCTTGGCGATGTGTGAAGGTGAGGCCGGCAGGTTTTTGGTGACGGATCGGTTGTGTGGGGTGAATGAGAGAGCAGAGTCGAGGATGACGCCGAGGTTGCGGGCTTGCGAGACGGGAAGGATGGCTGTGTCTTCCACGGTGACGGGAAAGTCAGGGAGAGGACAGGGCTTGGGAGGGAAGATAAGGAGCTCGGTCTCGAACGTGTTGAGTTTTAGGTGGCGGGAGGACATCCGTCAGGCCACGCGGCCTCATGAAGTCTCTTATAGATAAGAGTCTATCTTATCTTATGAGAAGCAGCGTGGCTCAGTGGAAAGAGCCCGGGCTTGGGAGTCAGAGGTCATGGGTTCGAATCCCAGCTCTGCCACTTAGCTGTGTGACTGTGGGCAAGTCACTTCACTTCTCTGGGCCTCAGTTGCCCCATCTGTAAAATGGGGATGAAGACTGTGAGCCTCACAAGGGACAACCTGATGACCCTGTATCTCCCCCAGTGCTTAGAACAGTGTTCTGCACATAGTAAGCGCTTAACAAATACCCACATTAATTAAGAGTCCTGAATACACCTCCCCTCGTCTTTATTGTCTGTCTCCAGCTGGAACAAGTCAAACAGTTCCTCTTAACTGGCTACACGATATCAGTGTTCTTTTCCGAGTAATTTTCCTTTAAAATCATGTATTTTCCCTTAGTAAAATTCCAAAGGCCTTCCAATTTTGCTCCGAGTCTTCTCAGCAGGGAGATATTCTTGTCACCTCATGAGTCATCCCACCGCTCATAGATATTTTAACTTTTAACTTTATAAACCAGAAAGGAGAGACACCAAGTGAATAGGGTCTGCACGTATTTTCCCCGGAGTACAGTTTCATTAATCTATCAACATAGTGTTAGCAGGTAACTGTGATTTGTGCTAATGATCCATTAACCTTCATCAGAGAAACTCTTGAAGTGTCTTCTTCTCATTAATTGTGTTAATTATTAATATATGCCAGAATCTGGATATCTGCCTGAGTTATCAAGCGGTGTCCAAATATTTCCTCTGGTACCGTTTGCCACGTTATTGGCTAACGATGATGTTCGTGGTGGGCAGGGAATACACGAGGAGAAGCCGCGTGGCCTAGCGGCTAGAGGATGGGCCAGAGAGCCGGGAGGACCTGGGTTCTAATCCCGGCTCCTCCGTTTGGCTGGGGTGTGACCTAGGGCCAGTGGCTTAACTTCTCTGTGCCCCAGTTACGTAAAATGGGGATGAAGACCGTGAGTTCCATGTGGGCTCTGATTACCTTGTATCCACCCCAGAGCTTAATACGATGTCTGGCACAGATTCATTCAATAGTATTTATTGAGCGCTTACTATGTGCAGAGCACTGGACTGAGCGCTTGCAATGTACAGATCGGCAACAGATAGAGACGGTCCCTGCCCTTTGACGAGCTTACGGTCCAATCGCGGGGAGAGGGACAGACAAGAACAGTGGCAATAAATAGAGTCAAGGGGAAGAACATGAATGAATGTTGGTATTTGTTAAGCGCTTACTATGTGCAGAGCACTGTTCTAAGCGCTGGGGTAGATACAGGGTGATCAGGTTGTCCCACGTGAAGCTTACGGTCTTCATCCCCATTTTACAGATGAGGGAAGTGAGGCACAGAGAAGTGACGTGACTTGCCCACAGTCACACAGCTGACAAGTGGCAGAGCTGGGATTCGAACCCATGACCTCTGACTCCCAAGCCCGGGCTCGTCCCACTGAGCCACTCTGCTTCTCCTTAAACATCTCATTAAAGCAATAGCAAATAAATAGAATCAGGGTGATGTACATCTCATTAAACAAAATAACAGAATGTTGTTAAGTGCAAACATAGTAAGCACTTAAATACCAAAGTGCTTAAAAAAATACCATTAAAAAACATCTTCCAACTCCACTGTAATGTACTCCCCCCAGTGCTCAGTACAGTGCTCCTCACACAGGGATTGCTCAAATGATTGATTGATTGATTGATCTAGTGAAAAATGCAGATAGTCATTGGCTGTGTCCCTTTCCTTATACATTTGACTGATCATCGATCAATCAATCAGTATGTTTCAGTCGGCCCCCACTAGGTTCAGAGCACTGTAAAGGAGACATGAAAATATAAATATTGTTAGTCGAAACGATTCTTGCCTTCAAAGAGCTTGCCATCTAGTAGAGTGCCAAGCAGGAAAATCAATTCCAGCTACGAGGACGGAATAGAGTGCAATGTGGTGGATACAGAAGTGCTACCAGGCTTTGACTTCAGCTGAAATGTCACGTGGGCAGGGAACGTATCTACCCACTCTGCTGTATTGTGCTTTCCCAAGCGCTTATTAGAATCTGCTGCACACAAGAGGTGCTCAATAAATGACCGATTGCTAGTATGATTGACATTAAAGCTTGCGGAAAAGGAATCTATCAACTCTGATGCGGCGATGGCGTGTGGCTTAATGAGAAGCAACGTGGCTCAGTGGAAAAAGCCCGGGCTTGGGAGGCAGAGGTCATGGGTTCTAATCCCGACTCCGCCGTTTGCCAGCTGTGTGACTTTGGGTCAGTCACTTCACTTCTCTATGCCTCAGTTACCTCATCAGTAAAATGGGGATTAAAACCGTAAAACCTTGTATCACCCCAGCGCTTAGAACAGTGTTTTGCACATAGTAAGCGCTTAACAAATACCAACTGTTTTTTTTTTTTTTGGTCTGCTGTGTGACTGTGGGCAAGTCACTTCACTTCTCTGGGCCTGTCACCTCATTTGTAAAATGGGGATTGACACCGTGAGACCCACAGGTGACAGGGACTCTATCCAAATTGATTTGCTTGTATCCACCTCAAAGTTTACGACAGTGCCTGGAACATAGTAAGTGGGCCTCAGTGACCTCATGTGTAAAATGGGGATGAAGAGCGTGAGCGCCATTGGAGACAGGGACTAAGGGACCAACGTAATTAACTTGGATCTACCCCAGCGTTTAGTACAGTGCCGGGCTCACAGTAAGTGCTTAACCAATGCCACGGAAAAGTGATGTGGGGTTGTGGGTGAGGTGAGTAACAAGGTGCTTAAAGGACAGAAGCAGCGTGGCTCAGTGGAAAGAGCCAGGGCTTGGGAGTCAGAGGTCTAGGGTTCGAATTCTAGATCTGCCACTTGTCAGCTGTGTGACTGTGAGCAAGTCACTTCACTTCTCCGTGCTTCAGTTCCCTCATCTGTAAAATGGGGAGGAAGACTGTAAGCCTCACGTGGGACAACCTGATTACCCTGTATCTACCCGAGCGCTTAAAACAGTGCTCCGCACACAGTAAGCGTTTAACAAATACCAACATTATTATTATTATTATAAACCCCATTGGCTCTCCCACTCCCTTCTGCATCAACCTGACTGGCTCCCTTTGCTCTTCCCCCCTCCCCAACACATGATACTTATCTGTCTTTTTATTTATATTGATGCCTGTTTACTTGGACTGATGCCTGTCTCCCACCCCCCAGGACTGTGAGCTCATTGTGGGTAGGGATTGTCTCTATTGCCGAAACGCTCAGTACAATAAATTCAATAGTATTTACTGAGCGCTTACTATGTGCAGAGCACTGTACTAAGCGCTTGGAATGGACAGATCGGCAACAGATAGAGACAATCCCTGCCCTTTGACGGGCTTACGGTCTATAAATCAGTGAATACGACCGAACGCACGAACGAGTGGAAAGTAGAAAGGGTACCCAGAAGGGAGAATAAATAGTGTGGGGAAATGAGGGGTAAGTCGGGGAAGATAGTTTGGAGGAGATGTGATTTTAGGAGGGCTTTGAAGATGGGGAAAGTAGTGGTCTGTCCTACAGGAAGCTGGAGTGGTTTCCAGAAGAGAGGGAGGAAGAGGGTGAGGCGTTGGTGGAGACAGAGTCTAAATTGAGGAAGAGTGAGTAGGTTGGTGTTAGAGGAGAGAAGCGTGTGGCTGGATTGTAGTAGGAGATCAGCAAGTTAAGATGGGAAGAGGTGAGCTGATGGAATACCTTAAAGCCGGGGCTGAAGAGGCTCTGCTTGATGTGGAGAGGGATGGGTAACGACCTTAGGATTTTGAGAGGAGGGGAGCTATGCGCTGAAATTATTTTTATTTTATTTTATTTATTCATTTATTTATTTATTTTCATAAAAAGGATCCGGGCCACAAAGTGAAGTATGGACTGGAGGGGGGAGAGACGGGAAGCCGGGAGGTCAGCGAGGTTGCCGTTAAAATAAAGAAGGTCAGAAACAGCGTGGCTTAGCAGAGAGAGCCCGGGCTTGGGAGTCAGAGGTCGTGGATTCTAATCCCGGCTCCGCTGTGTGACCTTGGGCAAGTCACTTCACTTCTCTGTGTCTCTGTTACCTCATCTGGAAAATGGGGATTGAGAATGTGAGCCCTACATGGGACAACCTGATGACCTGATCTAGTCCCACACTTAGAACGGTGCTTGGCACAAAGTAAGCTCTCAACAAATGCCTTTATAATAATTATTATTATCATTATTATTAAGGTGGGATAAGATAAATGCTTGGATTAAAGTGGTAGCACTTCAGGTGGAGAGAGAAGGACAGATTTTAGCGATGCTGTAAATACCGTAAACTTTAAGCTCATTGTGGGCAGGGACTATGTCTGTTATATTGTACTCTCCCAAGTGCTCAGTACAGTGCTCTGCACGCGGTAAGCACTCAATAAGTACGATTGACTGACCGACTGAAGGTTGGAATGACAGGATTTGGTGACTAACTGAACATGTGATGTTCAAAAAAGTGTGTGTAAATTGAACAGAGAAGGTGACGCAGAAAAAATCCCTTGAGGAGCTCCCACAGATAGGCACTGGGAAGCAAAGGAACAGTAATAACAACAAAGAAAACGGGCATTTGTTAAGCATTTACTATGTATCACGCACTGTACTGAGCGCTGGAGTAGATACAGGCAAATAGAGTGGGACACGGTCCCTGTCCCACATGGAGCTTACAGTTTTTATTCCCATTTTACAGAGGAAGGAATTGAGGGACTGAGGAGAGAAGTGATTCACTCAAGTCCACACAACAGACAAGAGCTGGGATTAGAACCCATGACCTTCTGCCTCCCAGGCCTGGGCTCTATCCAGTAGACCATGCTTTTTCCCTAAAAGTGCGACAGTGAAAGCGACGGAGAAGGGGTGGCCAGAGAGATAGGAGGAGAACATCGCAACACAAGAAGGAGCAGCCTTCTAGAACATGATTTAGTGGAAAGAGCCTGGACTTGGGAATCAGAGGTTGTGGGTTCTAATCTGCCTCCTCCACTTGTCAGCCGTGCGACTCTGGGCAAGGCACTTCACTGCTCTGGGCCTCGGTTACCTCATCTGTGAAATGGGGAAGAAGACTGTGAGCCCCTCCTGGGGTAACCTGATCATCTCGTATCTACCCCAGCGCATGGAACAGTGCTCGGCACATTGTAAGCCCTTAACAAATACCATTATTATTATTATTAGTGCTCACAAAGATCCTGGAACTCTCCCACTTTGGACTTTTCAGCAAGTATCAAAGCGACTCATAGATGACCTTCAATGACCACAGTGTCTTCTTCAAATAGGTAGGACAACTAGATGTAAAAAATAGTATGATCCAACACCCACGGGGGGAATGAACTCATTCATTCATTCATTCGTTCACTCAATCGGATTTATTGATTGCTCAGTGTGTGCAAAGCACTGTACTAAGCACTTGGGAGAGTACCCTATAACAACTGACACATTCCTGCTCACAAAGAGCTCACAGTCTAGAGGGGGAGACAGACATTAATATAAATGAATAAATTGATAAATAAGGAGATACATAAATGAATAAATGACTGCTATATCCAAGTCTAACCACATGTGCCGTGGGGCTGAGAGGGAGGATGAACGAAGGCGCAAGTAAGAGCAGCGCAGAAGGGAGTGCGAGAAGAGGAGAGCTTAGTCAGGGAAGGCTTCTTGGAGGAGATGGGCCTTCAATAAGGCTTTGAAGTGGAGGAGAGCAATTGTCCGTCTGAAATGAGGAGGGCTGGCGTTTCAGGCCAGAGGTAAGGATGTGGACGAGAGGTTTCGTCAGCTGTGTGACTGTGGGCAAGTCACTTAACTTCTCTGTGCCTCAGTGACCTCATCTGTAAAATGGGGATTAACTGTGAGCCTCACGTGGGACAACCCGATGACCCTGTACCTCCCCCAGCGCTTAGAACAGTGCTCGGCACATAGTAGGCGCTTAACAAATACCAACATTATTATTATTAGGCAGCAAGATAGACGAGATTGAGGTGGAGTGAGCAGGTTACAAGTAGTTCACCCTCTCTTCAAATTCTGCCAGTTATGACCAGTCAGCGGGAGACTTCACAGACTCCATTGTCCATCCAACAAAGGATGCTCCTAGAGTAGCAGCGTGGCCTAGTGGATAGAGCATAGGACTGGGAGTCCTTCTAATCCCGGCCCCGTCACTTGTCTGCCGTGTGATCCTGGACCAGTCACTTCACTTCTCTGAGCCTCAGTTACCTAATCTGTACAATGGAGATGAAAGAATAATGATAATAATTTGGTATTTGTTAAGCGCTTACTATGTGCCAAGCACTATTCTAAGCACTGGGGGGATACAAGGTGATCAGGTTGTCCCTCGTGGGGCTCACAGTTTTTTAATCCCCATTTTCCAGATGAGGTAACTGAGGCACAGAGAAGTGAAGTGACTTGCCCAAAGTCACACAGCTGATAAGCGGCAGAGTTGGGATTAGAACCCACGACCTCTGACTCCCAAACCCGGGCTCTTGCCGCTGAGCCACGCTGCTTCGACGTGAGCCCCTCATGGGACAGGGACTGTGTCCAACCCAATGAGCTTGTGTCTATCACAGCGCTTAGTACAGTGCCTGGGACATATCGAGTGCTTAACAAGTAACATAAAAAAAAAGTAAAGAGTATTTGGAGTATACACAGCTAAAAAGGCAGTGTGTTTGCCCTCAGAGAAACATGTTTTCCGGTCTCTATCAGAAGTAACACCTTTGATTAATCTCTTCATTAAAGAATGCAGTTCATTTTGGTTATTTAAACAAGGTGGTTGTCTGATGATTTTCCCCACAGTGTCGTTGTACATCGATGCTCCCTGGTGGAGAACCAATAATAGATGAAGAAAATGGAAAGCAAATAAAAGGATGAAAATGCAGCCTCTTTGAGAGAAACAAGCTTACAGGAATAAGGACAAGAAGATCTAAGCAAGTCCTTCTCTTTCGAACTCTCTTTGCTTCCGTTTTCACATTTGTGGCTTTTAACAAAGCTTCTTTCCTTTCAAAAACTTTAAAAAAAACATGAGGGGGTTTCATCTCCCTCATTTTCTGCCACGAAACCCTCCCCCAGCCACCATTCAGGACGGAGATCACAGTCTACGGCGCACTGAAAAATAATTGTGATTTTATACTGACCCAAGCTTTCAAAACTGGAGCCCTCATTCTTTATCCGGAGATGGTTTATAGGGGCTTTTGGAAGAGTTCTTAGTGCTGTGTCAAAATATCAATCACTCGATGCTATTGGTTGAGAAACAAATAGCAGCATTATTAAAAATTTTTCAACAGGAGAGAAATTATTCTGTGGGAAATTACATACAGCGGAAAGAAGAGGAGCTAAAGAGACACAAAAAAAGGAGAGAAAGAAGAGTAAGATTGAAGACACTTGAGACAGTGAATTTTGCTTTTCTTGCTCTCTCCCAAACACTGCACACAATAGACCTTCCTTCCCTTCTTCCTATTCCAGAAACTCTCTCGTTTAAAAGGATCCCCGCCCCGCCGCTTTCTCAGCTTGAAGCCAAGTTCTGACCCTTCTACTTTAATTACTCCATACCCCAAAATACATTATTTCTCCTCAAAAATTGGGTGGCATGCCGTGGGATATATACAGTGGATCAACCGGTCAATCGTGGTATTTACTGGGCCACTTGTTGCGAAACAGATCACTGGGCTAAACTCTTTGGAGAAAAACAGTCCAGTAGAGTTGGTCAACAAGTTCCCTTCCACACAGGAGCTTGCGGGCTGGAGAGAGAAGATGACGTAAGTTAAAGATGGTATAGAATATTTCACCCTCATGGCATGAAAAAGCCCAATGTAGGCCAAGAATTTGGTACAGTGCCCCAAACACAATAAGTGCTCAATAAATGTCACCAAAATATCACTGACTGATTGTGGGTCTTGTTTCGTCCATCGGTCTCCCCCGATTAATAATAATAATAATAATGTTGGTATTTGTTAAGCGCTTACTATGTGCCGAGCACTGTCTAAGCGCTGGGGTAGACATAGGCGGAATCAGGTTTGTCCCACGTGGGCTCACAGTCTTAATCCCCATTTTACAGATGAGGGAACTGAGGCACAGAGAAGTTAAGTGACTTGCCCACGGTCACACAGCCGACAAGTGGCAGAGCTGGGATTCGAACTCATGAGCCCTGACTCCAAAGCCCATGCTCTTTCCACTGAGCCACGATTAGACCGTAAGCCCGTCAAGGGCAGGGGATTGTCTCTATCTGTTGCCGAATTGTACATTCCAAGCTCTTGGTACAGTGCTCTGCACATAGTAAGCGCTCAATAAATACTACTGAATGAATGAACTGTGGGGCTCACCGGACTTCGCTCCATAAAGATCGTCTTTTGTTGCACTGTCAGGGTTATCTGAGTTTGTCAACTATTTTCACTTGCATCTCCTTGTCTCCCAATCCATAAATAAGTATAAGGTGGGTGTGTTGGATTGATTGACAGTTGATAGTGGATTGTTAGAACTCAATCTCCTTGTTCCCCTCCCACCTCATTTTGCTGGTTTCCCCCTACGACCAGCCCACACACTTCCCTCCTCTAATGCCAACCTACTCGTTGTACACAGATCTCCATATACTTCACTACGGACCTCTCGCCTGAGTCCTGCCTGGAGCCTGGCGCTCCCTCCCTCTTAATCTCTGACAGACAATTCCTCTCACCTGTTTCAACATCTTATTGAAGACACATCTCCTCCAAGAGGCCTTCCCCGACTACATCCTCATTTCCCCTCTTCCACTCCCTTCTGCGCCGCCCGTGCACGTGGATTTGCTGTCTTTATTCACCCCTCGCTCAGCCCCGTAGCACTTATGTATATGTAAATATTTCATTTACTTATATTCATGTCAGTGTCCCCTTCTAGACCGTAAGCCTATTGTGGGCAGGACACCTGCCTAGCAATTCGGTTATAATGTTATCTCGCACTCTCCCAAGCATTCAGTACGGTGCTCTGCACACAGTAAGTGCTCAACAAATAGGATTGCCTGATCGTCCCCTCTGGCTGCAGGACTTTAAAAATATGATTTTTCTCTTGGGAAAATCTTCCTTTCTTTTGAGGCAAGGCTTTGACCTGGGGATGTGCTCATCTGGCTTTCCAATCAATCAATCAATCAATCAGGAATATCTATTGAGTGCTCACTGTGTCCAGGATACTGTACTAAGCTCTTGAGATAGTACAATATAACAGAATTAACAGACATGTTCCCTGACCGTAACGAGCTTACAGCCTATCAATCTACCTATTGATGTATCTATCCTCTATCTATAATCTATATCAATCGTATTTATTGAATGCTTTCTGTGTGTGGAGTACTGTACTAAGCGTTTAGAAGAATATACACAGCAATATAACAGACGCATTCCCTGCCCACGATGAGCTTTCAATCTAGAGGACACTATTGATCCTCCTGTCTCATCTATGAGCTCCGCTGAGTACCCGTCCCAATTCTCTCATCCCTGAAGAAAGAAAACAAAATAGAATATTCCTCACTGTTAACTTCTGGAGTTATCTTTCAGTATTAATAATTATGGTATTTGTTAAGTGCTTACTCTGTGCCAGGCACTGTTCTAAGCGTTGGAGTAAATTCAGGTTGGACAAATTATAGGTCCCAAATAGGGCTCAAAGTCTTAATCTTCACTTTACAGATAAGGAACTGAAGCCCAGAGATGTCAAGTGACTTGCCTAAGGTCACACAGAAGACAAGTGGCACTCAACCAATCAATCAGAATTATTCAGCATTTATTATGTGCAGAGCACAGTAGTAACTGCTTGGGAAAATGCAATATTATAGAGCCGGGGGAAGCGTTCCCTGCCCACATAGAGCTTACAGTCTAGAGAGGGAGAGAGACATTAAAATAAATTCTAGATGCGTGCACAAGTGCAGAGGGGCTGAGGATGGGATGAATAAAGGCAAAAAAACAAGAAGGAGAGGGGCTAGAGGAAATGATGGCTTAGTCAAAGAAGGCCTCTTGGAGGAGGTGTGATTTTAATAAGACTTTGAAGGTGGGGAGAGTGATCGCCTGTCAGATATGACAAGGTGGAGTTCCAGGCCAGAGGCAGCGACATGGGCGAGAGGTTGCCGGTGAGGTAGACGAGATCGAGGTGCAGGGAGGAGGTTGGCATTAGAGGAGCCAGGTGTGCGGGCTGGGTTGGAGGAGAAGAGTAGCGAGATGATGTAGGAGGGGGTCAGGGGATTGACTGCTTTGAAGCCGATGGTAAGGAATTTAAATGTGATGCAGAGGTGGATGGACAACTACTGAACGTTCTCGAAGACTTTACCTTTCCTTTCTGGACTTCCAGTTTCAAAAGTTTTGGGAGAAGTCTCTTTGGAGGAATGAAATGAGTAAAATTCCAATGAGCAGTGATACTCGAACTAAACGATTCTTCTTGTATGCCTCCCATACACCATTAAGATCTCCCTTACCCTCTGGGCGCTAATACAATATTTAAGCGAATTGGGAGAGGTTGAGAGAGGAGAAATGGCAACCAAGACTTTTAATATCTGGACCTTGTACATGTTCAATAACAGCTGTCAAAGTAAATTGATTTTTATTCCATTCATTTCTAATTACCAAATGACAGCTCTGTTAGAACTATCTACTGTTCGTGCATGGAAAAAGACACATTCGCATTAACAGAAAATATTCAATATAATGGTATCGTCTCCATGAATCTTTAAAGGCTTATTCATCATTCGGGACTTTATTTCATATTCCACAATTTTATTCCAAAATTTGGAAGGATTTTATTGATTGAGAATAATACTGTTGAACCTCATGGAGTTGAAAACATCTTTATGTGCCTCACTTTTTAAGGAGTTGGTATCTGCTGATGTCGCTATTTATTACTGAAGGAAAAGGCAGTTCCCTAGTTAATCCCGAAGAACTCATGTAATGCAAATGTTACTATAGATAGTCTAATTTAAAGTGCATTTAATGAATACAACACGTATAATGAACAAAGGAAATTGGAAAGAGAATAACCAAATAGTATGTTGGAAAACATTTCCCCAAAATAATCCAGTCATGGAAATGCACTAAATAATAATAATAATGATAATGATGGTATTTAAAAATAATAATAATGTTGGTATTTGTTAAGCGCTTACTACGTGCAGAGCACTGTTCTAAGTGCTGGGGTAGATACAGGGTCATCGGGTTGTCCCCCGTGAGGCTCACAGTCTTAATCCCCATTTTCCAGATGAGGTAACTGAGGTGCCGAGAAGTGAAGTGACTTGCCCACAGTCACACAGCTGCCAAGTGGAAGAGCCGGGATTCGAACCGCTGACCTCTGACTCCCAAGCCCGGGCTCTTTCCACTGAGCCAGCTGCTTCTTCAAGTGCTTACTATATCCCGAACACTGTTCTAAGCACTGGGAAGTTCTCTAGAGATGGATTTGAAACTCCATTTAAGGCGCTCCAAATCACTATCCCCTTTCAGGGTCACACCTGGAGCATTTCCAGTCCTCCACAAGTCTCAGCTATGGGACGGAGAGTCAAGCATTGGCCTGCCCAGGCCATTCCTAGCTTGCCCAGTGGCTAATGAGTGGAAGGCCATCCCGCTACAAGTCAAAACTCACCCGTGTTGGGCAGCAGCGGCATGGGAGAGAGTCGCGGGGGGCGACTCACGTCGACTGCGTGGAAGGAGGCGATGGTCAAACACAGCCAGGTTTTTACAAAGAAAACACTCTGGATCCGCTACCAAAACAACTGCAGTTGGAAGTTGGGGCTTTCTGGGAGAGACGCGTCTATGGCGTTGCTATGGTTCGGACCCGGCTGGACATCATAAGACCACAACGGCAAATGTATTATATTTTTTTGGGATAGATTACCAGCAATCTCTTCCACAGTGGGGTTGGATGGTCGATTAAACCAAATATTTATTCACCGTGACGGAATTCGAACAACGATGCCGATCCAAATGTAATTCAAACATAGTAGCATGCTATAGTAGTAAAGTCGTATTGTAGTAAAGGAGTAAAGTAAGTAAAGAAGTAATAGTAGTAAAGTATTGTAGTAACAGAAGAAAATGTTATAGTAGGAGTAATATAGTAATTGTAAGCTTCTCTTCTCAGATGCTAATGAGTCGTTTCCAATTCATAGAGACTTTATGGACATTTATCCATAGAGTTCTCTTACCTATGCAAAAAGTGAATTTTCAAAGAATACTGAGAAGCAGCATGGTCTAGTGGATAGAGAATGGACCTGGTAGTCAGAAGGAGCTGGATTCTAACCCGGATCCTGCGCTTGTCTGACCTTGGGAAAGTCACTTCACGTTTCTGTGCCTCTGTGCTCCTCTGTAAAATGGGGATTAAGAGTGAGAGCTCCATATGGGACAGAGACTAGGTCCAACCTGATTATCTTGTGTCTAACCCAGCTCTATGAATAGTGCTGGGCACATAGAGAGTACTTAACAAATGCTATAATCATTATTATTGTTATTATTATTATCTGGTATGCGCTCAGTACGGTGCCTGGCATGTGGAAAGCACTTAAAAAATAAACAAAACTAATGAATTGTATACACAAATACTTGTCCAAATAGCAGATCAAAGACAGGCATAATGCAGAAATCAATGAATATTTTCCTGAAATGTATAATTCCACCTGTACCGTGATGAATAGGATTAGGAATTTTTATAGGTGCCATTTTGCTCGATAACCATTCTTTCTTCCATTACCTTTATCCTTTCCCTCATCTTACAGAGATGGAAGGCATTGATTTACTATTCCTTAAAAAAAATCCCATTTACCTAGCTGCAGTTTAGGGAAATCTTGGGCTTACTGTCATTTGATGAACACTGGGAAACTGACAGAGCTGGGCTAAGTGAGCGAAAATTAGATGGCTGGAGGATTCTGATGAAGATAATGTACTGAATTTATAAATGGGGACTCAGTTATCTGTTTTAACCACACTGATTGTAGATATGTTAATATTTGTCTCCCTTGGGAGAGAACAGAGTTCTTGATAGGCATTTTTTTTCCTTATGGGCAGGAAAGGAGCATGTCCTAGTGAAAAGAGCAAGGGCCTGGGAATCAGAGGACGTGGATTCCAATTCCAGCTCTGCCATTTCTGCTGGGTGACCTTGGACAAGTCACTTTGCTTCTCTGGGCCTTAGTTCCCTCTCTGTAAAATGGGGATAAAGACTGTGAGCCCTATGTGGAATAAGGATTTGTGCCCAACCTGATTATCTTGTATCTACCACTGAGTTTATAACAGTGCTTGGCACATAGGTAAGTGCTTTACAAATCCACAATATTGCATTTTTTTTGAATGCCTTTATTCCATACCTCCCAAGCTGCCTAGGAGGAAACGTAGCTACAAGTGGAATCTCATTCATTCGATAGCATTTATTGAGTGCTTACTATGTGCGTAGCACTGTACTAAGTGCTTGGAATGTACAATAAATCTCAAATTCCACTGATACTATTACTACTACTACTAATTCTATTCTTAATGAGTTATAAGAATACTTAATAACCTAATAACTTAATAACCTTATTAACATACTTATTGCTTAGCATTTAATTACATACTTAATAACCATTGTTATTAAGTGCTTACTGTACAGCCCCCTAGTCTGTAAACCCATTGTGGGCAGGGATTATCTCTCTTTATTGCTATATTCTACTTTCCAGGCGTTTAGTACAGAGCTCTGCACACAGTAAGCGCTCAATATATACGATTTGAATGAATGAATACTGATGCCCAGCACTTTACTAGGCACTTAATAATAATATTAATGATAACAATAATAATGATTATGGCATGTTAAGTGTTGACTATATTCATTCAATCATATTTATTGAGCACTTACTGTATACAGAACACTGTGCTAAGTGCTTAGCACTGCACTAAGCACTACTATAGTCCAGACACTGTTCTAAGCACTGGGTTAGATATAAGATAATTGGTTGAACAAAGTGCCTGCCCCCACACGGCACTCACAGTCTTAATCCCTATTTTATAGATGAGAGAACTGAGGCCCAGAGCTGTGAAGTGACTTGCCCAAGGCCACAAAGCAGACAGGTTGAAAGCTCACCTCCTCCAAGAAGCCTTCCCATACTGAGCTCCTATTTTCCTCTGCTCCCCTTCCCCTCCTCTTCTGCCCTACCCTCTTCCTCTCTCTAATAATAATGTTGGTATTGGTTAAGCGCTTACTATGTGCCGAGCACTGTTCTAAGCGCTGGGGTAGACACAGGGGAATCATGTCGTCCCACGTGGGGGCTCACAGTCTTAATCCCCGTTTGACAGATGAGGTCACTGACGGTACCGAGAAGTTAAGGGACTTGCCTCATAGTCACCCAGCTGACAAGTGGCAGACCCGGGGTTCGAACCCATGACCTCTGACTCCAAAGCCCGTGCTCTTTCCAGTGAGCCACGCCCTCTCCTTATGTATATATGTACATATTTATTATTCTATTCATTTTATTAATGATGAGTTATATATGCACATTATTCTATTTACTTACATTGATGCTATTGATGCCTCTCTACTTGTTTTGTTTGGTTGCTTGTCTCCCCCTTTCTAGACTGTGAACTTGTTGTTGGGTAGGGATTGCCTCTATCTGTTGCCCAATTGTACTTTCCAAGTGCTTAGTACAGTGCTCTGCATACAGTAGGTGCTCAGTAAATATTACTGAATGAATGAATGAAGATGGAGGAGTCAGAATTGGAATCCAGGTCCTTCTGACTCCCAGGGCCCAGCTTTCTTCACTGGGCCATGCTGCTTCCAAGGCACTTAGAAGAGAATCTTCCTTCAAATGTCGTTGAGTCGTTCCCGACCGATAACGATTCCATGGAAGCCCCCTCTTCAGAACTTCTCATCTTCTGTCACAAAGTCCTTCTGATAGGCGTATCCATAGAGTTTTCTCGGAAGAGATAAGGAAGTGATTTACCGTTGCCTTTTTCTGGGCAGTAAAATCCCGTGTCTCTGCCGTTGGCTTCGACCAACGTTTTGATCACCCGATCATCCGCCTTTGACTCTTTCCCGAGTCGATGCTAGGTGAATTGACTTTTTCTGATGCATTGGCTTAGACCTCTCCATTCTGGTTAGCCCTATATGGCCTATGCTAACTTTTCTGCCACGATAAGGCATCGATTCATAGAAAAGACGTTGAGATAATCGTCACGTTCCTTTCCCACAGGGAGTTGACAGACTCACATGGGGCTCAAGGTCTATGTAGGAGGTAGAAGAACTATCGAATCCTCATTTTACGCTTGAGGAAATCGAAGCCCAGGGAAGTTAAGTGATTTTCCCAAGGCCGCAAGGCAGGTAAATGGCAGAGTCAGAATTGGAACCCAGGCCCTCTGGCTTAAAAGTCAATTTCTTACTCAATTGTCTTAACCCACTTCCTATCTCTGGTTTCCCAAAATGTCAAACCCGAAAAATCTAAAATATAAACTCATCTTTATGGCTTCTTTCATTGAATATTTTCTCTTCACTTGTGAGAGTTTGAAGCCGAGATTCTTAAAGCGCCCTTCTCCGCTTACGTTTTCTATCTTCAGTCATTTGAAAGTGACAGAAAGGAAGCATAGATATTTTTAGTCTCGAAGGAGAAAAAGTGAAGTGAAATCCTTAGACGGATCCAGTAAACCAAACGTTCAGCCTATCGCAGAGAACACATCAAATCTGATGGATCGGTATCAGGGGCATTGACTAAGCTCCCACCATGTCAATCAATGAATCAGTGGTATTTATTAGTAGAGTACAATTTAACAGCTGGTAGACACGATCCCTGCCCACAAAGAGCTTACAGTCTATGGGGGAGACGGACACTAAAAGAAATCACTTTCTCTACACCTAGACCGTAAACTCGTCACGTGCGAGCCCGTTGTCGGGTAGGACTGGTCTTTAATTGCTGCTGAATTGTCTTTTCCAAGCGCTTAGTACAGTGCTCCGCACGCAGTAAGCACTCAATAAATATGATTGAATGAATGACACGTCTGCTAATTCTCTTATATTGGACTCTCCCGAGCACTTAGTACAGTTCTCTACATGTAGTGCTCGATTGATTGATTGATTGATTGCCGATGGAGGAAACAGGACCAGAACGATTGCAGGTGGAGGCGGGGCATTCTGGGAGAGATGTGTCCACGGAGCCGCTGTGGGTCGGAGACGACTCGACGGCATAAGACAAGAGGTGATGGGAGGAGCTGTAGCCTACTGGAAATAACCTGTGACCAGGAACAGAAGATCCACATTCTAGTCCAGCCTCCGCCGCTGGCCTGCTGTTTGACCTTGGGCAGGTCTTATGCCCATTTCCTCATCTGAAAATAGGGGTACCTCCTCTGTCTCCCTCTCAGGTTGGGAGTCCCATGAGCATTTAATTCTCATTAAATAAATACCATCTTTATTGCAAAGCATGGCATAGCGGATAGAGCACAGGTGAGGGAAACAGTCAGTGGGATTTATTGATCAGCAATGTAGAAAGAACACAACGGTAAGCACACTTCTCCTGCCCACGATGAGCTGACAGAGGACCTGGGTTCTAATCCCTGCACGGTTGATCCATCTATGGTATTTACTGAGAGTTTACCAGCTGCAGAATACTCTGCTAAGCACTTGGGAGAGTACCATACAATAGAATTAGCAGATATGTTCCCTGCCCGTAAGAAGCTTCCAGTCTAGAAGGAGAGGCAGACGTTAATATGAATAATCGTGCAATTTAAACTATATGATTTAAAATTATGTATGTAAGTGCTGTGGAGTTCATTCATTCAATCATATTGAGCGCTTATTCTGTGCAGAACACTGTCCTAAGCTCTTGGGAAGTACAGTTCAGCAACAAAGAGAGACAATCCATGCCCACAACAGGCTCACAGTCTAGAAGTGGGGAGACAAACGTTAAAACGAGTAAACAGCCATCGGTAGCATCAATATAAATAAATGGAATTATAGATCTATATGTACAAAAATTCATGTAATCAGAATCAATATAAATAGAATTATAGATATAAACATATATACGCAAGTGCTATGGGACGGGGAGCAGAGGGAGAGAATCAGGGTGATGGGGGGACGGGAGCTGAGGAAAAGGGGGACTTAGTCCGGGAAGGCCTGCTGGAGGAGGTGAGCCTTCAGTAGGACTTTGAATGGGGCATTGAGAATGGGGTGATTCCACCACCTATCTGCTCTGAGACCTGGGGCAAGTCACTTCACTTTTCCGGATCCGTATGGGGATAGAATCATTCACGCATTCAATCATATTTATTGAGCACTTACTGTGCGCAGAGCACTGTACTAAGCGCTTGGAAAGTGCAATTCAGCAACAGAGACAAACCCTATTTTCCTGCCCACTTAGATAATGAACCCCATGGGATACCTGATTATCTGGACCTACCCCAGCGTTTAGTAGAGTGGATAGAGCCCAGGCCTGGGAGTCAGAAGGACCTGGGTTCTAATCGATTAGACCATAAGCCCGTCAAAGGGCAGGGACTGTCTCTATCTGTTACCGATTTGTACGTTCCAAGCGCTTAGTACAGTGCTCTGCACACAGTAAGCGCTCAATAAATACTATTGAATGAATGAATAATCCGGGCTCCTCCACTTGTCTGCTGTGTGACATTGGGCAAGTTACTTCGTGTCTCTGGGCTTCAATTCCCCATCTATAAAATGGAGATTGAAACTGTGAGCTCCATGTGGAACAGGGAATGCCTCAGTCTTAATTTGACTGTGACAACCCCAGCGCTTAATATAGTGCCTGGCACTGTTGTGGTACTTAACAAGTACCACAGTTATTATTATCATTATTATATGCTTAAAACATTTGGCAATTATTATTTTATTACATTCCAGTAGCCTAATCAAACCCTTCTCCCTTCCCATTAAAAGAAGCCTATACGCTACCGTAGAACTCATTTTTCTTAGTATTTATCGGCTGCGTCTCTACCTATAAATCTCCATCGACTCTTAACTGTGATTTATTCCTCGATTCATGACTTTCGTGCTCATTACTTCTAATCACACCTTGCACAGATCCTTTCAGGAACTGTACCGTCTGGCTTCTTCTTTCAAATTTCTAAATGGTTTGACGTCCTTCTCGGATTCTAAGTGCCTCGTAAGCAGGGATCGTTTCCTCCTTTTCTACCGTACTCTTCCAAGTGCTTAGGGCATTGTTCTGCGCACAGTAGACGCCCAGGAAATGCTACTGACTGATTCTCCCTCATTAGAGGATAACTCCTCAAAGACAGGGAGCATGTCAATCATTATCATCCTCATCAACATCATCAGTAGTATTTATTGAATGCTTCCTGGTGGTACTTTTTCTTATGGTATTTGTTAAGCGATTACTCTGTGCCAGGCACTGTACTGAGCACTGGGGTAGACGCAAGCTAATAATAATGTTGGCATTTGTTAAGCGCTTACTATGTGCAGAGCACTGTTCTAAGCCCTGGGGTATACGGGGTAATCAGGTTGTCCCACGTGAGGTTCACAGTCTTAATCCCCATTTTAAAGATGAGGTAACTGAGGCACAGAGAAGTGAAGTGACTTGCCCACAGTCACACAGCTGACAAGTGGCAGAGCCGGGATTTAAACCCATGACCTCCGACTCCCAAGCCCGTGCTCTTCCCACTGAGCCACGCTGGACACGGTCCCTTTCCCATATTCATTCATTCATTCATTCAATCGTATTTATTGAGCGCTTACTGTGTGCAGAGCACTGAACTAAGCACTTAGGACAATGGGACGCTATGGGATGGAGAGTGAAGCAGAGGCCTGTCCAGTCCATCCTTAGCTTGTCCAGTGGCTAGCAAGAGGCAGGACATCGGCTACAAGTCAAAACTCCCCCATGCCGGGCAGCAGTGGCAAAGGAGAGAGTCGAGGGCAGACACTCGAGTTTACTGCACGGAAGACGGTGGTGCTAAACCACCGCCGGACATTTACCGAGAAAACTCCGCGGATCCGCCACCGGAATGATTGCAGAGGGAGGTGGGGCCTTCTGGGAGAGACGTGTCCACGGAGTCGCCGGGGGTCGGAGTTGACTCGATGGCATAAGACAATTCCTTTACAAATGTGATACTAATAAAAATCATAACAATAACAATCCCATCTGCTGAGACACAGCTCTTTGGGCATATTGGCACAGGGCACGTGTAAGCTCGCGTTTGCTTAATTATCTTGACATTTCAGTGTGTGTTCATTCGTTCAATTGTATTTAGTGAGCGCTTTCTATGTGCTGAGCACTCCACTAAGCTCTTGGAAAATACAATTTGGCAACTAACAGAGATGATCCCTACCCAACTTCACTGTCTAGAAGTTAAGCCCTTACCACAATGTTTTGCACACAGAAGTGCTCAATAAACACTAGTGGATGAAATGCGATTGAACGTTACATGCTAAGCACTGGGGGGAGATCCAGTCAACCAATTAATCAGTCAATCAGTGGTGCTTTTTGAGCGCGTTTCCTGGGGCGGAGTCCCATACTAAGCGCTTGGGAAAGCACTGTGCAATAAAAGTAGTAGACATAATTCCTGCCCACAGTGAGCTTACAATCCAGTTCGGGAGATGCAACCAAAAATGAATTTCACGTAGAGGAAACGACACCCACCTCCACATCAAACAACAACTCCTCACCATCGTCTTTAAAGCTCTAGATCACCTTGTCCCTTCTTACCACACCTCTTTACGATCCCGCCAAAAGCAGGCCTGCACACTTTTCTCCTTTAACAACCTTCTCACCGTACGTCGACCTCCTCCACCTCGCCGCCGACTCCAGGCCCACGTCTTGCCTCTCGTCTGGAACCCCTTCCCTCCTCACACCTGACAGATAATCACTCTCCTCTCCTTCAAAGCTTTAGTAAGCTCCCATCCTCCAAGAGGCTTGTTGTGGGCACGGAATCTGTCTGTTTATTGTTATACTGTAGGCCCCAAAGCGTTCAGTAGAGTGCTTCGCACGCAGTAAAGCTCAGTAAATACGAGTGGATGAAGAGGACTTCCCAACTTAGTACAGGGCTCTGCACACAGTAAGTGCTCAATAAATACGATTGAATGAATGAACTTCCCTTCCTTTTCCCTTCTCCTTCCCTTCTGTGTCACCCACGCACTTAATAATAATAATGTTGGTATTGGTTAAGCACTTACTATGTGCAGAGAACTGTTCAAAGCGCTGGGGTAGATACAGGGTAACCAGGTTGTCCCACGTGGGGCTCCCAGTCTTCATCCCCATTTTACAGATGAGGTAACTGAGGCACAGAGAAGCGAAGTGACTTGCCCAAAGTCACACAGCTGATAAGTGGCAGAGCCGGGAGTCGAACCCACGACCTCTGACTCCGAAACCCAGGCTCTTTCCACTGAGCCACGCTGCTTCTCTTGGATTTGTGCCCTTTTTTCATCCCACCCTCAGCTTCACAGCACTTATGTACCTCTTTCTCAGTGCTCTGCACAGAGTAAGCGCTCAATAAATACAATTGAATGAATGAATAATGTATGTATTCCAGTTTCTGTGGCCCCCTCAAGACTGTAAGCTCCTTGTGGGTGGGGAACATGTCTATGAACATGAACATGTCTACTAACCTCTTCACGTTGTTCAAACCCCAAGTGCTTAGCATGGTGCTCTGCACACAGTAAGCGCTCAGTAAACACGACTGAGCGAGTGAGAAGCACCTGAGTTCTAATCCCGACCCCTCCCCTTATCCACTGTGTGACCTTGGGCAGGTTACTTCACTTCTCTGTGCTTCAGTTCCTACATCTGAAGCACAGGGATTAAGACTGTGTGCTCCATGGGAGACAGGGACTGTGTCCGATCGGATTAACTTGTATCTACCCCAGTGCCTGGCACATAGTGAACGCTTAACAAATACCTCAAAGAAAACAATGAATCTGATTGCTGGTCCAAACCCAGACTCACACTGCACGACCCCGAACGTCTCAAGAACAGCCAAGGCCTATGTCGATCCGTTATACGCCGCTTTTCGCGAGCCAGGGCGTTACGTCTAATTGATTTCCATTTCTTTCATCATTGATTAGCTCGGGGGGAGGCGGATGCAAGCAACCCGAAGAAAAGGCAGCGGGAAGCAGGAGGCTGAAGCGGGATCTTCAGGCCCCGTCGGCGTTAAAGCCCGTTAAGCAACACGACTCTAAGAGCTCTCCGGAGTTTTCCTCAAGTATATTACTTTTAAATTAGAGGCAGGAAAATTCTCTCAGCTGAAGCTGGACAGAAAACAGCTGTGCTCATTAAAAGAGGAGGAACTGCTAAGTAGTTATATAATTAACAGTCTGTAATTAACAGAGACTTTTAATAGTGGCTCGAACGCGGTGCGGTGGAGTTGGCTGGGAAGAATGTTAATCATGTCTTGAATGGAAATGCCCTCTCTGTGTCTCTCTCTTTGGATTGTGCCTGGGCCAGGCTTTTTGGAGCAATCCTTGCATGGTTCGGGTCCACCGGACGCTTGCGGGAGAAGGGGGCCTTCTTAGATGCTTTTCTGTGGGCAATATTCTCTCTAACTACCGGCAAAGCCGGCTGAGGGATTCCAGAGTGAATGATGCTGCTGGGCCAGACCCCTGCGCTCTTTTCTGAACAAGTCTCTTCTCCCTGTCTCACTCTCTCTCTTCCACTCTCTCTCCTCTGCTTTCCATCTCTCTCTGTTTCTCTTCCCTTTCTCATCCTATGTCCCTTCCTCTCTCTCTCTCTCCTTCTCTCTATGTCTCTGTCTCTTACTTCCCCTTCTGTCTCTCCCACTCTCTCTCCCCTTCTCTCTATTTATCTCTGTCTCTGTTTCTTCCTCCCCACCCCCCACCTCTGGCTCTCCCATTCTCCTTTTCTCTCTCCTCTCTTATCTCTCTCGGTCTCTGTCTTTTCCTCCCCCCCCTTTCTCTCTCCCACTCTCTCTTTATCTCTCTCTGTCTCTATCTCTCCCCATCTCTCTTTCCCTCTCCCTCTCTTTCTCACTTTCTCCCTCCTTCTCTTTCTCTCTCTCCCACTTTCCCTCTTTTGTCTATGTCCTTTTCTGTCTCTTTCTACCTCTCCCTCTGTGTTCTCTCTTCCATCACTTCTCTCCCCTCCCTCTCTGCCTCTTTCTTCTCAGAGAAGCAACATGCAGAGTGGATAGAGCGCAGGCTTAGGGGTCAGAAGGTCAGGGGTTCTAATCCCAGCTACTCTACTTGGCTGCTGTCTGACCCTGGGCAAGTCACTTTACTTCTCTGGGCCTCAGCTACCTCATTGGGAAAATAGGGATTGAGACTGTGAGCCCCACTTGGGACAAAGATTGAGTCCAACTCGATTTGCTTCTACCTACCCCAGAGGTTAGTATGGTGCCTGGCACATAGTAAGCACTTAACCAATACCATAATCATCATCATCATCTTTCCTTCTATGCACCTATTCATTCAATTGTATTTGAGTGCTTACTGTGTGTGGCACACTGTACTAAGCACTTGGAAAATAAAATCCAGCAAAAAATAGAGGCCATACCTACCCAACAATGGGCTCACAGTCTAAGAGGAGGGAGAAAGACAACAAAACAAGTAGGCAGGCGTCAACAGCATCGATATAAATAAATGGAATCATAGATCTATACACACCATTAATAAAATGAATAGAATAATAAAATAATGACTATATACATATATAAACAAATACTGTGGAACCAGGAGGGTGTAGAGTAGAGAGAGGGAGTAGGGGTGATGGGGAGGGGAGGAGGAGCAGAAGAAAAGGGGGACTTAGTCTGGGAAGGCCGAGGAGGTGAGCTCAGTAGGGCTTTGAAAGGGGGAAAAGAACTAGTTTGGAGGATGTGAGGAGGGAGGGCTTTCTAGGCCAGAGGTAGGAGGTGGGCCAGGGGTCGGCGGCGGGATGGGCGAGCCGGAGGCCCGGTGAGGAAGTTAGCGGCACGGAGGATCAGACTGTGTGGGCTGGAACTGAGAAGAGGAGAAGGGAGGTGAGGTAGGAGGGGGCAAGGGGATGGACAGCTTTGAAGCCATTAGTGAGGAGGTTTTGCTTCATATGAAGGTTGATAGGCAACCACTGGAGATTATTGGGGTGGGGGGTGACATGCCCAGAACGTTTCTGTAGAAAGATAATCCAGGCAGCAGAGTGAAGTCTAGACTGAAGTGGGGAGAGACAGCAGGTCGGGAGGTCAGAAAGATTTTTCTGTCCCTCTCTCCCTCTCTCTTTCATTCAATCATATTTATTGAGCATTTACTATGTGCAGAGCACTGTACTAAGAAGTTGGGAGAGCACAATACAACAAAGAGCAGACACATTCCCTGCCCACTGTGAGCTTGCAGTCTAAGTGACCTTCTCTTCTTCTCTGTCCTTATCTAAAAAGGGGGGTTAGTCTGGGAAGGCTTCCTACAGGAAGCGAGCCTTCAGTAGGGCTTTGAAGAGGGGAAGAGTGATTATTTGGCAGATCTGTGGAGGGAGGGCATTCCAGACCAGAGGTAGGACGTGGGCCAGGGGTCGACAGCAGGACAGGCAAGAATGAGGCCCAGTGAGAAGGTTAGCGGCTCCAGAGGAGCAGAGCATGCCTGACTGGGCTGGAGAAGGAGAGAAGGGAGGTGAGGTAGAAGGGGGAGAGGAGATGGAGAGCTTTGAAGCCGATAATGAGAAGTTTGTGCTTGATACAGAGGTTGACAGGGTCGCAAGCCCCCGACTCAAACCAAGCAAGACCTTCCTTGACCAGGGGAGCCTCAGTGACACGTGGTACAAAGTCACACAACTCCTCTGATCACCAAGGTTCCTCTGGAAAGCTTTCACTTAGTTTTACCAGCATGCAAGGGAGGGATAACTACATACACTCACTCTTTCCTCTCCACCAAGAGTCTGATACTAATATGTGCTCAAAGGGGCCCGTTCTGCCCAGCCTTCTTCTTTCTGCTCCTACCTCCTGCTGTTTCTGCTGCTCTCAGCGAGCTTCCTGCTTCCTTCTCTGCAGGCTTCCTCTCCTCAGTGCTGCCTCTAAATGCCCCTTCACAACTCCAAGCTATCTTCTTTTATCTGCCTTAAGCATTGCAGCTGTGGCTCAACACAGCAATCATTAATTGGTCCAGGTCCTGTAACCGGGTAGGAAAGGGAGAGAAAGCCTGGGGTTCCTCCATATTCATTCATTCATTCAATAGTATTTACTGAGCGCTTACTATGTGCAGAGTACTGTACTAAGCGCTTGGAATAAACAAGTCGGCAACAGATAGAGACAGTCTCTGCCGTTTGACGGGCTCTGGCCCCCGCAGGCCAGCGATTCCCTGTCTCAGGTAGAGCCCGTCGCTGTCTTGGCCAGTCTCCCGCTTCTTGTTCATTTATTGATTCAATCCTATTTGTTGGGCACTTACTGTGTGCAGAGGGCTGTACTAAGTCCTTGGAAAGGATAATTCACCAACAAAAGGAGTCGATCCCTGGCCACAATGGGATCACAGTCTAGAAGCGAGGAGACAGACAAGTAAACGGGCCCCAGTAGCATTAATATAAATGAATTGAATCAATGTATATATATATGAAAATATATATATATATATACAAAGCAGAGCAAGTAAACAGGCATTAATATAAATGAATGGAATTATAGATGTGTACATATGTATACAAGTGCTGTGGGGTGGTGGGGTAGAGCAAAGGGGGCAAGTCAGGGTGATGGGGAGGGGGAGCTGAGGAAAAGGGGGGCTTAGTCTGGGAGGGCACCTGGAGGAGGTGAGCCTTCAGGAGAGCTTTGAAGGAGGGAAGTGTGATTGTTTGGTGGATTTGAGGAGGGAGGGCATTCCAGGCCAGAGGTAGGACATGGGCCAGGGGTCGAAGGCAGGACTGGCGAGAACGAAGCCCAGTGAGGTTAGCGACACCAGAGGAGTGGAGTGTGCAGGCTGGGCTGGAGAAGGAAAGAAACCAGGTGAGGTAGGAGAGGGAGAGGGGATGGATGGCTCAGAAACCAATAGTCCAATAGTGAGGAGTTTTTGCTTGATAGAGAGGCAACCACTGGAGATTTTTGAGGGGGGGTGACATGCCCAGAGCATTTCTGCGGAAAGATAATCCGGGCAGCAGAGTGAAGTATGGACTAAAGTGGGGAGAGACAGGAGGTTGGGAGATCGGAAAGGAAGCAGATGCAGTCATCCAGTCGAGATAGCTCACTTCCTCCAAGACACCTTCCCAGACTGAGCTTCCCCTTTTCCCTCTGCTCCCTCTGCTCCTCCTCTACCCTCGCTTCTCCTCCCCTCAGCTAAGCCCTCTTTTCCCCCCTTTCCCTCTGCTCCTCCCCCTCTCCCTTCCCCTCCCCTCAGCACTCTGCTCATCCGCTCAACTGTATATATTTTCATTACCCTATTTATTTTGCTAATGAGCTGTACATCAACTTGATTCTATTTATCTGCTATTGTTTTAATGAGATGTTCATCCCCTCGATTCTATTTATTACTATTGTTCTCGTCTGTCCGTCTCTCCCGATTAGACCGTAAGCCCGGCAAAGGGTAGGGACTGTCTCTATCTGTAACCGATTTGTATATTCCAAGTGCTTAGAACAGTGCTCTGCACATAGTAAGCGCTCAATAAATACCTTGAATGAATAGGATGAGTGACCGTACTAAGGTGGTAGTGCTTTGAATGGAGAGGAAAGGGCGGATCTTGTCAGTGTTGTGAAGGTGAGACCGGCAGGTTTTGGTGATGGATTGGATAGGTGGGGTGAATGAGATGACACCAAGGTTGCGAGCCTGTGAGACGGGAAGGATGGTAGTGTCGTCTACAATGACGGGAAAGTCAGGAAGAGGAAAGGGTTCGGGAGGGACGATAAGGAGATCAGTCTTGGACATTTTGAACTTGAGTCGGAGGAAGGACATCCAGGTGGACACGTCCTGGAAGCAGGAGGAGATGTGAGCCTGGAGGGAAGGAGAGAGAACAGGGGAGAAGAAATAAATTTGGGTGTCATCCCCCACATAGAGATGGTAGTTGAAACCGTGGAAGCAAATGAGTTCACCAAGAGAGTGAGTATAGATGGAGAATAGAAGGGGACCAGGAAGTGTGTTTTCAGGGACCCCCCCCCCCCCCGACTCCCCCACACCCAGTTAGGGGATGAGAAGGGGAGGCGGAGCCCGTGAAGGAGACTGAGAATGAACGGCCAGAGAGATAAGAGGAGAACCAGAGAAGACAGAGGCAGTGAAGCCAAGGTTGGATAAAGTGTTGAGGAGAAGGGGATGGTCCAAAGTGTCAAAGGCAGTTGAGAGGTGGAGGAGGATTAGGATGAAGGAGGAACTTTTGGATTTGGTAAGAAGGAGGTCATTAGTGACCTTTGAGAGGGCAGTTTCAGTGGAGTGGAAGGGACAGAAGGCCGACTGGAGGGAGTCCAGGAGAGAGTTGGAGGAGAGGAATTTGAGGCAGTGAGTGTAGACTCGCTCCAGGAGTCTGGAAAGGAAGGGTAGGAGGGAGATGGGGAGATAACTGGAGGGGTTTGGGGGTCAAGGGAGGGGTTTTTAGGATGGGGGAGACGGGGACATGTTCACAGGATCACAAACAGTCACTGATGATGCAGCTTCTTGTGGGGTCACCCTAGAGCTAAGAAGGGGCAAGGTGTTGGAGGGCTTTGAAGCCAATGGTGAGGAGTTTATGTTTGATATAGAATTTGATAGACAACCTCTAGAAATTTTTGAGGAGGGTAGTGATAAAATGATAATGATAACCTTGGTATTTGTTAAGCGCTTACTATGTGCAGAACACTGTTCTCAGCGCTGCGGGAGATACAGGGCAATCAGGTTGTCCCACATGAGGCTCACAGTCTTAATCCCCATTTTACAGATGAGGTAACTGAGGCACAGAGAAGTTAAGTGACCTGCCCACAGTCACACAGCTGACAAGTGGCAGAGCTGGGATTCAAACTCACGACCTCTGACTTCCGAGCCCGGGCTCTTTCCACTGAGCCACGCTGCTTCCCATAACATGCCCAGAATGTTTCTGTAGAAAGGTGATCTCTAACAGCAGTGTCTTGAAAATATTTACAACTAGAGTGGCCCAAAAAACCTGAATGTAGAATCGGGTGAACAAACTCACAAGTCTACTGGAGAAGAATGAAAAATACATAAAATTCTCAAGCCCCACTGAAGTAAGGTAGAAAGCGGGAAATGCATTTGAGCTGTATCAGCTCTCAGACATACTGCAACAACTTAGTTCGGTAGAGGTGAAATTAATCTGTCTCTGAACATTCTCCCCAACAGTTTACAAAACCACGTGCAAAATAATCAATTTTTTTAGAGTTATGTGTATTTTGGAATTATATATACAATTGGATATTATCACCGAGGGCCTCTAAAGTATTGCTTTTAGCAGCTTTTTATGATCACTTAAACTCTGCAATTGTGTTTCTTTCCTCTCAAAACAAGAAAATCAATTTCAACAAGGATTTATTTTGGAAGGAGGGCTTTAAAGAACTATTTTATTTTAGAGAGCGCGCAGTATATATCTGGAAAGTAGACTCTGGCTTGCCAAAGTGCATTATTTCTCTTAGGTATTACTGGTTCGGCATATTATTTTCCTCAGTTGTCCTTTCCCCACAGTTTTCACGATCCCAAAGGATGAAGGGAAGCTCTTCAGAAGAAAAAGGTGTAAGATCTGACCCACACATTTAAAAATGCCCTCCTCTCTTTTCACCTTCAGATGACAGCAAGTTGAATGTTATCAGCACCGGGCGTGCGACTAAACGACGACTCTAAGTAGCGGCGGCCTGGCTCAGCGGAAAGATCCCGGGCCTGGGAGTCAGAAGAGGTGGGTTCTAATCCTGGCTCCGCCACTCGTCTGCCGAGTGACCTAGGGCAAGCCCTTAATTTCTCTGTGCCTCAGTTACCTCATCTGTAAAATGGGGATTAAGTTTATTCGTTCATTCATTCAATCATCTTTATTGAGCCTTTATTGTCCAATCTCATTATACTACTACTACTAATGATAGTATTTGTTAAGCGCTTACTATGTACCAAGCACTGTTCGAACCACTGGAGTAGATACAAGGTCATCAGGTTGTCCCACGTGGGGCTCACAGTCTCTAACCCCGTTTTGCAGATGAGGAAACTGAAGCACAGAGAAGTGAAGCGGCTGGCCCGAGGTCACACAGCAGACGAGTGGCGGAGTCGGAGTTAGAACCCAGGTCTTCTGGATCCCAAGGCCTGGCTCTTGACACCAAACCAGCCAGGGACCCTATCGTTATCATTCCTCTGCAGTAGAAGCTTATAATAACAATGATGTTGGTATTTGTTAAGCTCTTACTATGTGCAAAGCACTGTTCTAAGCACTGGGGAGGATACAAGGAGATCAGGTTGTCCCATGTGGGGCTCACAGTCTTCATCCCCATTTTACAGATGAGGGAAGTGAGACTCAGATAAGTTAAGTGACCTGCCCAAAGTCACACAGCTGACAAGTGGCGGAGCTAGGATTAGAACCCATGGCCTCTGACTCCCAAACCCGTGCTCTTTCCACTGAGGCACGCTGCTTTTCCACACTGTACCAGTGTACCAGGCACTGTACTAAGCGCTGGGGTAAATACAAGATAATCAGGTCCTTCATGGGGCTCGCAGTCCAAGTAGGAGGGAGAAAAGGGATTGACTCCCCAATCTACGGATAAGGTAACTGAGGCCCAGAGACATGAAGTGACTCACCCAAGGTCACAGAGCGGACAAGTAGCAGAGTGGGGATTAGAACCCAGGTCCTCTGACTCTCAACCCTGTGCTGATTCCACTAGGCCATGCCGCTTCACTGTTTCAAACCTGCAGGTGCTTGTGGGACCTATTAATCTAGTCTGAAATTATCTGAGAAATTAAATCAGAGATCCGTGTGCTGGGCGCCTATGTGTTCGTCACACAGAACACACATCCACATTGGAGAAGCAGCGTGGCTCAGTGGAAAGACCACGGGCTTTGGAGCCAGAGGGCGTGGGTTCGAATCCCAGCTCTGCCACTTGTCAGCTGGGTGACTGTGGGCGAGTCGCTTCTCTGCACCTCAGTTCCCTCATCTGTGAAATGGGGATTAAGACTGTGAGCCCCACGTGGGACAACCTGATTCCCCCGTGTCTCCCCCAGTGCTTAGAACAATGTTCGGCACATAGTGAGAGCTTAACAAATACCAACATTATTATACGTGGCTCAGTGGGAAAAGCCCAGGCTTGGGAGTCAGAGATCACGGGTTCTAATCCTGCCTCCGCCACTTGTCAGCTGTGTGACTTTGGGCAAGTCACTTCACTTCTCTGGGCCTCAGTTATCTGTAAAAATGGGGAGAAGACTGTGAGTCCGACGTGGGATAACCTCATGACCTTGAAACTACCCCATCGCTTAGAACAGTGCTCTGCACACAGTAAGAGCTTAACGAATACCAACATCATTACGCACAGGGGAATCCACGATCGTGATATTTCTCTACCTGCCTTAAAGCGCATTTTTGCCTTCCAACAAAATGCAAACATTTAAATATTTAGCTCCCTGCGAGGCATCCCCTAATATTCATTTGCAGTTTTGTCGCATGTCTCTTTCACTGACAGGTTTTGGACTGAAAAAAATAGCCGCTTGTCATATATATCTGCTGTCCAAATGACACGATGTGAATCAACTGTGAAAATGGTTCCGGTGCGTCCTGGAGATTTGATCTCGCCCCCGTCGTGTTTCTTGAAGAGGCTTGAGCTCCTGCCATCCGTTCAGAGCTCCATACGAGCACCTTGGATCCTTTAGAAAATGGAAATTTCCTTGAAGAGATATGTTTATCTTGATACTGACTTGGATGGAGAGAAGCAGCGTGGCTCAGTGGAAAGAGCACGGGCTTTGGAGTCAGAGGTCATGAATTCAAATCCCAGGTCTGCCACTCGTCGGCTGTGTGACTGTGGGCGAGTCACTTCACTTCTCTGGGCCTCAGTTCCCTCCTCTGGAAAATGAGGATGAAGACGGTGAGCCCCACGTGGGACGACCTGATTCCCCTGTGTCTACCCCAGCGCTTAGAACGGTGCTCGGCACATAGTAAGCGCTTAACAAATACCAACATTATTATTATTATGGAGAGGAAAGAGGGAAGAATGTAGGGAGAATCAGCATGGCCTAGTGGACAGGGCCACCAGTCTGTGAGTCGGAAGGACATGGCTTCTAATCCCAGGTCTGCCACTTGTCTGCTGGGTGACCTCGGACAAGTCACTTCACTTCTCTGTGCCTCAGTGACCTCATCTGTAAAATGGGGATGAAGACTGGGAGCCCCACGTGGGACAGGGACTGTGTCTAGCCGGATTTGCTTGTATCCCTCCACCTCTCAGTACAGTTCCTGCACAGAGTAAGCGCTTACCAAATTCTACAATTAACATTAATTATAATCAGATGATAAAAATAATAATTTAAGGGCATACTTTGTGCCCGGCACCGAGTTAGATGTAATGAGATCAGACAAAGGGGAAATGGGTATTTTATCCCCGTTTCAAAGATGAGGAAAATGAGGCACAGAGAAGTTAAGGGACTCGTCCAAGATCGCACAGTAGGCAAGCGACTAAGCAGCATGGGGAAGCAGCATGGTCTAGTGAAACGAGCACGAATCTGGGAGTCAGAGATCCTGGGTTCTAATAATTACGATATAATAATAATCATAATAATAACGGTATTTGTTAAGCACTTACTATGTGCAAAGCACCGTTCTAAGTGCTGGAGGGGATACAAGGTGATCAAATTGTCCCACCTGGGGCTCACGGTCTTGATCTTGGGAAGCAGCGTGGCTCAGTGGAAAGAGCCTGGGCTTCGGAGTCAGAGGTCATGGGTTCGACTCCCGGCTCTGCCACTTGTCAGCTGTGTGACCTTAGGCAAGTCACTTCACTTCTCTGTGCCTCAATTACCTCATCTGTCAAATGGGGATTAACTGTGAGCCTCACGTGGGACAACCTGATGACCCTGTACCTACCCCAGCGCTTAGAACAGTGCTCTGCACATAGTAAGCGCTTAACAAATACCAACATTATTATTAATCCCCTTTTTCCAGTTGAGCTAACTGAGGCACAGAAAAATGAAGTGACTAGCCCACAGTCACACAGCTAACAAGCAGCTGAGGTGGATTTGAACCCATGACCCCTGACTCCCAAGCCCGGGCTCTAGCCACTAGGCCACGCTGGTCTCCTCTGAAGCATGATCTGGGGCAAGTTTTTTGACTTTTCTGTGCTTCAGTTCCCCCACTTGCAAAATGGGGATTCGATAGCTGCTCTTCCTCTTAGCCTGTAAGCCCTGGGTGTAACCTGATTATCTTCTACCTATCCCCAGCACTCACTACAGTGTTTGGCACATTATGAGTACTTAACAAATCCCACAATTATTAAGTGACAAGGGTCAGGAATAGAACCCAGGTTGTCCAATTCCCTGGGCTGTGTTCTTTCCATTAGGCCCCATTGCTTCGCAGGGATAATTTGGGAAAGCAAGGGACAGAACTTAATATACTCTTAATGATGTGGGTGTGAAAAACAAGATGAGATGGAATTAATGCCTAGAGAATCTGTTTCTGAATTGTACTTCCCTTGAGGGCAGGGATTCACTCCCAGTTAAGCACTCAATTAATACCACTAATTACTTGATTGATTTTAGTCATCCAGTACAGAGTCCTCCCCAACGCAGGTACTCAGTACAGTGCTCTGTCCACCACAGTCACCCAGTACAGTACTAAGCCCTTGGGAGAGTAATAATAACTCCGGTACTTGTTAAGCGCTCACCGTACGCCAGGTACTATACTAAACGCTGGAGCCGATGGAAGCAAATAGTGTTAAACACAGTCCTCGTTCCACATGTCTCTAACAGTCTTAATCCTCATTTTACATTTGAGGGAACTGAGGCACAGAGAGGAAAAGTGACTTGCCCAAGGTCAGAGACAAATGGCAGGGACAGGATTAGAACCCATGACCTTCTGACCCCCAGGCCTGTGCTCTATCCACTATAGTAATAATAATGTTGGTATTTGTTAAGCGCTTACTATGTGCTGAGCACTGTTCTAAGCGCTGGGGGAGATACAGGGTCATCAGGCTGTTCCCCCGTGAGGCTCACAATCTTAATCCCCATTTTACAGATGAGGGAACTGAGGCACAGAGAAGTGAAGTGACTTGCCTAAGGTCACACAGCTGACAAGTGGCAGAGCTAGGATTAGAACCCATGACCTCCGACTCCTAAGCCCGTGCTCTTTCCACTGAGCCACATCCACCCTATGCCACGCTGGTTCCCATATATATAGGATATATACAATATATACAACACATAGTGTTTCATATGTATATGTTCTATATATATGTGTGTGTATATGTATATGCATATGTGGTAAATTGTAACATACACTGTACACACATAAATGAGGGGGGGGGTGTGTACAATATATGTACAATATAACAGAGTTGGTAGACATGTTTTCTATCCACAACAAGCTTACGGTCTGGAGGGGAAGACATACGTTAATATAAATGAATAAACTATTACATTATGGATATGTACACAAATGCTGTGGGGCTGAAAGACGGGGGAATAACGGGTGCAAGGGAGATGCAGTAGAGAGTTCATTCAATAGTATCTATTGAGCGCTTACTATGTGCAGAGCACCGTACTAAGCGCTTGGAATGAACGAGTCGGCAACAGAGAGAGACGGTCCCTGCCCTTTGACGGGCGCACGGTCTGATCGGGGGGCGACGGACAGACAAGAGTGGGATAAGAGGATAGGAGGGCTCAGTTTGGGAAGGCCTCTTGCGGGAGATGTGCTTGTAATAAGACCTGGAAGGTAGAGAGAGCAATTCTCTGTCAGCCGTTAAGACGGAGGGCATTCCGGGCCAGAGGCAGGACGTGGACGAGAGGTCGGCGATGAGATAGAGGAGGTGGAGGCCCAGTGAGAAAGTTGGCATTAGGGGAGCGAAGTGTGCGGGTGGGTAGGAGTAGGAGAGTCCTAGTAGGAGAGTAGTAGGGTCCGTCTCCCCCGATCAGACCGTGAGCCCGTCAAACGGCAGGGACCGTCTCTATCTGTTGCCGGCTAGTTCATTCCAAGCGCTTAGTACGGTGCTCTGCGCATAGTAAGCGCTCAATAAATACTCTCGAATAGGAGAGCGGAGAGGTGAAATAGGAAGGGGCAAGGGGATTGACTGCTTTAAAGCCGACGGTGAGGAGTTTTTGTTGGATGGGGAGGTGGAAACCACTGGAGGTTCTTGAGGAGCGGGGAAACCTGGCCGAAACCTTTCCGTAGAAAAATGATCCGAGCGGCGGAGTGAATTACGGACTGGAGTGGGGAGAGAGGGGAGGCTGGGAGGTCAGCGAGGAGGCTGATGAAATAATCAACTCCCTCTCCATTCACATCTGGCAGACCACCTCCCTCTCTGTTTTCTCTTCTCCTTCATACGCCACCGAGTCATTTCCGATTCACAGAGACCCTTTGGATATATTCCTTCCAGGACGTCCTATCTTCTGAGGCGTTCTGGTGTCTATATGCATAGTTTTCTTGTTAGAAGATACAGAAGTGGTTTACCATCGTCTTCTTCGGCGCATTAGAAGCGAGGCTCAGTGGAAAGATTCCGGGCCTGGGAGTCAGAAGACGTGGGTTCTGATCCCGGCTCCGCCGCTTGTCTGCTCTGTGACTCTGGGCCGGCCACTTAATTTCTCTGTGCCTCGGTTATCTCATCTGGAAAAATGGGGATGAAGACTGTGAGTCCCACTTGGGACAACCTCATTTACCTTGTATCTACCCCAGTGCTTAGAACAGTGCTTGGCACCTAGTAAGCATGTGACAAATACCATGTCACAAATACAAATGTGAGAAGCAGTGTGGCTCAGTGGAAAGAGCACGGGCTTTGGAGTCAGAGGTCATGAGTTCGAATCCCAGCTCTGCCACTTGTCTGCTGTGTGACCTTGGGCAAGTCACTTCACTTCTCTGGGCCTCAGTTCCCTCATCTGTAAAATGGGGATGAAGACTGTGAGCCCCACGTGGGACAACCTGATTCCCCTGTGTCTACCCCAGCGCTTAGAACAGTGCTCTGCACATAGTAAGCGCTTAACAAATACCAACATTATTATTATTATTATTAAATACCATCATTCCTATTATTAGAAACTAAAGTCTCTACTGTTGTCTTTGGGAAGCAGCGTGGCTCAGTGGAAAGAGCACGGGCTTTGGAGTCAGGGCTCATGAGTTCGAATCCCAGCTCTGCCACTCGTCGGCTGTGTGACTGTGGGCGAGTCACTTCACTTCTCTATGCCTCAGTTCCCTCATCTGTAAAATGGGGATGAAGACTGTGAGCCCCACGTGGGACGACCTGATTCCCCTGTGTCTACCCCAGCGCTTAGAACAGCGCTCTGCACATAGCAAGCGCTTAACAAATACCAACATTATGGAGAAGCAGCGTGGCTCAGTGGAAAGAGCACGGGCTTTGGAGTCAGGGCTCGTGAGTTCGAATCCCAGCTCTGCCACTTGTCGGCTGCGTGACTGTGGGCGAGTCACTTCACTTCTCTGTGCCTCAGTTCCCTCCTCTGTAAAATGGGGATGAAGACCGTGAGCCCCACGTGGGACGACCTGATTCCCCTGTGTCTACCCCAGCGCTTAGAACAGTGCTCGGCACATAGTAGGCGCTTAACAAATACCAACATTATTATTATTATTTGATTGACAATTTCATCACTTGATCATCTGCCTTCTTCCTCGTTCCCCTGCCGCTGTTGCAAGGCACAGGTGAATCGGCGTCTTAGACTTAGACCTCTCCATAATGGGTAACCCTAACGCCGAGCTTCATTGGCAGAAGAAAACTCTCCTGCCGTGGTAAGCTGTTGATTCATAGGACAGTTTCCATTAGCAGAATTCTACTAAAATAACAAAAGTCTCCTCCAGAAAGTCTTTTTTGAGTAATCTCTCATTTCCCCACCCTATTTTCCTCCACCCATTTCAAGTGTGTCTCATCACCTAAGCACGTGAGTGTACATACCCCCTGGTGTGGCTCAGTGGAAAGAGCCCGGGGTTGGGAGTCACAAGGAGCTGGGTTCTAATCCTGGCTCCGCCACTTGTCAGCTGTGTGACTTTGGGCAAGTCACTTAACTTCTCTGGGCCTCAGTTACCTCATCTGTAAAATGGGGATGAAGGCTGTGAGCCCCATGAGGGCCAACCTGATCACCTCGTATCCTCCCAGCGCTTAGAACAGTGCTTTGCACATAGTAAGCGCTTAACAAATACCAACATTATAATTATCATTTATGTACATGTCTTTATAGGTAATGGTTTCTTCTGAGCTGAAAAGGAATCATCTAGTAGTATTTACTGAATGCTTAATCTAACAGGCAGTGTTCATGTCTAAAAACTAATAATAATAATGATACAACAGTGCTCAGCGCTTAGAACAGTGCTTGACACATAATAAGCAGTTAAATGCCATGACGATTAATAATGATAATGGTATCCGTTAAGGGCTTACTTTGCGCTGAACACTGTTCTAAGCGTTGGGGTAGATACAAGGAAATGAGGCAATCCCACGTGGGGCTCACAGTCTTCATCCCCATTCTACAGATGAGGGAGCTGAGGCACAGAGAAGTGAAGAGGCTTGCCCACGCTCACACAGCAGACAAGTGGCAGAGCTGGGATTAGAACCCACATCTTCTGACTCCCAAGCCCGGGCTCTTTCCGCCGAGCCATGTGGCTCTTCCCAAGTGTTTAGAAGTGTGGTCCGAGCAGGGTAAATAAGCAGTGAATTGATCGATCGATCCATCGATCGAGAGGTAAGGTTTAAACCATTTTCCTTATGGGCAAAGTGAGAACTCTAGACACAAAAAGCTAAACGGAAGCCCCACTCAGGAGTTATAGTTCTACATCCATTTGACTTCATGTTCAATATCGAATTCATTCTGGGATTCACACAACTATTAAAGGCCCAGCGAGACAGTCTCGCTCAGTAATGGGCTTTTTCCAAAGCAGGGCTCCCACCCCATAACAGAAATGACTGTATGGGAAAGAAAATTCTCAGACTTGGATTTCCTGAAGATTATTCAAATGACTGCATCTGTTGTTTATGATGTTCAATGCCCAAATTGCTCTAAACCAACCCAAATTTGAATTGGCTATTGGGCAAATGGGTGGACGGCAGATGTCCGATCAGAGACAAATGTATCACGTACCTAAACGTTTTTAGAATCCGACGAAGCTCTGTCCTGTTCCATGATTTCTGTCATTTCCAAGGATTTTCCCACCAAGTGAGTGCCTTAAATTCAGAAAGTCCTGGACAAATATTCAGTCACAGTCCTTGAGTGCTTACTGGGTGAAGAGCACTGTACTAAGCGCTTGGGAGAGGACAATGCAAGAACATAACAGATACGTTCCCTGCCCGGAACGAGCCTAGTGTCTAGAGGGAGAGATGGGAATTCATAGCAGTTGAAAATCGCATCATTTAAAATCACTTTTCGCTACAGTTGATTGAAAATGACGTTCGTTAAACGGACTGCCACATTACCATGTTGCTTACATACACGGCAAAATGTCTCCGAATAGACTACGTGAATAAGCGGAGTCTTAGTTAAGCATTAGAGAAGCAGCGTGGCTCAGTGGAAAGAGCACGGGCTTTGGAGTCAGAGGTCATGGGATCGAATCCTCGCTCTGCCACTTGTCAGCTGTGTGACTGTGGGCGAGTCACTTCACTCCTCTGTGCCTCAGTTCCCTCATCTGTAGATCGGGGATGAAAACCGTGAGCCCCACGTGGGGCAACCTGATCACCCTGTATCACCCCCAGTGCTTAGAACAGTGCTCTGCACATAGTAAGCGCTTAACAAATACCAACATTATCATTATTTATTATGTGACACAATATCTATCCCACATGGGGCTCACGGTTTATAACAATAAAAATTAATAATAATTATGGTATTTATTAAACACTCACTATGTGCCAAGCACAGTTCTAAGCCCTGAGGTAGGTACGAGTTAATCAAGTTGTCCCACGTGGGGCTCACGGTCTTCATCCCCATTTTACAGCTGAGGTCACTGAGGCACAGAGAAGTGAAGCGACCTGACCAAGGTCACACAGCAGACAAGTGGCGGAGCCCGGATCAGAACCCATGTCCTCTGACTTCCAAGCCCGGGCTCCTTCCACTGAGCAATGCTACTCGTGAGAGAGAAAACAGTTCTGCAATGTCCATTTGACAGGTGAGGATACCGAGACACCAAGAGGTTAAGTGACTACTTACTTCCAAAACAAGCAAGTGAGCAAGTTCGTTCATTGGGCAGGATTTAGTGATAATAACAATAATAAGGAGAATAACCTTGCTATCTGTAAAGCAGTTCCTATGTACCAGGCCCTGTACTAATTGTTGGGGTGGATACAAGCAAATCGGGTTGGACACTGTCCCCGTCCCACGTAGGAATCACAGTCTCAATCCCCTTTTTATAGATGAGGGGATCCCCTTTTTCCCTCTGCTCCCTCTACGCCCCCTTCGCCCCCCTCCGCAGCTGAACCCTCTTCTCCCCCCTTTCCCTCTCCTCCTCCCCCTCTCCCTTCCCCTCCCCTCGGCACTGTACTCGTCCGCGCGACTGTCTATATCTTCATCACCCTATTTATTTTGTTTATTTTGTTTAATGAGATGTACATCACCCTGATTCTATTTAGTTGCCATGGTTTTTATGAGATGTTCTTCCCCTCGACTCCATTTGTCGCCCTCGTTCTCGTCCGCCCGTCTCCCCCGATTAGACCGTGAGCCCGGCAAAGGGCAGGGACCGTCTCCGTCTGTTGCCGACTTGTCCATTCCAAGCGCTTAGTACAGTGCTCTGCACATAGTAAGTGCTCAATAAATACTATTGAATGAATGAATGAGGGAGCTGAAGACTAATAATATAATACTATAATGTTATGGTAATAATAATCGTGGTGATCACTATTCCCCACCTCCCTCTACTCTGTAAACTCGATGTGGGCAGGGAACGGATTCATTAATTCTTCTTTTATGGTATTTGTAAATAACAGTAATAATAATAACTGTGGTATTTGTTAAGTGCTTACTATGTGCCAGGCACTGTTTTAAATTGTTGGGGTTGTCTTTTTGTCTTATGCTGCCAAGTAGCGCTGGGGTAGGTAGAAGATAATCGGGTTGGACAAGGTCCCTATCCCACAAAGCGTTCAGAGTCCTAATCCCCATTTTACAGTGGAGGTAACTGAGGCCCAGAGAACTGACTTGTTCAAGGTCACACAGTAGACAAGTGGTGGAGCCAGGATCAGAGCCCTTCTGACTCCCAGGCCCGGGCTCTATCTCCTAGGCAAAGCTCCTTCTCTTTCGTCTCGCCCTCTCCCGAGCACTTAGTACAGCGCTCTGCACAGAGTAAGCGCTCAATAAATACGGGTGATAGACATGGAAAAAATCTGTGGGCTTCACCGCAGATCTGTGGCCCTACATACCAGCCCACCTCCTTTCTTGTTCTCTTCCTCAGAGACCCTATTGGATTTTTTTATTGGATCCCCCTCTCGGCTTGTCATGTCAAACCTTCTCTCTGGCTCGGAGCATTTGTCTAAATGCTTAATAAACCTATTTTGCCCCAGAACACAAACAAAAACAGGAAAAAAAGACTGAGACCCATTTTCCCAGACTTCCCGAAAACAGATTTCTCAGACAAACTGTCACTTTTGACAAATACAATATCTTTCCTTCGCAGCGTAATCCTACCAGAGGCTCGGCGATCAAAACCTAATAGGTCCTTCAAAGATTGTATCTGACCTAGAATTACTTTCCTGTGGCCCGCGAACGTTTTTCATATTAAAGCCTGGCTGTCCGCTCCCAATAAACGCCGTGTCATTTCTTAGCAGCTTTCAAGTTTTTCTATCTCGTGGCCGCAATTTCATTTACCACTGATAGCGCAGCTCTGGTCCGGACGATGCCGTTGGGCCGTTAGAGATTTGTCTCAGGAAGAAACGATCGCCCGTCGGACGCGCCGTGGTTAAGGAGCGGCGTCGTTTCTTAATTCCGTGGCTTAGCGGAAAGAGCCTGGGCTTCGGAGTCAGAGGTCGTGGGTTCGACTCCCGGCTCTGCCACTTGTCAGCTGTGTGACTGTGGGCGAGTCACAACTTCTCTGTGCCTCAGTTCCCTCATCTGGAAAATGGGGATGAAGACTGTGAGCCTCACGTGGGACGACCCGATGACCCTGTATCTCCCCCAGCGCTTAGAACGGTGCTCGGCACTTAGTAAGCGCTTAACAAATACCAACATCATTATTATTATTCATTTCAGTCTAGAATTAGAATGTGTGGCTTGCTTCAGGTTCACGAAGGCCTTAACTGCGTGCTGCCTCTTGGAAGAGGAGCAGTGTGGTCTAGTGGGTAGAGCGCAGACCCGGAAGTCGCAGGAATCTGGCGTCTAATTAGTCGCTCGTATTTACTGAGTGCGTATTGTGTGCAGAGCACAGTCTTCTGTGTACGGCACAGCAACAAATACAATATCTAACCCACCTGGGGCTCGTAGTTTATAACAATGATATTTAATAATAATTATGGCACTCACTATGTGCCAAGCACAGTTCTAAGCACTGGGGTAGGTACACGTTAATCAACTTGGGGAAGCAGCGTGGCTCAGTGGAACAGAGCCCGGGCTTCGGAGTCAGAGGTCATGAGTTCGACTCCCGGCTCTGCCACTCGGCAGCTGTGTGACTGTGGGCGAGTCACTTCACTTCTCTGGGCCTCAGTTACCTCATCTGGAAAATGGGGATTAACAGTGAGCCTCACGTGGGACGACCCGATGAGCCTGCATCTACCCCAGCGCTTAGAACAGTGCTCTGCACTGAGTAAGCGCTTAATAAATGCCAACATCATTATTATTATTATTAACTAGATGCATTCCCAGCCCACAACAAGCTTACAGTTTCGCAGAGGAGACAGACCTCTGGCTCTGTCACTTGTCAGCGGTGTGACCTTGGGTAAGTCGCTTCACCTTCCTGTGCCTCAGTTACCTCATCTGTAAAATAGTAATAACGATGATAATGATGGAATCTGTAAAGCATTTACTATCGTGGCTCAGTGGAAAGAGCCCGGGCTGGGGACTCGGAGGTCATGGGTTCGAATCCCAGCTCTGCCGCAGATCAGCTGTGTGACTGTGGGCAAGTCACCTGACACCTCTGTGCCTCAGTGACCTCATCTGTAAAATGCGGATTCACTGTGAGCCCCACGTGGGACAACATAAATGGTGGTATTTGTTAAGCGCTTCCTATGTGCCGAGCACTGTTCTAAGCTCTGGGGGATACCAGGTGATCAGGTTGTCCCACGTGGGGCTCACAGTTTTAATCCCCATTTTACAGATGGGGTAACAGAGGCACAGAGAAGTGAAGTGGCTTGCTCAAAGTCACACAGCTGGCAAGCGGGGGAGGCGGGATTCGAACCCATGAACTCTGACTCCCAAGCCCGGGCTCTTTCCAGGATTACCCTGTATCTACCCTAGCGCTTCGTGGCTCAGTGGAAAGAGCATGGGCTTTGGAGTCAGAGGTCATGAGTTCAAATCCCAGCTCTGCCACTTGTCGGCTGTGTGACTGTGAGTGAGTCACTTCACTTCTCTGGGCCTCAGTGACCTCATCTGTAAAATGGGGATTAAGACTGTGAGCCCCATGTGGGACAACCTGATTCCCCCGTGTTTCCCCCAGCGCTTAGAACAGTGCTCTGCACATAGTAAGCGCTTAACAAATACCGACTTTTTTTTTTAGAACAGTGCTCTGCACATAGGAAGCGCTTAACAAATACCAACATTATTATAAAGAGGATAGTGGAAATAGCCTAGGAGTCCAGAGACCTGAGTTCATTCAGGTGGACAGAGAACTGTACTAGGCATTTGGGAGAGTACAATCTAACAATATTCATTCATTCGATCATATTTATTGAGTAATAATAATAATAATAATGTTGGTATTTGTTAAGCGCTTACTATGTGCAGAGCACTGTTCTAAGCACTGGGGGAGATACAGGGTGATCAGGTTGTCCCACGTGAGGCTCACAATCTTCATCCCCACTTTACAGATGAGGTCACTGAGGCGCAGAGAAGTGAAGTGACTTGCCCACAGTCACACAGCTGACGAGAGTACTTACTATACGGGCAACAAGGTGAAATATGGCCTGGAGTGGGGAGAGAAATGAGGCTGGGAGGTGAACAAGGAGGCTGATGCAGTCATCCATCTAATAATAATAATAATGTTGGTATTTGTTAAGCGCTTACTATGTGCCGAGCACTGTTCTAAGCGTTGGGGGAGATACAGGGTAATCAGGTTGTCAGATATAGATCATATAGATATATATATATGATATATATGATATTGAGAAGCAGCGTGGCTCAGTGGAAAGAGCGCGGGCTTTGGAGTCAGGGTTCATGAGTTCGAATCCCAGCTCTGCCACTTGTCAGCTGTGTGACTGTGGGTGAGTCACTTAACTTCTCCGTGCCTCAGTTCCCTCATCTGTAAAATGGGGATTAAGACCGTGAGCCCCACGTGGGACGACCTGATTCCCCTATGTCTACCCCAGCGCTTAGAACAGTGCTCGGCACATAGTAAGCGCTTAACAGATACCAACATTATTATTAGATAGGTAGATAGGTAGGTAGATAGAGATAGATAGATAGATAGATAGATAGATAGATAGATAGATAGATAGATAGATAGATAGATAGATAGATAGATAGATAGATGTAGGCATATATCTATCTACTTTGTGTATATGTATATAGATCTATAGATATACGATAGATATAGATCATGTAGATCTATAGATATAGATCTATAGATATAGATCTAGATAGTAGCAGTTAGCATGGGGTGGAAAGGGTGGATTTTAACAACACTGCAAAGATGAGACGGACAGGATTCACTGATGGACTGAGTATTTGGGTGGAATGACAGAGATGAGTCAAGGATAACGCCAAGGTTACAGGCTTGTGAGACAAGAAGGAAGGATGGTGGTGTCGTCTAGAGTAATGAGAAAGTCAGGGGGAGGACAGGGTTTGGGTGGGTAGCTTAGAAGTCCTGGTTCTGACTGAGGTTTGAGGTGACAAGAGGACATCCAAGAAGAGATGACTTGAAGGCAGGAGGAAATGCGAGACTGCTGAGAGAGGAAGCAGCGTGGCTCGGTGGAAAGAGTCCGGGCTTGGGAGTCAGAGGTCATAGGTTCGAATTCCGGCTCCGCCGCTTGTCAGCTGGGTGACTTGGGGCAAGTCACTTCACTTCTCTGGGCCTCAGTGACCTCATCTGTAAAATGAGGATGAAGACTGTGAGCCTCACGTGGGACAACCTGATGACCCTGTAATAATAATAATGGTGGTATTTGTTAAGCGCTTGCTCTGTGCAGAGCACTGTTCTAAGCGCTGGGGGATACAAGGTGATCAGGTTGTCCCCCGTGGGGCTCACAGTCTTACTCCCCATTTGACAGATGAGGTCACCGAGGCCCAGAGAAGTGAAGTGACCTGCCCACAGTCACACAGCTGACAAGCGGCAGAGCCGGGAGTCGAACCCATGACCTCTGACTCCCGAGCCCGGGCTCTTTCCACTGAGCCACCTAGATACAGGGTGATCAGGTTGTCCCACGTGAGGCTCACGGTTAATCCCCATTTTTACAGATGAGGGAACTGAGGCACAGAGAAGTGAAGTGACTTGCCCACAGTCACGCAGCTGACAAGTGGCAGGGCCGGGATTCGAACCCCTGACCTCTGACTCCCAAGCCCGGGCTTTTTCCACTAGGCCACACTGCTTCTCCCCTAAGCCACCCCACTTCTCCATGTTGCTTCTCCTGGCACATATACACAAGAGGCACCACGTCACTCACTAAAGGAACAGGCTTCTTTGAGAACCAGTCTCCCCTAGGTGAATCGAGTCCTCGTTTCGATTTCTCCGGGATCTGAGGAAAGAAAAAGCCAGAAGTAATGTTTTCCCGAGAAACGTGTATTTTTCTCCTCTCGGAGAACAATGATGATCAATTATCTCATGAACACTGTTTTACCCAGAAGCATAATAATTCTTGATTATAAATGTCATAAACAATAATTAGGCAACAGCAGCTAAGACTGAACCGTGTTTAAAACACTTCTCTGATGACAAATGTTGCCATTACCATTTTAATTATAATCCAAATATTTTACACGAGGACAGAAATGGGGAATTAGAGCGGGCCTCCGCACACCGACGTTTCGTGCACGGATCTTTTCCGCCCAGCCAGAGGCAGGCGGGCGCTCACTCCAGGTTTTTAGGTTGGTGGTTTTTCTGTGGTGGCTAGAGCCCGGCCCCGGGATTCAGAAGGTCTTGGGTTCTACTCCCGGCTCCGCCATCTGTCTGCTGTGAGACTTTGGACGAGTCGCTTCACTTCTCTGGGCCTCGTTTACCTCATCTGTAAAATGGGGATTAAGAGAGTGAGCCCAATATGGGACAGGGACTGTGTCCAACCGGATTTCCTTGTATCCGGCCCGTCGCTCAGTACGGTGCCTGGCACAGAGCAAGCTCTTAAAGAATATCACAATTATCCTTATTATTATTACGTTGGGGACGACGGGTGGGCGAATCTTGCCTTGGGGGAGATGGAAGAAGCAAAGGTCAGTGGATAATAAAGCAAAATAATAATCATAGTGGCGGTATTTGTTAAGCGCTTACTATGTGCCGGGCACCGTACTAGACCCCGGGGGAATAAAAGTAAATCAGATCGGACACAGTCCCTGTCTTACGTGGTGTTCACAATCTTAATCTCTGTTTTACACACGAGGGAACTGAGGCACATAGAAGTGAAGTGACTCGTCCAGGGTCACACGGCAGACAAGTGGCAGAGCTGAGATTAGAACGCAGGACCTAATGACTCCCGGGCCCCTGCTCTATCCACGAAGCCATGCTGTGGAAATTGTTAAGCTCTTACTGTGTGCCAAGCACTGTACTAAGCATCAGGGAAGACTCAAGAGAATCAGTTTCTCCATCAGTAAAATGGGGATTCAAAACCTGGTCTCCATCCTCTGTATCCTGTGAGTCCCAGGTCAGATGGGAACCAAAATCCTATATCTATCCCAGGACTTAACACAGTGCTCAGCATATAGGAAAACAAATTACCGACATTCTTATCATTCAGGCAGGCGCGGTCCCCATCCCACATAGGGCTCACAGGCCAAGTAGGAGGAACAAGAGGTATTAAATCCACATTTACCAGATGAGGAAACTGAGGCACAAAGAAGTCGAGGGACTTGTCCAAGGTCCCACAGCAGACAAGTGGTGGAATTCGAATCCCCCGCACCTCAGACTCCAAGACTGGGGTCTTTCCATTACGCCACGCTGCCAGGCTTAGTGGCAAGAGCCCGGGCTTGGAAGTCAGAGGTCGTGGGTTCTAATCCTGACTCTGCCACTTGTCTACTGTGTAACCTTGGCCAAGCCACTTAACGTCTCTGTGCCTCAGTTACCTCATCTGTCAAACGGGGATTAAGACTGTAAACCCTACGTGGGAAATCCTGATTACTTTGTATCTACCTCAGAGCTTAGAATAGTGCTTGGCACAGAGTAAGTGCTTAACAGATAGCATCATTATTATTATTATTATTATTGATAAAGTCATTCTGTTTAAAGGAGGGACAGTCTGCTCTTGGAAAACCATCTCTCTGTCCCTCCGCTCCCCGCTAACTGTGCTGATCTGCCGGTCTGGACTGTCACAGCTGCAGATTCTGGAAATTCTGGAGATGCTGGAAACCTCAGTCCGAAGGAACTGGCTCCAATTTGACCCTCCCCGAGGCCTCAGCCTGCCTTTTTTTTAATGATATTGGTTAAACGCTTACTATATGTGTCAGGCACTGTACTATGCGCTAGGGAAGATAGAGGCTAATCAGCCAGGACCCGGGGCTCACAGTCTTAATCCCCATTTTAGAGATGAGGGAACTGAGGCCCAGAGAAATGAAGTGACCTGCCTAAGGTCACACGGAAGAGAAGTGGCAGGTCCGGATTAGAACCCAGGTCCTTCTGATTCCCAGGCCTGGGATCTAACCTTTAGGTCACTCCCTTTGCTAGTCAGTCAATCATATTTATTGAACCCTTACTCTGTGCAGAGCACAGAACTAAGCACTTGGGAAAATACAATATAACAACAAACAGACACATTCCCTGCCCACAATGAGCTTACGGTCTAGAGAGGGAGACAGACGTAAATAGAAATTAATTCTAGCTATGGATAGAAGTGCTTTGGGGATGGGTGCGGGGATGAATAAACTGAATAAATTAGGGCGACACGGAAGGGAACGCCAGGGAATGCTATTCTCCTACTCCAACCCCTGTCCTCACACTCTGCCCCTCTAGCGAAGGGCAGTGGAAGGAGCCCGGGCTTGGGAGTCAGAGGTCATGGGTTCGAACCCCGGCTCTGCCGCTTGTCAGCTGTGTGACTGTGGGCAAGTCACGACTTTTCTGGGCCTCTGTGACCTCATCTGTAAAATGGGGATTAACTGTGAGCCTCACGTGGGACAACCCGATGACCCTGCATCTCCCCCGGGGCTTAGAACAGTGCTCCGCACATAGTAAGCCCTTAACAGATACCAACATTAATGCCAACCTCTGATATCTCCATCTTGTCTATCTCGCCGCCGACTTCTCGCCCTTGTCCTGCCTCTGGCCTGGAACACTCTCCTTCCGCAAATTCGACATACAATTCCTCTCCCCTGCTCCAAAGGCACATTATTATTGTTGTTATTATTATCATTGCATTTGTTAAGAGCTTACTATGTGCCGAAGACTGTTCTAGGGGCTGGGGTAATGATAATAATATTTGTTAAGCGCTCATTATGTGCCGGGCACTGTTCTAAGCACTGGGGTAGATACAAGGTTGTCGGGTTGTCCCACGTGGGGCTCACAGTCTTAATCCCCATTTTACAGACGAGGTCACTGAGGCCCAGAGAAGTTAAATGACTTGCCCAAAGTCACACCGCAGACAAGTGGAGGAGCCGGGGTTAGAACCCACATCTTTTGACATCTCCTCCAAGAGGTCTTCCCTGCCTAAGCCATCATTTCTCTCCAGAAAATACATCCCCGTGACGACTGTAAAGAAAATCACCGTGTCTCTATTAGAGAGAACTAAATGTCACATTATCATACTGCATTCACTAAGTCATTCAGCAGGCTCTACACAAAATCAAAGTGTCAGACACCCTTCCACTCTCACCATTTAGATTTTAATTTAGATTTAATAAGCAGTTCTATGTTAATTATAAATTACTTGGTTTAAAACATTGATTGGGTTTAATAATAAAAGACATATATCTGGCTGTCATCGCTCATAAGAAATCCATTTATCAAAAAAGATTGGAATATTATTTTTCTAGAGAAAATTGATGAGGAATGAATGCTGGAGGGGTCTCGAATTTACACCTTTATCTCTTCATCCAAAATAGCGCCATACTGGTCCAGGCAGTTTCCTTATCGTGGCTTAATTAGGAAATCAGCCTGTTCACTGACCTCCCCTCATCCAGCTTCTCCCTTTTCCTGTTCGTACTTTTTTTTTTTTGGTATTTGTTAAGCACTTACTATGTGCCAGTCGCTGTACTAAGCGCCGGGGTGGATACAAAGCAATCCGGTTGGGCACAGTCCCTATTCATTCAATAGTATTTATTGAGCACTTACTACGTGCAGAGCACTGTACTAAGCGCTTGGAATGTACAAATCGGCAACAGATTTGCCGATCTCCCTATCCCATATGGAGCTCACCGTCTTAATCCTCCTTTTAATAATAATAATATTGGTGTTTGTTAAGCGCAGAGCACTGTTCTAAGCGCTGGGGTAGATACAAGGTCATCAGGTTGTCCCACTTGGGGCTCACAGTCTTAATCCGCATTTTACAGATGAGGGAACTGAGGCACAGAAAAGTGAAGTGACTTGCCCACAGTCACACAGCTGCCGAGTGGCAGAGCTGGGATTCGAACCCATGACCTCTGACTCCCAAGCCCGGGCTTTTTCCACTGAGCTACACTGCTTCTTTACAGATGAGGCAACTGAGGCACAGAGAATGAAATGACTTTCCCAAGGTCACAAAACAGATAAGTGGCAGAGTCGGGATTAGAACCCAGGCCCTTCTGGCTCCCTGGTCCATGCTCTATCCAATAGGCCAGTTTTGCCACTTGTCTGCTGTGTGGATTTGGGCAAGCCACTTCACCTTTCTGTGCCTCAGTTCCCTCATTTGTAAAATGGGGAATAAGACTGTGAGCCCTGTGTAGGACTATACAATCCAATTTTCTAGTATCCACCGCAGGATTCGGTACAGTGTCTGCACATAGTAAGCACTTAACACATACCATAATAATAATTATTATTATTATTATTATTATTACCTCGTTCTACTGCCCAGATCGGTTTTCTAAAACCTTAAAACATTGAACTGGTTTAATAATAAGCACTTAACACATACCATAATTATTATTATTATTCTTACCTAGTTCTACTGCCCAGATCAGTTTTCTAAAACCTTAAAACATTGATCGGGTTTAATAATAAAAGACATAGATCCGACTGTCATCACTCGTAAGAAATCCATTTATCAAAAAAAAAAAATGGAACATTATTTTTCTATAGAAAATTAATTAGGAGCGAATGCTGGAGGGGTCACGGATTTACAACTTTCTCTTCATCCATTATCGTTCTGTGTACTTCTCCCCGGTCTTTAATAACCTCCAAGGGTTGCCCATCCATCAGAGTATCAAGGTTGGGTCTCTTATTGCAATTTATCCATCCTCTTGTCTCACTACACCCCAGCTTGCACTTTTCATTCATTCGATAGTATTTATTGAGCGCTTACTCTGTGCAGAGCACTGTACTAAGCGCTTGGAATGGACAAATGGGTAACAGATAGAGACGGCCCCTGCCCTCTGACGGGCTGCAGAGTTCGGGGTAGAACCCAGGCCCTTCTGACTCCCGGGCTCGATCCACTAAGCCACTCGCTCTCCGGTTTCTCCTGAAGGGCTGTAAAAGGGCTTCGTTCTAGACTGTAAACGAGTCCTTGACTGAAATATGCCTTTCCGTCCCTCCGTGAAAGGGGGAAAAAGTGGAGGGGCTCCAGGCCCAAGCTCCGTATCCAAAAAGGACAACCATCTCAACTTCAACCAAAACGATGTCATCACGGTCCTGGAGCAGCAAGAGCCATCCTACTCTCTGTGCCTCCCGCTCGGCCTCTTTCTAATTCCCTTTCTCTTCCGGCAGGCCGCCGCTCTCCCCATCTTCAAAGCCCTCCTGAAATTCATTCATTCATCCATTCAATAATATTTATTGAGCGCTTACTATGTGCAGAGCACTGGACTAAGCGCTTGGAATGGACAAATCGGTGACCGATAGAGACGGTCCCTGCCCACTGACGGGCTCACGGTCTAATCGGGGGAGACGGACGGACGAGGACGATGGCGATAAATAGAATCTACGGGAAGAACATCTCATTAAAACAATAGCAAATAAATAGAATTAAGGCGATGTACATTTCTTTAACAAAATGAAATCCCATCTCTACCAGGAAGCCTTCCCTGCAGACTCTCTAACAATAATAATAATAATGGTGGTATTTGTTAAGCGCTCACTACGTGCCGAGCACTGTTCTAAGCGCCGGGGTAGATACAGGGTAATCAGGTTGTCCCACGTGAGGCTCACAGTTCCCCATTTTACAGATGAGGTAACTGAGGCACCGAGAAGTCAAGTGACTTGCCCAAAGTCACACAGCTGACAGGTGGCGGAGCCGGGATTAGAACCCATGACCTCTGACTCCTAAGCCCGGGCTCTTTCCACTGAGCCACGCTGCTTCTCTACCCTCTCCAGGCTATCTCCCCCTAACCACGACATCGGCATGTCTGTACCGTTGAGCACTGTGAATTCATTACCTCTCGGAGCATTTCCGTCCGTGTCCAGTGAGCGCTCAATTAATACGAAGGAGTGAATGGATTAATTTCCCATCATTCTTTTATTAAGCACTAACTCCTGTACAAATCAGCTTAGGACAGGGCTCACAAGAACACCCTATAAGTCTTATATTGATGCCTGTTTCCTTGTTTTGATGCATGTATATCCATAATTCTATTTATTTACGTTGATGCCTCTTTACTTGTTTTGATGTCTGTCTCCCCCCTTCTAGACTGTAGGCCCAGCGTGGGCAGGGATCGTCTCTCTTTAGTGCTCAGTTGTACTTGCCAAGTGTTTAGTGCAGTGCTCGGCGCACGGTAAGCGCTCAATAAATACGTTCTAATGAATGAATGAAACCCCTTAGACTGTAAGCTCATTTTGGGCAGGGAATGTATAATAATTATGGCATTTGTTGAGTGCTTAACTCCGTGCCTGCCAGGCACTCTACTAAACTCTGGGGTGGAAACAAGCAGATCAGGTTGGACACAGTCCCGTCCCACCCGGGGCTCAGTGTCTTAATCCCCATTTGACAGATGAGGGAACTGAGGCGCAGAGAAGTGAGGTGACTCGCCCCAGATCATACAGCAGACAAGTGGTCTGTCCCACATAGGGCTCACAGTCTCCATCCCCATTTTACAGATGAGGGAGCCGAGGCCCAGAGAAGTGAAGTGACTCGCCCAAGATCACACAGTAGACAAGTGGAGGAGCCGGGATTAGAACCCCTGACCTTCTGACTCCCAGGCTGAGGCTCTATCCGCTACGCCATGTTGTTTCTCACCTATCTAACACCTTGTTCTAAACATACGGGAAGCAGCGTGGGCTCAGTGGAAAGAGCCCGGGCTTGGGAATCAGAGGTCGGGGGTTCTAATGCCAGCTCCACCGCTAGTCAGCTGTGTGACCTTGGCTAAGTCACTTCACTTCTCTGGGCCTCAGTGACCTCATCTGTAAAATGGGGATGAAGACCGTGACCGCCCCCCCCCCACGTGGGACCACCTGATCACCTTGTATCTACCCCAGTGCTTGGCACATAGTGAGTCCTTAACAAATACCACCATTATTATTATCATTATCATCATTATACTCCCCCAGGCACCGAGTACCGTGCTCTGCACACAGTAAGCGCTCAAGACATCCGACTGACTGCTTGCCTGACGGATCTCATTCCTCCATTTTGTGTTTCCCTAGGATTTGGCACGGTGCATTACCCCAGTGGGTATTGGATGAATGTTACTACTTCGGTGCATAGAACGGCGCTTGGCGCATAGTGAGGCCTTAACAAATGCCATCATCATCATCATCATCAACAGCAACAACAATGCTACTCTCCTTCTACAACCCAGCCCCCACCCTCTGCTCCTCTAGTGCCGACCTCGTCCCTGGGCCTCCGGCTCGCCCATCCCGCCGCCGACCCCCGGTCCCCCCCCCCCCGCCTCTGGCCTGGATCGCCCTCCCTCCTCGAATCCCACAGACAATCCCTCTCCCCCTCTTCAAAGCCTTCATGGAGGTCCATCTCCTCCAGGAGGCCTTCCCAGACTAACCCCCCCCTCCCGTTTCCTCTTCTCCCACTCCCTTCTGCGTCCCCCTGACTCGCTCCTTTTGCTCTTTCCCCGTGCCGGCCCCGCACCGCTTATGTCCATAGCTCCCATTTATTTATTTGTATTGATTTCTGCCTCCCGGCCTCTAGTTGGTAAGATCACTGCGAGCAGGGAATGCGTTGTATTGTACTCTCCCAGGCGCTTAGTACGGTGTTCATCACACAGTAAGCACTCAATAAATTCGACTGACTCAATGAATGACATGTATGACTACTATTATCATTATCTAATGCTCCTACGACTGGATTACTGTTACCGGCTCCGCCACTCGTCAGCCGTGTGACCTCGGGCAAGCCATTTAACTTCTCTGGGCCTCAGTTCCCTCGTCTGTAAAATGGGGATTCAGACTGTGAGCCCCTCGTGGGACAACCCGATGACCTTGTATCTACCCCAGCACCTAGAACGGTGCCTGGCACAAAGTGAGCGCTTAATAATACTGTTGGTATTTGTTTGTTAAGCGCTTACTATGTGCAGAGCACTGTTCTAAGCGCTGGGGTAGAGACAGGGTCATCGGGTTGTCCCACGTGGGGCTCACATTTTTTTAATCCCCACTTTTACAGATGAGGTAACTGAGGCCCAGAGAAGTGAAGTGACGTGCCCACAGTCACACACAGCTGACAAGTGGCAGACCCATGACTTCTGACTCCCAAGCCCGGGCTCTTTCCACTGAGCCACGCTGCTTAACAAATACCATTATTACTATTATTGCTACTGTGGCAGTCAAAAGGAACTCGTCAGAGATCATTTCATATTGTTTTTGTTGTATTTTACCACGGATTTTACCCAGGATGTAGTTGAGCGTATGATTCCAATATTATTATTAGAATTATTACTCTCAATGGTGCTCAGTAATTACCATTATTATACTGTATGTATAATATGCATGCATGTATGTATATCTATTCCCTTCGCTACTCATTTTAATATCTGTGTCGCCCACTAGACTCTAATCAGCTCCAAAATACTTTCCCAACATCTCAGTTCAGTGCTCCGCACAGAGTAATAACGTTAACAACGTTGGTATTTGTTAAGGGCTCACTATGTGCCGACCACTGTTCTAAGCGCTGCGAGAGATACAGGGTCATCAGGTCGTCCCACGTGAGGCTCACAGTCTTCATCTCCATTTTACAGATGAGGGAACTGAGGCCCAGAGAAGCGAAGTGACTTGCCCACAGTCACACAGCTGCTAAGTGGCTGAGCCGGGATTCGAACCCATGACCTCTGATTCCCAAGCCCGGGCTCTTTCCACTGAGCCACGCTGCTTCTGCAACCGTAGACTGTAGACTAGACTCGACTGTAAGCTCCTGGAGTTTAGGTCTATCAACTCTGATACGCCCTCCCAACCACTTAGAACGGTGCTCTGCACACAGTAGAGCGTCGGCTCCTCGAGGACCGGCACGATGTCTCCCACATCATGCCGTAGTCTCTGAGCATTTAGTACAGTGCTCTGTGCACAACAGACTGTAAGCTCCTCGAGAAGAGGGATAATGCCTAGAAACTCTCTCACGGTCATTTAGCAATAGAGCACACAATAAGCTCTCAATCAATATCACTGATCGACCGATCGACTCGCTCCAAATGCTTGGCTCCAAATCAACGGATCGATTCGTCAATGCGTATCTGTAATTTAATTCCTTCACTCATTCATTTACATCAGCGTCTCCCCCTCTAGACAGTGGGCTCACTGTGGGCAGGGAAGGTGTCCGTCTATTATCGTGTTGTTCTCTCCCAGATGCTCAGTACAGTGCTTTGCATGCAGTAGGTGCTCAATAAATACCATCGAATGAATGAGTCGGTGGTTTCCATTTTGAACCTTAAAATAATGATAATGTTGGTATTTGTTAAGGGCTTACTACGGGCAGGGCACTGGTCTAAGCGCTGGGGGAGATACAGGGTGATCAGGTTGTCCCACGTGAGGCTCACGGTGAATCCCCATTTACAGATGAGGTAACTGAGGCACAGAGAAGAGAAGCCACTCGCCCACAGTCACACAGCTGGCAAGTGGCAGAGCCGGGAGTCGAACCCATGACCTCTGACTCCGAAGCCCGGGCTCTTTCCACTGAGCCGACGGAGGGAACGGGATTCGGGTTTCCGTGGGATTTTCTAGTCTTCCCTTATTTTGGCAGCCGTTCCAGGAAACCACTTCCGACCGGTCGTCTTTCTGTCCCGCGACCCACATTCCCGAGCTGAGGACGATTTGCAAGCTTCCGAGAGAACTTTTCTTTTCGCGCCGAGCCCATTAACCCCTTGATTTTTCATTCCGTACATTTGGAAGGCAATCTAATCCATACGTCTCCAGCACAATTATAATTAACTCAACAATATGATGATGTGCAAAAACGTTTCATGTGCAAAAAAAAAAAAAAAAGCCCGAAAACCATTTTAAGCTTTTAAAGCTGGTTCTCCCTGAGATTCAAGTAGTCGGGTTTTGTCAGGGAGAAATACTGCAGGAAATAGAGTGAATTTGGGACTAGAAAGGACGTTCTCCTAGCCATGATACCCTAAAATGAATATTTCATTACAGAATATAGATTGTCTTTTCTATCGTAGTTATGGCGAAAGGCCAAAATGCATTCTTTGCCTAGGATAAGTGGCAGATATTCAACGCTGCCTTGTCAGAGTTTAAAACCCCTCTCCCTTTCCCCCAACATGGAACTTCTCCCCACTTCAAATCCATCTGACTGTTGTTCTCCCCATCAGTAAACACCTTATGAAAGCATATCTCCTCCAGGAGGCCTTCCCTGATTGAGAAGCAGCATTGCTTTCCACTGAAAGAGCCCGGGCTTGGGAGTCAGAGGTCGCGGGTTCTAATCACAACTCCGTCATTTATCAGTTGTATGACCTTGGGTAAGTCACTTCACTTCTCTGGGCTTCAGTTCCCTCATCTGTAACATGGGGATGAAGACTGTGAGCCCCACGTGGGACGACCCGATTCCCTTGTATCTCCCCCAGCGCTTAGAACGGTGCCCTGCCCATAGTAAGTGCTTAACAAATACCAACATTATCATTATTATTATTATTATTATTATTATTCTCTGGGCCTCAGTTCCCTCCTCTGTAAAATAGGGATTGAGTCTGTGAGCCCCACATGGAACAGGGACCATGTCCAACTCGATTTGCTTGTATCCACCCCAACGCTTAGCTTGGCTCAGTGGAAAGATCCCGGGCTTAGGAGTCAGAGGTCGTGGGTTCTAATCCCTGCTCCGCCACCTGTCAGCTGTGTGACTTTGGGCAAGTCGCTTCACTCCTCGGTGTTTCAGTTCCCTCATCTCTAAAATGGGGATTAAGACTGTGAGCCCTATTTGGGACAACGCTGTATCTCCCCCAGCGGTTAAAACAGTGCTTGGCTTGGCACTTAAATACCATCATCATTATTAATATTATTACAGTGCCTGGCACATAGGAAGTGCTTAATAAATTCCATAATTATAATCGTTATAATTATATAGAGAAGCAGCGTGGCTCAGTGGAAAGAGCCCGGGCTTGGGAGTCAGAGGTCATGGGTTCGAATCCCCGCTCGGCCCCTTGTCAGCTGTGTGACTGTGGGCGGGTCACTTCACTTCTCTGTGCCTCAGTTCCCTCATCTGTAAAATGGGGATGAAGACCGTGAGCCTCACGTGGGACAACCTCATTCCCCTATATCTACCCCAGCGCTTAGAACAGTGCTCTGCACGTAGTAAGCTCTTAACAAATACCAACATTATTATTATCATTATTGTTACCTCTCATCGAATCACCTCAATTCAGATATTCCCACCCCTGTTTCTTCACCCCTTCTGGACTTACGTACTTTCCACTTCCGTTCGTGCTTATTTCCCACCTTATTCTATTCCTTAAGCACTAATTCACATTCAAACGCTGATTTCCTTCTTCATTCATTCAATCTTCTTCTTTTCAAATCTCACTGTGTGCAAAGCACCGTACTACTCACTTGGGAGAGCACAGTATGAATTCTAAGAGATATATTCCCTGCCCACAATGAGCTTCACCCTGTTTGAAAATTATTGGGTGTCTGAAAGGTTCTTGAGGGGAGGTATTCCATTTGATAAGTCTTTAGAAAAGCAGCCTGGCTCAGTGAAAAGAGCCCGGGCTCAGGAGTCAGAGATCATGAGTTCTAATCCCGGCTCCGCCACATGTCAGTTGTGGGACCTCGGGCAGGTCACTTCACGTCTCTGTGCCTCAGTTAACTCATCTGTAAAAATGGGGATGAAGACTGTGAGCCCCACATGGGACCATCTGATTACCTATATAATAATAACTGATAATGTTGGCATTTTTTAAGTGCTTACTATGGGCGGAGCACTGTTCTAAGCACTGGGGTAGATACAGGGTAATCGGGTTGTCCCACGTGAGGCTCACGGTCTTCATCCCCATTTTACAGATGAGGGAACTGAGGCGCAGAGAAGTTAATAAGTGACTTGCCCAACATCACACAGCTGACAGGTGGCGGAGCCGGGATTCGCACCCATGACCTCTGACTCTTAAGCCCGTGCTCTTTCCACTGAGCCACGCTGATCTCCCCCGGCACTAAGAACAGTGCTTGGCGCATAGTAAGTGCTTAACCAATACCCTCATCGTCACCGTTATTGTGTTTTTCCATATGTTTAGTACAGCGCTCTGAATAGACTGTAATGATAATGTTGGTATTTGTTAAGCGCTTACTATGTACAGAGCACCGTTCTAAGCGCTGGGTAGATACAGGGTAATCAGGTCGTCCCACGTGGGGCTCACAGTCTTCATCCCCATTTTACAGATGAGGGAACTGAGGCCCAGAGAAGTGAAGTGACTCGCCCACAGTCACACAGCCGACAGGTGGCAGGGCCGGGATGCGAACTCATGACCTCTGACTCCGAAGCCCGGTCTCTTTTCCACTGAGCCATGCTGCTTCTCCATGGCCTGTGGACTCCCGGAGGGTAAGGATCAAGTCTACCAACTCTACTGTATTTGCCAAAATACTTAGTCCAGTGCGCTGCAAATATTAGACTGTGAACTCCTGGAGATTGGGTCTCTTTACTACACCCTCCCAACTGCTTAGTACAGTGCTCTGCACACAGTAGAGTGTAAGCGCCTTCTGGGCAAGAATCACCTCTACTAAGCGTTATTGGGTCGGGATTGTCTCCATCTGGTGCCAAATTTTACTTTCCACGGGCTTAGTGCAGTGCTCTGCACACAGTAAGCGCTCAACATATACGATTGAATGAATGAATTGTATTTTCCCAAGGACTTAATATAGCGCTCAGTAAGCTCCTTGAGGTCAGGTCCATTATCTCTAGTACACTCTCTCAATTACTTAGTGCAGCGCTCTGCACACGGTCAATTTACTGCGGGCGCAAATCACGCCTACTATCGTGTCTTGATTCTATCTATCGCCACTGTTCTCGTCCGTCCGTCTCCCCCGATCAGACCGTGAGCCCGTCAGAGGGCGGGGACCGGCTCGATCTGTTACCGATCTGTCCGTTCCAGGCGCTTAGTACGGTGCTCTGCACATAGTAAGCGCTCAATGAATACTATTGAATGAATGAATGTTCTCTGATACTCTCCCAAGCGCTTGACCCAGTGACCTGCCCCCAGCTGATTGATATTATATATTATATGTTAATATATTATATATTATATTAATCCCCTTACAATTGTTTCCATTATAACTCGATCGCTCTCTCCCAAGTGCTTAGAACAATGTTCTGTACATGCTAAGTGCCAAGTAAATAACATTGATCCCTCTTCTCCTTACCTTTCCGCTTTTTTTCCTTTAAACGACCACCGTAAACGGTATGAATTCAATCCCAAATAGAATGAATTCAATCCCAAATAGTGCACTTTTTTAAACCGACACACTGTGTAGGGTCAGAGACATTAGGCAGTTAGACAGTCATCTCTCTCTCTCTCACAATCACGCACAGACACATTGCGTAGAGTCAGAAACATGAGACAGCCGTCTCTCACGTACACACAAACACACACATCCACCCTGTTGTATGTGTATATGTAGAGAAGCGGCGTAGCTCAGGGGAAAGAGCCCGGGCTTGGGAGTCCCAGGTCATGGGTTCGAAGCCCGACTCTGCCACTTGTCAGCTGCGTGACTGTGGGCCAGTCACTTCACTTCTCTGGGCCTCAGTGACCTCATCTGTAAAATGGGGATTAACTGTGAGCCTCACGTGGGACAGCCTGATGACCCTGTATCTCCCTCGGCGCTTAGAACGGTGCTCTGCACATAGTAAGCGCTTAACAAATGCCAACATTATTATGGGTTCGATTCCCGACTCCGCCTATTTCCAGCTGGGTGACTCTGGGCCAGTCACTTCACTTCTCTGGGCCTCAGTTCCCTCATCTGTAAAATGGGGATTAAAACTGGGAGCCCCACGTGGGACAACCTGATCACCTCGTATCCCCCCAACGCTTAGAACAGTGCTCTGCACATAGTAAGCGCTTAACAAATACCACCGTCATTATTATTATTGAGCAGCCACTGGGTGGAATGTTACCCAATCCCTGCGCAGAAGCAGCTCACACTCTCTGCAAATCCTGCGAGTTATGAACACTCCGCTGGAGATTTCATGGACTCCCTTCACCGTCCGACAATCTTAGAGAGGCAATGAAGTGGATAAAGCCCGGGTCTGGGAGTCAAAAGGACCTGGGTTCTAATCCTGGCCCCTCCACTTGTCTGCTGTCTGACCCTGAATTGTCCTCTCCCAAGCGCTTAGTACCAGGTTCTGCACCTATCGAGCACTCCATAAATACCATTGGTTGATTGATTGTCCTCTTCCAAGTGCTCAGCACAGTGCTCTGCACACAGTAGACTGGCAGCTCCTTAAGGCAGTGAGTGCGTCCACTGACTCCACTGCATTTTCCCAAGTGCTCTGCACAACGCTTGGCACAAAGTAGCTTCTCAATAATAATAATAATGACGATAATGTCGGTATCTGTTAAGCGCTTACTACGTACAGAGCACTATTCTAAGCGCTGGGTAGATACAGGGTAATCGGGTCGTCCCACGTGGGGCTCCCAGTCTTCATCCCCATTTTACAGATGAGGGAACTGAGGCCCAGAGAAATTAAGTGACTCGCCCACAGTCACCCAGCTGACAAGGGGCAGAGCGGGGATTCGAACCCGTGACCTCCGACTCCCAAGCCCGGGCTCTTTCCACTGAGCCACGCTGCTTCTCGAGGCAGAGTGCTGACTGAGTGACTGACAGATTGCAAATGAGACTAGCCCACGTCAAGGAAAATTGCGCGGCTAGACCCCCCCCTCTATCCCCGGGAGAGCATAGAAAGAACATCGATTCTTTGGCACTGCGGTGTCGGAGAAGGCTTTTACGCGTGGCTCAGTGGAAAAGAGCCCGGGCTTCGGAGTCAGAGGTCGTGAGTTCGACTCCCGGCTCTGCCACTCGTCAGCTGTGTGACCGTGGGCGAGTCGCTTCACTTCTCTGGGCCTCAGTTACCTCATCTGGAAAATGGGGATTAACTTCGAGCCTCACGTGGGACAACCTGATCACCCTGTATCTACCCCAGCGCTTAGAACGGTGCTCTGCACATAGTAAGCGCTTAACAAATACCAACATTATCATTATTATTGCCCGAAAAGCAAACAGATGGAAGTTAGAGCAAATACAACCAAAGCGGTCTTCGGAAGGCCAAATAACTCGACTAAGATTAGCATATTTTGGACACATAATGAGGAGGACAAATTCTCTGGAGAAGACACTACTGCTAGAAAAAGTCTAGGGAAAATGAGGAAGAGGCAGACCGGCAGCCATAACAACGACAGCGGAAGAACCTTTAGAAAGGTTGTGGATCGTGGCAGAGAACAGGACGTTCCGGAGAAAGTATATCCAGGGACTCGTTAGGAATCGGGAATGACTCGACAGCACTTGATAATAACAAGGCTTCCTCCAGTACAATTATGCTCTCGCATCCCCAAGCATTTCTCTCAATACTGGGAGGGATGATAATAATAATAATAATGATAATCACCGTGGGATCTGTTAAGTGCTTCTTACGTGCCAGGCGCTGGACCAAGCACTGGGGTGGACACAAGCAAACTGGGTTAGACGCAGTCTCGAGCCCCATCTTACAGATGAGGTAACTGGGGTCCAGGGAAGTGAAATGACTTGCCCAGGGCCACACGGGAGACAAGCGGCGCAGCCGGCATTAGAACCCGTGACCTTCAGACTCCCAGGCCCGGCCTCTAGCCACTACACCACGCTGAGCCCGAGAATCGCTCCCTCGGGGAGATGAATCCTCACTGAAAAGGTTTGCAAAAACACACACTCGGGTCGAACGGCGACTACCTTCATTTCCGAGCCCACCGCCTTCAGCCGAAGAAATGGAAACTATTTGTGTTTCGGGCTCATTGCGTGATTCAAATCGCTCTGATATCATTCCATCGAATTACTCCACGCGCCGCTTTCAATGCTGAGTATCCTTCTCTTTCCAATTATTTCCGCTCACACCGAGCGACGCTTTTCGCTTTTATACTGTAATCACATGTTGATTAATTGGCGATTGTACCAATTTGCATAAAATTCATTAGGAAAACGGCTCCGAAGCCAGGCACGAGCGCCATAGAATGAACAAAGTAATAAAAATGCATCCGTGTATATTCGGAAGATCTGTCTTTCTGCAATGGACACCGGCTCCACCTGAATCTAATTAGCACGCTTAATGATGCAAAATCAAATTTGATTAGCAGATACAAGCACCACTTGGTGCTGATTCATAGAATGGTACCTATTTCGCTTTGGAGAGAAAGGAAAAGGGAAAGAGTGTGTGAGAGAGGGAGAGAAGAGAAGGAGAGAAGGACACAGAGAGTCACAGACAGAAAGAGACAGAGACAGACAGAGAAACCGAGAGAGAGAGAGAGAGTCAACACTGTGGACGGGGAACACGTCTAACAACTCTGTCATATTGTAATAATGTTGGTATCTGTGAAGCGCTTACTACGTGCAGAGCCCTGGTCTAAGCGCTGGGGGAGACACAGGGGAATCAGGTCGTCCCACGTGGGGCTCACGGTCTTCTTCCCCCTTTTCCAGATGAGGGAACCGAGGCCCAGAGAAGTGAAGTGACTCGCCCACAGTCACCCAGCTGACGAGTGGCAGAGCCGGGAGTCGAACTCGTGACCTCTGACTCCAAAGCCCGGGCTCTTTCCACTGAGCCACGCTGCTTGCTCCGTGCTCCTTGTACTCCCCCAAGTACTCAATACAGTGCTCTGTGCACAGTAAGTGCTCGATCATATGACTAATTGATAGAGATAGAGACAGTGAGTGTGCAAAGACAGAGGGACAGAGAGACACTTTTGGTGTCTTTCTAAATTTGGGAAGAGATTTTCTCAAACTACAACGGATACCAGAGAATGGTGTGATAAACAAGAATGAATCCCCAAGTTTTGTGTCATCGCTTCTCTCCAAACAGTGTCTCAGGGCTGTCTACTTCAGCCCTAGATTGAAATAGGATGATAACGATTATGACGGTATTCGTTAAGCGCTTACTAATTGCCGAGCACTGTTCTACGCGGAATCAGGTTGTCCCACGTGGGGCTCACGGTCTCAATCCCCATTTTCCAGATGAGGTAACTGAGGCCCAGAGAAGCGAAGTCACTTGCCCGAGGTCACACAACCGATAAGTGGCGGAGCCGGGGTTAGAACCCGTGACCTCTGACTCCCAAGCCCGGGCTTTTGCCACTAGGCCGCTCTGCTTTCCCGAAATGTGCAACCCACTCAGTTGTCTGAGTCATGGATATTTCTCATTTCAGGTCAATCCATCAATCAATAGTACTTATTGAACACCTACTTTAGAAAAAACCTGGCCTAATAGATCCGGGAATCGAAAGGACCCGGGTTCTAATTCCGGTTCCGCCACTTGTCTGCCGTCTTCCCGCTTACTTTGCCTGTGCCTCAGTTTCCTCATCAGTAAAATGGGGATCAAGATTGCGAGCCCCATGTGGGACGGGGTCTGGGTCCACCCCAATTTGCTTGTATCCACCCCGCCGCTCAGTATACTGCCAGGCACATAGTAGGCACTTAAACACTACAGTTATTATTTTGCAAAGCGCTGTATCGAGCGCTTGGAAAGGTCCATAGATGAGAGTTGGTAGACGTGTTCCTTGACCACACTGAGTTTTCGATCTAGAGGGAGGGCCTGACATTAATATATAAATGAATAAATTATGACTACGTATACGAGTTCTGTGGGGCTGCGGGAGAGGTGAATAAAGGGGGAAAATCCCAGTTGAAGGGGTGGCACAAAAGAGAGTGGGAGAAGAGGAATGAGGGCTTAGTCAGGGAAGGCCTCTGGGAGGAGGTGGGCTTTTATTAGTTTTCTTTATTATTAAGGTTTGGAAACTGTGTTCTCCAAAGTCGTTGCACTCAGGGAAAGCCCCCGATGCGGGTATCCTTGCCAAAGATTGCGGTATTTGTTAAGTGCTTACTCCGCGCCAGGCACTGTACTAAACGCCGGGGTGGATACAAGATAATCAGAGAAGCAGCGTGGCTCAGTGGAAAGAGCGCGGGCTCGGGAGCCAGAGGCCACGGGTTCTAATCCTGGCTCTGCCGCTAGTCAGCCGTGTGACCTTGGGCAAGTCACTTTACTTCTCTGTGCCTCAGTTCCCTCATCTGTCAAATGGGGATTAAAACTGTGAGCCCCACATGGGACAACCTGATCACCTTGTATCCCCCAGCGCTTAGAACGGTGCTTTGCACATAGTAAGCGCTTAATAAATACCACAGTTTATTTATTCATTTATTTATTTTTTAATCAGACTGGACGCAGTCCATGGCCAACCTAGGACTCACAGTCTAACTCCCCAGCTTACAGAGGAGGGAACTGAGGCCCAGAGAAGTGAAGTGACTTGCCCAAGGTCACGGAGAGCGCAGCGTGGCTTAATGGAAAGAGCGTGGGCTTGGGAGTCAGAGGTCATGGGTTCTAATCCCGGCTCCGCCGCTTGTCAGCTCTGTGCCTTTGGGCAAGTCACTTACTTCTCTGGGCCTCAGTGACCCCATCCGTTAAATGGGGTTAAAGACCGTGAGCCCCACACTGGTACAACCTGATTACTTTGTATCTACCCCAGCGCTTAGAAGAGTGTTTGGCACATAATAATAATAATTACGGTATTTGTTAAGCGCTTACTATGTGCAGAGCACTGTTCTAAGCGCTGGGGTAGATACAGGGTAATCTGATTGTCCCACGTGGGGCTCACATTTCTTAATCCCCGTTTTTACAGATGAGGTAACGGAGGCCCAGAGAAGGGAAGTGACTTGCCCAAGGTCACACGGTAAGCGCTTAACAGATGCTATCATTATTATCATCATCATATGTGGCAGAGCCGAGATTAGAACCCAGGTCCTTCCGACTCTCAGGCCGGTGCTGGATCCACTAGGCCACGCTGTGGGATGGTGATGATCCTAGGGAAGCAGCGTGGCTCGGTGGAAAGAGCGCAGGCTTAGGAGTCAGAGGTCATGGGTTCTAATTCCGACTCTGCCACCCGTCAGCTGTGCGACTTGGGGCAAGTCACTTAACACTCTGGGCCTCGGTGACCTCATCTGGAAAATGGGGATGAAGACTGTGAGCCTCATGTGGGACAACCTGATGACCCTGTAGAGTCCAGCGCTTAGAACAGTGCTCTGCACATAGAAAGCGCTTAACAAATACCAACATTATTATTATTATTATTATTATCTTTATTTATCCTCCCCCCAGCCCCTCAGCACTTATCTGTCATTTATTTATACTGATGTCTGCCTCCCCCTCTGAAAGTAATAATAATAATGTCGGTATTTGTTAAGCTCTTACTATGTGCAGAGCATTCATTCATTCATTCAATAGTATTTATTGAGCGCTTACTATGTGCAGAGCACTGTACTAAGCGCTTGGGATGAACAAGTCGGCAACAGATAGAGACGGTCCCTGCCCTCTGACGGGCTCACGGTCTGATCGGGGGAGACGGACGGACGAGAACGATGGCGATAAATAGAGTCGAGGGGAAGAACATCTCGTAAAAACCGATGGCGACTAAATAGAATCGAGGCGATGTACATTTCACTGACAAAATAAATAGGGTAATGAAAACAGAGCACTGTTCTAAGCACTGGGGTAGACACAGGGCAATCAGATTGGGCCACGCGAGGCTCACAGTCTTCATCCCCATTTTACAGATGAGGTAACTGGGGAACAGAGAAGTGAAGCGACTTGCCCATAGTCACGCAGCTGACAAGTGGCAGATCTGGGATTTGAACCCATGACCTCTGACTCCCAAGATCGTGCTCTCAATAATAATAATAATAAGGTTGGTATTTGTTAATCGCTTACTACGTGCAGAGCACTGTTCTAAGAGCTGGAGGAGATACAGGATAATCAGGTTGTCCCATGTGAGGCTCACAGTTAATCCCCATTTTACACATGAGGTAACTGAGGCACAGAGAAGCCACGCTACTTCCCTACTAAGCTCGTTGTGGGCAGGGAATATGTCCATTTATTGTCGTACTCCCCCCAGCGCTTAGTACAGTAATCTGCACAGGGAAACGCTCAATAAATACGACTGAATGAATGAATGGAAGGTGCCACATTCCCTGCCTTCCAGGAGCCTACATTCTAAATGGTGAAGAAAGACGCGAAAACGTATTTGAGTACGTAGCTCCCGGCCTTCGATTTAGAGGACACCGGCTCATTCACTCAGCAATTCCCGAATCTGCCCCTCGTCAGCTGTGTGACTGTGGGCAAGTCACTTCACTTCTCTGTGCCTCAGTTCCCTCATCTGTAAAATGGGGATGAAGACTGGGAGCCTCACGTGGGACAGCCTGATGACCCTGCATCTACCCCAGCACTTAGAACGGTGTTCTGCAAATGGTAAGTGCTTAACAGATGCCAACATCAATTCAATCATATTTATTAAGCGCTTTTTATGTGCAGAGCACTGTATACTAAGCACTTGGAATGGATAATTCCACAACATATAGAGACCATCCCTGCCCAACAACGGACTCAGAGGCTGAAAGGGGGAGACAGCAAAACACAACGAATAGTCAGGCATCAATACCACCAAAATAAATAAAACGGGCTCCTTCGAACCCTATTCTCAGGGCTTATCTGAAAGCCGTAGCCTTCTTCGGTTACAGGCAGCTGAGTCCATTCCCTTGCCATCTTCACGTGATCAATTTCCCAAACCGCGGACCGTATTTCTGTGTAAGAGTGAAACCTCCTCTCTGATGAATGGAATGATGCCTATAGGAGACCAACCCAATTAGTGTTTTCTGTAATTATCACTCTCCATTTGGCATTCTTTACTGCTGGAAGGAGCTGTCAAAAACCTATTAAAATGAACTCTGTCTTAAAATATCACAGGAGAACAGTGGGGAGGATTCACACTACCTTATAGTAGCAGAAGAGCCACAGATCAATTCCCAGGACGAACAGGTCGACTATCGAATTAACCCTTGGAGTCTTCGTAGAAGCAGAATTTCCTCTCGTCTTTCACAGCCAACCTCTTGCTCCTGCTCTTCCCCCTACCTTTCTAACCCTTCTCCCTCGAGGTGTTTGAGAAGCAGTGTGCTCTAGTGGATAGAGCTCTCTGTGCCTCAGTTCATTCTGTTTAATGACATGTACATCACCCTGATTCTATTTAGTCGCCATCGGTTTTTACGAGATGTTCTTCCCCTCGACTCTATTTACTGCCATTTTTCTCGTCCGCCCGTCTCCCCCGATCAGACCGTGAGCCCGTCAGAGGGCAGGGACCGTCTCTATCTGTTGCCGACTTGTTCATCCCAAGCGCTTAGTACGGTGCTCTGCACATAGTAAGCGCTCAATAAATACTATTGAATGAATGAATCTGTAAAATGGGGAACTGTGAGTCTAACGGGGGACAACCTGATTACCCCGTATCTCCCCCAGAGATTAGAACAGTGCTCTGCACAGAGTAAGCGCTTAACAAATACCAACATTATTATTATTATAGAGAGCACAGACCTGGGAGTCGGGTGCACCTGGGATCTAATCCCGGCTCTGCCACCTGTCTGCTGTGTGACCTCGGGCAAGTCATTTCACTTCTCCGTGCTGCAGTTCCCTCGTCTGTAAAAAGAGGATTAATAATAATGTTGGTGTTGGTTAAGCACTTACTATGTGCAAAGCACTGTTCTAAGCCCTGGGGTAGATACAGGGTAATCAGGTTGTCCCTCGTGGGGCTCACAGTCTTAATTCTCATTTTACAGATGAGGTCACTGAGGCGCAGAGAAGTGAAGTGACTCGCCCACAGTCCCACACACGACAAGTGGCAGAGCCGGGATTCGAACCCATGACCTCTGACTCCCAAGCCCGGGCTCTTTCGACTGAGCCACGCTGAATGAGAGCTCTATGTGGAACAGGAACCCAATCATCAACCCGATTATCGTGTACGGACCCCAGGGCTTAGTACCCTGCCTGGCATTTAATAAGCGCTTAACAAATAGCAGAGTTATCATTCCTATTATTGTCTCCCCATTTTTTTAAGGCCTAATAAAAACAATCTCTTCCAGGAGGCTTTCCCTGACTAGCCTCTTACCTTCCCTCCCTAATGGATAAATATTCCCCATCGGCTAACCGTGGCAAGAAAGGAATTAGATAAGTCCATCCGACAATCTCGGATTTCTTGGGCTCAGACTGCGTGCAGAATACTGTGCTAAACTCTTGGGAGATTACAGTCCCACAGACATATTCCCTTCCCCCACCAAGTTTAATAGTAAGCAGTGCTCTGCACATAGTAAGCGCTTAACAAATACCAACATTACTATCAATTATTATTATTATTGTAACGTTGGTATTTGTTAAGCGCTGACTTGATGCAGAGCACTGTTCTAAGCGCTGGGGTAGATACAGGGGAATGAGGTTGTCCCACGTGAGGCTCCCAGTCTTCATCCCCATTTTCCGGATGAGGTCACTGAGGCCCAGAGAAGTGAAGTGACTTGCCCGCAGCCACACAGCCGACAAGGGGCAGAGTCGGGATCTGAACCCATGACCTCTGGCTCCCCAGCCCGGGCTCTTTCCACTGAGCCGCGCTGCTTCTCTCGTGACACGGTCTCCCCCGCCGCTCTCTCTAGAGGAGGCCTCTTCTTCTCCGATTCCCCCGGACTCACTGGGAAGGCGGAGGTGTCGACTTCCTTCTCACGCCCCGCTTCCGCCCTCTCACCACCCCACCTCCCCCACCCCCTTCTTTCCCTTCCTCTGAGCCGCAGATCATCCATCTCTACCACCCTCTCCAGCTTCTAGTCACGGTCATCTATCGGTGACTGTAGAGCAGCGCTCTGCACATACTAAGTGCTCGAATCCCGGCTCCGCCGCTTGTCAGCTGTGTGACTGTGGGCAAGTCACTTCACTTCTCTGGGCCTCAGTGACCTCATCGGTACAATGGGGATTAACTGTGAGCCTCCCGTGGGACGACCTGATGACCCTGTATCTACCCCAGCGCTTAGAGCGGTGCTCGGCACATAGTGAGCGCTTAACAAACACCAACATTATCACTATTAACAAATACCGACGTTATCAGTAGTAGGTAGTATTAGTAGTCACGAGACCCTAAACTCCGCCCTTTCCTCTCCATCCAAACGGCAACCGTCGGGCTATCGGTCCCCAGGCCCCACCTCCAACTTTTGGAACTCTTTTGATTCTTTTTTCACAATCCTCCCATTCTCCATCCCTACGTTGATCCGTGGGGACCTCAATATCCACATCGATGCTCTTGATGACTCTTCCACTGACCACTTTCTATTACTCTTCAATTCCACTGACCTCCTCTCCATCCCACCCCCTCACCAATCTGGACACGCATTCGATCTCGTCGTCTCTTGAGAAGCAGCGTGGCTTAGCGGAAAGGGCCCGGGCTCAGGAGTCAGAGGACGCGGGTTCTAATCCCGACTCTGCCGCTTGTCTGCTGTGTGACCTTGGACGAGCCACTTCACTTCTCTGGGCCTCAGTTCTGCAAAAAGGGGATGAAGACGGTGAATCCTACGTGGGGCAGCCTGATTACCTTGTATCTCCCCCAGAGCTTAGAACGGCGCTTGGCATGTAGTAAGCCCTTAGCAAATACCAAAATTATTTTTATTATCGTCAGTGTACAGTCAACTCTGAAATCCCTCTAACCACAACCTCCTCACCTCCTCCTCTCCCAAACTCTTCCTCCCCACAAATCCGTACCGTTCCCCCACAGAGGCGGCCGATCTTTGGACCCCATCCAATTTTCTCAACTCATCATGCCCCATTTAGCTGTAAGCCCGCCAGAGGGCAGGGACCGTCTCTATCTGTTGCCGATTTGTACATTCCAAGGGCTTAGTACAGTGCTCTGCACATAGTAAGCGCTCAATAAATACTATTGAATGAATTTAGCCTCCATACCCCAAATTCCTTCCCCGATGAACAAATTGACGCTCTCAGCATCACCTTCTCTACTTAACTCAACCAGCTCACTCCCCTATTCCTTTTTCAGTCTCGTACCACTAACCCACAGTCCTGGATCATCTCCTGAGGCAGCCTCCTTTGCCCTTGTACACGAGCCTCAGAGCGCTGCTGACAGCAATCCAGATAACTGGCCGACCATTTATCCGGGAATAAAATCCACACGTACAGAGCACCGTACTAATGTATAATTCTATAGAGTTGGTAGTCACATTCCCTGCCCACGACGAGCTCGCAGAAGAGAAGACAGACATCAAAATGAATTATAGTGTCGTGGGGCTGCGGTGAATATCACGGAACTAAGTGCTCGGGTAAATATTCATTCATTCATTCATTCAATAGTCTTTATCGAGCGCTTACTATGTGCAGAGCACTGTACTAAGCGCTTGGAATGAACAAGTCGGCAACAGATCGAGACGGTCCCTGCCCTTTGACGGGCTTACGGTCTAATCGGGGGAGACGGGCGGATGAGAACGATGGCGATCAATAGGGTCGAGGGGAAGAACGTCTCGTAAAAACAATGGCAACTAAATAGAATCGAGGCGATGTACATTTCATTAACAAAATAAAATAGAAGAGAGTTGAGGAAACTGAGGTATGGAAAATTTACATGACTTGCATGAAGCTACTTAGTGGGAGCCAGGACTAGAACCCAGGTCTCCTGACTCCCAGACCTGCGATCTTTCCACTATTTATATCTGTAAATCATCAGCGTGGCTCAGTGGAAAGAGCCCGGGCTTGGGAGTCAGAGGTCATCGGTTCGAATCCCGGCTCTGCCGCTTGTCAGCTGTGTGACTTTGGGCAAGTCACTTCACTTGTCTGTGCTTCAGTTACCTCATCTGTAAAATGGGGATTAAGACTGTGAGCCTCATGGGGGACAACCTGATGACCCTGTGTCTACCCCAGCGCTTAGAACAGTGCTCTGCACATAGTAAGCGCTTAACAAATACCAACATTATTATTATTATCCGTCTCCCTACATGGACCGTAAGCTCCTTGAGGACAGGGAATGTGTCTGTTGTACTCTTCCAAGCATTTAGCATATATCATTTATTTCCCTATTTATTTTGTTAATGAGTTGCATATCTCCTGGATCTCAATGATCTTGATAATTTTTTTTGGTTCTGTTTTGCTTTGCCGTCTGTCTCCCCCGTTTAGCCTGTGAGCCCGTCATTGGGCAGGGATGGTCTCTATCCGTTGCCAAATTGTACATTCCAATCGCTTAGCACAGTGTTCTGCACATAGTAAGTGCTCAATAAATACTATCGAATGAATGAATGAAGCATGTAGTACAGTGCTCTGTACACAGTAAACAACCATTAATCGACTGACTGATGCACCACGCTTCTTCCCAGTTCAAGACATAGAGCAGTGGATTTCAGGGAAGCGACGTGAATCGATGTGGTGTCACATTTGGAAAGGGTGGCCTAGTGGAAAAAACGCGGCCCCGATGTCAGAAGGACCTGGGTTCTAATCCCGACTCCGCCACCTGTCTGCTGAATGACCTTGAGTAAGTCACTTCACTTCTCCGTGCCTCCGTTATCTCATCTGTAAAATGGGGATTCAGACCGTGAACCCCATGTGGGACGGGGATGGGTTCAACCTGATGATCTTGTATCTACCCCAAAGTTTGGTACAGTGTCCGGCACATAGTGAATCCTTAACAGATAGCATAGAAAAAGGCCAAGGTAACGAAACGTCAGATGGATATTGCCTAATCTACATGTCGATTCATTTGAAATCCACCACCTCGGCTTTCAGTTGATAGAGCGATGACTACATTGAATCTCCCTTAGCGAGGATTGAATTTCAACTCCTGATTCGGGGGTTGGGGGAAAATGATCTAAAATGATAATTTCCGAGTCTTTTAGAAAAAAGCACCTTGATCATCTGGTCTCTAAATATTAACTAAATAGGCGGTAGATATAAACGAGTGCAGGGAATTAATACACCTAAGACCCAAAGCACTTCCTAAAAGGATTAAGCATCTCTCCGTGAATGCCTGGGAATAATAATAGTAATTGTTAAATGGCTGCTCGATGCCAAAGGACTAAATGAACTACTTGTGTAAATGCACGAAGTTTGGGTCCTGCCAAGTTCCCACCCCACAAGGGGCTCATAGGCTACGTCGGAGTTACAGCAGGTTTAGAATCTCCGCTTTGAGTGACGAGAACATTGAGGCCCAGAGACATTAAGTGACTTGCCCAAGGTCACATAGCGGGAAAGCGCCAGAACTAGGATTAGAATCCAAGTCATCTAACACCCAGGTGCGGGCTCTTTCTTCTAGGTCGGACTAATCCCTAACCTGGGACTTCCTTACGGACGGGGGAAATGTCGCTTTCTTATTCTGCACTTGCCGAGCTCCAACTATACTGTTCCACCCAAGAGGGAGCTCGGTAAATGTCCTAGCAAACACCAAAATAATCCCCCACTCCCCCACTATATATATGATAGAGAGAGAGAGAGAGATTGAGAAGCAGTGTGGCCTAGTGGAAAGATCCCGGGAGTCAGAGGTCGTGAGTTCTAATCCCAGCTCCGCCACGTATCAGCTGTGTGGCTTTGGGCAAGTCACTTAACTTCTCTGGGCCTCAGGTATCTCATCTGTAAAATGGGGATTACGACTGTGAGCCCCACGTGAGACACCTTGATTACCTGGTATCTACCCCAGAGTTTAGAACAGTGCTCGGCACATAGTAAGTGCTTAACAAGTACCATTATTATTATTATTATTATTGGAGAAGCAGCGTGGCTCAGTGGAAAGAGCACGGGCTTTGGAGTCAGAGGTCATGGCTTCGAATCCCAGCTCTGCCACTTGGCAGCTGTGAGACTGTGGGCAAGTCACTTAACTTCTCTGGGCCTCAGTCACCTCATCTGGAAAATGGGGATGAAGACTGTGAGCCCCACGTGGGACAACCTGATTCCCCCGTGTCTACCCCAGCGCTTAGAACAGTGCTCGGCACCTAGTGAGCGCTTAACAAATACCAACATTATTATTATTGTTATCTTGGGAAAGTCAATTAACTTCTCTATGGGACAGGGACTGTGTCCAAACCTAATTCCCTTCTATCTACCCCGGCATTTAGAACAGTGCTTGGCATTCATTCAGTAGTATTTATTGAGCACTTACTATGTGCAGAGCACTGTAGTAAGCGCTCGGAATGTACAATTCGGCAACAGATAGAGGCAATCCCTGCCCAGGGCAGGGCTCGCAGTCGAACCGGGGGAGACACACGACAAAGCGAAACAGAACAAAAAAAAAAACAAGTAGTCTGGCGTAGATAGCATCAAGGTAAATAGAATCATAGATATGTACCCATCATTGGCACCTAGTAAGAGCTTAACAAGTACTATAATAATAATAACAATTACTTATTAATCATTATTATCATTATTATCATATTTAGTATTCGTTAAGCACTTCCTTTGTGCCAGGCACAGCGGCCAGGGGAGATACAAGCTAATCAAGATGGACACAATCCATGATCCATATGGGGCTCACAGCCTTATTATTATTATTATTACTTCTACTATCGCTCCTGCTATTATTGCTATGACTACCACTAACACTATTAATGATAATATTGATAATAATAGTGGTATTTGTTGGTATTTGTTAAGCGCTTACTATGTGCAGAGCACTGTTTTAAGCACTGGGGTAGACCCAGGGGAATCAGGTTGTCCCCCGTGGGGGTCACCCTCTTAATCCCCATTTTTCAGATGAGGGACCTGAGGCACAGAGAAGTGAAGTGACTTGCCCACAGTCACACAGCTGAGAAGTGGCAGAGCCAGGATTTGAACCCATGACCTCTGACTCCAAAGCCCAGGCTCTTGCCACTGAGCCATAAGCTCTTACTAGATGCCAAGCACCCTTCTAAGGACTGGGGGACATACAAGGTAATTAGGTTGTCCCACATGAAGCTCACTCTTAATTCCCATTTTACAGATAAGGTAACTGAGGCACAGAGAAGTGATTAGCCCAAAGTCACACAGCTGACAAGTAGTGGATTCAGAAGTAGAACCCGCAACCTCCGACTCCCAAGCTCAGGCTCTTTCCACTGAGCCACGCTACTTCTCTTCATACTTTTATTATTATGGTTACTCCTACTTTTATTCCATCCTCACCCTCAACCCTAACTATTTTGGGGGAGTTGGAGCCCCCCAGATGAGATATCAGTGACTTCACGAAGAATAATATGATTTAAAAAATCCCCATTTTTCCTATACAGGAAATTCATCTGAAGTAAAGTGGCTGCCGAGGAGCAAAGGATCCCTTCCCAAGTTCAAAGAAAGCTGCACAGTGCATTTCAATGCTGAATATTTCCCCAAACTCCTCTTCACGCTTATCGCGATTATAATTTCATTTTATACGTTCGATTTCCAATCCTCCACCCGTCTGGATTTTGGTCCCTGAGACAAATACTTTGGAAGGGAGTGATTAAAAAGAGATCTTTCATTCAAAAAATGGTGTTTGTTAAGTGCTTATTACGGGCCAGACACTGTACAAGAAGAAGCAACGTGGTTCAGTGGAAAGAGCCCGGGCTTGGGAGTCAGAGGTCATGGGTTCGAATCCCAGCTCTGCCACTTGTCAGGTGTGAGACTGTGGGCAAGTCACTTCACTTCTCTGTGCCTCGGTTACCTCATCTGGAAAATGGGGATTAACTGTGAGCCTCAGGTGGGACGACCTGATGACCCTGTATCTCCCCCAGAGCTTAGAACAGTGCTCTGCACATAGTAAGTGCTTAACAAATACCAACATTATTATTATTAAAGTTAGAGTTGAATAAATACTATGACTGGTACAAATGCCCTCAGAGCCCAAACAGATAGATTATCCCCATTTACATCAAGGAAGAAACTGAACACCTGACAGATTAAGTGACTTATCCAAGGTCACACAGAGTCCAGTGGCAGAGTCACTGGACTTCCAGCCCCCTGCTCTTTCCACAAAGTCCAACTGCTTCCCCATTGAATGAAAATTCTATTTCAATAAGGTGGAATTTCATATAAAGATTTTCAAATTGGTTTTTTTTCTGCTTTTCAAGGAAAAAAATATAAACCACCTCCACCATTTTTTGAGTAAGGAAGTAAACTGTCTTGCCCCCCGAACTCTACCCTAAGGAGAGATTAATTAATGAAAATGCTTCGAGGGCCAAAAAAATTGGAGGAATATGATACATCATCTTAACACAAACTTGAAGTCAATTTAAAATTGACACATTTTTCAGTAAAAAAAAAAAAAGCAGATACCACAATTGAATGTGGGGGTCATCATCATCACCATAATAATGAAAATAATTTTGGTACTTGTTAAGCGCTTACTTTCTGCCATGCACTGTTCTAAGCACTGGGGGAGATACGAGGTAATCAGGTTGTCCCCTGTGGGGCTCACAGTCTTAATCCCCATTTTACAGATGAGGTAACTGAGGCCCAGAGAAGATAGGTGACTTGTCCGAGGTCACACAGCTGACAAGTGGCAGAGCCAGGATTAGAACCCACGACCTCTGACTCCCAAGCCCATGTTCTTTCCACTAGGTCATGCTGCTTCTCCAGTATGTGCCATCTGTTCATGGGAGAGGTTTTTCTTTTTTACAAGTTCCAAGCATCACATTAAAATAAGTCAATCAATCACTGCTATTTATTGAGCACTTACTGTATTCAGAACACTGTACTAAAATACCCACTAAATACCTTTTGTCCCTTCTTCCATAAACTGAGAGACCTGGATGGGAGAGGGCCTACGTCTTGTCATAGAGGCTAGAGCCCAGGCCTGGGAGTCAGAAGGTCATGGGTTCTAATCCCAACTCTGCCACGTATCTACTGTATGACCTTAGGCAGATCATTTCACTTCTCCATTCCTCAATTTCCTCATCTGTAAAATGAGGATTGAGATTGTGACCCCCTTGGAGACAGGGACCGGGTCCAACCTGATTTGTTTATATCCACCCCAGGGCTTAGTACAGTGTTCGGCACAGAGTCAGCCCTTAATAAATACTGCAGTTATTATTATTGCTGTATTGTATCTTCCTCAATTCTTCACATGGCGCTTGACACCTCAGAAGAATTTAGAAAATACAGCAATTATTAATCTGGACATAGCAGTTAATGGAGACGCCTGATTTTTACACTTATAGTAGTAATACTGATGATGGTATCTGTTAAGTGCTTACAATGTGCCAAGCCCTGTTATAAGCACTGGGGTAATTAATGTTGGTATTTGTGAAGCGCTTATAATGTGCAGAGCACTATTCAAAGCTCTGGGGTAGATATAGGGTAATCAGGTTGTCCCACGTGAGGCTCACGGTCTTAATCCCCATTTTACAGATAAGGGAACTGAGGCACAGAGAAGGTGAGTGACTTGTCCACAGTCACACAGCTGACAAGTGGCTGAGTTGGGATTTGAACCCATGACCTCTGAATCCTAAGCTCGAGCTCTTTCCACTGAGCAGATACAAGGTAATCAGGTCGTCCCACGTGGGGCTCACAGTCTTAATCCCCATTTTACAGATGAGGTCACTGAGGCACAGAGTAGTTAAGTGACTTGCCCAAAGTCACACAGCTGGCAAGTGGCGGAGACGGGATTCGAACCCATGACCTCTGACTCCCAAGCCCGGGCTCTTTCCACTGAGCCACACTGCTTCTCTAATAACAATGTTGGTATTTGTTAAGCGCTTACTATGTGCAGAGCACTGTTCTAAATGCTGCTACAAATAAATAACAGATTTATCTATATATATGCATGTATATAGATATTTAGATGTAATTTTCTGTTGGATATGAAAAGGTTGGATATGAGGGTGTCTAGGCCAGAGGCCTGCCTTGACTCTCCCTCTTCTTTCATCCTCCCTCCCTGATCCATAGCACTTATGTCCATATCTGTAATTTTGTTTATTGATATTAACGTCTGTCTCCCCCTCTAAACTGTAAGGTCACTGTGGGCATGGAATACGTCTATTATAGGCTACTCTCCCAAGCGCTTAGTACAGTGATCTGCACACAGCGAATGATCAATGAATACGATTGACTGACTGACAAGCAGCGTGGCTCAGTGGAAAGAGCCCAGGCTGGGGAGTCAGAGGTCATAGGTTCGAATCCCGGCCCTGAAACTCGTCAGCCGTGTGACTGTGGGCAAGTCACTTCACTTCTCTGGGCCTCAGTTACCTCATCTGTAAAATGGGGATGAAGACCGTGAGCCTCACGTGGGACAACCCGATGACCCTGTATCTCCCCCAGCGCTTAGAACAGTGCTCTGCACATAGTAAGCGCTTAACAAATACAAATACCAAGATTAACATTAAGTTGGCAGTGAGATAGACGAGATGGAGGTACAGTGAGTAGGTTGGCACGAGAGGAGCGGAGTGTGCGGGCTGGGTTGGAGATGGAGAGCGGCGAGGTGAGGTAGGAGGGGGGGCGAAGGGATTGACCGCTTTAAAGACGATGGTGACCAGTTTTTGTTTGATGAGGAGGTGGAGGGGAGACCACCGGAGTTCCTCGAGGAGTCGAGAGACACGGTCTGAACGTTTCCGAAGAAAATGATTGAGGCAGCAGAACGCAATATGGACTGGAGTGAGGAGAGAAGGGTGTGGGCTGGCTCGTAGGGAAGCAGCGTGGCTCAGTGGAAAGAGCCCGGGCTTGGGAGTCGGAGGTCATGGGTTCTAATCCCGGCTCTTCCGCTTGTCAGCTGGGTGACTGTGGGCAAGTCCCTTCACTTCTCTGGGCCTCAGTGACCTCATCTGGAAAATGGGGATGAAGACTGTGAGCCTCACATGGGACGACCTCATTACCCTGTCTCTACCCCAGCGCTTAGAATAGTGCTCTGCACATAGTCAGCGCTTAACAAATGCCAACATTATTATTATTAGGAAGAGAGCAGTGAGGTTCATTCATTCATTCAATAGTATTTATGCAGCGCTTACTATGTGCAGAGCACCGTACTAAGCGCTTGGAATGGACAGATCGGCAACAGATAGAGACGGTCCCCGCCCTTTGACGGGCTCACGGTCTAATCGGGGGAGACGGACAAAAACAGTAGCAATAAATGGAATCAAGATAGCAATAAATACATAGGAGATGGCGAGGGGATTGAGAGGATTTAATGCGGAAGGTGAGGAGTCTTTTGTTTGACGTGGAGGTGGATGGGCAATCACTGGAGGCTCCTGAGGAAGGGGGAAACACGTCCTAAATGTTTGTGTAGAAAAATAATCCAGACAGCAGAGAGAAGTATGGACTGGAGTGGGGAGAGACAGGAGGCAGGGAGGCCGGCGAGGAGGCTGAGGCAGGAATCGAGGCTGGGCTCCAAAGAGTAATGAGTATTTTTCTAGAACACACCTTCTGTCCAAACCTTTTTTGGTCCTCCGTTTCAGCTCACCTGAGAGTAGCTGTTTAGGTATCCAACTGTCATCCATTCTTCTCAGGTGACCTACCCAGCAAAGGTGTGATGTGATGAGAAGCAGCAGAGCCTAGTGGGAAGAGCCGGGGCTTGGGAATCAGAGGTCATGGGTTCTAATCCTGGATCCGCCTCTTGTCTGCTGCGTGACCTTGGGCAGTCCACTCAACTTCTCTGTGCCTCAGTTCTCTCATCTAGAAAATGGGGATGAAGACTGTGAGCCCCATGTGGGACAATATGATTACCTTGTGTCTACCCCACAGCTTAGTACAGTGCTTGGCACATAGTAAGCGCTTACCAAATGCCATCATCATTATTATTACGATCTTAGCAGTAGTGATGGGAGTTACGTGTTAACATGGGCACGGTCCCGGTTCCTCACGGGGCTCACAGTCCAAGTAGGCGGGAGAACAGATACTGAATCCCCATTTTACAGATGAGGAAACTGAGTCACAGAGCAAGTAAGTGACTTGCCTAAGGTCCCAGCACAGGGAACTGCAAGAGTCCGAATTGGAACCCAGGTCCTCTGATTCTCAGGCCCCCGTTCTTCCCAGTGGGCCAGCAAGTGCTTAATAAACGCCCCCGGCTGACTGATTGATCGCCCGATTGATCGAGGGGTGGGGAGGTGGCGGTTGAGGGTTTTTGGAGGAAATGCTTTGAATTTTGCGAAGTCTCCTCCTCCACGTCAAGCTCGCTCAAACCCTCTCCCATACTTCCCCTCACACCAGTCAAGCAAACTAGCCCCGAGAGGCCTCCCGAGTTGTAAACATCAGACGTTCATGGTATTGCCGGTTTCATTTATCGTCTAAATGAATATCTGTTTCGTTGCTTTTCCTTTTTTCCTCTCCTTTCTGTGAAACAAAATAATAAGCTTAGCTTTTGTGCTTTATGACGGTACCAAAGCGACTCACTGGAATTACGACCTTCCCTATCTATTATTATTGTATATTCTTTTTTACAGTACATGGTATATGCAGGATTTTTGCTACCGATACTAAAATCATCTCCCTTCATTTGGTGTTCGTACATATTCATGGGCCTCTCTATTAATAAATCTATTTTCTTCTAACATTCTTCCTGGAAAAGGTCGAGTTGGATTCCACCGAATATTCACACAGCCCTGTCATTTTAGACGGTATCTTTAAAAAATAATTAAAATAACAAATCTATGAGATCTAAAGTTCTGAGAATATATTTACAGACCTGCAAAAAAAGCCCTGATAATTATTCTTTTTCCTCAGAGTTACCGCTTGCAGAAGTAAAGTCGCGTACGGAGAGTTTAAATATATTAGTGCTTCGAAAGCTAAGACAGCGCATCACTTTCTATCTACCAACATCCCTATTATCCTCCGGCTGTAAACATTTGCATTTATTTTAATGAAAAACCCAGTGCATATAGACTAGTGGTTAATGTGGGGAAATGGAAGTCGTAATATTGCTACTCGAAAATTATGGCCACCTTATGTGATCTCTCTGAGTTTCCTTAGCCTACTGGTTAGAGAATCAAAATAATAATGCAAAATATTTGTAGACCCATGAATAATTCATCGGGAAGTTAGGAGAGTCATTTTCAGAAAGGAAAGATTGTCAAATATCTCCCACAAAGTGAACATTCCAATATAACATTTGTTTCAAGGGTTATTCGTTTGGCCAACTCTCCAAAAACGCTGTTTTCTAGTGAGACTTTTCTGTCACCGCTGGCTCTTTCCACCTGGAAGTCTACAGGTCCTGCTTTTTCCCGAAAAATCCTCCCAGGATCAGAGGTTTTTGGAATGACGTCTGGTCAGCCCAGAGATTTGGGAAGTTCAGGAGCCGGAGAAAGTCTTTTAGACACCTTCTGTTCTCACCCTCTTATTTGACTGACCTACTACGCTATTAATTTTTCTTATGGAATTTGGTAAGTGCTAGCTATGTGCCAGGCACTTACAGCGCACTGGGATCATCAAAGCTAATCAGGTTGATCACAGCCCCTGCTCCACATGGGGCTCCCGGTCTTCAAACCCATTTTTCAGAGGAGATAACTGAGGTGCGGAGAAGTGAAGTGATTGACCCAAGGTCACACGGCACAAGTCGGGAATTTGAACCGAGGTCCTTCTGACTTTTAGGCCTGAGCTCTATCCCGCAGCCCAAGCCTGCTTTTCAAATTATAGTTTCTGATCATATCTATTCAGTGGATAGAGCACGGGCCTGGGAGTCAGCAGGTCACGGGTTCTGTCTGTTTATTGTTATATTGTCCTCTCCCAAATGCTCAGTACAGTGCTCTGCATATGCTCACTAAGTATGACCGAATGAATGAATAAATTGGTACATGCATGTTGAGAATTAGTCGGCGAAGGAACACGGGACTGAATGTCAGGAAAGTTGCGTTCTAATTCTGGCTCTGCATTCTCAACACGCGTGTACCAATTCATTCATGCCTGGCCGAACCTTGGTGAATTTGCGTATCTTCTTTTGGACTCAGTTTCCTCATCTGTAAAATCCCTATAAAATACTCCCTTTTAGACTGCGAGCCCCACATTGTACAGGGCTTGTGCCCAATCTGAATACTTTTTTATCTAAACTACAACTAGCTTTAGTTGATGATTGTGGTATTTCATTCATTCATTCAATAGTATTTATTGAGCGCTTACTATGTGCAGAGCACCGGACTAAGCGCTTGGAATGAACAAGTCGGCAACAGATAGAGACGGTCCCTGCCGTTTGACGGGCTTACGGTCTAATCGGGGGTATTTATGTAGTGCCTATCAGGTGCCAAGCACTGTGCTATATGCAGGGGTGGTTACAAGATGAAGGACATTAATAATCTACCCAAATGTAGAAGGAAACACTTATTGGCCTTCAGAAGCTCTGTAAGCCGGTAATACGTCTCTTTCTCTCTCCCTCTCTCTCTATTTCTTTCACACACCCAGAGATGCGCACTCAAACTCAGTATTAAAACAACCATAAACCACGGCCCTAAATGATTTACATGGATTAGCCGTTTCGTTTTTATTGTCTGTGGCTTAAATCTGCTCAACTGTGGTTCTAAAATAAGAACTTTAAGTTTGACTTTGTCCTGGACGGGTACGACAGCTGAGAGATTCAAGTTCCAATCCTACAGCATAATAGATGAAGGCAGGGCAGGGGAGAAATTGATTTTTAAAGTTGTAATTTACTCGAAGAGTTTTGATGATCTCATAAAGTAAAGGAGCAAAAGGGAAGTGACTTAAGACTCCGGATTTCTCAAGGGCTGAATTACGACTGCAGGAGAGAACCCGAGCCTTCTATACCGCAAACTATATTTTCATTGCGTTGGAAATATATTACGCTCCCTTCTCACTTTAGCATTCTCTCATGTTCTCTTGACAGGCCACAGAGACCTCACATTGGAAGGCCTGCTAAAATACTTCCTCCTGTAAAAACCGACGCTCGACACCTTTGTAATGCGGAAGGACTAGACCAATTGACGGTGGCCTCCCTCCAACACGTAAAGTTCAGAAGGGTGCTTGCTTTTCCCGAAATCTTCAATGGTTGTCCCTTAAAAATTCACTGTGTATCATCAGGGATCAACCCAGACACAAGAGATCAGCGCTTGATATTTGGTTCAAAGGAAGGAATTTACGCCTTGAATCTCAATGAACTGCATGAAATATCAATGGAATAGCTATGTCCCCAAAGATGGACCTGGTTATACAAAATGAATAATTGTTTACTACCAAGCACCTCCGCTTAATGCCCGTAATCTACTGGGGCCGTTTGATCATACAAGGCCAATGTAAACATTCTCTGTTGTCATTCCAGCACTTAAGCTCCCCGACCGAATTCTCTCCCGGAAATTTGCGGTATCCGCCAAAATCCCTCAAACCAGAAGAGGTGTCAAAAGTGTTGCGTACGACAAATCCTGACATCTTTGTAGGGCACTTAAATTTAGCAGTGTTCTATTAGAATGGGTTGAACCAATGTAGAGCCTGGCCTTCGGAGTCAGGGGTCATGGTTTCGATTCCCGGCTCTGCCACTTGTCAGCTGTGTGACTGTGGGCAAGTTACTCAACTTCTCTGTGCCTCAGTTCCCTCATCTGTAAAAAGGGGATTAACTGTGAGCCTCATGCGGGACAACCTGATGACCCTGTATCTTCCCCAGCGCTTAGAACAATGCTCTGCACATAGTAAGCACTTAACAAATAGCAACATTATTATTATTATTATTGACTTTATTATACCTCATCCTCTTAGAATGTCTCAAATGTTATTGTCAGTGAAGGAAGAGACTTCAACCAAGTGGTTTAGTTGGCGACTAATACCCCGAAACTCAACTCTTTATTAGTTTACAGAATCAGACACCCCAGAGACGAATCTTATACAAGATTCCATGGGCTGGGAATGCGATGTAAAAACACCAAATCTACAAGGCAGATTAAAATCTGGCAGCAAACTGTCATCAGAAATCACATTTGATTTCCAGAGTGAGTCGATAGTTTGCTTACAGGTGTTTCAGCTTTTTGGAAACATGGGATGGAAGGAGGACGGTTTAATAATAATATTGGTATTTGTTAAGCGCTTACTATGTGCCGAGCACTGTTCTAAGCGCTGGGGTAGACACAGGGGAATCAGGTTGTCCCACGTGAGGCTCACAGTTAATCCCCATTTTACAGATGAGGGAACTGAGACACAGAGATGTGAAGTGACCTGCCCACAGTCACCCAGCTGACGAGTGGCAGAGCTGGGAATCGAACCCATGACCTCTGACTCCGAAGCCCAGGCTCTTTCCACTGAGCCACGCGATCAAACGAGATAACCCGAGAGATTTCTGACAGCGTAAGGGTAGTCGGGTTTATTGGATCTGACGAGGTAATGGTTTTGGAAAGTGGGTTAGCTGATACAGTTAGTAGCAATGAATAAAACCTGTCGGTTAAGAGAACAGTTACTCAGATATCCAGGGTATGGCTCAATCATAGAGAGAGAACCGTACCAAGGCCAAAAAAAACTGGAGTTCAATCCATCGATCGATCACTGGTATTCATCGAGTGCTTATTTTGTGCAGAGCACTGTTCTAAGCACTTGGGAGAGTCCACTTCAACAGAGTTAAATAATAATAATAATAATAATGTTGGTATTTGTTAAGCGCTTACTATGTGCAGAGCACTGTTCTAAGCGCTGGGGTAAACACAGGGGAAGCAGGTTGTCCCACGTGGGGCTCACAGTCTTCATCCCCATTTTACAGATGAGGGAACTGAGGCACAGAGAAGTTAAGTGACTTGCCCACAGTCACACAGCTGACAAGTGGCAGAGCTGGGATTCGAACTCATGAGCCCTGACTCCAAAGCCCATGCTCTTTGCAGGTAGATATACTCCCTGTCCACAAGGAGCTTACACTCTAGAGAGACCTAGTTCAGCGTGGCTCAGTGGAAAGAGCACAGGCTTGGGAGTCAGAGGTCAGGGGTTCGAATCCCGGCTCCGCCACTTGTCAGCTGTGTGACTGTGGGCAGGTCACTTCACTTCTCTGGGCCTCAGTTCCCTCATCTGTAAAATGGAGATTAAGACTGTGAACCCCACGTGGGACAACCTGATCTCCTTGTATCCCCCCAGTGCCTAGAACAGTGCTTTGCACATAGTAAGCGCTTAACAAATGCCCACATTATTATTATTATTAGTTTCAATTACTTTGTAATTTATTATGGCATGAGACACAGATGAGGAAAAATTGGGTTCTCAAGTGGAATGGGTGCAGTTAACATATTGTTTCATGAAAAATGCTTCATTCACCTTAATGTAATCTTGGTCCATATTTTTTAGTATTTTTCAGTGGAATTTCATATTGCAGAAGACATACACTAAAAGCTTCTATAGACAGTGGTCCTTTTATGGCTTGGTGGCTCAGTGGAAAAAGCACGGACTTGGGATTCAGAGGTCATGGGTTCGAATCCCAGCTTGCCCAAATCTGGGCAAGTCACTTGACTTCTCTGGGCCTCAGTTACCTCATCTGTAAAATGGGGGTTGAGACTGTGAGCCCCACGAGGAACAACCTGATCATCTTTTATCTACCTCAGCACTTTGAACAGTGCTTGGCACATAGTAAACACTTGACAAATACCAACATTATTATTATTATTATTTTATCATTTAAATGTCATTCATTCAGTCAGTCATATTTATTGAGCGCTTACTATGTCCATACAGAGGTAAAAGCTGTTGATGCAGAAATGCGATTGGAGGTACTATTTTAAGAATTTGAGGATTTTCTTGGGTGTGGCTATATTATAAAATGAGATGCTGGCAATGGACACCATTCATTTAACAACCCTACTGTAGTTTGTCATATATAATTTAGTAATTCAAATATAAATATTTTAATTGTAAAATCGAAATTGAGGCTGCAGTCATTTTATAATCTTGTTTTTAATTTTAACCCTACCAAACTGGTGTTTTTATTTTGCACGATGCAATGATAAGTGACGTGTTTATTCACAAAGGTAAGCTGTTACATTGTTGAAAGATGCAGAACTTTTAAATGCCTCTTTAAAGTTTACTGGGCTCGGTTTCTTTGTGAAACATTTTCCCACAGATTGTCATAGCTGGTCTTTCTTTTATTTAAGCAAAAATCTGTGAGATTGCATTTCTGTGCTTAAAAACAATACCTTCTGGAATGAGTGTGAATTATCGGATAAGGGCACTGTAATGTAACTTGTAATTGCTATTTAAGTTATATTTAAATAATTTAGTTACTAGTTCCTATAAAGAGGATAGTGGTTATTACACATCCAAGGACCTTTGTTTTGGTCAAATTTAATTTTGATAGCTGTTTTCCAGTGTACTGTGTAAATACAAAATTTTAGAAAAATGGTCACTTTGGGCTTTTTGCATATGTTCTCTACATTTTATTGTGAGGATATGCATGAAGACTAAACTAAATTGTAATTTATAGTCCTCATAACGAATGTGGTGGGTATTCATCCATTCATTCAATTCAGTCGTATTTATTGAGTACTTATTATATGCAGAATAATAATAATAATGTTGGTAGTTGTTAAGCGCTTACTATGTGCCAAGCACTGTTCTAAGCCCTGGGGTAGATACAAGGTGATCAGGTTGTCCCACTTGGGGCTCACAGTCTTAATCTCTATTTTACAGATGAGGTAACAGGCACCAAGAAGTCAAGTGACTTGCCCAAAGTCACACGGCTGACAGGTGGTGAAGCCGGGATTAGAACCCACGACCTCTGACTCCTAAGCCTGTAATCTTTCCACTGAGCCACGCTGCAGAACTCTGAACTAAGTGCTTGGGAGACTACGATGTAACAATGAACAGACATAATCCCTGCCCACAACGAGTTTAAAGTGTAGAGTGGGAGGCGGACATTAATGTAAATGTAACTGTAATTACATTGCAATTCATGTAATGTAATGTAATTGTAAATTTAATTAGTGTAAACTTGATTCTATTTATTGCTATTGTTTTTGTCTGTCTCCCCCGATTAGACAGTAAGCCCGTCAAAGGGCAGGGACTGTCTCTATCTGTTACCGATTTGTACATTCATTCATTCATTCAATAGTATTTATTGAGGGCTTACTATGTGCAGAGCACTGGACTAAGCGCTTGGAATGAACAAGTCGGCAACAGATCGAGACGGTCCCTGCCCTTTGACGGGCTCACGGTCTGATCGGGGGAGACGGACGGACGAGAACGATGGCGATAGAGTGGAGGGGAAGAACATCTCGTAAAAACCGATGGCAACGAATAGAATCGAGGCGATGTACATTTCATTAACAAAATAAATAGGGTAATATAAATATATACAGTTGAGCAGACGAGTACGGTGCCGAGGGGACGGAAAGGGAGAGGGCGAGGAGCAGAGGGAAATGGGGGGAAAAGAGGGTTAAGCTGCGGAGAGGTGAAGGGGTGGTGGTAGAGGGAGGAGAGGGAGAAGGGGAGCTCGGTCTGGGAAGGCCTCTCGGAGGAGGTGAGTTTTAAGTAGGGTTTCGAAGAGGGGAAGAGAATCGGTTTGGCGGAGGTGAGGAGGGAGGGCGTTCCGGGACCGCGGGAGGACGCGGCCCGGGGGTCGACGGCGGGACGGGCGAGACCACGGGACGGCGAGGAGGCGGGCGGCGGAGGAGCGGAGCGTGCGGGGCGGGCGGTGGAAAGAGAGAAGGGAGGAGAGGTAGGAAGGGGCGAGGTGATGGGCAGCCTCGAAGCCTAGAGTGAGGAGTTTTTGTTCCAAGCGCTTAGTACACTGCTCTGCACATAGTAAGCGCTCAATAAATACTATCGAATGAATGAATGTAAATATATAAATTATAGATATTTACAAAGGAGCCGAGGGGCTGGGAGGGGGGAGGAATGAAGGAAGTCAGAGTGACGGAGAAGAGAGAGGGAGAAGAGGAAAGGAGGGCTTAGTCAGGGAAGGCCTCTTGGAGGAGATGGGCCTTCAATAAGCCTTGAAAAGAGGAGAGAGTCGTTGTCAGATTCGAGGAGGGAGGTTGTTCCAGGCCAGAGGCCTGTGAATGAGAGGTCTGACGTGAGATAGGCCAGATCAAGGTACAGGGAGAAGGTTGGCATGAGAGGAGCGAAGTGTGCGGGCTGGGTTGGAGTAGGAGAGTAGCCAGGTGAGGTAGGAGGGAGCAGGGTGATATGTTGAGAAGGGAAGCAGCGCGGCTCGGTGGAAAGAGCCCGGGCTTCGGAGTCAGAGGTCATGGGTTGGACCTCCGGCTCTGCCACTTGTCAGCTGTGTGACTGTGGGCGAGTCGCTTCACTTCTCTCTGCCTCAGTTACCTCATCTGTAATGGGGATTAACTGTGAGCCTCACGTGGGACGACCTGATTCCCCTGTATCTCCCCCAGCGCTTAGAACAGTGCTCGGCACATAGTAAGCGCTTAACAGATACCAACATTACGATTATTATTGAGAAGGTTGATATGGAGGTGGATGGGCAACCCCTGGAGTTTCGTGAGGAGTGGGGAAACTTGGCCTGAACATTTTTGGAGAAAAATGATGTGGGCAGCAGATTGAAGTGAGGAGGCAGGGAGGTCAGCAAGGAGGCCGATGCAGTCGTCAAGTCAGGGTAAGGATAAGTGATTGTAATGATTTTGAATTTGCCTCTGCAGATAGTGTAAAATAAACGAGTTGTTTAACTTGCCATTGTAGAGCAGCTTGCCCTCTGCCTTCATTTCTACCTGTACCTCCTCTTCTAGACCGAAAGCTCTTTGTGGGCAGCAAACCTGTCTCACTAAGTGGTGTCTCGTAATAATAGTAATAATGATGATGGCATTTGTTAAGCACTTACTATGTGCAAAGCGCTGTATCGTACTTACCCAAGCACTCCGTGGAGTACTATGTACACAGCAAGCCCTCAAAAAAATACTCTGGTTTGAAATTGGTAAGGGCAAGGGCCTGGGGGTTCAGGAGACTCCGTTCTATCTCCAACTTCACCACTTGCCAGCTTTTTGGCCTCGGGCAAGTCAATTCACTTCTCTCTGTGCTTCTGTTTCTTCAACTCCTGGGTGGGAAAGGGACTGTGTCCTATCTGAATGTCATTACCGAAATATTTAGCACTATGGTTATCGTGTAGCATGTGCTTAATGATGATAATAGTAATAATAATGTTGGTATTTGTTAAGCGCTTACTATGTGCCGAGCACTGTTCTAAGCGCTGGGGGAGACATAGGGGAATCAGGTCGTCCCACGTGGGGCTCACAGTCTTAATCCCCATTTTACAGATGAGGGAACTGAGGCACAGAGAAGTTAAGTGACTTGCCCACAGTCACACAGCCGACGAGTGGCAGAGCTGGGATTCGAACTCATGAGCCCTGACTCCAAAGCCCATGCTCTTTCCACTGAGCCACGCTGCTTCTCCAATGTAGCACTGTGATTATTATTACTGCTATTACTCTTATCATTTACTTCTGCTTCTGCCTCCTCATTTACTTCCCTGAGTCCGATCCCTCCCTACTCCATTTTTCCTGGCCAAGCCATCATTTACGCAAGGTGGGAACATCACCTATCCATCCCTCGTGGCCTAATGGATAGAGCACAGGCCTGGGAGTCACAAAGACCTGGGTTCTAATCCCAGCTCCACCACTTGTCCGCTGTGAGACCTTGGAGAAGTCTCTTAACTTCATTCATTCAATCGTATTTATTGAGCGCTTACTATGTGCAGAGCACTGTACTGAGCGCTTGGAATGGACAACTCGACAACAGATAAGTCCTGCCCAATAACGGGCTCACAGTCTAAACAGAGAAGTGAAGTGAGGTAGCTTCTCTATGCCTCAGTTACCTCATCTGAAAAATGGGGATTAAGACTGTAATCATCATGTGGGACATGGACTCTGTCCAACCTGATTAAGTTGTATCTACCTCAGCACTTAGAACAGTGCTTAGCACCTAGTAAACACTTAAAAAGTTCCATTATTATTATTATTATTATCACTGCCTGATCGTAAGCCCCGCAGCGTGGCTCAGTGAAAAGAGCACGGGCTTGGGAGTCAGAGGTCATGAGTTCGAATCCCAGCTCTGCCACTCGTCAGCTGTGTGACTGTGGGCAAGTCACTTAACTTCTCTGTGCCTCAGTTACCTCATCTGTAAAATGGGGATGAAGACTATGAGCCCCACGTGGGACAACCTGATCACCCTGTATCTACCCCGGCGCTTAGAACAGTGCTCTGCACATAGTAAGCTCTTAACAAATACAAAATACCAACATTATTATTTAATTTGTAAGCCATTTCTCAGCAGGGATCGTGTCTACCAACTCTTCTACTCTTCCAAGCGCTTAGTCCGGTGCTCGGCACCCTGTAAGCACTCAAAAAATTAACTGACTGAAGATGCCAAATATGATATCTGGAGTAACTTGGAGAGAGCTACATTTATTTCTCTCTTGGGCCCTGCAATTAGCATTCACATTTCCCTAAAGTCTACTCAGAGGGTGGTGTGTGTGTATGTGTCTAGCAGGGAGTTGTGACGGAGAATAAGGTATTTAGAATGTGTTTGTTCTTGTTGTTGTCTTACGCCGTCTACTCGTCTCCGACCCTTAGCGACGTCATAGACGCATTTCTCCCAGAACTCCCCACCTCCATCTGCAATCGTTCTGGTATTGGATCCATAGAGTTTTCTTGTTAAAAATCAGGCAGTGCCACGGCCTTCTTCTGCGCAGTCCGCTCGAGTTTCCACCCTCAATTCTCTCCCATGCCGCTGCTGCCCAGCGCAAGGGAATTTTGACCTGTAGCCGATGGCCTTCCACTCGCTAGCCACTGCCCAAGCTAGGAATGGACTGGACAGGCCTCTGCTTGACTCTCCCTCCCGTAGCCAAGACTGGTAGAGGACTGGAAACCCTCCAGGTGCCAGCCAGAGTGGGGAGAATATGTTTAGACCTGGCAAAACTCATTTTTAACATGGCACCAGTCAGTCCGAGTGGTGCCGCAACTTAGCGATCTGTATCCCGTCGAGAAGACGGGGCAATATTTCTTGGAAAGTTTAAAGCAGCTCGAATAAATGAATTCATCTTGCCAAAAGTTCAGGAGATAACGTTTCCATAACTCATATCTTTCATCTCTCTCCTCCGGGCTATAGAAGAATAAGAACTGGCAAACTTATGCAACCTCACACACCACATGAGGCGATAGGTAAGGCCAGGGGAGAAAGATAATGAATAGCGCGGGCGATATCCTATAGAGAAGCTCATCCCATCCATTAATTCTGAGCTTAATGATGTTACTGACTCGTTAGGGATTTTGCCTTCGTTATTCTTTAAAACCCAAAATGCGGAAAGGTTTACACGAAATTTAATGGGAAATTCATAGAACTTCATAAGACCGTCGTTCCACTTGACTTTGGTGTATGAGGGGATACAATACCGGCTGGTTTCAGTAGTCCTAAAATTTGTCCAGGGGGTTATTGTCCATGGTCTATACTTTGAAATTAGATGAAAAGCACCATTCGTTATTTTAGAATGAACCTAGCTTTATAATTAGAAGTCATTATCTAAAATTGTGAGATGGAATTTTATTGTCATTTTAAAAAAATCACTGTTTTTTAATCGTATTTTAAGTGCTTACTAAGAACCAGGCACTGTACTAAGTGCTGGGGTAGATAGCGAACTAATCAGGTTGATGCAGTCCAACTCACAGGTTTAATCCCCAATATGCAGGTGAGCTGAGACACAGAGCAGGTAATAATAATAATAATAATGTTGGCATTTGTTAAGCGCTTACTATGTGCAGAGCACTGTTCTAAGCGCTGGGGGAGATACAGGGTAATCAGGTCGTCCCACGTGAGGCTCACAGTTAATCCCCATTTTACAGATGAGGGAACCGAGGTACAGAGAAGTGAAGTGACTCGCCCACAGTCACACAGCTGACGAGTGGCAGAGCCGGGAGTCAAACTCATGACCTCTGATTCCAAAGCCCAGGCTCTTTCCACTGAGCCCCGCTGCTTCCCAAGGTAAGTGACTTGCCCAAGGTCACACAGAAGACAAGTGGAAGGGCCCAGATTAGAGCCCAGATCCTTCTGACTCCCAAGCCCATGCTCAATCAACGATGCTTAGAATTACTCTGGATAGTAAGGTCCGTGGGGGCAGGAAAAAATATCTCCCAACTCTACGGAACTGTACTCACCCAAATGCTCAGTATAGTGCTCTGCACACACTCTGCACACAATGAGTGCCTAATGAATACAATTAATTGATGGCTTGATTGAACACGAGAGAAAGGACGAGACACCCAGTCTCGGCAAACACCACTGATCGCTTGATTCACGGTAAGCGCGGCGGTGTCAGATTGGACATGACATCTACCCCACCTGGACGTATAATCGATCCGATTCCCATTTGACAGATGAGGAAACTGAGGACAAGAAAGGACAAGTGACTGTCCTAAGGTCAACCTGCAGGCCACCCATGTTGCTCCTTAATTCTGTGTCTCCTTAATTCTGGTCAATCGATCAATCATTCATACTTATTGGAGAAGCAGCGTGGCTCAGTTGAAAGAGCCCGGGCTTGGGAGTCAGAGGTCACGGGTTCATATCCCGGCTCCGCCGCTTGTCAGCTGTGAGACTTTGGGCAAGTCACTTCACTTCTCTGCGCCTCAGTTCCCTCATCTGTAAAATAAGGGTTAAGACCGTGAGCCCCACGTGGGACGACCTGATCACCTCGTATCTATCCCAGTGCTTAGAACGGTGCTTGGCACATAGTAAGCGCTTAACAAACGCCATCCTTGTTATTATTATTACTTATTGAATGCTTACTGTGTGCAGAGTAGGGCACTTAGCATTTGGGAGAGTAAAATGCAATAATGAGCAGAGATATTTCCTGCCTATAATGAGCTTACAATCGAGAGGGGGAGACGGACTGTAAAATGAATAAATCAAATTACAAAAATGTACATAAGTGTTCTGGGGTTGGGAGGGGAGATGAATAAAGGGAGCAAGTCAGGGCGATGCAGAAGGGAGCGGGAGGAAGAGGAAAGACGGGCTTAGTTAGGGAAGGCCATTTAGAGGAGAAGGCCTTCAAAAATGTTTTGAAATTAATGGAAGTAATTGTCTGTCGCATATGAATAGGGAGGGCCTTCCGGGCCAGTCGCAGGATGGGGGTGAGGGATCCATGTTGAGAAAGACAGTGAGAAGGCTGGGGCTAGAGGAGCGAAGTGTGATGACTGGGTTGGAGTAGGAGAGTTGCCAGGCGAGGTAGGAGGAGGTGAGGGGATCGAGGATTAGAGAAGCAGCATGGCTCAGTGGAAAGAGCCTGGGTTTCAGAGTCAGAGGTCATGGATTCGACTCCCGGATCTGCCACTTGTCAGCTGTGGGACTATGGGCAAGTCATTTCACTTCTCTTGCCTCGGTTACCTCATCTGTAAAATAGGGATTAAGACTGTGAGCCCCACATGGGACAACGTGATTCCCCTGCGTCTACCCCAGCGCTTAGAACAGTGTTCTGCACACAGTAAGCGCTTAACAAATACCAGCGTTATTATTATTATTCTTAAAGCCATTGGGAGGAGATTCTGTTTGATGTGGATGTGGGTGGGTATCCACTGGAGGTTTCTGAGGCAGGGGGAAACCTGGCCTGAACGTTTTTGTAGAAAAATAATCCGGGCTGCAGAGTGAAGTGTGGATTGGAGTGAGGAGAGACAGGAGGCTGGGAAGTCAGCGAGGAGGCTGATACAGTAATGTAGGTCGGAGAGGATAAGTGCTGGGATAGCCGGGTGTGGGCAGGGATCGTCTCTCTTTATTGCTGAATTGTACTTTACGGCATTTAGCACAGCGCTCTGCACACAGTAAGCACTTAATAATATTAATGTTGGTATTTGTTAAGCACTTACTGTGTGCAGAACACTGTTCTAAGCGCTGGGGTAGACGCAGGGTAATGAGGTCGTCCCACGTGAGGCTTACAGTCAATCCCCATTTTACAGATGAGGTCACTGCGGCACAGAGAAGTTAAGTGACTCGCCCACGGTCACACAGCTGCCAAGTGGCAGAGCCGGGAGTCGAACCCATGACCTCTGACTCCGGAGCCCAGGCTCTTTCCACTGAGCCACGCTGCTTCCCCTAAATAATAAATCTTACTAAATAAATAGATAAATCTTAATAAATAAGATCGAAGGAATGAACGTAGTAGCGGTTTGGATAGAGAGGAAACGGTGGATTTCAGGGATGTCACGAAGGTCAAACGGGCAGGATTTCGTGATGGATTCAATACGCGGGTTGAATGTGCGAGGGGAGTTAAGGATAACTTCAAGATTATGTGCTTGGGAGACAGGAAGGATGGGGAGTCGGTCTACAGTGATGGGAAAATCAGAGGGAGGACAGGGAATGGGTGGGAAGATAAAAAGCTCCGTTTGGGGCATGTACAGTTTGAGGTGACGGGAGGACTGCCAAGTCGAGATGTCTTGAAGGCAGGAGGAGATGTGAGACTGGAGAGAGGGAGAGAGATCGGGGCTGGAGATGGAGATTTGGGAATCTTCCACCTAGAGAAGCAGCGTGGCTCAGTGGAAAGAGCCCGGGCTTTGGAGTCCGAGGTCATGGGTTCGAAGTCTGGCTCGGCCACTTGTCAGCTGTGTGACTCTGGGCGAGTCACTTCACTTCTCGGTGCCTCAGTTCCCTCAACTGTATAATGGGGATTAAGATTGTGAGCTCCAAGTGGGACAGCCTGATTCCCCTGTGTCTACCCCAGCGCTTAGAACGGTGCTCGGCACATAGTAAGCGCTTAACAAATACCAACATTAGTGGAAACCATGGGAGTAAATGAGTTCTCCAAGGGAGTGGGTAGAGATGGAAAATAGGAGGGGACCCAGAAATGAACCTTGAGGAATCCCCACTGTTAAGGGGTGAGAAGCAGCGTAGCTCAGTGGAAAGAGCCCGGGCTTGGGCGTCCGAAGTCTTTGGTTCTTATCCCGGCTCCGCCACTTGTCAGCTGTGTGACTTAGGGCAAGGCACTTAACCTCTCCGTGCCTCATTTACCTCCATCTGTAAAATGGGGATGAAGACTGTGAGCCCCATGTGAGACAATCTGATTACCTTGTATCTCCCCAGGGCTTAGAACAGTGGTTGGCACATAGTAAGCGCTTAACAAGTGTCATTATTACTATTATCATTATTAGAAGAGGAGAAGTGATTAAGGGCCAAGAAGAGATACGACTTTCAGAGGTGGGGTTTCCCAGGCAGCCCCATCCAAGATGAGATTTTTGATTTTCCCGATCCCTTGGGCTATTCATTCATTCCGTCGTATTTACTGAGCGCTTAATGTGTGTCGAGCACTGTACTACGCACTTACCTTTCCTCTCCTGCTCCTGAAGTAGCTTCTCCCCTCCCTCCTCTGCTTCCCTCTCACCTTCCAGTTGTTTCTCTTCTATATCAGGGCCACCTGTTGCCTGCGTTGTCCATAGTTGCTCCGCTGGGAAGAACTGGAGTCTGGGGACCTGAGTTCTAATCCCATCTCTAATCCTATGAGGAGCAGCACAACATAGTGGATAGAGCCCAAGCCTGGGAGTCAGAAGGTCATGGGTTCTAATCCCTGCTGAGCCACTTGTCTGCTGTGTGACCGTGAGCAAGTCACTTCACTTATCTGTGCCTCAGTTACCTCATCTGTAAAATGGAGATTGAGACTGTGAGCCCCTCATGGGCCAGGGACTGTGTCCACCTAGATTTGCTTGTATCCACCCCAGGGCTTAGTACAGTGTCTAGCACAAAGTAAGCGCTTAACAAATACCATCGTCAGCGCTATTATCATCTCAGTCCACAACCTGCTTTGTGACCTTCGGGAAGTGGCTTAATCTTTCTGATCTCACCGTTCACATCTGTAAAATAATAATGCCCGCCTCACCCAGCCTCCAAGTTATGTTGTCAGAATGAATTGGGAACATTCTGGGAAAATCAATGGAAGGTCAAGAAATCAGTGGCCATCATGGAAGGCTTATGGTGTGCAGCATTACGTGAAGCGTTTGAGAGCGTGCAATGCAAAAAACTTGGGGGACACGTTCCTTACCCAAATGGACCTTAGAGTCTAGAGATAACAGAAAATAGCAGCGTGGCGTAGTGGCAAGAGCCCGGGCCAGGGAATCGGAAGGTCATGGGTTCTAATGCTGACTCTGTCACACATCTGCTGTGTGACCTTGAGCAAGTCATGTCATATTTTTGGTCCTCAGTTACCTCACCTGTAAAATGGGGATTAAGAGTGTGAGCCCTATGCGGTGGACCGGATTGTGTCCACCCTGTATTTACCCCAGTGCTCGGAACGGTGCTTGGCACATAGTAAGCATTTAGCAAGTACTATAATCATTATAGTAATGGGAAGCAGCGTGGCTCAGTGGAAAGAGCCCGGGCTTCGGAGTCAGAGGTCATGGGTTCGACTCCCGGCTCTGCCACTTGGCAGCTGTGTGACCGTGGGCAAGTCACTTCACTTCTCTGGGTCTCAGTTCCCTCATCTGTAAAATGGGGATTAACTGTGAGCCTCACGTGGGACAACCCGATGACCCCGTATCTACACCAGCGCTTAGAACAGTGCTCTGCACATAGTAAGTGCTTAACAAATATCAACATTATTACATTATTATTATTATTAATACCATTATTACACCGATTCATTGTGTTTCACTAGCACAGCCCACACTCTCCGGTCACCAATCGATCAGTGGTATTAATTGAGTGCTTACTTAATTGAGTGGTATTATGTTCAGGCCACTGCACTAAGCACTTAGGTAAGTACAATAAAACAGAGTTGGCAGACACAATCCCTGCCCACAAGGAGTTTAAACTCCTCGGGGGAAGACAGTCATTAAAAAAGTTTAGGGATAAGGGAAATAATAATAATATTAACCGCTGTATTTGTTAAGAGCTAACTATGTGCCAGGCACTATTCTAAGGACGGGGGTGGATCCAAGCAAATCGGGTTGGACAGAGACCCGGTCCCATGTGGGGCTCACAATCTTAATCCCCATTTTACACACGAGGCAACTGAGGCAGAGGGAAGCGAAGTGACTTGCCCAAGGTCGCACAAGAGATATGTGAAGGATTAGGGATTAGAACCCAGAGCCTTCTGACTCCTAAGCCCATGGTCTCTCCCCCAGGCCAAGCTGCTTCCCAGTAATAGTGTGTGATATGATAGGATATGATATTTACTATAATACTACCGGCCCTGCTGTTTCGTCATCTCACCCCTCCAGGTTTCACTTCTTCTCTTTGCAAGGAGGCAGGAAGATTGAGGAAAAAATAATTATCTGTAGCCGAAGAAGAGCACCAGAGAGTCAGATTCAGACCTGTTATTTGGAGACGCTTTTCTTATTATGTCCAAACTGGGTATATGAATTTTTTTTCTACAAAAATGCCTGCTATTATTTCTCTGGAGATCATTCCGTAGCTTTTCCATTTGTTCGGGGACTGAGGTGTGGGTGTGTCAAATCAAAGCAAGAATATGGGGAAGAATGATATATTTTGTTCACCCAAAAACAAGCTTAGGGCAGAGGTTAACTCCTGAAGCTAAATCATACCAGAAATCCATTTCACAATCTCAAAAACTTGGCTTCCATAAATAAATTTCCTAGTCTTTCCTAGACTTGACCCATTTTTTCCTGCAAAATCAATTGTTTGTGGAGGGTTGGGTTTTTTTGTTGTTGTTTTTTAAGGAAACCGCTCCTTTCATTTCTCTCTGCCGTTTCTCTTCCTCCTGACACGTGCAAAAGTCAGTGTCCTTTTGCTTGGATCTTCTTCTAGCGAAGACATAGAAGGATAAGGAAAAATTTCACGAGCTATTTAAGTGGAAAGGAAATGAAAACACTTTAGCCCTATTGGGTTGGCTTTTATAATTGAGGGTTCAGGTTACCCTAATTACAATTGCCAGGTTTTTGCCTTTAAGGGCTATGTTTTCTTTTTCAGGTGAGTTGAGGAAGATAAGGATTCCACAATACAAATTCCACAAAGGAATTAGCTTCAGCTATCTCTCTAGAACAAAGACCAGGCATACATTTGAGATAACACATTTAAATGATAAAACCCCGAACAGTGGCCCAGACAATAGGAAACACTTATTTATGGAAATTGAAGACTCTGTTTAAAGAGACCGATTGAATTTAATAAGTCAAATGTTAGCAAGCTTAATGAGGCAGTAAATATAACCAGTGGGTCATCGCAATTTCTGAGATTAGATGATCAATTCGTATGGTTTTAGATAGACAAATGGGACCTCATTTTCATAAAATTCCTCACGGTTTACGGAAATATCGAAAACACTTTTCGCGCCTGGAGAAGTTGCGAAGGCCTTTGCCTTAGAAGTGATTGAAAGCAGGAGACAAGATGGAAGTAGATTATGTCTTTCTCCAATTTATCCAGCTGACGGTGATGTACATAGGGACAAAAATGTGGGTGCAACGAGACTGGGAAAAATGATATAATAATAATAATAATGAAGATACTTGTTAGGCGCTTACTGTGTGCCAAGCACTGAGTGATCTGACCTGTCCTGGTTTGGCTGGAGTAGATGAGAGCTAGCTACCGTTACTTCATTACTCTTCGTTCATTCAGCCAGTCAATCGTATTTACCGAGCGCTTACTGTGTGCAGAGCGCTGTGCTAAACACTTGGGAGGGTACGATACGCTGGAGAAGCAGCGTGGCTTCAGTGGAAAGGGCCCGGGCTTCGGAGTCAGAGGTCATGGGTTCGACTCCCGGCTCTGCCACTTGTCAGCTGGGTGACTGTGGGCGAGTCACTTCACTTCTCTGGGCCTCAGTTCCCTCATCAGTAAAATGGGGATTAAAAGCGTGTGAGCCCCACGTGGGACAACCTGATGACCTTGTATCTCACCCAGCGCTTAGAGCAGTGCCCGGCACCTAGTAAGTCCTTAACCAATACCAACATTATTATTATTATGATATAACAATAACCGGATACAGTCCCTGCCCACAAAGAGCTTACAGTCTAGGGGGGAGACAGACTTTTATATAAAGAGATAAATGACAGATATGGATATAAATGCTTGCGGCTGGAAGGAGGGATGAATAAAGGGAGCAAATCAGGATGCCGCAGAAGAGAGTGGGAGAAGAGGAAAGCAGGACTGAGTCAGGGAAGCCCTCTTGGAGGAGATGGAACTTCAATGAAAATAATAATGTTTGTATTGGTTAAGTGCTTACTATGTGCAGAGCACTGTTCTAAGCGCTGGGGAAGATACAGGGTAATCAGGTTGTCCCACGTGAGGCTCACAGTCTTAATCCCCGTTTTACAGATGAGGGAACTGAGGCACAGAGAAGTTAAGTGACGCCCACAGTCACACAGCTGACAATAATAATGTTGGTATTTGTTAAGCGCTGACTATGTGCAGAGCACTGTTCGAAGCGCTGGGGTAGATACAGGTTCCTCAGGTTGTCCCACGTGAGGCTTACGGTCTTCATCCCCATTTTCCAGATGAGGTAACTGAGGCACAGAGAAGCGAAGTGACTTGTCCACAGTCACACAGCTGACAAGCGGCAGAGCTGGGATTCAAACCCATGACCTATGGCTCCCAAGCCCGGGCTCTTTCCACTGAGCCACGTTGCTTCTCTAAGGCTTTGTCTTAAGGCTTATTTTCTTCAGTAGGGCTTTGAAAGTTGGGAGAGAAATTGTCCGTCGGGTATGAGGAGGGAGGGCATTTCAGGGCAAAGGCAGAATGTGGATGAGAAGTCAGCAGTGAGATAAGTGATATGGAGGCCCAGGGAGAAGGTTGGCATTAGAGGAGCGGAGTGTGCGGGCTGGGTTGGAGGAGGAGAGCAGCGAGGTGAGGTAGGAGGGGGCGAGAGGATGGACGGCTTCGAAACCAATGGCGAGGAGTTTTTGTTTGATGCGGAGGTGGATGGGCAACCACCGGAGTTTCTTGAGGAGCGGGGAAACCCGGCCTGATCGTTTTTGTCGAAACCCGATGCGGGCAGCAGAGAGAAGTATGGACTGGAGTGGAGAGAGACAGGAGGCAGGGAGGTCAGCAAGGGGACAGAGGCATTTATTATGTGCCAGGCACTGTACTAAGCACTGGGGAAGATGCACGCCAATCTGGTTGGACACAGTCCCAGTCCCGCATGGGTTCACAGTCTTAATCCCCATTTTACAGATGCGGGAACTGGGGCCCAAAGAAGTGAAGTGACTTGCCCAAGGTCACCCAGCAGACAAGTGGTAGAGTCAGGGTTAGGACCCAGGTCCCTGTGGCTCCCCGGCCCCGGGTCTAACCATTTGGCCCTACCGCTTCATTCAAACCAAGTGAAATGAGTTTTTTTTTCTTCCAGAAATCAGCCATTTTCTCTATGTGCTTGTTTAAGGTGTGACAAAACCTGGGAGAGCAAATCACTTTAAAACAAAAATCTTTTTTTTTTTTTAGGTTAATGAGCTGGAGTTCTCAAAGCCTGGATTACACGGGATTTGCTTTCGACTTTTATATCTCCCGGCCATTCAGGTGTCCCACACAAAACCCTCGCATTTCAGCTCATCTTTCAGAAACGGTTGAAACCAGATTAATCTTCCGGCTTTGTTTTCTTCCCAAATCCAAATTCATTATGTTGACTCATCAGATGCTTTTGTTTTAATCCTTTTGTCAAAACCCAACTGCAACTTTGGTTCTTTGTCCTGGTTCTTCCTGCCTTTTCCCCGAGTCGCTCGGAGAGAACCTCATTAATCGTGTTCTCGCCCAATGGTCCCGATGAGAACGATAGTAATAATTGTGGTACTTTTAAGCGCTTACTATGTGTCAGGAACTGAACTAAGCGCTGAGGTGGGTACAAGCAAATCAGGTCAGATGCGATCCCTGTCCCACATGGGGTTCACAGTCTTAATCCCCATTTTGCAGATGAGGCAACTGAGGCACAGAGAATAATAATAATGATGGTATTTGTTAAGCACTTACAATGTGCCCAGCGCTGTTCTAAGCGCTGGGGTAGATACAAGGTGATCAGGTTGTCTCACGTGGCACTCATAGTCTTAATCCCCATTTTCTTCATTCATTCAATCTTATTTATTGAGCGCTTACTGTGTGCGGACCACTGTACTAAACGATTGGAAAGTCCAACTGGGCAACAGATAGAGACAATCCCTACCCAACGATGGGCTCACAGTCTAGAAGCGGGGAGACAGCCTGGCTCAAGGGAAAGAGCCCGGGTTTGGGAGTCAGAGGTCATGGGTTCGAATCCCCGCTCTGCCACTTGTCAGCTGTGTGACTGTGGGCGAGTCACTTCACTTCTCTGGGCCTCAGTTCCCTCATCTGTAAAATGGATGAAGACTGTGAGCCTCACGTGGGACAACTTGATGACCCTGTATCTACCCCAGCGCTTAGAACAGTGCGCCGCACATAGTAAGCGCTTAACGAATACCAACATTATTATTAAGAAGCCTTCCTTACTAGGCCCTCCTTTTCTCTTTTCCCACTCCTTTCTGCGTCACCCTGACTTACGCACTCTATTCACCGCTCCCCTCCCGGCCCCACACCGCTTATGTCCATATCTGTCATTTCTTTCCTTATATTAATGTCTGTCCCCTCCTCTATGATTGTCAGCACATTGTGGGCAGGGAATGTATCTGTGAAGCAGCGTGGCTCAGTGGAAAGAGAGCAGGCTTGGGAATCAGAGGTCACGGGTTCTAATCCCGACTCCGCCGCTACTCAGCTCTGTGACCTTGGGCAAGTCACTTAACTTCTCTGTGCCTCAGTCACCTCAGCTGTCAAATGGGCATTAAAGCCGTGAGCCCCTCGTGGGACGACCTGATCACCTTGTTGCCGATTTGTCCATTCCAAGCGCTTAGTACAGTGCTCCGCACATAGTAAGTGCTCAATAAATACTATTGAATGAATGAATGTTTCCCCCAGTGCTCAGAACAGTGCTTTGCACATAGTAAGCGCTTAACAAATACCACAATCAAGCGCTTAGTACAGTGCTCTGCACCTTGGATGGGAACTGCATCTAACTCGATCTGCTTCTATCTGCCCCAGCGCTTAGCCCAGGGCCTGGCGCGTAGTAAGCGCTTAACAAATAATAATAATGTTGGTATTTGTTAAGCGCTTAGTATGTGCAGAGCACCGTTCTAAGCGCTGGGGTAGACACGAGGGAATCAGGTTGTCCCACGTGGGGCTCGCAGTTTTAATCCCCATTATACAGATGAGGTCACTGAGGCCCAGAGAAGGGAAGTGACTCGCCCACAGTCACACAGCTGACAAGTGGCGGAGCCGGCATTCGAACCCATGACCTCTGACTCCAAAGCCTGTGCTCTTTCCACTGAGCCACGAAATGCCATCAATGGTATAGTCGGTGGCAGACAGACAAGAAGATGTGATGTGTGGCCGGGAGAGGTCAGCGAAATTGCTTCGAGGCAAGAGTAGCGGAGATGAAAAGTCACCCCACAGCAGCAGCAGCAGCAGCCAAGCTATTATTCATTCATTCATTCAGTAGTATTTACTGAGCGCTTACTATGTGCAGAGCACTGTACCCTCCTTCTTGCCAAATCCAATGGCTCCTACTCCATTCTGATCCTCCTCGACCTCTCTGCTGCCTTTGACACCGTCGACCGTCCCCTCCTCCTCCACACTTTATCTCACCTCGGCTTCACGGACTCCGTCCTCTCCCGGTTCTCCTCTCGCCTCTCCGGCCGGTCCTTCTCGGTCTCCTTCGCCGGCGCCTCCTCCCCCTCCCATCCTTTAACCGTCGGAGTTCCTCGAGGATCGGTTCTCGGCCCTCTTCCGTTCTCCATTTACACTCACTCCCTCGGTGAACTCATCCGCTCCCACGGCTTCGACTACCATCTCTACGCGGATGACACGCGGATCTACATCTCCACCCCCATCCTCTCCCCCTCCCTTCGGGCTCGCGTCTCCTCCCGCCTCCGGGACGTCTCCACCCGGATGTCGGCCCGCCGCCTAAAACTCGACGTGAGCGAGACCGAGCTCCTCATCTTCCCTCCCGAACCCGGTCCTCTCCCGGTCTTCTCCATCACCGTGGACGGCACGACCGTCCTTCCCGTCTCTCGGGCCCGCGATCTCGGTGTCGTCCTCGACTCGTCTCTCTCGTTCACCCCACGCGTCCTATCCGTTACCGAGACCCGCCGGTCTCACCTTTACGATATCGCCGAGATCCGCCCTTTCCTCTCCACCCAGACGGCTACCTTACCGCTACGGGCTCTCGTTATATCCCGGCTAGACTACCGTGTCGACCTTCTCTCCGACCTCCCTTCCTCCTCTCTCGCCCCGCTCCGGTCTATTCTTCACTCCGCCGCCCGGCTCATCTTCCCGCAGAAACGATCTGGGCCCGTCACTCCCCTTCTTAAACAACTCCAGTGGTCGCCCGTCGACCTCCGCTCCAGACAAAAACTCCTCACTCTAGGCTTCGAGGCTGTCCATCCCCTCGCCCCTTCCTACCTCTCCTCCCTTCTCTCTTTCCACCGCCCGCCCCGCACGCTCCGCTCCTCCGCCGCCCGCCTCCTCGCCGTCCCCCGGTCTCGCCCGTCCCGCCGTCGACCCCCGGGCCGCGTCCTCCCGCGGTCCCGGAACGCCCTCCCTCCTCACCTCCGCCAAACCGATTCCCTTCCCCTCTTCGAAACCCTACTTAAAACTCACCTCCTCCGAGAGGCCTTCCCAGACTGAGCTCCTCTTCTCCCTCTACTCCCTCTGCCACCCCCCCCTTCACCTCTCCGCAGCTAAACCCTCTTTTTCCCCTTTTCCCTCCGCTCCTCCCCCTCTCCCTTCCCATCCCCTCGGCACTGTACTCGTCCGCTCGACTGTATATATTTCAATCACCCTATTTATTTTGTTAATGAAATGTACATCGCCTCGATTCTATTTAGTCGCCATCGGTTTTTACGAGATGTTCTCCCCCTCGACGCTGTTTAGTGCCATCGTTCTCGTCCGTCCATCTCCCCCGATCAGACCGTAAGCCCGTCAAAGGGCAGGGACCGTCTCTATCTGTTGCCGACTTGTTCATTCCAAGCGCTTAGTCCAGTGCTCTGCACATAGTAAGCGCTCAATAAATACTATTGAATGAATGAATGAATGAATGAATACTGAGCGCTTGGAATGTACAAATCATTCTGAAAAGTAAATCAGTAAAGTAAATCTATTACTGTGTGGACCGCTGCTCGGAGGATTCTATTTATTGCTATTTTGTCCGTCTATCTCCCCCGATTGGACTGTGAGCCCGTCACTGGGCAGGGATTGTCTGTTCCCCAATTGTCCATTCCAAGCCCTTAGTATAGTGCTCTGCCCATAGTAAGCGCTCAATAAATACTATTGAATGAATGAATGAAAGAAAGGAGCCGCTCTCCTTGAACAGGAGCTAAAGAAGGAGCCTGGTTGTGAGAAGCAGCACGGCCTAGTGGCTAGAGAGCAGGTCTGGGCTTCAGAAGGACCTGGGTTCTAATCCCGGCTCTGTCTCTTATCTGCTGTGTGACCTTGGGCAAGTCACATCACTTCTCCGAGCCTCAATTCCCTCCCTCATAAAATGAGGATTGAGACTGTGAGCCTGATGTGGGACAGGGACTGTGTCCAACCCACTTGCCTTGTCTCTATCCCGGAGCTTAGTAGAGTGCCTGGCACATAGTTAAGCACTTAACAAATATCACAATTATTATCATTTTTATAAGTGCTTAGCAAACGCGTGGCTCAGTGAAAAAAGCCCAGGCTTAGGAGACAGAGGTCATGGCTTCTAATCCCGGCTCTGCCACCTATCAGCTGTGTGACTTGGGCAAGTCACTTAACTTCTCGGTGCCTCAGTGACCTCATCTGTAAAATGGGGATGAAGACTGTGAGCCCCGCGTGGGACATCCCTATTAACTTGTATCTAACCCAGCGCTTAGAACAGTGCTCGGCACATAGTAAGCGTTTAAGAAATACCAACATTATTAAACTCCATTAAAAAGTGCTGTTCACACAGCAGACTGTAAGTTACTTGGATAGGGAGCGTATCTCCTAATTCTGTCGAAATCTCCCAAAAACTGGATACAGTGTTTCTCAAATCCCGGCTCGGCCACTTGTCGGCTGTGCGACTTTGGGCAAGTCACTTCACTTCTCGGCGCCTCAGTTCCCTCATCTGTAAAATGGGTATTAAGACTGTGAGCCCCACGTGGGACAACCCGATTACCCTGTGTCTACCCCAGCGCTTAGAACAGTGCTCGGCACATAGTGAGCGTTTAACAAATACCAACATTATCACTATATAGGAAATGCTCAGTAAATATCGTCAAACGACTGCACACTGACCTTTCTCACAGACCTGGAAGGATCCTGAAGATTTGCCAATCACGTTCCAAAACGCTTCCAATTACACCTTCCCCCGTTGGCCGTGAAACTCTTTCGAGCAGAGAAAACCTTCCAAAACACAAATTTATAACATTATCCCATTTCCTAGCGAAGCAGTATGGCCTAGTGGAAAGAGCCCAAACCTGGGAGTCAGTGGAACTGAGTTTCAATCCAGTTCCACCACGTGGACTGGGGCGAGTCGCTTTGGTGCCTCAATTACCTAATCTCTAAAATGGGGGTTAAAACTCTGAGCCCCAAGTGAGTCATGGACTGTGTCCAACCCGATTCGTTCACTCAGCCATATTTATCGAGGGTTTATCGAAGGCAGAGCACTAAACTAAACGTTTGGGAGAGTTCAAAACAACAATAAAAAGACACTTTCCCTGCCTACAACGAGCTTACCGTCTAGAGCGAGGTTTAGCTAGTGTCTACCCCGGTGCTCAGTACAGTGTCTGGTACCTCATAAGCGCTTAATGAATACCATTAATAAAAGAAACAAAACAAAAAAAACACTACTAAGGAAGTCAGCACACAACCTTTCTGCTGTGTACTGGGCACCTACTGTGACTAAAGAAAGCACTGGATTGGGTCTTTAGGAGAGTATCGAACTGTAATAGTAATAATAATAATAATTGTGGTATTCGTTAAACACTACGTGCCAATCACTGTTCTAAGCGCCGGGGTCGATTCGAAGTAATCAGGTTGTCCCCCGTGGGGCTCACAGTTTTAATCCCCGTTTTACAGATGAGGTCACTGGGGCACAGAGAATTAAAGTGACTCACCCAAGGTCACCCAGCAGACAAGTGGCAGAGTCGGGATTAGAACCCACGACCTCTGACTCCCCAGCCTGTGCTTTTTCCACTGAGCCACACTGTAATAATAATGCTGGTATTTGTTAAGCGCTTACTCTGTGCAGAGCACTGTTCTAAGCGCTGAGGGAGAAACAGGGTAATCAAGTTGTCCCACGTGAGGCTCACAGTTAATCCCCATTTTCCAGATGAGGGAACTGAGGCCCAGAGAAATGAAATGACTTGCCCACAGTCACACAGCTGCCAAGTGGTGGAGCCGGAATTCGAACCCATGACCTCTGACTCCCAAGCTCGGGCTCTTTCCACTGAGCCACGCTGCTTCCCGTAATGGTACCCACTGAGCACTTACCTTGTGCTGAGCACTGTACTAAGCACTGGGAGAAAACACACACTGGGGAATTAGATATTCTCCCTGACCCTCAGGGGTAAAAGCGAAAAGCACTTCATCTGACTTACGGAGATGAAACCTCATGAACACAGTCCTTTTACATTTATTTTCTCCGATACAAGTGTTTATAGGAAATACCTGCAATTTTTAAAAGTTCATATCGAAGTGATTTGATCAACACAAAATCTGGTTTCATTAGTTAATCCCGTAGCGAACAGTAAGCAGAAGTGTTGGCCGAGCCGATATCATTCATCAATCACTTCTTTCACAGCTAGGATACTCCTAGAATGACACATTACATTTATTCTTAACTTTTTATTAATTTGATTCTGCCCTAAAAAAAGGTGCAAAGTGGAGTTCATCATACAGTTTAACTTACCTTGGAAATTAATGATTCCGATAATGTGGAACTTAGTTATGCGAGATGATTTATTATTCATCTGTGGATATTAAGTCCCCAGAGAGACCTTAAAACTATATGTAGAACTACTTAATCTAAAAAAAAAGTCACGTTTCTCCGTCACCGTCGCTTTAAGCACTTCCTGTTAATAAAGAAAGATGCCAGTATTTTCCATCATGACTGTAGCAAAATTCATTACAAAGATTAGAAAGATGGAAAAGTCCCTGCAATTTTAAAACTGCCTTCAAAAAGAGATTTATTCCTAACTAAATGTGACTTCCAGAAGTTACGTAGATTTACGGCTAGACTGTAAACTCGTTGTGGGCAGGGAATGTGTTGATTTTTCTATTGTACTCTCCCGAGCACTTAGTACAGCGCTCTGCACTCTGTAAGCGCTCAATAAATGCGACCAGACGGATGAGTGAAATGGGCAGAGGATCATCGTCTTTTTCAAATGGACCGTTGGGCACCGACAAACTCTGTGAGTGGCAGGGGCTGGAAAGTAGCGGTGAGAGTATGAACCCGGGAGTCAGAAGGACCTGGGTTCTAATCCCGGCTCTGCAATGTGTCTGCGGGGTGACCTTGGGCAAGTCGCTTCACTTCTCTGTGCCTCGGTTACCTCATCTGTAAAATGGACATTAACCGTGAGCCTCATGTGGGACGACCCGATGACCCTGTATCTACCCCAGCGCTTAGAACAGTGCTCTGTACATAGTAAGCGCTTAACCAATACCAACATCATTATTATTATTACTTAAATCCTCTGGGCCTCAGTTCCCTCATCTGGAAAATGGGGATTAAGACCGTGATCCCCCAGGTGAGACCGGGACTGTGTCCAACCTGATTACCTTATATCTACCCCAGCTTCTGGTGTGTAGTAAGCATTTGGCTAATCCCACCGTCATTATTATAGTTATTCTTGAAGGAGGCAACACAAAAAGAAACAACATTTTTGGACACCCAGGAAAATTAATGATGTGGGTATTTGTTAAGCGCTTACTATGTACCGAGCACTGTTCTAAGCGCTGGGGGAGATACAGGGTCATCAGGTCGCCCCACGTGAGGCTCCCAGTTAATCCCCATTTGACAGATGAGGGAACCGAGGCCCAGAGAAGTGAAGCGACTCGCCCGCAGTCACCCAGCTGCCAAGCGGCAGAGCCGGGAGTCGAACCCATGACCTCTGACTCCGAAGCCCGGGCTCTTTCCACTGAGCCAAGCCGAGGTGAGGAGAACGGCAGCGGCTGAACCACTTGGAGAGAAGCCCTCGTGGTGGCCACCTTGAAGAGGGTCACTTGTGCGAAAGTGGCACCTCTATGCAGCTTCTGTTTTTCCCAACAAGATGTGGCCTTTATCACAATGCTTCTGAATTAATAATAATAATCATGGCATTGGTTAAGCACTTACTCTATGTCAGGCACTGTACTAACCCTGGGGTGGTTACCAGCAAATCAGGTTGGACACAGTCCCCGTCTCACGTGAGGCTCGCGGTTTCAATCCCCATTTTACAGATGAGAGAACTGAGGCCCAGAGAATTGAGCTGACTTGCCCAAGGTCACCCAGCAGACAAGTGGCAGCGCAGCGTTTAGAACTCATGACCTGCTGATGCCCAGGCCTGTCCTCTATCCACTATGCCATGCTATTTCTATTAATGTACTCCACATGCCATTTGCCATTCTGAGCAGCAGCACGCTGAGAAACAGTGTGGCTTAGTGAAAAGAGCACGGGCTACGGAGTCAGAGGTCGTGGGTTCTAATCCTGGAGCTGCCACTTATCGGCTGTGCCACTTTGGGGACCAGCGTGGGAAGCGGCGTGGCTCAGTGGAAAGAGCCCGGCCTTGGGAGTCAGAGGTCACGGGTTTGAATCCCAGCTCTGACCCTTGTCAGCTGGGTGACTGTGGGCGAGTCACGTCACTTCTCCGTGCCTCAGTTCCCGCATCTGTAAAATGGGGATTAAGGCTGCGAGCCTCATGTGGGATAGTCTGATTACCTTGTATCTCCCCCAGTGCTTAGAACAGTGCTCTGCACTTAGTAAGCACTTAACAAATACCAACATTTGGGCAAGTCACTTAACTTCTCTGTGCCTCAGTTACCACATCTGTAAAATGGGGATTAAGTCTGTGAGCCCCAAGAGGGGCAACCTGATTACCTTGTATCTACCCTAGTACTTAGAAGAGTGCTCGGTACATAGTAAGCACTTAAAAAATACCATTAGTATCATTTTTATTATTATTCTGCTTCCTCCCATCTTATCAACAATTTTTTTAAAAATCATAAATGTAAAGTGCCTGCTATCTGCCAGACACCGTACTGAGCTCTGGGGTAGCTACAAGATAATCAGGTTGGACACAGTCCCTGTCCCACATGGTGTTCCCAGTCTCAATCCCCATTATACAGTGGAGGCAACTGAGGCACAGAGAAGTCAAATGACTATTGCTATTGTTCTCGTCCGTCCGTCTCCCCCGATTAGACCGTGCGCCCGTCAAAGGGCAGGGACCGTCTCTATCTGTTATCGATTTGTCCATTCCAAGCGCTTAGTACAGTGCTCTGCACATAGTAAGCGCTCGATAAATACTATTGGATGAATGAATGAATGAATGAATGAATGAATAAGATCACACAGCGGACCAGTGGCGGGGCTGGGTTTAGAACTGAGGAGCTCTGACTCCCAGGCCCAAGCTCTTTCCATTATGCGTGGCTTAGTGGAAATAGCACGGGCCTGGGAGTCAGAGGTCGTGGGTTCTAATCCTGCCTCTGCCACTCATCCGCTGTGTGACTTGGGGCAAGTCACTTAACTTCTCTGTGCCTCAGTTACCTCATCTGTAAAACGGGGGTAGAAGCTGTGTGCCCCATGTGGGACAACCTGATGACCTTGTATCCAGCCCAGAGCTTAGAACAGTGCTTGGCATAATGTGAGCACTTAAATACCATCATCGTTATCACTATTATTTTGTTTTAAAATGCAGAACTTTAGCTTAGGAGCTTCGACGTGACCGAGGAGAAAGAAAGCATCGTGGTGGGGGAGGGAGGGAAGAAAGAGAGAATGAATGACAAGAGGAGAGAAAGTCCCCATGATTTATAACATCCAATTTCTGTGGGTAAGTCAAGTGAGGGCCGGTTTATTAAACTTAAATGTGTTATGAATTACCCTAATAAACCCGGGCCTTTACAAGTAGAATTGAAAAGAAAGCTACTTAAAATTCAATTTACCGTTAAATGATAAATTAAACTTTAGCATAAATTTAAGAATTCATTATAATATATATAAACACGCAATTTTGTTTAAATTAAAGACATTTTTGTCATCCCCAGTGTCAAGAATATTGAGTTTAGCTATTCAATATCAATCTTTTAAACCTAAATCAATCAAAAGAAACATAAACAACCTCAAACGTAGCATTTATAATCTTGGGAGAAAAGCCAGTTCCCCACTAACCGAAGGGAACAGACACGGTGAAAATAAGACACCGCTAATTCCCTTCCCATATGCTCACTAATGATTCTTTCTCTCTCTGGCCTGGAACTCCCTCCTCCCTAATATCTGACAGACGAACCCTCTCCTCACCTTTAACGCCTTATTAAAATTAAACTTCCGCCTTTCCCCTATTTCGTCTCCCTTCTGCATCACCTCTGCGCTTGGATCCGTATCCCTCAAACACTGGATATCCCTCCCCCAGCCCCACAATACTTATGTCAGTCAACCATATTTATTGAGCGCTGATTGTGTGCAGAGCCATGTCCTAAACGCTTGGGAGACTACAATATAGGAATAAACAGTCACGTTCCCTGCCCATAGTGAGTTTACAGTATAGCGGAATATTCCTTATTCTCTCCTGCTTTCTCTTTCTCTAATGCATTTTAGCATGTCTGTGCCTTTCTAGACTGGGAACTCCTCGTGGGCAAGAATCTCGTCTACCAGATCGATCGTATTGTGAAGCAGCATGGCCTAGTGGATAGAACTCGGGCCTGGGGGTCAGAAGGTCGTGGATTCTAATCCCGGCTCTTCCACTTGTCTGCTGGGTGACCTTGGGCAGGACACTTCACTTCTCTGAGCCTCGGTTAACCTCATCTATAAAATGGAGATGGAGACTGTGAGCCCCCGTGGGACAGGTACTGGGTCCAACCCGATTCACTTGTATCCAACCCTGGTTCATTCGATCGTATTTACTGAGCGCTTACTGTACTAAGCACTCGGGAAGTACAATTCAGCACTGAATACGGTTCAGTGCCTGGCACATAGTAAACACTTAACAAATACCATTATTATTATTATTATCACTATTATTAAGAGCACAGGCCTGGGAGTCAGAGGATCTGGGAACTAATCCCAGCTTTACCACTTACCTGTTGGGTGAAGGTGGGATTCTGTGCCTCAGTTTCCTCAACTGCAAAATGGACTCCTGTCCTCACTGCAACTTAGACCACGAGGCCAATGTTAGAGAGGGACTCTGTCCAACGTGTTTAACTTGTATCTGAACCAGTGCTTGGCACACAATCAGCCATATTTATTAAGGGCTTAAGAGTCATCTATACTCGCTGCGTGGAATTCCTCAACACCAACTCTCTCCTGGACCCCCTCCAAACTGGCTTCCTTCCATCCCCTCCACTCCACCAAAACCGCCCTCTCAGAGGTCACCCATGACCTCCTTCTTGCCAGACCCAGTGGCTCCTACTCTATCCTAATCCTCCTCGACCTCTAGTTGCTTTTGTCACTGTCGACCCTCCCCCCTTCTCCTCAACATGTTATTCAACCTTGGCTTCACGGGTTCTGTCCTCTCCGGTTCTCCTCTTATCTTTCTGGCCATTCATTCTCAGTCTCCTTCACGGGCGCCTCCTCCCCCTCCCATCGTCTAACTGTTGGAGTTCCTCAAGGGTCACTTCTTGCCCTCTTCTGCTCTCCATTCACACTCACTCCCTTGGTGAACTCATTCGCTCCCACGGCTTCAACTTCAACTATCATCTCTATGCAGATGACACACAGATCTACATCTCCGCCCCTGTCCTCTCCCCCTCCCTTCAGGCTCGTATCTCCTCCTGCCTCCGGGAAGTCTCCACCTGGATGTCTGCCCGCCACCTAAAACTCGACATGTCCAAAACTGAGCTCCTCATTTTCCCTCCCAAGCCCTGTCCTCTTCCTGACTTCCCTATCACCGTGGACGGTACGACCGTCCTTCTCGTCTCTCGGGCCCGCGACCTCGGTGTCATCCCTGACTAGGCTCTCTCGTTCACCCCGCACATCCGATCCGTCACGAGACCAGCCGGTCTCACCTTTATAATATCGCCAAGATCCGCCCTTTCCTCTCCACCCAAACGGCTATCTTACCGGTACGGGCTCCCATAATATCCCGGCTGGATTATTGGGTAAGCCTTCTCTCCGATCTCCTTTCCTCCTCTCTCTCCCTACTGCAGTCTATTCTTCATTCTGCTGCCCGGCTCATCTTCCTGCAGAAACTCTCTGGGCCTGTCACTCCCCTCCTTAAAAGCCTCCAGTGGTTGTCTATCAACCTCCGCACGAAACAAAAACTTCTCACTCTCGGCTTCGAGGCTGTCCGTCCCCTCGCCCCCTCCTCCCTCTCGTCCCTTCTCTCTTTCCACCGCCCACCCCGCACGCTCCGCTCCTCCGCGGCCCACCTCCTCGCCGTCCCCCGTTCTCGCCCGTCCCGCCGTCGACCCCCGGGCCACGTCCTCCCGCGGTCCCGGAAGGTCCTCCCTCCTCACCTCTGCCCAACTAACTCTCTTCCCCTCTTCAGAGCCCTACTTAGAGCTCACCTCCAGACTGAGCTTCCCCTTTTCCCTCTGCTCCCTCTGCTGCCTCTCTGAACCCCCCTACACCTCCCCTCAGCTAAACCCCTTTTTCCCCCTTTCCCTCTGCTCCTCCCCCTCTCCCTTCCCCTCCCCTCAGCACTCTGCTCATTTGGATAGATTTTTATTACCCTATTCATTTTGTTAATGAGGTGTACATCTCCTTGATTCCATTTATTGCTATTGTTTTTCTCTGTCTCCCCTGATTAGACTGTAAGCCCGTCAATGGGCAGGGATTGTCTCATTGTACAATTGTCTTGGAATGTACAATTGGGCAACAGATTGTACCACCAAGGTATCACTTTGGATGGAGAGGAAAGGGAGGATGTTGACGATGTTGTAAAGATGAGACCGGCAGGTTTTGGTGACGGATTGGATACGTGGGGTGAATGAGAAAGCGGAGTCAAGGATGACGCCGAGCTTACGAGAACGGGGGACGGCGAGGAGGTGGGCGGCGGAGGAGCGGAGCGTGCGGGGTGGGCGGTGGAAAGAGAGAAGGGAGGAGAGGTAGGAGGGGGCGAGGGGATGGACATTTGTACAACTGTACATTCCAAGTGCTTAGTACAGTGCTCTGCACAGAGTAAGCCCTCAATAAATACTATTGAATGAACGAATGAATGAATCCCCTAACTCAAGGGTCAGTTCTAGGTCCCCTTCTGTTCTCCATCTATACTCACTCCCTTGGTGAACTCACTGGGTCCCACAGCTTCAACTATCATCTCTACGCGGAAGACACCCAAATCTACATCTCCTCCCCTGTTCTCTCCCCCTCCATCCAGACTATCTCTTCCTGCCTTCAGAACATCTCCACCTGGTTGTCCGCCCGCCCCCTAAAACTCAACATGTCCAAGACCGAGCTCCTTACATTCCCTCCCAAACCCTGTCTACTCCCTGACTTTCCCGTCACCGTGGACGGCACCACCATCCTTTCCACGTCACAGACCCGTAAGCTCGGCGTCATCGTTGACTCCGCTTTCTCATTCACCCCACGTGTCCAATCCGTCACCAAAACCTGCCGGTCTCACCTTTACAACATCGCCAACATCCTCCCTTTCCTCTCCATCCAAAGTGATACCTTGGTGGTACGATCTCTAATCCTATCCCGACCGGATGACTTCATCAGCTTCCTTTCTGATCTCCCATCCACCTGTCTCTCCCCGCTTCAGTCTGTACTTCACTCTGCTGCCTGGATTATCTTTCTACAGAAATGCTCTGGGCGTGTCACTCCCCTGCTCAAAAATCTCCAGGGGTTGCCTATCAACTTTCACATGAAGCAAAAACTCCTCACTCTGGACTTCTTCAAAGCTCTCCATCATCTTGCCCCCTCCCACCTCACCTCCCTTCTCTCCTTTTACAGCCCAGCCCGCACGCTCCGCTCCTCTGCTGCTAAAGCCTTCTCACTGTGCCTCGTTCTTGCCTGTCCTGCCATTGACCCCTGGCCCACGTCCTACACTGACCTGGAAGGCCCTCCCTCCTCACATCCACCAAATTCACTCTCTTCCCCTCTTCAAAGCCCTACTGAGAGCTCCCCTCCTCCAGGAGGCCTTCCCACACTGAGCCCCCCTTTCCCCCTGCTCCTCCTCCCCTCCCCATCGCCCCGACTCCCTCCTTCTACTCTACCCCTTCACCTCCCCACAGCACTGGTGTCTATTTGAGCATATTTATTACTCTATTACAAATACCACCATTATTATTATTATTATTATTAACCTTGTGCACGCTGTTCATTTCTCTGTGCCTCAGTTCCCTCATCTGTCAGATGGGGATTGAAGACTGTGAGCCCCACCTGGGACCTGGACGGTGTCCAACCCGATTAGCCTGTGTCTCCCCCAGCCCTTAATACAGTGTCTGGCTCATAGTAAGCGCTTAACAAATACCGTTAAAAAAAGAGGCATTGGTGCTGGGAGTGGGTTCTTCCAAAGGCAGTTTCAGTGTCACGGTAACGGGATACAGTGAAGTTATAGATGACTCCCTCTCGCTCCAGCTACCTTATCATCCATCCCCCGGAGAACGACGACTATGTATCTCTGTAGAACACAGGTTTATGCTCTGCCTCTCGAAATGGAGGAGGAAGACCGAGTGTAGTGGTCCAAAGACAAACGGGGACAAGGAGGATCTGCTATCCTTAACAGCATTTTGTCCAAATGTTTCTGTACTCTCGGTGCGACTAGACAGTTCAGCGGTAAATGAGGGGCGGCGTGGCTTAGCGGAAAGAGGCCGGGCTTAGGAGTCAGAGGATGTGGGTTCTAATCCCGGCTCTGCCACTTGTCTGCTCTGTGCCAGTCACTTAACTTCTCCGTGCCTCAGTTACCTCATCTGTAAAAGCTTCACGTGGGACAATCCGATTAGCGCTGAGAACAGTTCTTGGCACAGAGTGTGTGCTTAACAAATACCACCATTATTATTATTAGGAAGACAATGAAACTAAACTCTCATTACGCACCCGCAGATAGCTCACGAGAACGGTGAGCTTCCAAACGATCCTGGCCTCAAGTCTTACTGCACTTAAATTAGCCTCTCCACAAGCCTTGCTATCAAATTCAAATTTTATTGGCTTCACTGGAAAACTGGAGTAGGCTGAGCAACCGAAAGGATAACTGATAATGCTAATAATAAGGACGAATAATAATGACGATGACGGTATTTGTTAAGCACTCACTCTATGTGAAGCACTAAACTAAGCATTGAGGTACGTAAAAAAATAATCAGGTTGGATAGAATCCCAGTCCCACACGGAGTCCACAGCCTAAGCAGGTGGGATTAAAGGTAACCGAACCCCCATTTTGAAATTGGGGGAACTAATCCCGGCTCTGCCACTTAATAATAATAATACTGATGGTATTTGTTAAGTGCTTACTATGAGCCAAGCACTGTTCTAAGCGCTGGAGGAGATAGAAGGTAATGAGGGTGTCCCACATGGGGCTTACAGTCTTAATCCCCATTTTCCAGAGGAGGCAACTGAGGCCCAGAGAAGTTAAATGACTGCCCAGAGTCACACAGCTGACAAGCGGCAGAGCCGGGATTAGAACCCACGACCTCTGACCCCCAAGCTGGGCTCTTTCCACTGAGCCCTGCTGCTTCTCTTGTCTGCTGTGAGACCTTTAGGCAAGTCACTTCATTTCTCTGGGCCTCAGTTCCCTCATGCGTCAAATGGGGATGAAGACCGTGAGCCCCGTGTGGGACAGGGACCGTGTGCAACGTTATTACTTTTTATCTACCCCAGCGCTTAGGACAGTGCTTGGCACACAGTATGTGCTTAACAAATACCATCATTATTATTAAACGCTGTAGTAAAAGGGTTTGGAATCTAAATAACCTGCTGAATAATAATGAAACATTACTTGCTGAATAACAATGTAACATTTTTCTCCCTCTCCCAGTGACTGTACCTTTTCATTGCTATTGTTCTCGTCCGTCCGTCTCCCCCGATTAGACCGTGAACCCGTCAAAGGGCAGGGACTGTCTCTATCTGTTACCGATTTGTCCATTCCAAGCGCCTAGTACAGTGCTCTGCACATAGAAAGCGCTCGATAAATACTATTGAATGAATATTAAATGGTTTATGGTTATTGCAATAGCTTACCTCCAACTTGTTTGGCTACCAATCCATATAGGTAATTTTTCCCACCATAGACACCTTCTTTTAAAATAGCCTTGCAAATGCTTCTATTGCATCCATGAATCCAAACGATACCCTATAGCAGAACACGAAAAATACATCGAGCACCTAATTGAATTCCCAAACTCAGTCCACAGAAGGAAAGGAAATGGAAGTATATTTCTGAATCTAATAATAGACTGGCAGCTAGAGATTACAAGCTGGTGACCTCTTTAAAGGAGATCTAAAATCCAGACTGTGGGGAACAGGAGATAGAGATGAAATTTACAGAGGGGTTTGAGTTCTCAGAAACAAGTCTGTCCGTATGATGACCACTCCTAGAGCACCTTGATTTAAATAAAAAGGGTTTAATAATAATAATGTTGGCATTTGTTAAGCGCTTACTATGTGCAGAGCACTGTTCTAAGCGCTGGGGGAGATACAGGGTCATCAGGTTGTCCCACGTGAGGCTCACAGATAATCCCCATTTTACAGATGAGGTAACTGAGGCACAGAGAAGTGAAGTGACTTGCCCACAGTCACACAGCTGACAAGTGGCAAAGACGGAAGTCGAACCCATGACCCATGACCTCTGACTCCCAAGCCCAGGCTCTTTCCACTGAGCCACGCTGCTTCCCAAATAAAATAAAAGAAGGCCGGGTTGCAGCATCCAATCAGTTTCTGATATCATCCCACCATATCTCTTGTGCACAGCAATATTCATATCCTCTGCTAGATAGAGCTCAGTCTTTCCTTATTATCTAAAAATAACTTTAAATTTTTTATTACAAATTACTCATTTCATATCAGTATCTGTCTCCCCCTCTAGACTGTAAGATCATTATGGACCGGGAATGTGTCTTCTAATCCTGTTGTAATGATAATTATAATAACGATGGTATTCGTTAAGCGCTTACTATGTTCCAAGTACCGTTCTAAGCACTGGGGTAGATACGAGGAAATAGGGTTGTCCCACAAGGGGCTCACAGTCTTCATCCCCATTTTCCAGATGAGGGTCACTGAGGCACAGAGAAGTGAAGCGGCTTGCCCGAGGTCACACAGCGACTAATGGCAGAGCCGGGATTAGAACCCACGTCCTCTGACACCCAAGCCCGGGCTCTTTCCGCTAAGCCCCGCTGCTTCTCTGTGACGACGATGATGATGAACATCATCGTTAGTACAAAGTAAGCACTCAATAAACACCACTGATTGATCGATGGTTGATTGATTCTTAGGCATCAGACTATGTTCCCTGCTTTGTTGTAAACTTCTGAATGGCAGGGATCTTTCTCTTCTGCTGTACTGAGCAGAAGCAGTGTGGACAAGTGGCAAGAGTGCAGGCCTGGAAGTCGGAGGACCTGGGTTCTAATCCCGGTTCTGCCACCCGTCTGCAGTGTGGCCTTGGGCTAGTCGCTTCACTTCTCTTTGCCTCAGTTACTCCTTCCGTAAAATAGTAACGTCGGTAATATGGGGATTAAAACTGTCAGCCTCACGTTGGACGGGGACTGGGTCCAACCCGATTTGCTCGGATCTATTTCGGTGCTTAGCACAGAGATCTATTATGATCATTACTCTCCCAAGGGCTCGTGGCTCAGTGGAAAGAGCCCGGGCTTGGGAGTCAAAGGTCATGGGTTTGAATCCCGGCTCTGCCACTTTTCAGCTGGGTGACCGTGGGCAAGTCACTTCACTTCTCTGGGCCTCAGTGACCTCATGTGTAAAATGGGGATGAAGACCGTGAGCCTCCCGTGGGACAACCTGATGACCCTGTATCTCCCCCAGCTCTTAGAACAGTGTTCTGCACATAGTAAGCGCTTAACAAATGCCAACATTATTATTATTACAGTGCTGTATACACAAGAAGTGCACAGTAAAAACCACTGATGGTTGAATGACGTTTGATTGTCCTCTCCCTAGGGCTTACTACAGTGCTCTACCAGATAGGCACTGCTCAAAAAATACCACGGGTTGATTGAAATAGGAAAACAAAAGATCAAACACACACCACCTAAGGACAGATTGAATGACGGAAACCACCCCCAGTACATTTTTCTCCTTAAGTTTGTGAACGAAACCCAACATCCATTCACAAGACCCAGAAGACCGTAAATATAAACAGCGTTTCTAAAAATGCTTTGAGGAGAATGCAGTACCTCTATTCTGGCTAACATAAAAATCGTACTCAGTTTAGCACTTTCATCCCTCTTATACCTAATATCTCATTTTACCTTCACAGCATCCCTGTGAGGTAGGGAGAGGAAGCTATCATTCTTGTCCCCATTTTCCAGATGAGAGAACTGAGATGGGGTCTAAGGTGCAAAAATAGACAGGTCTCAATGCCGGGTCCCCCGCTCAAGGCTCCTGACTCCCAAACCTATCAATCACGCCATCAGTCAATCATCAATCCCAATGTATTATAAAAGCAGAGTTGATGTCACCAGTGATCAGAGTGTGACTCTAATTTATAGCACAATCCTATCCTCATAATAAGAATGATAATAATAAGGAGAGTGGTATTTTCTAAGCCCTTACTGTATGCAAGGGGTGGATGAGAGTCTGCGGGAGGAGGGGCCGGGGACATGGGGAATCTCAGGGAAGAGGCACCAGGGTCATGGGAAAAGCAGCATGGTGTAATGAGTTCAGGCTGAGCCCGGGAGTCAGAAGGTCATGGGTTCTAATCCTGACTCTGCCACTTGTCTTCTAGATGACCTTGGGCAAGTGACCTCACTCCTCTGGGCCTCGGTGACCTCATCCGGAAAGTGGGGAATGAGACTGTGAGCCCCATGTGGGACAGGGACTGTGCCCGACTCGATCTGCTTGCATCCACTCCAGTGCTTAGTACAGTGCTTGTCACATAGTAAGCACTCAAACACCATCATCATCATCATGATGATAAGCAAATGGGGTTGGACACGGTCCACGGCCCACATGGGGCTCACAGTCTAAGTCCCCATTTGACAGATGAGGTAACTGAGGCCCAGCGAAGCGAAGTGACTTGCCCAAGGTCACACAGCAGACAAGCGGCAGAGCTCTCGGACCAAGTAGGAGGGAGATGAGGGACGGAATCCTCATTTTGTAGTTGAGGAAACCGAGGTACTGATAAGTGAAGCGACTGCGGCAGCACCTCAACGGTCAGGCTAAGCAAGATAAATTCTCTTCCTTTTTCCCAGAGAGAGGGCAACATGAATTCTCAGACGTCCACGATGTCCTCTATCGATCCTACCCAAAGGTATCTAGTCGGTCTAGTCGGTCCTCAGACTGAGCTTGGCGTAGTGGAAAGAGCAGGGGCCTGAGAGTCAGAAGGTCATGGGTTCTAATCCCGAGTCCGCCCTCGCCTGCTGGGTGACCTTAGGCAAGTCACTTCGCTCCTCTGTGCCTCAGTTACCTCATCTGTAAAATGGCGATCGAGACCGGGAGCCCCATGGGGGACAGGGATCCAACCCGATCTGCCCGTATCCACCCCAGTGCTCAGTACGGTGTCCGGCACATAGTTAGGGGCTTAACAAATATTATAATCGAGAGAGCCGTTCTTCTCCGAAACTGTGTAAGATTGGGGTGGAACCCGATTTTATCTAGCCCAGCGCTCAGCACCGGGCTAGGAGTGTAGTAAGTCAACGCTCTGCCAATACCACAGCCATCAGAGACGTTCTTGAAACCACCGATGGGTCGGGTGTGACGAGCCCCCCAGTTCATACCAACCGGGACCTTCCTGGACCGGGGGAGTCTCGGCGACACGTAGTACAAAGTCAAACCCCAGTTCTGATCGCCAAGGTGAATGTGGAACGTTGTTTACTTAATTTTTCCGGCGGGAAGGGGGTGACCCATACTCACACGCTCACTCCCTCCGCTCCACCAAGGGTCCGGTGCCAGTGTGTGGTTAAAGGAACCCGTTCTGCCCGGGCTTCTTCTTTCTGCTTCTACCTCCCGCTGTCCCTGCAGCTCTCAGTGGGCTTCCTGCTTCCTTCTCTAACCGCTTCTGCCTGGTGCCTCCAGGTGCCCCCTCGCCGTTCACAACGAGCGCCTTTTATCCACTTTAGGCATCGCGGCTCTGACTCGACGCAACCGTCGTCGACTGGTCCAGGCCCATTACCGGGTAGAACGGGGAAAGCCCCTCCTCCCTCCGTGCGCCGCCCGCCACGGGCCCGCAGTCACCGGCCTCGGTTAGAGCGGGAAACTTCCCTTCCCAAACATTCAGGATCCTCTTGCCGGGTTAGGCTATAAGAAATAGATGTTTCTGGACGCAGCGTGGCTCAGTGGGGAGAGCACGGGCTTTGGAGTCAGAGGTCGTGGGTTCGAAGCCCGGCTCTGCCACTCGTCAGCTGGGTGACTGTGGGCGAGTCGCTTCACTTCTCGGGGCCTCAGTGACCTCATCTGGAAAACGGGGGTGAAGACTGTGAGCCCCACGTGGGACCACCTGATTCCCCCGCGTCTACCCCAGCGCTTAGAACGGTGCTCTGCACATAGTAAGTGCTTAACAAATCCCAACATTATCATTATTATTATTAGAGCCCATCACTGCCTCCAGCAGTCTCTTCCGTCTCGTTGTCCACGGGCTCACAAACAGACACTAATAGGGCAGCTTGTTGAGGGGTGGCCACACTGACCAAAACCACCTCACCTGGCTTCTCTCCCACCCCCCTTCTCCCCACCAACGTGGGCTCTTCTCCCACAGAGACCTCCCACCTTTTGACCCCATCCAATTTTCTCCCGTCATCATGTCCCGTCTAGCCTCCAGACCAGAACCCCCTTCCCTCGCTGACCGGATTGACCAAACCGACCCCGCCCTCTCTCCCGACCTCAACTCATTCGGTCGTATTTATCGAGCTCGTACTGTGTGCGGAGCCCTGTACCGAGCGCTTACTCAATCGCCCCGCTATTCCATCGTGGGTCTCACACCACTGAGCCGCAGCCCTGGCTCACCTCCACTGCCCGCCTCCCTCTCTCTCGTTCATGAGCCGCAGAAGGCTCCTGGGGGAAATCTGGATAACAGGCCGACTTCCTCCACTTCGGCTTTAACCCTGCGGGCTTTAACTCTGCCCTCCAACGTCATTTCTCCATCCTTACTGACGCCCACGCCCACTGCCCACACCGGTCGTTCCAGATGTTTAACAACCCAGCCCACACGCTTCGCTCCTCTAATGCCAACCTACTCGCTCTGTCTCCGTCTCATCTATCTCGCCGCCAGCCTCTCGCCCACGTCCTTCCTCCGACTTGGAACGTTCCCCCTTTTCATATCCGACAGACAGTTACTCTCCCTCCCCTCCAAAGTCTTACCGAAGGCACATCTCCCCCAAGAAGCCTTCCCTTATTTTGTCTTTTCCAACTCCCTTCTGTGTCACCCCCTCCCTCGGCTCCCCAGCATTTATGTCCGTATCCATATTTTATTTATTTCTATTGGTGTCTCTTTCTACCTCTAGCCAATAAATTCGCTGCGAGCGGGGAACGTCTCTGTTACACTGCGGTCAAACTCTTCCGTGACACACGGTAAGTGCTCGGTATATACCACTGATGGACTGATTGAGTGACCAGATGCCTAAAATTCCTGTCTTTACCCACACTTTCTCCATCAGAACGGTTAGCTCAGATGTTATGATGGCTTCGGTGTCAGAGGTCATGGGTTCGACTCCCGGCTCTGCCACTTGTCAGCCGTGTGACTGTGGGCGAGTCACTTCACTTCTCTGGGCCTCAGTTCTCTCATCCGTAAATGGGGATGAAGACTGTGAGCCTCCCGTGGGACGACCTGATGACTCGGTATCTCCCCCAGCGCTTAGAACAGTGCCCTGCACATAGTAAGCGCTTAACAAATACCAACATTATTATTATGTTATCCTTGTAGCAACAGTGTCTGAGAAGCATTCTGATAAAGAAGCTCTGTGATCTTCCAACACAGAAAGGGTGTGTAATTGTCATCCTCGTCCATGGTAACCATTTATTCATTCCTTCATTGGTATTTATTGAGCACTTACTGTGTGTAGCGCTCTGTACTAAGCATTTGTACAATCCATATAGTAATAATGATAATGTTGGCATTTGTTAAGCGCTTACTATGTGCAGAGCACTGTTCTAAGCGCTGGGCTAGATACAGGGTCCTCGGGTTGTCCCACGGGAGGCTCGCAGTTAATCCCCATTTTACAGATGAGGTAACTGAGACCCAGAGAAGTGAAGTGACTTGCCCAAAGTCACACAGCTGACAAGTGGCAGAGCCGGGATTCGAACTCATGACCTCTGACTCCCAAGCCCGGGCTCTTTCCAGTGACCACAGATACATTCTCTGGCCTCAACGAGCTTGCAGTCTAGAGGAATAATAATGAGAATTGTTGTATTTGTTAAGCACTTACTGGGTGCCGGGGACTGAATAAGCACTTGGGTGGATACAAGACCCTGTCTTCTCCCTCTAGCCTGTAAACTCATTATGGACAGGGAACATGTCTGTTAATTCTCTGCACTAATTCATTTCTCTTCCTGGCGTAATAATAATAATAATAATTTTGGTATTTGTTAAGCGCTTACTATGTGCCGAGCACCGTTCTAAGCGCTGGGGTAGACACAGGGGAATCAGGATGTCCCACGTGGGGCTCACAGTCTTAATCCCCATTTTCCAGATGAGGTAACTGAGGCCCAGAGAAGTGAAGTGACTTGCCCACAGTCACACAGCTGACAAGTGGCAGAGCCGGGATTCGAACTCATGACCTCTGACTCCAAAGCCCGGGCTCTTTCCACTGAGCCACGCCGCTTCCACGCTGCGTAGTGGACAGAGCATGGGCCTGGGAGTCAGAAGGTCATGGGTTCTAGTCCTGGTTCCGCCACTTTGCTATGGGACCTCGAGCAAGTCACTTTACTTCCCTGGGCCTTAGTGACCTCATCTGTAAAATGGATATGGAGACTGTGAGCCCCACGTGGGACTGGAACTGTTTCCAACCCAATTGGCTTGTATCCACCCCAGCGCTTAGTACAGAGGCTGGCACATAGTTAAGCGCTTATCAAATAGTATTATCAATTCTCTTATACTGTTCTCCTCCACTTAGTACAATGCTCTGCACATAGAAAGTGCTTAATAAATACCATTGATTGATTGATTGACTGAGGGTATAGCCATCCTTGCTCCAAGAAATCCTACCTGTCCAGAGTCAATCAGTCGTATTTACTGAGTGCTTATTTTGTGCAGAGCACTGTACTGAGTGCTTGGGAACGGACAATATAGCAAAGGTGGTGGATATGTTCCCTGTCCGCAACAAGGATTCTATTGATTGCTATTATTTTTGTCTGTCCGTCTCCCCCGATCGGACCGTGCGCCCGTCAAAGGGCAGGGACCGTCTCTATCTGTTACCCATTTGTCCATTCCAAGCGCTTAGTACAGTGCCCTGCACATAGTAAGCGCTCAATAAATACTATCGAATGAATGACTGAACAAGCTTACAGTCTAGAGAGGCCACTGGCTCCACTGGGAATAAAGCTGTCTCTAAGGGGGAGGAGGAGGAGGAGGAGAAGTACAAGGAGGAAGGAGGAAGAGGAGAAAAAGGAGGAATAATGGGAGGCGGAGGAAGAAGAAATAGAAAAGGAGGAAGAGGAGAAGGTATAGGAGGAGGAAGGAGGATAGAGAAGCAGCGTGGCTCAGTGGAAAGAGCCCGGGCTTTGGAGTCAGAGGTCACGAGCTCGACTCCCGGCTCGGCCACTTGTCAGCTGTGTGACCTTGGGCGAGTCGCTTCACTTCTCGGTGCCCCAGCGACCTCATCTGTCAAATGGGGATTAAGACTGTGAGCCCCATGTGGGACGACTGGATTCCCCTGTGTCTACCCCAGCGCTTAGAACAGCGCTCTGCACATAGTAAGCGCTTAACAAATACCGACATTATTATTATTATTAGATGAGTTTCATTAGCCGGCCTAGGGGAAGGAGCCCGGCTCTGGGTATCTGAGGATCTGGGTTCTAATCCCAGTTCTGCCACATACCTGCTGGGCCACCTTGGATAAGTCACTTCTCTTCGCGTGGCATAGTGGAAAGAGCGCAGGTTTGGGAGTCAGACGGTCCTGGGTTCTAGTTCTGGCTCTGCCACTTGTCTCTTGGGTGACGGGCAAATCGCTTCACTTCTCTAGGCCTCAGTGACCTCATCTTTAAAATGGGGATTGAGAGTGTGAGCCCCACGTGGGCCAGGGACAGCGTCCAACCCGATCCGCTTGTATCCACCTCAGCACTTAGTACGGTGCCTGGAACATAGCTAAGCACTTAACAAATACTATAATCATCATCATCATTATTATTATTATTATTCTCTGTGCCTCAATTTCCACATCTGCAAAAAGGGGATTAAATCCTCCCTCCAATTTAGACTATGAACCCCTCGAAGACCAGTGACTGGGTCCAACTGGAATAAGTTATGACTACCCCGGTTCTTAGGTCGGTATGTTTGGCTTAAAGTAAGCGCCTAACGAGTACTATTTTAAAAAAGCATTTATCAAGCAGCTTCTATGTGAGAAAGATAATGATTACGGTATTTGTTAAGGGTTTACTGTGTGCCAGGCCCTGTACTAAGCACTGGGGGTGGATACAAGCGAATCAGGGTGGACACAGTCCCTGTCCCATGTGGGGCTCATAGTCTTCATCCCCATTTTACAGATGAGGTGCCCTGAGAAGCCTTGAAACTATATGTAAGGGAGAAAAACCACAGGAAAAGTAGAGAAGGATCCTGGCCCTCGAGGGGCTCACAGTGTAAGATTAAAACAGCAGAGATGAGGAGCATTTGATGAGAATGAAACCCCTTCGGAAGTTAGTGAGAGAAAAGCCAAGAGTAAATGCTTGTACTGAACCGATCTACTGATGGTGAGAGACAAATATGAAAATGAATTACAGGTAGCAGGAAGAAACAGTATCAGGACGGGAGGCAGTACGGCCTAGCGGATAGAGCAACGGCCTGAGAGTCAGAAGGTCATGGGTTCTATTCCCGGCTCCACCACTTGTCTGCTGTGTGACCCCGGGCAAGTCACTTCACTTCTCTGGGCCTCACTTACCTCATCTGGAAAATGGGGATTGAGACTGTGAGCCCCTCGTGGGACAGGGACTGTGTCCAACCTGATTAATTTGTATCTACTGACTGAGAGCCCTGTGTGGGACAACCAGATCACCTTGTATCTCCCCCAGCGCTTAGAACGGTGCTCGGCACGGAGTAAGCGCTTAACAAATGCCATCATCATGATTATTATTATCACCTCTGTAAAATGGGGATTAAGACTGTCAGCCCTATATGGGACAGGGACGGTGTCCAACCTGATTTCCTTGTATCCGCTCCGGCGCTTAGTACAGTGCCTGGCGCATAGTAGGCGTTTAACGAATACCGTAACTTACGTAAGTCCTCAGGGGGCTGGGGTGGAGTGAGCATCAAAGTATGGGGAAGCAGCGTGGCTCAGTGGAAAGAGCCCGGGCTTTGGAGTCAGAGGTCATGGGTTCGAAGCCCCGCCCTGCCACTTAGCTGTGTGACTGTGGGCAAGTCACTTCACTTCTCTGGGCCTCAGTTACCTCATCTGTAAAATGGGGATTAATACCGTGAGCCCCACGTGGGACAATCTGATTCCCCTGTGTCTACCCCAGCGCTTAGAACAGTGCTCTGCACATAGCAAGCGCTTAACAAATACCAACGTTATTATTATTATTTAGCCGGGAGAAACTTAAATACAGATGGTAATGCCGATGGGAGAGAATAAGGTGGAGAGATGAGAGGTTAGGCAGGGAAGGCTTCTTGGATGAGATGTGATTTCTGTAGGGCCTTGAAGACAGGGAGAATGGTGATCTGGGGGATATTCACGCGGAGGGAATTCCAGGCCCAAGAGAGGATGTGTGCAAGGAAAGGCTCACTGGTGAAAGATGATGAGATTCAGATACAGTAAGTGGGTTGGAGTGAGGGCTGGATTGGAGTGAGAGAAGAGGAAAGACAGGTAGGAAGGAGAGTAATAATGGTGGTATTTGTTAAGCGCTTCCTATGTGCAAAGCACTGTTCTAAGCGCTGGGGGGATACAAGGTGATCAGGTTGTGCCACGTGGGGCTCACGGTTTTAATTCCCATTTTACAGATGAGAGAACTGAGGCACAGAGAAGTGAAGTGACTTGCCCACAGTCACACAGCTGGCGAGCTACAGAGCCGGGATTAGAACCCATGACCTCTGACTCCCAAGCCCGGGCTCTTTCCACTGAGCCACGAGTAGATTCAGTAGAATTCCCTTTCCTCCCTAACACTTAGTACGGTGCCTGGCACACAGTACGTGCTTAACAAATACTCCAAATATCATTATTATTATCTAACTACAGACCATCACTCTCCTACCATCGAAACCTTTTTAAATAATAATATTAACGTTGGTATTTGTTAAGCGCTTACTATGTGCAGAGCACGTGAGGCTCACAGTCCATCCCCATTTTACAGATGAGGTAACTGAGGCCCAGAGAAGTTACGTGACTTGCCAACAGTCACACAGCTGACGAGCGGCAGAGCCGGGATTCGAACCCCTGACCTCCGACTCCCCAGCCCGGGCTGAGCCACGCTAAAAGTCACAGCTGCTTCAAGGCACCTTCCCCCATTAAGCCATTTTTCCCTAATGCCTCGCCCTTCGGCATCTCCTAGTTACTTGGATTTGTATCCTTAAAACTTTTGATAATCACCTTCAGGCCCAAAGCACTTATGTACATATCCGTAATTGATTTGTTTATCGTTACGTTGGTCTCCTCCTCTAGACGGTAAACTCCTTTTAGGCAGAGAATATGCCCACCACCTCTGTTGTGTGGTAATAATAATAATAATCATGATAATTTGGGTATTTGTTAAGAGCTTATTATACTAATGTTGGTATTTGTTAAGCACTTACTATGTGCAGAGCACTGTTCTAAGCGCTGGGGTAGACACCTAGTCATCAGGCCGTCCCACGTGAGGCTCACAGTCTTCATCCCCATTTTACAGATGAGGTCACTGAGGCACAGAGAAGTGAAGTGACTTGCCCACAGCCACCCAGCTGACAAGTGGCCAGGCCTGTACCAAGCACTAGTGTGGACACAAGCAAATCGGGTTGGTCACAGTCCCCGTCCCACGTGGGGCTCAAGGTTTATAAATGGGGTGACTGCGGCCTAGAAAAATGAAGTGACTTGCCCAAGGTCACACAGCAGACAGGTGGCAGAGCTAGGATTAGAACCCGTGACCTTCCAAGTACCCATAGTCCAGGGTTCCGACCACAGAAAGTGCTTTGTGAATACCACTGATTGGTTGATATACTATCACCAAATCAACATTTTTCCAGGTCCGAGTAGGTCGGATGGAAAAACTATAAATGAGCTCTGTCCTATAAATGATTTTTTACTTTCCAGATATATAGCTCTTAATAACCAGAGGCTGTAGGAAAATTTCTTAGAAGCAGAAAATCCCCGTATCCCATATCCGTGACTGCGTAACATATCACCCCTGTAGCATTAACCTGAAGGAAAGTTAAACGATTCCCCTTCCTTAGGGTTGCCAATAACAAAGTTTAAAATCATATTAAATCCTGAAAGATGGTTTGTCCTAAAAACACATTCGGGAAGATAAAGGCTAACCTACAAGCAGTGTCGTGGGCAAAATCTATAATGAGAAATAAGCCAATGTGGGTTGCACATTTCATAATTGAAAAATTGAAGAGGGTCTTATTTGGGGAGCTCGAAGTAGCTGATTCCGAGAGGCCGTCTCTCGATAAACGCCGTACCGAATCAATCGGGTGGAAGCCGCGGATAACGGTGGACGGAGGATTCAAAGATTTGTCCTCAGTTGGAGGACAGAGAGGCAGCGTGGCCTGCTGACAGAACCCGGGCCTGGGAGTCCGAAGGACCTGGATTCGAATCCGGCCCTACCAAGTCACTTCTTTTTTTCTTTTCTTTTAATGGTATCTGTGAAGCCCTTACTCGGTGTCAAACACTGTCCCAAGTGCTGCGGGAGAAACTCGAGAATAGATATGGACACAGTCCCTGTCCCACATGGGCTTCCGGTCTAAGCAAGAGGGGGAATAGGAGAACTGAGGCATGGAGAAGTGAAGTGACTTGCCCAAGGTCACACAGCAAGCATTTGGTAGAGCTGGGATTAATAATAATGATGATGATGGTACTTGTTAAGTACTTACTATGTGCCCAGCACTGTTCATTCATTCATTCATTCAATAGTATTTATTGAGCGCTTACTATGTGCAGAGCACCGTACTAAGCGCTTGGAACGAACAAGTCGGCAACAGATCGAGACGGTCCCTGCCCTTTGACGGGCTCACGGTCTGATCGGGGGAGACGGACGGACGAGAACGATGGCGATAAATAGAGTCGAGGGGAAGAGCATCTCGTAAAAACCGATGGCGACGAAATAGAATCGAGGCGATGTTCTAAGCCCCGGGGCAGATATAATTCTATTCTTGATTCTATTTATCTTGATGATGTTGTCTTGTTTTTGATTTGTTCTGTTTTGCTTTGCTGTCTGTCTCCCCCGTTTAGACTGTGAGCCCGTCATTGGGCAGGGATGGCCTCTGTCTGTTGCCAAATTGTCCATTCCAAGCGCTTAGTAGAGTGCTCTGCACATAGTAAGCCCTCAATAAATGCTATTGAATACAAGGTAATTAGGTTGTCCCACGTGGGGCTCACCGTCTTAATCCCCATTTTCCAGATGAGGTAACTGAGGCACAGAGACGTGAATTGGCTTGCCCAAGGTCACACAGCAGACAAATGGCAGAACCAGGATTAGAACCCACATCCTTTGACTCCCAAACCTGTGCTGATGCCACCAAGCCACGCTCAAGACCGGATTAGAAGGCGGGTCCTCCGAATCCCCGGTCCGTGCTCTTTTCACTAGGCTCCTTCTCTTCTCTGGGCCTCAGTTACCTCATCTGTAAAAAGGACATTAAGACTGTGAGCACCACATGGGACAGGGACTGCGTCCAACCTATTATCTACTATCTGTCTCATTGCTTAGTAAAGTGTCTCGCACATAGCAAGCACTTAAAAATAACAATACCTAAAAAAAAAATCTCCCGATTACTAGATTTCTAGCTGAGCTACTCTATTTTGAGCCTCTCTGTAGTAGTGATAATATTAAATATTTACTGTGTGTAAAGAGCGCGCAGCATGGCCCGGTGGATAGATTATAGGCCTAGGAGTCCGAAGGGCCCGGGTTCTAATTCTAAGTCTGATGTGTGACCTTGGGCAAATCACTTGACTTCTCTGTGCCTCAGTTCCCTCTTCTTTAAAGTGGGGATTGAGAGTGGGAGCCCTATAGGGAACAGGGACTGTGTCAAACCTAGTTATTCATTCAGTCGTACTTATTGAGTGCTTACTGTGTGCAGAGCACTGTACTAAGCGTTTGGGAAAGAACAACACGACAATAAACAGTGACAATCCCTGCCCACAACGAGCTCACGGCCTAAAGGGGGTCTCATTTCTTGTATTTACTCCGGAGCTTGTCCCCGACCCATAGTAAGTGTTTAACAAATATCCCAAGTAATATAATTATTATTAAAGCCCTGTTTTAAGCGCCGGGAAAATGTTTATAGGTGAGAATTAGAGAGGGTCCCTGGATCTCCGACTGCCCTTGTGACTTACCTTCAAATTACAGCAGCTGCTCTGGGGCACCAGAAAGTCCAGTCAAGGCCAGGCGAGCTCTCCGTCTCAGCCGGGACCACTTCCTTGAGAAACACAATGTCCTCGAGACGGGGAATCTCAAAGTTGGAAGTCCAGGTAAAGAGGGGTTGAAAAACATCCCGGGAGAATGTTCGGAGATTGCCATTTCTCTGTAAGTGCTTAGTACAGAGCTCTGTGCGCAACGAGTGCTTAATAAATACGATTAAATGAATGAATGGATGAACTAGTATGCAAAAATAGAGGGGCTGCCAGAGACAGTGATGATTCTGGTGTTTATTTAATGATAGCATACATTAGTGTTACTGTATGCAGAGCACAGTACTAAGTGCTTGGGAAAGTATGATATAATTGAGTTGGTAGACAGGTTCCCCGCCCTGGTGGGATGCTTTGGCGGGGGCAGGGGAGAGGTGGAGAGCAAAGGGAGCGAGTCGAGGTGACGGGAAGGGAAGGGGAGCTGAGGAAAAGGGGGGCTTAATCGGAGAAGGTCTTTTGGAGGAGGTGAGCTTTGAAGCCTATATTGAAGAATTTTTGTTTGATATGGAGGTTGATAGGCAACCACTGGAGATTTTTGAGGAGGGGAGCTGACCTATCCAGAGGTTTCTGTAGAAAGATAATCCGGGCAGCAGAGTGAAGTGTGAACTGAAATGAGGAAAGACAGCAGGTTGAGAGGTCAGAAAGGAGGCCGATGCAGTAATAATAATAATAATAATGTTGGTATTTGTTAAGCGCTTACTATGTGCAGAGCACTGTTCTAAGCGCTGGGGTAGACATAGGGGAATCAGGTTGTCCCACGTGGGGCTCACAGTAACCCAGGCGGGAGAGGACGAGGGATTGTACTAACAGGGTAGAGGTTTGGATGGAGAGGAAAGGGCAGATATCGGCAATGTGGTGAAGGTGAGACCAGCAGGATTTGGTGTTGGATTGGATATGTGGGGTGAATGTGAGAGCGAAGTCAAGGATGACACTAAGTTGAGCACTTGTGAGTTGGAAGGATGATTTTGCTATCCACGGTGACAAGAAAGTTTGGGAGAGGACAGGGTTTGGGAGGGAAGATAAGGAGCTCAGTTTTGGACATGCGGAGTTTGAGGCGGTGGGAGGACATCCAAGTACAGATGTCGTAAAGTCAGGAGGAGATGCGAGCCCGGAGGGAGGGAGAGAGGACAGGGGAGGAGATAGAGATTTGGGTGTCATCCTCATAGAGATGATAGCTGAAGCTGTGGGAGTGAATGAGTTCTCCAAGGGAGTGAGTATAGACGGAGAACAGAAGAGGCCAAGAACTGAACCTTGAGGAACCCCTCCTCCCCAAGTGAGGGGATGGGAGGGAGAGGAGGAGCCCAAGAAGGGAACTGAGAATGAACAGCCAGAGAATTAAGAGGAGAACCGGGAGAGGACGGAGTCCGTGAAGCCAAGGTTGGTTAACCTGTTGAGGAGAAGGAGAGGCTTGACGGTGTCAAAGGCAGCTGAGAGGTCGAGGAGGATCAGGATGGAGTAGGAGCTGTTGGATTTGGCAAGAAGCAGGTCATCGGTGACCTTCGAGAGAGCAGTCTCGGTAGAGTGGAGGGGGCGGAGGCCAGATCGGAGGGGCTCCGGGAGAGAGTTGGAGGAGAGGAGTTTGAGGAAGCGAGTGTAGGTGACTCGCTCCAGGAGTTTGGAAAGGAAGGGTAGGGGGGAGATGGGGCAATAACTGGAGGGGGCTTGTGAGGCCAAGGGAGGGTTTTTTTAAGATGGGGGAGATGTGGGCACATTCGAAGGCAGTGTGGAAGAAGCCACTGGAGAGCGAGCGGTTGAAGATGGAAGTTAAGGAGGGGAGGAGGGAAGGGGCGAGAGTTTTTACAAGGTGGGAGGGCACTGGGTCCCATGCAGATGTGGAAGGGATGGCATTTGCGAGGAGGAAGGAGATCTCCTCTGAAGATACAGCTGGGAAGGATGGGAAGGTTGAAAAGGGGGCCAAGAGGATGGGAATAGAGGAGAGGGAGGGGTGATTTGGGGGAACCTGGCGGTGGTAATTTTCTTAATGAACTAGGTGGCCAGATCACTGGGGGCCAGGGATTGGTGGTAGGTGGGGACAGAAGGCCTGAAGAGGGAGTTGAACGTCCGGAAGGACCGACGAGGGCGATGGGCGTAGGGGGCAACGATGGAAGAGAAATAGTTTTGCCGGTCAGAGGAGAGGGCAGAGTGAAGAGAAGAAAGGACAAACTTGAAGTGGACGAGGTGGGCCTGATGTTCAGATTTCCGCCAGCAGAATTCCCCGGCTCAAGCAGGTGGGTTAGTGGTGAGAGAGCAAAGAAGGAGTAGGGGAGCGAGCCAGTTCGGTTGAGTAAAGAGGGTGGAGTGGAGAGCATCTATTTGGTCATCAAGAGTGGGAGGAGGGGGTAGGGAGGCAAAATGGGGGGTGAGGCGCTGACAGAGAGGGATGGGGTCGAGAGAGCGGACGTCTCTCCGGGGGAATAGTACACATTTCTGAAGGGAAGGAGTATGGGAGAGGAGGCAAGGGAGAAGGGAGAAGGGAGGGATTTCAGAATTGGCGAGGGAAGAGATGTGCAGCGGTTAGAGCTGATGAGATAATAATGATGTCGGTATTTGTTAAGGGCTTACTATGTGCCGACCGCTGTTCTAAGCGCTGGGGTGGATACAGGGCAATCAGGTTGTCCCACTTGGGGCTCACAGTCTTCATCCCCGCTTTCCAGATGAGATAACTGAGGCACAGAGAAGTTAAGGGACTTGCCCAGAGCCACGCAGCCGACGGGTGGCGGAGCTGGGATTTGAACCCATGACCTCTGACTCCTAAGCCCAGGCTCTTTCCATTGAGCCATGCTGGAGATTGAGTGTGTGTCCAAGTTGGTAATAATAATAATAACGATTATGGTGTTTGTTAAGCACTTACTATGTGCCAAGTACTGTTCTAAGCACTGGGGTAGTTACAAGGTAATCAGGTACTCCACGTGGGGCTCGCGGTCTTCATCCCCATTTTACAGATGAGGTCATTGGGGCACAGAGAAGTTAAGTGATTTGCCCAAGATCACGCAGCAGACGAGTGGCGGAGGCAGGATTAGAACCCACGTCCTCTGACTCCCTGGCCCAGGCTCTTTCCACTAAGAGTACTTTTCAACTCCTTGTACAATGCATCACAATAAAGTGGGTGTTCAATTAATACCATTTCTTCTATTACTGCTCCTAACATTCCTCCTTCTCCCCCTCATCCTCTTTCTCCTCCAATCCTCTCTTCCTTCAATCAATATCTGTGATAGCTTCAAATCTGAAGGACTTTTGATCTGCATATTTATGCGTCGATTCAGAACCCGTGCGCGGAGGGCTGGACTGAGAGCCTCAAAGAGTCGAAGAGAAACAAAAGACATTGTTTACATAGGCCCGGGAGTCAAAAGGATCCGGGTTTTAATCCCGATTCTGTCACTTGTCCGCTGTGTGATCTTAGGCAAATCACTAAACTTCTCTGTGCCTCAGTTACTTCATCTGTAAAATGGAGATTAAGACGGTGAGCCCCATATGGGACAGGGACTTAGTACAGTGACAGATACATAGTAAGCGCTCAACAAATACAACAATTCTTCTTTGCCTTGTGCCATAATAACAATGATGATAAAAATGTGTTAAGTGCCTACTCTCTGCCAAGCGTTTTGTTAAGTATTGAGGTGGAGTGTTCTATAATAATAATAATAATAATTCTGGTATTTATTAAACCCTTACTATTAAACCCTTACCCTTACTATTTGCCAGGCATTGCACTAAGTAATGTAGAGAAGCAGCGTGGCTCAGTGGAAAGAGCTCGGGCTAGGGAGTCAGAGGTCATGAGTTCTAATCCCGCCTCTGCCGCTTGCCAGCTGTGTGACTTTGGGCAGGTCACTCAACTTCTCTGTGCCTCAGTTACCTCATCTGTAAAATGGGGATTAAAACGGTGAGCCCCACGTGGGACAACCTGATCACCTTGTATCCCCCAGCGCCGAGAACGGTGCTCTGCACATAGTAAGCGCTTAACAAATACTAACTAAGTAATGTAGAGAAGCAGCGTGGCTCACTGGAAAGAGCACGGGCTTTGGAGTCAGGGCTCATGAGTTCGAATCCCGGCTCTGCCACTTGTCGGCTGTGTGACTGTGGGCGAGTCACTTCACTTCTCTGGGCCTCAGTTCCCTCATCTGTCAAATGGGGATTAAGACTGTGAGCCCCACGTGGGACAACCCGATTCCCCTGTGTCTACCCCAGCGCTTAGAACAGTGCTCTGCACCTAGTAAGCGCTTAACAAATACCAACATTATTATTAGTAGTTGTAAGCGCTTAACAAATACCAACATTATTATTAAATACCATTTTTTATTTAAGCACTGGGGTGGATACGAGCAAATCGGGTTGGACACAGTCCCTGTCCCAAGTGGTGTTCACAGTCTCAATCCTCATTTTCCAGATGAGATAACTGAAGCACAGAGAAGTAAAATGACTCGCCTACGGTCACATAGTAGAGCAGAAGCAGGAATAGAACCCATGACCTTCTGACTCCCGGGCCCAGGCTCTGTATCCACTAGGCCATGCTGCTTCCCTTAAGCAGTCAGTAAACACCACAGATTAACAAATTACAAGATGATCAGTTTAGAATCGATCTCACCGAAACAGCGCACATCCAACACTAATTGCTCCCCCATTGATCCATCGATTCAGGACGATGGTGCGTAGTCATTTTGATCCCAGTTTACGATCCGAGAAACTGAGGCACGGGGAAGCCGAGTGATTTGCCCAAGGTCAAGCAGCACGAGGCAGTGTCTTTTCGTGCACCTCGGAGCAGGTGTGGAAATGGCAGGTTAAGAAATCCAGAGACAGAGTCGTAGGGCAGAGACAGAGAGAGAAAGCCCAGCGGAGAGATCTATTCCAATGATTAGCTGCTCACGACATCGGAGCAGTAACTCACTGTAATTAGTCAAGGATAAGATGTGTCAGCCGATCAATCAGTCAAGGAGTATTTACACTATCGTCTATTGCTATTTAACATCTAATGGTACCTGTCGTTTTTATAGGTGTTTTTTTTTCCCAAACAGCGTAAAAAGGTTTCTACAAAATATCATGAGCCGTTCGAGGCTTCCTGAGATGAATTCATCTGTAAATGAATTACATAAGGATGTGACCCGCCTCCTTGGTTTAAGGAGGGCTTCCTCTGCGCAGCATTACTAGAATTATCGATCGACAAGATGGTACAAAACTTACAATTGCGCATTGTAGCATTTTCCTTGCGCTCAATATGAATTTGTCCAATATCTGTTAAACCAATAATATAGAATTCGAAATTCACGCGTAGAACATATTGCTGTAGTGACTACAATAAATTGAATTAGATTTCAGCAGCATAGGATGGAGGCAGCACGGTCTAATGGAAAGAGAAGAGGATTTTGACTCGCTCGTTGTGGGCAGGGAAATGTGACTGCTAATTCTGTTGTTCTGTGTTCTTCCAGGTGCTTAGCACAGTAGTCTACAAAAAGTAAATGCTCAATTAATATCACCATTTGACTGATTGCTTAACTAGCTAGCTTCAAGATTCTTTTATAGTTTTGTTTAAGGTATTTGTAAAGCGCTTACTATGTATCAACTGCATATATTTTCATTACCCTATTTATTTTGTTAATGAGCTGTACATCACCTTGATTCTATTTATTTGCTATTGTTTTCATGAGGTGTTCCTCCCTTTGATTCTATTCATTGCTATTGTTCTCGTCTGTCCGTCTCCCCCGATTAGACCGTAAGCCCGTCAGAGGGCAGGGACCGTCTCTATCGGTTACCGATTTGTCCATTCCAAGCGCTTAGTACAGTGTTCTGCACGTAGTAAGCGCTCAATGAATACTATTGAATGAATGAATCGATCAAACACTATTCTAAGCACTGGGGTAAGTACAAGTTAATTAAGTTGGACACAGTCCCTGTCCTGCGTGGTGTTCACAGTCTAAATAGCAGGTAGAACAGGAATTGAATCTCCACTTCACAGTTGAAGAAACTGAGGCACAGAGAAGCGAAGTGACTTGCCCAGGGACACGCAGCAAGGAATTGGCAGAGCAACTAACAGAGCAGGGATGAGGACCCAGGTCATAATAATAATGTTGGTATTTGTTAAGCGCTTACTATGCGCAGAGCACTGTTCTCAGCGCCGGGGTAGATACAGGGTCATCAGGTCGTCCCACGTGAGGCTCACAGTCTTCATCCCCATTTTAAAGATGAGGGAACTGAGGCTCGGAGAAGTGACGTGACTTGCCCACAGTCACACAGCTGACACGTGGCGGAGCCGGGATTCGAACCCATGACCTCTGACTCCCAAGCCCGGGCTCTTTCCACTGAGCCACGCTGCTTCTCTAAGGTCATCTGACTCCCAGCGCAATGCTCTTTCCACCAGGTCACCCTCATAGATGGGAGAACAAGTATTGAATCCCCACTTTCCAGATGAGTAAACCGAGGCACAGAGAAGTGAAGTAATTTTCTCAAAGTCACACAGCAGGCTAACAGCTGAGCCAGGATTAGAAACTAGTTCCCCTGACTCGCAGGTCTGTGTTCGTTCCACTAGGCCATGTTAACTATCTTGCGGTAATATAGAGATGAGAAGTGTTGAGTAGAAGCAGCGTGGCTCAGTGGAAAGAGCCCGGGCTTAGGAGTCAGAGGTCGTGGGTTCTAATCCCGCCTCCGCCACTTGTCAGCTGTCTGACCTTGGAGAAGTCACTTGACTTCTCGGTGCCTCAGTTACCTCGTCTGTAAAATGGGGATTAAGACTGTGAGCCCCACGTGGGACAACTTGATTACCCTGTGTCTACCCCAGCGCTTAGAACAGTGTACAGCACATAGGAAGCACTTAACAAATAGCAATGTTCTTATTATCATTATTATGAGGAAAGAGCCCAGGCCTGGGAGTCAGAAGGATCTGGGTTCTAATCCCAGCTTCACGATTTATCTGCCGTGTGACCCTGCGCAAGTCACTTGACTTCTCTGCATGTCAGTTTGCTCATCTGAAAAATGGAGATTCATAATCATGATGATTGTGGTGTTTGTTAAGTGCATTGTTCTAAGCGCTGCGGTAGATACAAGCTAATCAGGTGGACACAGTACCTGTCCTATGTGGGGCTCACAGTCTTAATCCCCATTTTACAGATGAGGCAACTGGAGCCCAGAGAAGTGAAGTGACTTGCCCAAGGTCACACAGTAGACAAGCGGCGGAGCCGGGATTAGAACCCATGACCTTCTAACCCCCATCCCACGCTCTAGCCACTCTACAACACTTCTAGCTTTGAGCCCCACGTGGGATATGATCTGTGTCCACTCTGACTAGCTCGTTTCTACATCGGTACAGTGGCCGGCACCTAATAAGCCCTTAAAAAATACCACGGAAAAAAAAAGAAATAGGGGTGGACGTTGAATGAGAATGAGGTCTACGCGTTCCCTGCCGAATCATCTCGCCGAAATAGCAATTCGAAAGTAACCGGAGAAGCTGCAATCTTGCCAATATTAATCATCACGGCCAGGGAGGTGACACCAGACCCGTGGGTAAATGGCGGGTCAGCCTTCCCGGCCTTTACGTCCGCGCTCTCTGACATTTTTTCGAATCCCTAGGTCATCCACGCTGACGGGCTCCCTGTCTGTGGACTCGGCCCGGAGGGGGCTCGTCCTTGCGGACGATCTGTCATTCCGGCCAAATCCGTGACCCGATGAATTAGTTATGCTGTGTGTATGCCGGGGCGGGCGGTTCCATTTGTAATGGTAAATAGGCTGAGAGAGAAGCGTGGAGCATGAGAAAAAAAATGATATCCAACAAATCGAGTCATCCATCAACGTCGGAGAGGCTTGTCTTAGAGAGGGTTGGGAACAGGTGCGGAGGATCGTAGGTGGGAAGAGTCTATGGGGTAGGGAAGCCGAGAAAATCTATTCTTCCTCATTTGAAAAAGAAATCGGCCTCCTTGGGGACGGACGAGGAGGTCGACACCTGAACTGGCCAGTGGAAGGAAGAGCTGGAATCAATCAACGGTAGTAAAAATGATGATGGCATTTGTTAAGCGCTTACTATGTGCCAGGCACTGTTCTAAACCCTGGGGTAGACACAAGATAATTCAATTGGATGCAGTCCCTGCCCCACACAGGGTTCACAGTCTCAATCCCCATTTCGCAGATGAGGGAACTGAGGCGCAGAGAAGTGAGGTGCTTGCCCAAGGTCACACAGCCGACAAGTGGCATGGCCGGAATTAGAACCCACGACCGTCTGACTCCCAGGCCCGTGCTCTGTCCACTAGGCCAGGGGTATTTCTTCAGTGGTTATTCTGTGCAGAGCACTGTACTAAGCGCTCGGGGGAGTACAATACAGCACGGCCTAGAGGATAGAACCCGGGCCTGGAAGTCAGAAGGACCTGGGTTCTAATCCAGGCCCCACCACTTGTCTGTGGGGTGACCTTGAGCAAGTCACTTCATTTCTCAACTGTCTATATCTTCATCACCCTAATTATTTTATTAATGAGCTGTACATCACCTTGATTCTATTTATTTGCTATTGTTTTAATGAGATGTTCATCCCCTCGATTCTATTTACTGCCACTGTTTTTGTCTGTCTGTCTGCCCCGATCAGACTGTAAGCCCATCACAGGGCGGGGACCGTCTCCGTTACCGATCTGTACATTCCAAGCGCTTAGTACAGTGCTCTGCACATAGTAAGCGCTCATAAATATTATTGAATTGAATGAATTCTCTTGGCCTCAGTTCCCTCATCTGTAAAATGGGGAAGAAGTGTGTGAGCCCCACGTGAGACGGCGTGGCTCGGTGGAAAAAGCCCCGGCTTGGGAGTCAGAGGTCATGAGTTCAAATCCCAGCTCTGCCACTTGTCAGCTGTGTGTCTGTGGGCAAGTCACTTCACTGCTCGGTGCCTCAGTTACCTCATCTGTAAAATGGGGATTAAAATTGTGAGCCCCACATGGGACAATCTGATCACCTTGTAACCCCCAGCGCTCAGAACAGTGCTTTGCACATAGTAGGCGCTTAACAAATACCACCATTTATTTTTTTTTTTGGGGGTCCAACCTCATTAACTTAGTACACTCCCTGGCACATAATAAGTGCTTAACAAATATCCTAAAAAAGGATATGGAGGGGGAGGGGGTCTCGGGCCAGAGGGCTTAGATATGACCAAGGGACGAGCAGCGGCATAGAAGAAGGAAGCGAAGCAGTACAGGTTAGTGGCTAAAGCCCGGGCCTGGGAGTCAGAAGGACCTGGGTTCTAATCCTGCCTCTGCCACCTGTCTACTGTGTGACCTAGGGCAAGCCACTTCACTTCTCTGGGCATCAGTTCCCTCAACTCTAATATGGGGATGGAGACTGTGAGCCCCACGTGGGACAAGAACCGTGTCCAGCCAGATCAGCTTGTATTCACCTCAGTGCTTAGAACAGTGCGTGGCACATAGTAAGCGCTTAACAAATACCATTGGCATAATAGACAAAAATCAAGACCCAGAAGTACAATATGTAGGCTAATCTTCGAATAGGGAGTGTGTCTGTTTGCTGTTGAATCGGACTTTCCCAAGTGTTTAGTACAGTGGTCTGCACACAGTAAGCGCTCAATAAATAGGACTGAACGAATGAATGATTAGCAAAGCGTGAGGGCCAAGATGTAGTATCCGTTGGTCACAGCCCACCATACAATAACTCTCGCCTTTCTTCCAAGTCTTATCGAAGGCCCATCTCCTCCGAGAGGCCTTCCCTGACTAAACCCTCCTTTCCTCTTCTCCCACTCCCTTCTGCGTCACCCTGACTTGCCCCTTTTATTCATCCTTCCTCACAACCTCACACCGCTTATGTCCAGAGCTGTAATTCATTCATTAATACTACTGTCTGTCTCCCCCTCTAGACCACAGTTCACTGAGAGCAGGGAATGTGGCTTCTTCCCCGCCGCTTTTAAACATGCCCATATCCCCCTTATTCTAAAAGAACACCCCCTTGACTCCATGGCACCCTCCCGTTACGGCCCCATCTCCCTCCTTCCATTCTTCTCCGGACTCTCCTCCAATTCTCTCCTTGACCCCCTCCGATCTGGATTCCGTCCTCTTAACTCCACAGAAACCGCCCTCTGAGAGGTTAGCGATGATCTCTTCCTTGCCAAATCCAACGGCCTCTACTCCATCCTTATCCTCCTCCACCTCTCAAATGCCGTCGACGCTGTCGACGACCCCTCTTCTCCTGGAAACGTTTCACCGACGCTGTCGTCTCCTGGTTCTCCTCCTAGCTCTCTGGTCGTTTATTCTCAATCCCTTTCGCGGGCTCCTCCTCCGCCTCCCACCCCCTAACTGTGGGGATCCCTCAAGGTTTGGTTCTGGGTCCCCTTCTTTTCTCCCTTTACACCCACTCCCTTGGAAAACTCATTTGCTCACACGGCTTCAACTATCAACTCTCTACTGATGACACCCAAGTCTCCGTCTGCAGCCCTGTCCTCTCTCCCTCTCTATAGGATTGCGTTTCCTCCTGCTTTCAAGACATCTCTACTTCCCATCCCCTCAAACTTAATCTACCTAAGACTGAACTTCCTATCCTCCCACCCGATCCCTGTCCCCTCGCTCACTCTCCCATCACCGTTGAAGGCGCCACCATCCTTCCTGCCTCACGAGCCCACGACCCTGGCATTATCCTTGACTCCTCTCCCTCATCCCACCCACATAGTCAAGCCATCAGTAAATCCTGTCAGTTCTACCTTCATGACACTACCAGAATCCACCCTTTCCTCTCTGTCCAAACTGTTACCGCATTAATGCAAGCACTTCTCCTCTCCCGCCTTGATTATGGTATCAGCCTCTCTGCTGAAACTCCCTGCCTTCCGTCTCTCCGTACTCCATTCTACCGCCCAAATCGTTTTCCTACAGGAACATTCGGGCCATGTCTCCCCACTCCTCAGAAACACCCACCTCCGCAGCAAATAAAAACTCCTCACCGATGGCTTCAAAGCACTTAATCACCTCGCCCCCTCCTACCTCACCTGGCCAACGCTCCCACTCCAACCCAGCCCTCACACTTCGCTCCGCTGATGCCGACCTTGTCCGCATCCCTCCATCTCGGTCTATCTCGCTGCCGATCTCTCGCCCACATCCTACCTCTGGCTTGGAACGCCCTCCGACAAATCCGCCGGACAATTAGCCTGTCCCGCTCCGAAGCCTGACCGAAGGCCCATCTCCTCCAGAAGGCCTCTTAAGGTCGTTACGGGCAGTGAACACGTCCGCTTAGTCTCTTGCGTTGTACTCTCCCAAGCACTTAGTACAGTGTTCTGCACATAATGAGTGCTCAGTTAATGCCGTGGATCGACTGCTCGATTAACTAATGCCACTAGCATAAGAAGCGGTGGTAAACGGACACGACACTTTCACATGACCCAAGTCAGGGAACTTGCGATTCATCTCGTGGTTTTTGGCCAAGAAGTTGGGAGGATTTCATTTCCTTGTTCTTTCCCACGACACCCCCAGGCGCTCACTAGAGAGATGGATACAACTATATTTAAACGGAGAAATGTGATCACGAAGGGTGGCATGACTCGTTAACGGGCTCGGTGATTCTTCACACGCCCTTCTGAAGTCCGTCTCTATATGGGAACGGCTATTAGTAGATCTATTCCATAACAAGACACAGCGTGACCAAGTGGATAGAGCACGGGCCCGGGAGTCAGAGGATCTGGGTTCCGATCCCTGTTCGGCCGCTCGGCCGCTGGGCGACCTTGGGCAAGTCACCTCACTTCTCTGTGCCTCGGTTGCCTCATCTGTAAACCGGGGGTTAAGATCGTGAGCCCCTTGAAGGACATGGATTGGGTCCAATCTGATGAGCTGTATGCAATCTACCTCAGTGCTTAGAACAGTGCCTGGCACCTAGTAAGCCCTTAATGACAACAATGGAAAAAAAAAGAAAACAAAGAAAGATAATAATAATAATAATGTCGGTATTTGTTAAGCGCTTACTATGTGCAGAGCACTGTTCTAAGCGCTGGGGGAGATACAAGGTGATCAGGTTGTCCCACGTGGGGCTCGCAGTCTTCATCCCCATTTGACAGATGAGGTAACTGAGGCACAGAGAAGTGAAGCGACTTGCCCGCAGTCACACAGCTGACAAGCGCCGGAGCGGGGATTCGAACCCCTGACCTCCGACTCGCAAGCCCGGGCTCTTTCCACTGAGCCACAGAAAGAGAGTTGAATTTACAAAACTCGGGCTGCATAGCGGTATTTTGGCAGGCCTTACTTGTGAGCTCACGGTGTCTTCTAAAGCCCCGTGGATAAAGGTGAAAGAATCACGACGTGTAAAAGGTTTTATCAGTGGATCACTCCTTTACGTGTTACAAAATCAAAAACACTTCTAAGTGTCCTGACTTTGAAGCCTGAACTATCGATTTTTCTTCCCCTTGAATGTTGTTTTCAAGCAGGGTGTTGGAGCTTCATTCTTGACGTAAGGGGAAAGATCATTCGGTACTAAATCATTTCGAATGAGTAATAGCAAACTCTAGTGAGAGCTTGAATGTCCACGGCGGCCTACAGAAGCAGCGTGGCTCAGTGGAAAGAGCCCCGGCTTGGGAGTCCGAGGTCATGGGTTCGAATCCCGGCTCCGGCGCTTGTCAGCTGTGTGACAGTGGGCAAGTCGCTTCACTTCTCTGGGCCTCGGTTACGTCATCTGTAAAATGGGGATGAAGACTGTGAGCCTCACGTGGGACAAGCTGATGCCCCTGTATCTCCCCCAGTGCTTAGCACAGTGCTCTGCACCTAGTAAGCGTTTAACAAATACCAACATTATTATAGCGGGCTACTGCAAAATGACGCGCCATCAATCGGGCTAGGCAAATTTGTTCACACTTTTTTGTTAATTTGGTCCCAATTCTATATTGAGTCACTGAACATCACTCCGTTCTTAATGAAGTTTTCCACATCAAACAAACAGGTTTACATCTTTGATTTACAAGCTACAAAGCGTTGTTTTACTTTCTGAGGCACAGTCAGGCATTTTCATCGCACTATTCTTTTTGTTTATCATCAGCAGTTGAGATAGCAGTTTGTTTCTACATCAAGCAAACTCATTTGGTGTGACATTTGAAAGAAATCTACACTTGGGAATCATCCACAACAATTGCCTAATTCAGTATCTAATCTCTGCACAATGATGTTTTCATTTTCGGGGTCTATACTCATTTTAGAGTCATCGGTGGGGTTTGTGCATTTTCCTTTAAAACCACTTAATCATTTCTAGTGAAACAGAGGCTACGCAGTGATCTAGATTTAAAAAAATACAAATAATCAGCAAAGGTTCCAAAAGACGGAGACATTTATAACAGTCCGCCCGGAAATCCGATTTTCAGGGAAGAAAATTTACCTTCCCGCGTATCTTAGAACCTGTAGTCCAAGAAGAATTTAGTGACTAAAACGATTGTTAAGTACTTAGTGCATAGAACAGTGCTTGGCACATAGTAAGCGCTTAACAAATGCCATCAGTATTATTATGGTTCGGCGTAGCTCAGAGGAAAGAGCGCGGGCCAGGGAGTCCGAGGTCATGGGTTCGAATCCCAGCTCTGCCACTTGGCAGCTGGGTGACTGTGGGCGAGTCACTTCACTTCTCTGGGCCCCGGTTCCCTCATCTGTAAAATGGAGAGGGGCTGTGAGCCTCAAGTGGGACGACCTGATGACCCTGTATCTCCCCCAGAGCTTAGAACAGTGCTCAGCACATAATAAGCGCTTAACAAATACCAACATTATTATTACTGTGTCTCTAAGCTGTAAGCTCGACGTGGGCAAGAAACGTGTCTACCAATTCCGTTATATTATACTCTCCTAAACATTCTGTGTGGTGGTGTGCATATAGTAATCACCCAATAAACGTGATTGATTGATGGATTGACTGATTGGATTTCAAGCAGGATGAGAAGCAGCGTGACTTAGTGGCAAGAGCCCGGGCTGGGGAGTCAGAGGTCATGGGTTCTAATCCCGGCTCTGCCACTTATCAGCTGTGTGACTTTGGTCAAGTCACTTCTCTTCTCTGCGACTCAGTTACCTCATCTGGAAAATGGGGATTAAGACGGTGAGCCCCACGTGGCAAAACCTAATTAGCTTGTATCTACCCCAGCACTTAGAACAGTGCTTGGCACATAGTAAGTAACCACTTAAGAAATACCATCATTATTAATTCAAAACATTGAGGAGCAGTGTAGCCTAATGGAAAGAGCGAAAGCCTGGGAATAGTCAGTCGATCGTATTTATTGCGCGCTCACTACGCGCAGGGCAGAATTACTAAGTGGTTGGGGAGGTGCAATATAACGGGCACTTTGCCTGCCCACATAGAGTTTACGGTTTAGAGGGGGAGTCAAAAGCCCTGGGTTCTAATCCTGGCTCTGCACTTGCCTCGAGAAGCAGCGTGGTTCGGTGGAAAGAGCCCGGGCTTTGGAGTCAGGGGTCATGGGTTCGAATCCCGGCTCGGCCACTTGTCAGCTGGGTGACCGTGGGCGAGTCACTTCACTTCTCCGTGCCTCAGTTACCTCATCGGTAAAATGGGGATTAGGACTGTGAGCCCCGCGTGGGACAACCTGATTCCCCTCTGTCTACCCCAGCGCTTAGAACAGTGCTCGGCACAGAGTAAGCGCTTAACCAATACCAACATTCACCGTGTGACCTTGGCAAGTCCTGGAAGGCCACTGGATCCCAGTTTCCTCAGTTAGTCAATCGTGGGTCTTCACCGAACGCCTGCAGCGTTTGTGAGGCTAAAATACGAGCTGTCTGACAGATTCCCTGCCCACAAGGAGCTTATAGTCTAGCGTATAGTCTAGAGGACTCATCTGTAAGATGAAGATTCACTGCTTTTTCTCCCTCCAAAGTAAACCTTGCGCTCCATGTGGGACAGGGACCGTGTCCAACCGGATTAACCGGTATCTACCCCGGTGCTCAATACAGTGCTTGTTACGGAGTGAGCACTTAATAATAATGATAGTGTTGGTGTTTGTTAAGCGCTTACTATGTGCCGAGCGCCGTTCTAAGCGCTGGGGTAGACACAGGGGAATCAGGTTGTCCCACGTGGGGCTCACGGTCTTAATCCCATTTTACAGATGAGGCCACTGAGGCACGGAGAAGTGAAGTGACTTGCCCACAGTCACACAGCTGACAAGTGGCGGAGCCGGGATTCGAACCCGTGACCTCTGACTCCAAAGCCCGGGCTCCTTCCACCGAGCCACGCTGCAAATACCGTCATCGTATTAATTGGGTAGAAGGACAATAATGAATTTGGACATAGTCTCTCTCACCCAGGGAACGGGTGGATGAGAGAGCAAGTTTATCTAAATCTCATCAACCAAACTTAACCCTTGATTTTTCCTCCTGAATGATAATAATAATGATGATGGTATTTTTTAAGCGCTTACTATGTGCAGAGCACTGTTCTAAGCTCTGGGGTAGATACAGGGTCATCAGATTGTCCCACGTGAGGCTCACAGTTAACCCCCATTTTACAGATGAGGTAACGGAGGCCCAGAGAAGTGAAGTGACTTGCCCACAATCCTACAGCTGACAGAGAAGCAGCGTGGCTCAGTGGAGAGAGCCCGGGCTTGGGAGTCAGAGGTCATGGGCTCAGATCCCGACCCTGCCCCTTGTCAGCTGTGTGACTGGGGGCGAGTCACTTCACTTCTCTGGGCCTCAGTTCCCTCATCTGTAAAATGGGGCTGAACACTGTGAGCCTCATGAGGGACAACCTGATTCCCCTGTATCTCCCCCAGCGCTTAGAACAGTGCTCTGCACATAGGAAGCGCTTAACGGACACCAACATCGACGATCTATTATTACTTCAGTGGCAGAGCCGGGATTCGAACCCGTGACCTCTGACTCCTAAATCCTCTCCTCGTCCCACCCGTCTCATCACCCCCATCCTCCGGAAATCAAATCCGTTAACTTGGCTTATCTTCGACTCCTCCCCGTCTGGGATCCCAATTATTCCAAGGATTAAGCCAATATGATCTTTGGCGGGGATTAACCCAAATAGGAGCTCAGAAGATATCAGTTTTCTGGATGAGTGAAAGCATCAGAGCTGGAAACACCATTTCCGGTCTGTAGGCTAGAAAATGAAATGGGATTTGAAGTCAATACATATTCTGGGTGAAAACCGTGTGCTTGGGTATGGTACTAAACCCAGCATGTTACTCTCTGCCATAATCACTACGTGGACAATTCCCAAATCTAATTCTCCTCCCTCTCTGCAGTCTCACATTTCCCCGAGCCTGCAGGATAAACCTGCTTTTTTTCCTGTTTTTTGTGTGATTTTATAAACGCTTACTGTGTGCCGGGCATTGTTTTATACACTGGAGTAGATACAAATTAATCAGGTTGGACACAGTTGGAAGCAGCGTGGCTCAGTGGAAAGAGCCCGGCCTTGGGAGTCAGAGGTCATGGGTTCGAATGCCGGCTCTTCAATTTGGCATCTGTGTGACTGTGGCAAGTCACTTCACTTCTCTGTGGCTCAGTGACCTCATCTGTAAACTGGGGATTCTGACTGTGAGCCTCATGTGGGACAACCTGATTATCTTGTATCTCCCCCAGCGCTTAGAACAGGGCTCTGCACATAGTAAGCGCTTAACAAATACCAACATTATGTCCCACATGCGGCTCACAGTCTTAATCCCCATTTTACAGATGAGGTCACTGAGGAACAGAGAAGTGAAGTGACTTGCCCTAGGTCACCCAGCAGACAAAAGCACGGTCTTGGGAGTTAGAGGTCTTGGGTTCGAATCTCTACGCTGCCACTTGTCAGCTGTGTGACTTGTATCCACCCCAGCTCTTAGAACAGTGTTTGGCAGATAGGAAGAACTTAACAAATACCATTATTATCATTACTATGTGGTGGAGCCAATATTGGAAGCGTCATCCGCCTCTCTAAATTTACCATGTCCAAAACAGAATTCCTCATCTTCCCATCTAAACCTTCTCCACCCGTTGAGTTTTCCGTCACTGAAGGGAAAACCACCGTCTTCCCAGTCTCACAAACCTACAACCCTGACATCATTCTCGCCTCATCTCTCTCCTCCAACTCAAGAACTCAGTCACCAAATCCTGTCGATTTTATCCCAACATCATCGCCAGAATCTACCTCCGCTCCAAGCACTTATAATATCCCCACTGGACTAACGCGACAACCTCCACTCTGACCTCTCTCTATCTAACCTTTCCCATTCATGCAATCATATCTATCGAGCGCTTACTGTGTGCAGAGCACTGTACTAAGCCCTCTCCCCTCCCCAGTCCATCATTCACTCTGCTGCCCGAATCATTTTTCTAAACAATTACCCTGCATACATCTCTCCATGTTAAAGAGAAACTTCTTTAAGACACCTAATAGATAAGCAGTGTTGACTAGTGGATAGCGCATGGGTCTGGAAGTTATTCATTCATTCAATGGTATTTATTGAGCGCTTACTGGGTGCAGAGCACTGGACTAAACGCTTGGAATGGACAATTGGGCAACAGATACAGTCCCTGCCCAATGATGGGCTCACAGTCTATCAGGGGAGGCAGACTGACAAAAACAAGACAACATAATCACGATAAAATAGAATCAAGGGGATGGACACCTCATTAACAAAATAAATAGGGTAATAAAAATATATACCTATGAGCAGTTAGATGGACCTGGATTCTCATCCCAGCTCCTCCACTTGTCTGCCGTATGAGCTCGGGCAAGTCACTTCTCTTCAATATACCTCAGTTAGCTCATCGGTGAAGGGAGTCCAGTCATGAACTATGTCCAACTTGAGTCACTTGTATCTACCTCAGCGTTTAGTACGGTGCCTGGCACATAGTAAGCGCTTAAAAAGTAGCATTGCTGTTACAATTCGTTTTTAATTGAATGATATTTGTTGACAGTTTACTATGTGCCTAGCACCGTTCTAAACACTAGGGTAGATACGAGTTAGTCTGGACACCATTCCTATCCCACATGGGGCTTACATTCTTAATCCCCATTTTCCAGATGAGGGAATTGAGGTCCAGAGAAGTCAAGGTCACACAGCAGTCATGTCACAGATCTGGGATTAGAAACCAATCTTTCTGACTCCCCGGCCTGTGCTCCATCCACTAAGCCGGGCTGTCTCTTAAATTAAGCTCTCTCCTTAACTATCCTCACTGATCTCCTACTTAAGCATTTAATACAGCGCTGTGCGCACAGTAAGCGCTCAACAGACACAATGCATGAATTCCGAAACACCACCCACACGCTACACTATAATGATAATAATCATCTTGGTATTTGTTAAGCGCTTACTATGTGCACAGCACTGTTCTAAATGCTGGGGTAGATACAGGGTCATCAGGTTGTCCCTCGTGAGGCTCACAGTTAATCCCCATTTTACAGATGAGGGAACTGAGACACAGAGAAGTTAAATGACTCGCCCACAGTCACACAGCCGCCAAGTGGCAGAGCCGGGAGTCGAACCCATGACCCCTGACTCCGAAGCCCAGGCTCTTTCCACTGAGCTACGCTGCTTCTCTACTAAAAGCCTACTCTATATCTTATCTCTCCTTCCAGAGAGCCCTTGCCCAGCTCCTCCCTCGGAGCTGGCTCTTCATATCGTGGGTCAGTGGAAAGAGCACGGGCTTTGGAGTCAGGGCTCATGAGTCCGAATCCCAGCTCTGCCACTTGTGGCCGTGTGACTGTGGGCGAGTCACTTCACTTCTCTGTGCCTCAGTTCCCTCATCTGTAAAATGGGGATTAAGACCGTGAGCCCCACGTGGGACAACCTGATTCCCCTATGTCTACCCCAGCGCTTAGGACGGTGCTCGGCACATAGTAAGCGCTTAACAAATACCAACATTATTATTATTATTACTATATCCGACAGCCCATCCCACTCGGCTAACTGACGTACTTATTGGACGCAAACCTTAAGCTCAAAAAGTATGCTGCATTCCTTCCACTTTCACGCCTGTCTCTAAACGGAAATGGCTTTCCACGTCACCAGTTGTCTTCCATTTTGCCCCAAGCCAAGTAGAAATAGTTATATTTTCCCTCATGCTGTTACTGTTTTATCTTTCCTTATGGATCTTTCTGCTCTCGTTACTCGTAGATTGTGAACTGCTTCCCGTCATTTAGTACGGTGCTTTGAACACAGATGGTACTTCATAAATAATAACGTTGGTATTTGTTGGTCTTTGTTAAGCGCTTGCTATGTGCAGAGCACTGTTCTAAGCGCTGGGGTAGGTACAGGGTCGTACCGTGTGAGGCTCACAGTTTTAATCCCCATTTTACAGATGAGGTCACTGAGGCCCAGAGAAGTGAAGTGACTTGCCCACAGTCCCACAGCTGACAAGTGGCGGAGCTGGGATTTGAACCCGTGACCTCTGACTCCCAAGCCTGGGCTCTTTCCTATATATAAAAATACTACATATATATATTAATATAATATTATAATATATAACATTGCATATAATCATATTTATATATATATATATAGGAAGGAGAGAGCTTATTGAGTGTCTTGAAGGAGGTTCTGTTTAATGCGGAGGTACACAAACAACCAGTGGAGTTCCTTGAGTAGGGGAAAGATGTTTGCAGAGTGAATTTTCAGAAAAATGATTCAGGCAGCAGCGTGAAATAGGGTCGGAGAAGGGAGAGTCTGGATGAAAGGAGGTCAGTGAGGAGGCTGAGACATTAGTCAACGCGGCATGTATCTGGCTGTCTTTGTTAAGCGCTTACTATATGTCAAGAACTGCTCTAAGGGATGGGGTGGATACATGTTAATCAGTTTAGACACAGTCCCTAGCTCCCCTGGAGATAGGTGATGTCTAAATAGGAGGGAGAAGGGGAAATACTAGTCATCAGTAAATTGCATTTATTGAGCTCTTCCTGTGTGGTTTAAAGCCGATGGTAAGGAGTTTCTGTTTGATAATAACAATAACTGTGGTATTTGTTAAGCGTTTGTTATGTGTCATTCACTATACCAAACGTCGGGGTGGATCCAAGCGGATCGGGTTGGACACAGTCCCTCTTCCACGTGGGGCTCGTAATCTCAATCCCCATTTTCCGGATGAGGTGACCGAGGTCGAGAGAAGTGAACTGATTAGAATCTAAGATCTTCTGACTCCCAGGCCCGTCCTCTATCCTCTACACCACGCCGCTTCAAGGAGGACGGGCAACCACTGCTGGTTCTTGAGGAGTGGGAAACCGTGTGAAACAGCGTAGCCAGTGGTAGGAAAGAGCTCAAACAATACCAGTGGGGAATGATGATGATGATGGTGATGATGATATTGGTTAAGTACTTACTACATGCCAAGCGCCGTTCTAAGCGCTGGGGTAGACACAAGGCAATCAGGTTGTCCCACTGGGGGCTCACAGTCTTAATCCCCATTTTGCAGATGAGGGAGCTGAGATGCAGAGAATAATAATAATGATTATGGTATTTGTTAAGCGCTTACTATGTGCCAAGCACTGGGGTAGAGACAAGGTAATCGGGTTGTCCCACGTGGGGCTCACTGTCTTAATCCCCATTTTACAGATGAGGGAACTAGGAAGCTCAGAGAAGGGAAGTGGCTTGCCCAAGGTCACCCAGCAGACAAGTGGCAGAATCGGGATTAGAACCCACGACCTCTGACTCCCAGGCCCGTGCTCTTGCCACTAAGCCAGGCTGCTCCCAAGACCCCGAGACTCCGAGACAGTGAGTCCCACGTGGGGCAGGGATTGGATCCCACTCTATTTGCTCGTACCTACCCCAGTGTTTAGTACAGTGCCGGGCGCGTAGTAAGCAGCACGGTACAGCAGAGAGAGCACAGGTCTGGGAGTCAGGGTTCTAATCCCGGCTCCACCATTTGTCTGCCGTGTGACCTTGGGAAAGTCACTTAACTTCTCTGTGCCTCATTTACCTCATCTATGAAAAATGGGGAGTGAGTGTGAGCCCCATGTGGGACAGGGACTGTGTCCAACTTGATTGACTTGGATCTACTCCCGCACTCAGAACAGTGCTTGGCACATTGTAAGTGCTTAATAAGTACACGATTATTATCATTATTATTAAGTGCTTAAATACCATCATTATTATCGTTATTAGAATTTTCATTCAACCCTTTTAGGGGTTCTTTCTTAGTAACCCTGACCCAACATTGTCTATCTTAATTTTTTTCCAACACTTTAGAGAATTCCTCAGTAACGGTAATCCTCCTCGATGAACCTACTCAAAGTCTAAATGTAGAAACATCTGAGACAATTTCATCACGCCAACTTGTGCATTGAATAAAGGCAATTTTTTGTTGTCGTTGTTCTAAATTTAGCCCTTCAAGGGTGGCTGAAAAGAATCGTAACAGCAGAGGTTCCCCTGGGAACCTCCCGATGCCACGGATTTGTGTCTTCTGGGATGTCTTTGTCTACAGTGACGACAGTTATTGGGAAACACGTTCTGTTAAGGACGGAGGAGGGAGGGAAGAAAGGTCAAGACGCCGGAGTAATTAACTGACCCGGAGATTATGAGAACAGGGCGCCTAATGGCCGCAGCAACCACTGAAGCGGAACCCTAACTGGACAACATCTGACGGGAATGTACGCCACCTGTAATTAAGCGGGACCTGATGAGTTTGTGAAAAGCATTTCCCATTCAGAGCAGAAGAAGAGCCAGAACAATTTCACACACCGATTCCCTTCCGGCAGCTGGATTTAACTGTCCCGCGTCAGGACGTTAGGGCCCTTTACAGTGACCCCGAAATCCCAGGAGGAGCTCCTAAGGCTAGATCCTTGACCAGATTTTCAGTTTTCACCGGTAATTATTCTATCCGAGGTGGGGCTCAAAGAGTTCTCTTCAGAGATGGAAAAATCAATCGAAAGTGGGTTTCTTCAACCTCTGTTTCCGATGTTGACGGTTTCCAAAATTAGGATGGGGTGAGCGTTTTATGTCGATCATAAAACAATTCTTAAATATTTAGAAGTGATACTGGCAAGCAAAACCTAGATATCCAACTGTAGAGTATGTTTCGAGGCAATCCATTGGATCCTGGAGCACTCCTAGGATTTCTAAAATAGCAGCCTTGTGTTCTCTCCTGGGGAGAGCTTCCCAGCAGAAATCAATCAATCGATCAATCAGCGATATTCATTGAGCACTTACTGTGTGCAGAGCACTGTACTAAGCGCTTGGGAAGTACAGTGAAACAAAGTTGGTAGACACAATCCCTGCTCACGAGTTTACAGTCTAGAGGGAGCCCCCTTTCCCTCCGCTCCTCCCCCTCTCCCTTCCCTCCCCTCAGCACTGTGCTCGTTTGTCTATATTTTTATTCCCCTATTAATTTTGTTAATGAGGTGTCCATCCCCTTGATTCTATTTATCGTGATGATGTTGTCTTGTTTTTGTCCGTCCGTCTCCCCCGGTTAGTCTGTGAGCCCGTCTTAGGGCAGGGATTGTCCCTGTTGCCGAACTGTCCATTCCAAGAGCTTAGTACAGTGTTCCGCACACAGTAAGCGCTCCATAAATACTACTGAATGAATGAATGAAAGTCCTCACAGGCAAAAAGAGAAGCAGCGTGGCTCAGTGGAAAGAGCCCGGGCTTTGGAGTCGGAGGGCATGGGTTCGAATCCCGGCTCGGCCGCTTGTCAGCCGTGTGACTTTGGGCAAGTCACTTAACTTCTCCGTGCCTCGGTTACCTCATCTGTAAAATGGGGATTAAGACTGTGAGCCCCGCGTGGAACAACCTGATTCCCTTGTGTCTACCCCAGCGCTTAGAACAGTGCTCGGCATATAGTGAGCGCTTAACAAATACCAACATTATTATTATTATTATTATTAAAAATGGTTCCTTGGTGGTTTTTCAAATGACTTCATCAACTACACACGCGTGAAAAGACCGTCCACAAACACTTTAGAAGACTATGTGCCTGTCAGTCGCCCCTTTTTGGACAACTGCTAACTGTGGTTGAGGAACTAAGAAAACTCTGTGACTCCCAAAGCTTCGGCACACGATTCCAGACACTTCTGGGTCAATCAATCAACGAGATTTGTTGAGCACTGTACTAAACCCTTGGGAGAGCACCACAGAAAGTGGGTAGACCTGTTTCCTACCAACAGTGAATACCCTGTTGAGAGCCCACCAGATGCCCACCAGATACATCCACCATAGGCATGAGATAAGACCTTTAAAGACATATCTGTTCCATGAGAATTGTGGTATTTGTTAAGCACCTCCTGTCGCCCAGTACTGTACTAAGCACTTGGATTGAGATACAATAATGTCAGACCCAGTCCTTGTCTCCCATGGAGCTTACAGTCTAGGTAAGACGGAGAACAAGTATTGAATCCCCATTTTACAGAGGGGGAAACCGAGGCCCAGAGAAGTGAACTGACTTGCCCAGGGTCCTACAGCAGGCAAAGGGCAGAGCTGGAATTCGAACCCAGGTGCCGCCACTCCCAAGCCTGGGTTCTTTCTACCGGGCCACATCGCTTCCCTTTTAAAATTGTGGTATTTGTTAAGCGCTTACTATGTGCAAAGCACGGTTCTAAGCGCTGGGGGATACGAGGCGAACGGGTTGTCCCACGTGGGGCTCACAGTTTTAATCCCCATTTGACAGATGAGGTAACTGAGGCACAGACAATAATAATGTTGGTATTTGTTAAGCGCTTACTATGGGCCGAGCACCTAATAAATACCAACCTTATTATAAATAAATGTTACAGACATGTACCTCCAGCACTGTGGGGCTGGAGGCAGGCTGGAGAATAAAGAGAGCAAGTCAAGAGTGATACAGAAGGGTGTGAGAAAAGAGGGTTTAATCAGAGAAGGCCTCAATCGATCAATCGGGCATATCGAGCGCTCACTGTGTGTGCGGAGCACTGTACCAAATGCTTGGAAGGGTATAACACAGCGGTGTTCTCCGTGATTTCTGACTATAGCCTCACCCTTCCCTCCTCTGTTGCTAATTTACAGTGCTTTGCACACAGTAAGCGCTCAACGAATACCATCATCACCATCATACTCACTGTATTCACTCATTCTTTCGGTCGGATTTACTGAGCGCTTACCGCGTGCAGAGCACTGTACTAAGCAGTTGGGAGAGGACAATTGAGCGATAAATAAAGACATTCCCTGCCCACAGTGAGCTCACGGTCTAGAGAGGGAGATGGACATTAATGTGTATAAATAAGTAAATAAATGACAGACGTATACAGCGTGGTTTAGTGGAAAGGGCAGGGGCTTGGGAGTCAGAGGTCGTGGGTTCGAATCCCGGCTCCGTCACTTGGGCAAGTCACTTCACTTCTCTGGGCCTCAGTTATCTGTAAAAATGGGGATTAAGAAACGTGAGCCCCGCGTGGAACAATCTATCCTGTATCTACCCCAGCGCTCAGAACAGTGCTCTGCACATAGTAAGCGCTCAACCAATACCATGATCATTATTACCTAAGTGCCGTGGGGCTGGGAGGGGGGATGAATGAAGGGAGCGATTTAGGGTGATGCAGAAGGGAGGGGGAGAAGAGGAGAGGAGGGTGCAGTCAGGGAAGGCTTCTGGGAGGAGGGGGGGCCTTCGATAAGGCTTTGAAGGAGGGGAGAGTCATCATCTCTCGGGTTTGAGGAGGGACGGTGTACCTCGATCTCCTTTAAGACAGCAGGGGCTCTAGTCCGACGACCGAGATTCCAGTCCCGGCTCGGCCACTGGCCCGCTGTATGACCTTGGGTGAGTCACTCCACCTCTGTGAGCCTCGGTTTCCTCACCTGTAACATGGGGGAAATGTAAATAATCCCTAGGGGGGAGGTCATGAGGCTAAAACTCACGTGAAAGACGGGAAAGTGCTCGGGAAAAGAAAAGCCTCACATTTGGCTCGAGGTATTATTTTTACTACCGCGTCACCTTGGCCAAGGTGCTTGGTCCCTCTCGGCTTCACTTCTTTATCCGTAAAGTGGGAATATTACCGACGTTCTACCTTCAAGGCGTGTGGCGTGGCGAGGAATTCAGAATGGGGATGTAAATGCATCAGTGCCTCCCCGAGTGCAAGTTAGATAACTTCGGAAGCGCCATTAACTTTCAGGGAACCGAGGGAGAAGTTTTCAGCAACGACAGAAGGACCCACGGGGAGGGGGATTTCGAAGTGGCAGGAATCGCAAAACGGCAGCCGACTTCTAGCCGGGCTCACCCTGAGGAGCGAGAGGGAGATTCCGGGACACCGGACACAAAGCAAAGAAGGTGGAACAGCGGACCACGTGAAAAGCGGCGTGGCCTAGTGGAGAAAGTAGAGTCACGAAGACTCGGGTCTTAATTCCGCCTCTGCCTCTTGTCTGCCGTGTGACCTTGGGCATGTCATTTCACTACTCTGAGACTCAGTTCTCTCTTCTGGAAATAGGGGATTCAGTCTGTAAGTCCTTTGTGCGAAATGGACTTTGTCCAACCTCATTAGCTTGTATCTCACCCAGAGCTAATTAACCCAGTCCCTGACACAGAGCAGGTGCTCGGTAAATACCGTTTAAAAAAACAAACGGCCACGATTTGAAAAGCTAGTCTGGGGCGAGTATCAATTAGCAACTCTACCGCATGGACTTGTACTCTCCCTAGCGCTTATCAAAGTGTTCTACAGGCAGTAAGAGCTCATCTGCCCGGCTCATCTTCCCGCAGAAAGGCTCTGGGCCCGTCACTCCCCTCCTTGAAAACCTCCAGTGGTTGCCCATCGACCTCTGCCTGAACAAAAACTTCTCACTCTAGGCTTCCATCCTCTTGCCCCCTCCTACCTCTCCTCCCTTTCCACCGGCCACCCCGCACGCTCCGCTCCTCCGCCGCCCACCTCCTCGCCGTCCCCCGGTCTCGCCCGTCCCGCCGTCGACCCCCGGGTCACGTCCTCCCGCGGTCCCGGAAGGCCCTCCCTCCTCACCTCCGCCAAACTCACTCTCTCCCCCTCTTCAAAGCCCTACTGAGAGGTCACCTCCTCCGGGAGGCCTTCCCACACTGAGCTTCCCCTTTTCCTTCTGCTCCCTCTACGCCCCCCTTCACCTCTCCCAGCGGGGCTCAGTGGAAAGAGCCCGGGCTTTGGAGTCAGAGGTCATGGGTTCGAATCCCGGCTCGGCCACTTGTCAGCTGCGGGACTTTGGGCGAGTCACTTCGCTTCTCGGTGCCTCAGTTCCCTCCTCTGTAAAATGGGGATGAAGACTGTGAGCCCCACGTGGGACGACCTGATTCCCCTGTGTCTACCCCAGCGCTTAGAACAGTGCTCGGCACATAGTAAGCGCTTAACAGATACTAACATTATTATCATTATTATTACTCTCCGCAGTTGAGCCCCCTTTCCCCCTGCTCCTCCCCCTCTCCCTTCCCCTCCCCTCAGCACATGAACCCATTTGCTCATTTGTATATATCTTTATTACCCTCTTTATTATTTAATGAGATGTCCATCCCCTTGATTCTATTCATTGCTATTGTTTTTGTCCGTCCGTCTCCCCCGATTAGACTGTGAGCCCGTCGATGGGCAGGGATTGTCTCTGTTGCCCAATTGTCCATTCCAAGCGCTTAGCACAGTGCTCTGCACATGGTAAGCGCTCAATAAATACTACTGAATGAATGAATGAATGAAAGTACAATAGAGTACAATAGAACGCTAAAGCAAAAACGTATCCTGCCCACATCGAGCATACGATGTATAGGAATAATAAGAATAATGATGCTATTTCTTACGTGCTTATTCGGTGCCAAGCTCTGTTCTAAGCACTGGGGTAGATGCAAGGTAATCAAGGTTGTCCCACGTGGGGCTCACAGTCTTCACCCCCATTTTCCAGAAGAGGTCACCGAGGCACAGAGAAGTGAAGTGACTTGCCCAAAGTCAAACAGCCGACAAGTGGCAGAGCCGGGATAAGAACCCACGACCTCTGACTCCCAAGCCCGGGCTCTTTCCACTAAGCCTTGCGTGAAGTCTACTATACTCCCTTTGGACCCGTTCCCGAATCTCCAGCATTTAATCAATCAGTCGTATTTATTGAGCGCTTACTCTGTGTAGAAATCCCGGCTCTGCCACTTGTCAGCTGTGTGACTGTGGGCAAGTCACTTAACTTCTCTGGGCCTCAGTGACCTCATCTGTAAAATGGAGATTAACTGTGAGCCTCACGTGGGACAACCTGATGACCCTGCATCTCTCCCAGTGCTTAGAACAGTGCTCTGCACATAGTAAGCGCTTAACAAATACCAACATTATTATTATTATTAATAATAAACACTTGGGAGAGCTCAATAGATCACAGATGGTAGACCCATTCCCTGCCTAGAAGGGGCATAAAGTCCAGAGGGCTGCATTTAAGTGTTTCTGGTAGTTATTTATTCCTATTTATTTATTCATTTATAATAAAGTCTGTCTTTCCCTCTAGACTTTGAGCTCACTGTAGGCAGCAATGTTTCCTTTTGTTGTTTTACTGTATTCTAGATAGAGACAGTCCCTGTGCAGTAAAACACCTGACTAACATGGGCCCAAATATATTCTTGAATACATTTCTAGAAGCAGCATGGCTCAGTGGAAAGAGCCTGGGCTTGGGAGTCAGAGGTCATGGGTTCGACTCCCGACTCCGCTACTTGTCAGCTGTGAGACTGCGGGCAAGTCACTTCACTTCTCTGGGCCTCAGTCCCCTCATCTGTAAAATGGGGATGAAGACTGTGACCCTCACGTGGGACAACCTGATGACCCTGTATCTCCCCCAGCGCTTAGAACAGCGCTCCGCACATAGTAAGCGCTTAACAAATACCAACATTATTATTATTGTTATCAGAACTGGCGATTCCCGATAATTTGAACATGTGGACCCCGACCGGAACGATTTTCCGATGCTTGTTTTTCCCGAGTTGCTGAGTTTTCCCCCGAATCCCTTTTGAAGACTCCTAATGGAACTGGAGTTCGAGCTATTTTTACGTGTATTTATTACGCCGATTTTTAATGACAGTCTTAAACTTCAATCATCAAACCTTGTGTTTTAATTGTCATTAGCATTTAGATTGGGGTAGCTTTATAGCCACCAGTCAATATTAATTTACTGTCCTTGCCTCCTGAAAAATAGTGCATGTGCAACCCTGTTAAAAATGAATGTGTTTTAAAGTAAATTTCCAGTTCAGTTTTATGTTCTAATTATTCTTCAGTATATGGAATGATTACGACGTCGCGTTCCGCATATTTTCCTCTACCCGAAAGTAGTTTTAGAGGGGCATAATCCGAGTATATTATACCCATTATGCGAAGCTATAACTAAAATTATACAAAAATTCTGGTTATTAATAAAATCGCATTGCTTCTCATAGCGTATTTATAGCTCTTCCCCAGATCGGGTAAAATTAACCATAGCGAGGCCGTGGACGGTAATGAGAGGAAATCGATTTTTGATTCTTTCAGTGGAGGCGATGAAGAGGGTTTCATTGAACTTGCACTAAAAGGTCCAAAACAATTTCTGACGGAATGAACGGAGCGTGAACCCGTTTGAGTATCGCTCCAGGAGGCAGGTGCCCGTCCTTCTCTAGCACTGCATTCGTAGGGATCGTCTCTCTTTAATGCTGTATTCTACTCTTCAAGCGCTTAGTACAGAGTCTGCCCCCAGTATGTGCCCAGTAAATACGATTGAGTGAATAAATGGATTTTCAAAATGGTGGAAAGAGCCCAGCCTGGGAGTCAGAGGACCTGGGTTCTAATTCCGGCTCAGGCATTCGCCTGCTGTTGTGATCTTGGGCAACTTCACTATTTCTTTTTAATTGTTTTTCTTAAAGGTTTGCTATGCACCAGGCACTGTGCTAAACGCTGGGGTAGACCCAATCTAATCAGGTTGGACACAGTTTCTGTCCCATGTGGGGCTCACCCACTTAATCCCCATTTTACAGATGAGGGAACTGAGGTCCAGAGACGTGAAGTGCCACGGGATAGAGGGAGGGCTTATTTAGGATAGGGGAGATATGAGAATGTTGGAAAGCAGCGAAGAAGGAGCTATTGGAGAGTAAGAGCCTGAAGATGATGTCAGAGAGAGAAAATAGGATGGGATAAATGTTTTTAATCCTTGTCTTCAACACATTGACATTCTATATCTGAGGAGACAGAAAATAAAATAAAATTACAGGTAGGAGGAAAATGGGCATTTAGAGGACTTCATTCAATTTTATTTACTGAGTCTGTAAAAAAAAACCAAATTCATTCAATAGTATTTATTGAGCGCTTACTATGTGCAGAGCACTGTACTAAGCGCTTGGAACGAACAAGTCGGCAACAGATAGAGACGGTCCCTGCCGTCTGACGGGCTCACGGTCTGATCGGGGGAGACGGACGGACGAGGACGATGGCGATAAATAGAGTCGAGGGGAAGAACATCTCGTAAAAAAACCAAATCACACCTTGACCCATCAATCGGTTGATGAGTTGTATCTGGGGGGGGTGTTTACTCTGTGTAGAACACTGTACTAAGCACTTGGGTCAGTATACTCTAACAATAAATGAGAAGCAGGGTGGCTTGGTGGAAAGAGCACGGGTTTGGGAGTCAGAGGATGTGGGTTCTAAATCCTGCTCTGCCACATGCCTGCTGTGTAACCTTGGGCACACCACTTAACTTCACCCTGCCTGAGTTCCTTCATCTGTAAAATGGAGATAATAATAATGTTGGTCTTTGTTAAGTGCTTACTATGTGCAGAGCACTGTTCTAAGCGCTGGGGTAGATACAGGGTCATCAGATTGTCCCACGTGAGGCTCACAGTCAATCCCCATTTTACAGATGAGGTAACTGAGGCCCAGAGAAGTGAAGGGACTCGCCCACAGTCACACAGCTGACAAGGGGCAGAGCCGGGATTCGAACCCATGACCTCTGACTCCCAAGCCCGGGCTCTTTCCACTGAGCCACGCTGCTTCTGTGAGGCCCATGCGGGACAACCTGATTACCTTCTATCTACCGCAGCGCTTAGAACAGTGCTTGGCACATAGGAAGGGCTTACAAATACCATCGTTATTATTTTCATAAACAGAAACATCCCCCGCTCACAACGACCTAGACCGTGAGCCCGTTGTTGGGTAGGGATTGTCTCTTTCTGTTCCCGAATTGTACTTTCCAAGTGCTTCGTACGGTGCTCTGCACACAGTTAGCGCTCAATAAATACGCTTGAATGAATGAATGGCCTTAAACTGTATAAATATGCCTTTGGTGTCTCCACCCACAGATTATTCAAGATACTTCAGTCCTCCAGTTGATTTAGTATTCCAGAAACTTTCAAAGTGGATTTTTGATGCAGGATGAGAAAGCCGCAGGAAAAAGAAATATAATAATGTTGGTATTTGTTAAGCGCTGACTATGTGCAGAGCGCTGTTCTAAGCGCTGGGGTAGACACAGGGGAATCAGGTCGTCCCACGTGGGGCTCGCAGTCTTCATCCCCATTTTCCAGATGAGGGAACTGAGGCCCAGAGGAGTGAAGTGACTCGCCCACCGTCACCCAGCTGACAAGTGGCCGAGCCGGCATTCGAACCCATGACCTCTGACTCCAAAGCCCGGGCTCTTTCCACTGAGCCACGCTGCTTCTCTATGTTATATGTGTTATTTGCTCTCCGATAACTGATGCTTATGGCTGAGTTAGCAAATGAGGAGTCCGTGAGGAAGAATCGGTGCAGCGAAGGGTCCGGCAACTTTCCCTGACAAATAGGAAACAACATCTGTCCCGGAGCAGCCAAGCCGGAAAGCCAATCCTATCTACCCGTGAGGGAGAAACTTGTTTTCTTTACGTTCCAGTCAATCCAAGGCTTTTAAGGAATAGACTCCTTGGTTGTACCTGTATAAAGCACAGATATTTTATTGAGGACCAGCCTCTCCCTCCCCAGGGCTAACACTATTTCTTCCTAAAATAACTCCGGAAAAATGCGACGCAGACATAAAGGCTCCCAAGGCTTTGAACCCAAATTATCATCCGGTCCCCTCAGAATTTCCTTCTAGGCGGGAAGGAGTGTGGTGTAGCGGATAGAGCCCGGGGCCTGGGAGTCGGACGGTCATGGGTTCTGATCCCCCGCTCTGCCCCTTGTCCGCTGTGTGACCTGGGGCAAATCACTTCACTTCTCTGGGCCTCGGTTAGCTCATCTGGAAAATGGAGACTGAGACTGTGAGTCCCATGTGGAAGGAGGGACTGTGCCCAACCCGATTGGCTTGTATTCAGCCCAGCGCTTAGTATGAGAAGCAGCGTGGCCCAGTGGAAAGAGCCCGGGCTTGGGAGTTAGAGGTCGTGGGTTCTAATGCCGACTCCACCGCTTGACAGCTGGGTGACTCTGGGCAAGTCACTTTACTTCTCTGGGCCTCAGATACCTCAACTGTAAAATGGGATGAAGACTGTGAGCCCCACCTGGGACAACCTGATTACCTTGTATCTACCCCAGCATTTAGAACTGCGCTGGGCACTTAATAAACGATTAATAAATGTCATCATTATTATTATCATTATTACAGTGCCTGACACATAGTAAGCACTTAACAAATACCATAATCTCTCTGATCGCCCTTGCTCCCGTCTCTCCCCGCTCCAGTCTATTCTTCACTCCGCCGCCCGGTTCATCTTCCCGCAGAAAGGCTCTGGGCCCGTCACTCCCCTTCTTAAAAACCTCCAGTGGTTGCCCATCGACCTCCGCACGAAACAAAAACTCCTCACTCTAGGCTTCGAGGCCCTCCGTCCCCTCGCCCCTTCCCACCTCTCCTCCCTCCTCTCTTTCCACCGCCCACCCCGCACGCTCCGCTCCTCCGCCGCCCACCTCCTCGCCGTCCCTCGGTCTCGCCCGTCCCGCCGTCGACCCCCGGGCCGCGTCCTCCCGCGGTCCCGGGAGGCCCTCCCTCCTCACCTCCGCCAAACTCACTCTCTTCCCCTCTTCAAAGCCCTACTTGGAGCTCACCTCCTCCTAGAGGCCTTCCCACACTGAGCTTCCCCTTTTCCCTCTGCTCCCTCTGCTCCCCCTCTACCCTCCCTTCACCTCCCCTCAGCTAAGCCCCCTTTCCCCCCGTTTCCCTCTGCTCCTCCCCCTCTCCCTTCCCCTCCCCTCAGCCCTGTGCTCGGCCGCTCAATTGTATATATTTTCATTACTCTATTTATTTTGTTAATGAGATGTTCATCCCCTTGATTCTATTTATCGCTATTGTTTTTGTCTGTCCGTCTCCCCCGATTAGACCGTCAGCCCGTCAGTGGGCAGGGATCGTCTCTATCTGTTGCCGATTTGTCCATTCCAAGAGCTTAGTCCAGTGCTCTGCACATAGTAAGTGCTCAATAAATACTATTGAATGAATGAATGAATAATCGTTATTATTATTATTGTTCTCAGTGCCTCAGATATCTCATCTGTAAAATGGGGATTGAGACTGTGAGCCCCATGTGGGACAGGGACTGTGTCCAACCTGATCGGCTTATATCCACATCAGCGCTTAGTACAGTTCCTCACACATAGTAAGCGCTTAACAAATACCACAATTATCATTATAATCACATATGAACACAGGAGAGTTCAACTTCCAAGGATTGAGAGCAGCCTTCCATTCTACTTCAGTCTTTTTTTTCCCTTACCTTAGCCTTTTTTCATGGTATTTGTTAAGCACTTACTATGCGCCAGGCACTGTACTAAGCACTGGTTAATATGTAAGTACTGATGTACTAGTGAAAAGACTGGGGCCTCAGTTCTCTCATCTGTAAAATGGGGATTTGATAGCTCTTCTCCCTCCTTCTTAGACATGAGCCCCATGGGGGCCAGGGACTGTGTCCAATCTGTTCTGTTGCCGATTTGTCCATTCCAGGCGCTTAGTACAGTGCTCTGCACATAGTAAGTGCTCAATAAATACTATTGAATGAATGAATGATTAACTTCTATCTAGCCCAGCACATAAAACTGTCCTTGAACATATAGTGAGCACTCAACAAATACCATAATGATCACCATCATCACAATTGACACAGAGTAAGCTCTTAACAAATAACCAAAAACAAAAAATAGTAATAATCATCATTATTCATAGTTATTGATGCACATATTTCTATGGGAAACAGCGTTGCTTAGTGGATAGAGCATGGGCGTGGGAGTCGGAATGACCTGTGTTCTAATCCCAGCGTGGCTCAGTGGAAAAGAGCCTGGGTTTCGGAGTCAGAGGTCATGGGTTCGACTCCCGGCTCTGCCCCTTGTCAGCTGTGTGACTGTGGGCGAGTCACTTCACTTCTCTGGGCCTCAGTTCCCTCATCTGTAAAATGGGGATTACCTGTGAGCCTCACGTGGGACGACCTGATGACCCTGTATCTCCCCCAGCGCTTAGAACAGTGCTCTGCACGTAGTAAGCGCTTAACAAATGCCAACATTATTAATCCCAGTTCTGCCACTTGTCTGCTGTGTGGCCTTGAGCAAGTCACTTCCCCTCTCTGGGCCTCAATTACCTCATCTGTAAAATGAGGATTAAGACTGTGAGTCCTATGTGAGACAGGGTCTGTGTCCTACCTGATTACCTTGTGTCTGTTGCAGCGTTTAGTACAGTTCATTCATTCATACATTGAATCGTATTTACTATGTGCAGAGTGCTGGGAAAAGTACATCAAACAGACACATTCGGTGCCCACAACGCGTTTATGGTCAAGAGAGGGGGAGACACACGAATACAAATAAATTATAGATACGTACATAAGTGCCGTGGGGCTGGGACGAGGCGGGGGGGGGGGGGGAACAAAGGGAACACGTCAGGGTGAAGCAGAAGGGAGTGGGAGAGGAGGAAAAGGGGGTGTGGGAAGGTCTCTTAGAAGAGATGAGCCTTCAATAAACCTTTGGAGGAGGTGAGAGTCAATGTGTGTGGATTAGGGGGGTCGGCGGCGAGACAGACGAGACGGAGGCCCGAGGAGAATGTTAGCGACACCAGAAGAGCTGAGTGTGTGGGCTGGGTTGTTGAATGAGAGAAGCAAGGTGCGGTAGGAGGGGACCGTAACTGTATATCATTCCTGCCAAACAAATGGATTTTGGAGCAAATTAAACCAAAGTGGTCTTTGGAAGGCCAAAAGACTTGACTTAGATGAGCGTATTTTGGACACATCGTCGGGAGGACTGATACTCTGGAGAAGACACTAATGCTAGGAAGAGTCCAGGGAAAACGCGGAAGAGGCGGACCGGCGGCTAGATGGATAGAGAACATAACAACGATAACGGGAGAGCCGTTAGAAAGGTTGCGGGTCACGGCAGAGGACGGGACGGGCTGGAGAAAATATATCCGTGGAGTCGCTATGAATCAGAAACGGCTTGACAGCCCTTATCAATAATAATATTATTCCGCGTCTCCCACTCTAGGCCATACTCACTGCGGGCCGGGAATGTGACTGTTTTATTGCTATATTGTACTCTCCCAAGCATTAGTATAGTGCTCTGCACACAGTAAGTGCTCAATATATCAATGATTAACTGATTGATTGACTGACTGTGAGCCCCATGTGGAACAAAGACTATGTCCAACCCGATTAGCTTATATCTACCTCAGTACTTAGTGCCTGGAGCATAGTAAGCACTTACCAAATACCATAAAAAATATTACATAGCGGACAAGTGACGGACTCAGGATCAGAACCCAGGTCCTCCGACTCCCGGGCCTATGCGATTTCCCGTTGGCCACGCTGATTCTCACGACTCCTTGTGTTTCTAAAGTTAGTACAGTGCTTTGCACACAAGAAGCGCTCAACAAATCCACTCGAATGGAATGAAAAGCTCTTTCATTGAAATCTGGATCCGCACCTCACAGCTCACAATCGACCGGTGGTATTTATTGAGCGCTTTCTATGTGCGGACCACTGTACTGAGTCCTGGGGAGAGTACAACAGAACAATCTAAAAGAGCTGGTGGACTGTAAGCCCGTCAGAGGGCAGGGACTGTCTCTATCTGTTGCCGATTTGTCCATTCCAAGCGCTTAGTACAGTGCTCTGCACATAGTAAGCGCTCAATAAATACTATTGAATGAATGAATAACTTCATACCTTCACTCTTCCCTATCCCTAGTTGACCATCACCAACCCGATGTTGGATTTTGTTATCCCTTAGTCAGAGCGCTGCTCTCCTCCGATCCAGACCCACAGGCGTTTTGAGAATCGGCTTTGATGACCAAGGTTCCAATCTGGAGCAGCGAAATAGAGAAGCGAAAGGCCTGAACATTATCGATTGTTCCACGAAATGTGCAAAATGGGTTGGAACATATTTCCCTTCTGGGAACCTCCCGGCTGCTCTGCTGTTAGGTGAAAAACCCGTCGCTTTCGATTCAATAATGAGGTAAATTTTCCAGCGTTTGTCCGGGTTTTAACCGCTTCGAGATTTTATAATTAAATCGCACTGTTAGAAAAACTAGCTCTCTTGAGGGTTTGAGTTCATCAGAAAATGCAAGCACTCAAATCATACTTACTGGACACCTAACGAGTGTTGAGCACTGTCTGAAATAAACGGAAGAGTTAGTAGGCTGATTATCTCCAACCTCAAGGAGCTACCGTGTGCCGATCACTGTACTGAGCACTTGGGAGAGAAGAATAGTCGATAGACACCATCCTTGGCCTTAAGGTGCTCATATTCTACAATGTGCAGAGCACTCCGCTAAGTGTTTGTGAGAGTTACTAGACACGATCGCTGCCCTCGAGAAGTGTACGACAGGGTTAGAAGAAATTATCCCTGTCCTCATGGAGCTAACGTATGATCTGGGGGAAGCGGCACGGCGTAGGGGTTAGCTACTTGCCAAGCGCTTAGTAGAGTGGAAGCAGCGTGGCTCAGTGGAAAGAGCCCGGGCTTGGGAGTCGGAGGTCACGGGTTCGAATCCCACCTCTGCCACTTGTCAGCTGGGTGACTGTGGGCAAGTCACTTCACTTCTCTGGGCCTCAGTGACCTCATCTGGAAAATGGGGATTAACTGTGAGCCTCACGTGGGACAACCTGATGACCCCGTATCTCCCCCAGCGCTTAGAACGGTGCTCTGCACATAGTAAGCGCTTAACAAATACCAACAATATTATTCTCTGGGCCTCAGTGACCTCATCTGTAAAATGGGGATGAAGACTGTGAGCCCCACGTGGGACGACCTGATTACCCTGTATCTACCCCAGCGCTTAGAACGGTGCTCTGCACCTAGTAAGCGTTTAACAAATACCCACATCATTATTATTATTATTATTACAGAGTGCTCTGCACAAAGTAAGTCCTCCATAAGTACTATTGAGTGAATTCATTCCCCTCAGCCCCACAGCACTTATGTCCATATCTATAATTTATTCATTTCTCTTAATGAATGTTTCCCCCTCTAGACTGGAAAGTCATTGCAAGCAGGGAATACGTCTGTTATACTGCAATGAAATGCTCTTCCAACACTTAGTACAGTGCTCTGCGCACATCTGTCGCCGATTTGTCCATTCCAAGCGCTTAGTACCGTGCTCTGCACATAGTAAGCGCTCAATAAATACTATTGAATGAATAAGTGCTCAAAAATACAACTATTTGTTTTCAGTATGTCTTTTATGGTTCTACTGCACTCTCCCAACCACCATAAATGCTCAATTAGTACAACTGGAAGTGCTCAGTAAGTACCATCGATCGATTGGAGACATCTGTGGAAACAGTAGAGTCCTGCAAGTGAGTCAGTCAATCGTATTCACTGAGCGCTTAGTCTGCGCGGGCCACCGTATTAATCATTTGGGAGAGTGCGGTATACCGATAAATGGACACGTTCCCTGCCCGCAACGAGCTTACGGTCCGGAGGGGGAGACAGATATGAGTAGGAATAAATAAATGATGGCTATGGACCTAAGTGGCGAGGGGCTGGGAGAGGGGAGGATTTAAGGGAGTGAGTCAGGGTGATGCAGAAGGGAGTGGGAGAAGAGAAAAGGAGGGCGTAGTCAGGGAAGGCCTCTGAAGGGGGGGAGAGTAATTTTATGCCGGATTTGAAGCCGGAGAACTTTCCAGGCCAGAGGCAGGACACGGACGAGAGGTGGCCACCTCGTTGAGAAGGGAGAATGATAATAATGATGGTACTCGTTAAGCGCTTACTACGTGCACTGTTCTAAGCGTTGGGGTAGACACAAGTCGATCCGGTTGGATACAGTCTCTGGCCCTCATGGAGCTCACGGTCTCAATCCCCATTTCACAGCTAAGGTAACTGAGGCCCAGAGAAGTGAAGCGTCTCGCCCAAGGTCACGCAACAGACGAGGGGAGGAGCCGGGATTAGAACCCATGACTTGACTCCCAGGCCCCAGCTCTAGCCAGTACGCCACACTGCTTCTCAAAGAAGGTACCTTACTCCCCAAAGAGCCTCTGTGTCCAACCCTCCCCGGCCCTCTTCGGGGGAACTAGAAAAGGTTCCCGAAAATGTGAGCACCAGTGGGGCTTATCTCTGTGGCCCAGACCACCAGAGAGGAGGCCCCTTCTACCGACGCGGCACAGCTGAGGCCGAAGGCCCAACCCCACGATACTAAACCACCCAACGCCTAGCCCAGTGGAAAGATCCCCAGGCTGCGACTCAGGAGTAGTGTGGCTCAGTGGATACAGCCCGGGCTTGGGAGTCAGAAGTCATGGGTTCTAATCCCCGCTCCGCCACTTGTCGGCTGTGTGACTTTGGGCAAGTCACTTCACTTCTCTGGGCCTCGGTCGCCCCATCTGGAAAATGGGGATTAATAATGTGAACCCCACGTGGGACGACCCGATGACCCTGTATCTCCCCCAGCGCTTAGAACAGTGCTCTGCATATAGTAAGTGCTTAACAAATACCAACATTATTATTATTACTATAGCAGACACGTGGCAGACAAGACAAGTGTAAATCATACTCTCCCCGGCACTTAGTACAGTGCTCTGCACATAGCAAGTGCTCCGTAAATACGGCTGAATAAATGAACGAGCTACTGAAAGGGAGACCATTTATATGGCAAAAGGCCAGGCTCCTAAACCCGTGCTCTTTCCGCTTCAGCCACCCCGCTTCTCAGCAGTACTTGTTAAGCACTTACCTTGTGCAAGGCACTGAGCACCGGGGTAGATACAAGTTAATCAGATAGGACACAGTGCCTGTCCCACGTGGGGCTCACGGTCTTAATCCCCAATTTACAGATGAGGTAACCGAAGCCCAGAGACGTGAGGTGACTTGCCCAAGGTCACACAGCAGACTAGCGGTGGGGCCGGGATCAGAACCCACGTCCTTCTGACTCCCAGGCCCGGGCTCGATCCGCCGAACCACGGCGATTATCTATCCTTCCCAATATATTAATGCAGCTCTGAACAAAAGGGGTCCGGGAGGATTTTACTCTACAAGAAAAACATCCTCGAGTTGGGACTAGGGCTTGTCGTACAATGAAATCATCAGAGGTCATTTAGACGCTATTAATGCAGACGACGCAGCCTCCCGGCTGATGACTTCTAATCAGTAATTTATAATGCCGAGAAATCATGGATAATTCATGGGCCATCTTCTGGTCTTGCTTGCCTGGCATATTTAAAATCGGCCTCCTTTTCCGACAGCTAAATGAGGATCCGGGGTTATCTACAGGAATAAAACCAGATCGTTAGTATGCAGAGGGGCCTGGTAATTAAATGTGCTTTTATATTTGAAGCGTTTCAACGGGGCACTGTTTAACCTACTTTTCCGGCCCGAAACTTTCTCCAGGATACAGAGGTTCGGGTCTAAATCACGGGAATGTAGAGAGGATAGAGGTGATTTCACGGAAGGGGTTCGATTATGATGATGAAGGCATTTATTAAGCGCTTACTACGTGCCAGGCACTGTTCTAAGTGCTGGGGGAGATACAAGGTAATCAGGTTGTCCCACGTGGGGTTCACAGTCTTCATTCCCATTTTACAGACGAGGGAACTGAAGCACAGAGAAGTTAAGTGATTTGCCCCAGGTCACACAGCTGACAAGCGGCAGAGTCAGGATTAGAACCCATGACCTCTGATTCCCAAGCCTGGGCTCTTTCCACTAAGCCATGGGAGGTAGACAGAGATGAAGAACACCTCTTCATAATTAAAAGTCTGTGTGTGTGTGTGTGTGTGTGTCTTTATTCTAAGCACCAGCTATACAGTTATAACACTAGGTGATTTCAAGACCTGGACAGCGCCACTAATAATAATAATAATAATAATTATGGTATTTGTTAAGCTCTTACTATGTGCCAGGCACTGTATTAAGCGCTACGGTGGATACAAGCAAATTGGGGTGGCCACAGTCCCTGACCCAAGTAGGACTCACAGCCTCAATCACCACTTTTCAGATGAGGTAACTGAGGCCCGGAGAAGTGAAGTGACATGTCCAAGGTCACACACCAGACAAGCGGCAGAGGCAGGATTAGAACCCATGACCTTCTGACTCCCAGGCCGAGACTCTAGCCGTTATGTCATGCTGTAACTCACACCGGAAGATAGTCGCAGGGGGGAGAATGTGTCTTCCCTCCCAATCCCACCACGCATACATACATAACTGTAATTTATTTCTTTATGAATTACTGTATTTACTTCGGTATATTAAGGCCTGTCTCCCCTCCTAAACCGTGAGCTCGTTGCGGGCGGGGGATGTGTCCACCTTTCGTTCTATCGTACTCTCCCAAACTCTTCGAAAGTGAGCCCCATGTGGGGCAGGAACTGTATCCAACCTGATTATCTTGTGTGACTTTGGGCAAATCACTTCACTTCTCTGTGCCTCAGTTATCTCATCTGTAAGATGGGGATGAAGACTGTGAGCCCCACGTGGGACATCCTGATTATCTTATATCTACCCCAGTGCTTAGAACAGTGCACGACACATTTAAGCACTTAACAAATGCCATCATTATTTTTATTTCTATTGATCCCAGAGTTTAGTACCTTGGGCTTAGAACAGTGCTCGGCACATAGTAAGCGCTTAACAAGTACCATTATTATTATTATTATTATTGGAGAAGCAGCGTGGCTCAGTGGAAAGAGCACGGGCTTTGGAGTCGGAGGTCATGAATTTGAATCCCAGCTCTGTCACCTGTCAGCTGTGTGACTGTGGGCAAGTCACTTCACTCCTCTGGGCCTCAGTTACCTCATCTGTAAAATGGGAATTAAGACTGCGATCCCCACTTGGGACATCCTGATTCCCCTGTGTCTACCCCAGTGCTTAGAACAGTGTTCGGCACATAGTAAGCGCTTCACAAATACCATCATCATTATTATTTTTATCATTATGATTTGGTTGGCACGTGATAAACACTAACAAATGCCCTTTTAATATTAATAGTCTGGAAGTCCAACCCCTTTCAAACTTGACTTTTCCAGGATGCATTTCTCTCATGCAGGAGAAACAAGAAAAGGTCCAGAGCAAAGTCACACGTCTTTCCACTAGACCATGCTGTTTATTAATAATAATAATGGTATTTGTAAAGTGCTTAATCAGGTGCCAGGCACCGTACTAAGTGCTGGGGTGGATACAAGCGCATCGGGTTGGACACGGTCCCTGTCCCAAGTGGGGCTCACAGTCTCAACCCCATTTTCCAGATGAGGGAACTGAGGCCCAGAGAAGTGAGTGGGAGAATAGAGTCACAGCAGCAGTCAAGTGGCAGAGCCAGGATTAAGGCCGAGTTGCTTCTCTCGCTGTTTAATACCTGGGTTCTAATCTCAGCTCAGCTGGGCTTGAGGAAACTCTGAACCATCTTCGAGAAGGAGACGGGGAATGGGAAGGGGGATTAAAATGCCATTTGCTAATCCATCTGGCAGAGCTCCAAACCTCCAGAAGCTACAGGACCTCAGGCGACAGAAACAGGCACCGTACCCTTAGCCGTTTCAGCTCGAAATATCTGAAGGGCCCAGCGGCGATAAATCATTTGGGGACTAATACTAATTATGGAGTTTGTTAAGCACTTACTCTGTGCCGAGCGCTGTTCTTAGCACTGGGGTAGATGCAAGATGATCAGTCCCTTTCCCACATGGGGCTCACACCCTTAATAATAATGATAATAACAGTAATAATAATTACGGGATTGGTTTTAGCGCTATGCGCCAGGCACCGTTCTAAGCGCTGGGGCGGATTCAAGCAAATCGGGTTGGACACAGTCCCAGCCATTCATTCATTCAATCGTATTTATTGAGCGCTTACTGTGTGCAGAGCACTGGACTAAGTGCTTGGAAAGTACCATTCAGCAACAAATAGAGACAATCCCTGCCCACAAAGGGCTCACAGTCTAGAAGGGGGGAGACAGACCTCAAAACAAGTCAACAGGGATCAATATCATCAATATAAATAAATAGAATCATAGATATATACACATCGAAACAAGTTAACAGGGATTAATTGAGCAAGTCAATTAACTTCTCGGTGCCTCAGTTACCTCATCTGTAAACTGGGGATTAACTGTGAGCCTCACGTGGGACAACTTGATTACCCTGTATCTCTCCCAGGGCTTAGAACAGTGCTCTGCACATAGTAAGCGCTCAACAGATACCAACATTATTATAAATAGAATTATAGATTACAAATCTACACAAGGGATATGGGGCAGGGAGGGGGAGCTGAGGAAAAGGGGGCTCAGTCTTGGAAGGCCTCCTGGAGGAGGTGAGCTCTCAGTAGGACTTTGAAGGGGGTAGAGAGTTAGTTTGGCGGCTGGGAGGAGGGAGGGCGTTCCAGGTCAGAGGTAGGACGTGGGCCGGGGGTCGATGGCGGGACTGGTGAGCTGGAGGCCCAGGAAGGAGGTTAGCGGCACCAGAGGAGCAGAGTGCGTGAGCTGGGATGGAGAAGGAGAGAAGAGAGGTGAGGTTGGAGGGGACAAGGGGATGGACGGCTCTGAAGCCAAGAGTGAGGAGTTTTTGCTTCATACGAAGGTTGGTGGGCAACCACTGGAGATATTTGAGGAGGGGGGTGACGTGCCCAGACCGTTTCTGTAGAAAGACAATCCGGGCAGCGGAGTGAAGTATAGACTGAAGCAGGGGGAGAGACAGGAGGATGGGAGATCGGAGAGGAGGCTGATGCAATAATTCAGTCAGGATAGCAAAGTGATGGGGCTCACAGTCTCAATCCCCATTTTCCAGACGAAGAAACCGAGCTACAGAAAAGTTAAGTCACTTACCCAAGGTCACACAGCAGATAAGTGGCGGAGCTGGGATTAGAACCCATGACCTCCTGACTACCAGGCCCATGCTCTATCTACTACACCAAAGGTGAGGGAACTGAAGCACAGAAAAGTGAAGTGACTCGCCCAAGGCCACAGAGCAGACAAGTAGTGGAGCCAAGATTAGATCTGCAATTTATATATTTATTTATTCACATATTTATCTATGTATATTAATATCTGTCTCCCCCTCTGGACTGGAACCTCTTTGCGGGCAGGGAACGTGTCCGTTTGGTGTTGTACTCTTCCAAGGGCTTAGTACAGTGCTTAGCACACAGTAAGCATTCAATAAATGGAAGAGAGGGAGGGAGGGAGAGGGAGGGACCATTCTCTGAGTCCCAGGACCTTTCTTTATTCACTAGACCATGTGAGGGGAAAGATTCAAAGCATGAGGTATGTGAAGCCAGAGGCTCTTCAAGCATCATTTAATAGCAATAGGCCACTTCCTTCTTGATGCTAATTATTACATTAGCTAAGTGCTTACTATACGCCAAGCACTGGGGAAGTGAGCTCACTCAGTAGAATTTATTGAGCGCTTACTGCGTGCGTGGGCTTACTGTGAGCATGGAACATATCCACCAATTTGGTGATATTGAGCTCCCCCGAGGGCTTAGTACAGTGCTCTGCACACAGTAAGCACTCAATTAATATGACTGCTTGATAGGGTTAGTGGATAGAGCACAGGCCTGGGAAGGACCTAGGTTCTAATGTTCATTCTGCCACATGTCTGTTGCGTGACCTTGGGTAAGTCGCTTTACTTCTCTGGGCCTCAGTTCCCTCATCTGTAAAATGGGGATTAAGGGTGTGAGCCCCATGCGGGGCAGGGATTGTGTCCAACCTGAATGACCTGTATCTACCGCAGGACTTCAAAGAGTGCTGGGACATTATAAGCACTTAACCAGTACCCTGATCATTATTATCATTATTATTAGGTCAAAATCAGTCCCTGACCCACGTGGGGCCCACGGTCTATAAAGGATGGAAAAGAACAGGTAGTGGATCCCCATTTTACAGATGAGGAAACTGAGGCACAGAGAAGTGAAATGCCTTGCCCAAGGTCACCCTGCAGGCAAGTGGCCAAGCTGGGATTGGAATCCACATCCTCTAACTGCCAGGCCTGGGCTTTTCCACTAAATCACGTTGCTTCTTACTGTAATGCTGAGAGTCACGTCCTGAAGCTTTAATAACTTAGTTGAGGTGGTAATAATCGTATTTATCGATCATTTACTATGTGTAGAGCAACGTACTCAGTCATCTCAACTGAAAGCTCCTTGAGGGGAGGGAATGTGACTGTTTATTGTTGTATTGTACTTTTCCAACTGCTTAGTACAGTGCCCTGCACACAGTAAGAGCTCAGTAAATATGACTGAGTGAATAAACTGGGAAATACACAGAGGTGTGAATTAGACCCGCTCCTCAGCCCTCAAGGGGCCACAGTCAAAGAATATGAAGATTGAGAAAGGACAGGATAATACGTAATGGAGTGATGCGGCAATAAAGCCCTGAAGCCCAAAAGACAAGCACAAATGCACAAAATAAAAACAAACATTTTTATGGACCTTATTTTACCATGTACCAGGCCCCAAAGAAGATACAGAGGTGTGGAGTCCCACATGGGGCTCAAATCTAAGCGGAAAGGAGAGTAGGTTTCTTCTCCCCATTTTATAGGTAATAATCAGAATAATAATTATGGTACTTGTTAAGCGCTTACTACGTGCAAGGCGCTATAATAAGCACTGGGGTTGATTGAGTTGGACACAATCCCTGTCCCACATGGGGCTCACAGTCTTCATCCCTACAGGTGAGGCCACTGAGGCCCAGAGAAGTGAAGTGACTTGACCAAGGTCACCCAGCTGACAAGTGGCAGAGCAGGGATTCGAACTCTTTAGAACTCATTTATTGCGATTAAGTTGTCTTGTTTTTGTCCGTCCGTCTCCCTCGATTAGACCGTGAGCCCGTCAATGGGCAGGGATTGTTTCTGTCTGTTGCCGAATTGTCCATTCCAAGCGCTTAGTCCAGTGCTCTGCACATAGTAAGCGCTCAATAAATACTATTGAATGAATGGCCCTTGCTCTATAAAGTACGCCCTGCTGCGTGCCACTGGGCTACCGCTGGGTTACCGCTGGGCTACACTGGCTCCTTGGGGTTAGTGATTTCTGAGGTGAGGAAAAAGCCAAGCAGATGGTTAGCCCAAATGAGGAAGTGAAAGACGACAGCTCGGATATTAATCCGATTCTCCATTTGATTTTAGCCCAAATTGGCAACCGCGATTGGAGAAAACCCAGAAAGGAAAAGGATAGAAAAATAAAATGGCCCATCCCAAGCTCACTTGCCAGGAAACCATTATCCAAATCATTCTCAGTACTGTTGAGCTGTTTGGCAAGTACCTGGGGGGCGAAAAAGACTCTTGCCTGGGAGCGTCTTAAAAGGTTTTAGTCAATTTGTTCATTCAATCCTATCTATTATGTGCTTACTGTGTGCAGAGCACTGTGCTAAGCGCTTGGGAGGGGACAGTGGCACATTCCCTCCCCACAACGAGCTTACAGTCTTGAATTATGGGTATGAACAGAAGTGCTGTGGAGCTGAGGGTGGGGGGCATAAAATCCAAGTGCAAGGGGGACTCAGGGGGGAGTGGGAGAAGAGGAAATTAGGACTTAGTCGGGGAAGCTCCTCAAGGAGCTTATGGTCCACGGTGTACAGAGAACTGTACTAAGCGCTTGGGAGAGTTAATAAATACCATGGCCTAGCAGAGCGCAGGCCTGGGAGTCAGAAGGTCATGGGTTCTAACCCCCGGTCCTCCACTTCTCTGCTGTGTGACCTTGGATAAGTCACTCTGCTTCGTTGGCCCTCAGTTACCTCATCTGAAAATGGAGATTCAGGCCGTGAGCCCCATGAGGGACGGGGACTGTGTCCAACCTGGTTAGCTCGTATTTATCCCGGTGCTTAGAACAGTGCTTGACCCATAGTGAGCGCTAAACAAATACCATAATTATTATTAGTAGTATTACTACCATCCCCGTCCTGGAGAAGGTTACAATCTACTCTAGGCCGAGCACTGGACTGACTGCTTGGGATGGCACAGTGGAGTTAGAAGACATGATCCCTCTCATCAAGGAGCTTAGGGTCTACTTTGTAATGAGCTCTACACAAAATAAGCGCTCAATAAATACGATTGAAATATGATTGAATGAATGAATGAGAGCTATAATCATTGTGGTATTTGTTAAGTGCTTACTATGTGCCAAGCACTGTTCTAAGCGCGGGGGGAAGATACAAGGTAATCAGGTTGTCCCACCTGGGGCTCGCAGTCTTTTTCCCCATTTTACAGATGAGGTAATAGAGGCCCAGAGGAGTGAAGTGACTTACCCACAGTCACACAGCTGAAGAGTGGCGGAGCCGGGATTAGAACCTACCACCTCTGACTCCCAAGGCCGGACTCTTTCCACTAAGCCACGCTTCTTTGGGGAGCAGCGTGGTTTGGAGAGTGCAGTACTGACGTAGACATGTGGTAGAAGACAAGTGATTCCTGGCCTGGAACGCCTTTCCTCCTCGAATCCGACAGACAAGGACTCTCCCCCGCTTCAAAGCCTTATCGAAGGTCCATCTCCTCCAAGAGGCCTTCCCTGACTGCGCCCTCCTTTCCTCTTCTCCCACTTCCTTCTGCATCGCCCTGACTTGCTCCCTTTATTCATCCCCCCTCCCAGACCTACATCACTTATGTCCACGTCTGTAATTGATTTATTTATATTAATATCCATCTCCCTCTCTAGACCGTAAGCTCATCGTGGGCAGGGAATGTTGCCTGTTTATTATTATTTTGTCCTCTGCTCCCCCTCCCCTCCCCATCTCCCCAACTCCCTCCCTTTGCTCTACCTCCCTTCCCATCCCACAGCATTTGTGTATATAAATAGATAGATATTTATAATTTATTTATAGTAATGATGTGTATTATCTACAATTCTATTTATTTTTATGTTGATGCTATTGATGCCTGTTTACTTGTTTGATGTCCTTCTCCCCCCTTTCTAGACTGAGAGCCTCTTATGGGCAGGGATGGTCTCTATTTGTCGCTGAATTGTACTTTCCAAGCGCTTAGGACAGTGCTCCGCGCACAGTAAGCGCTCCATAAATACGACTGAATGAATGAATGAATGGTACAGTGCCTTGCACAGGGCAAGCACTCGGTAAACACGATTGACATGAATGAATAATCCCTGCCCTGAAGGAGCCGACATTTAATAGGGGAAACAGGCACTAAAATAAATGGGAATACAATTGATTATTTGTGGAAAGGGATCATGATAGAGTTAAGCACTGCCTCAAGAAGAATCTAACCTTCTATCCAGGCCCAAGAAAAACCCGCACAGGTTGCCTCCTTCCTGAGGATGCCAGGGGTTGTGAAAATGACTCAAATTCATCCATTCCTTCATTCAGTCGTATTTATTGAGCGCTTGCTGGGTGCAGAGCACTGTACTAAGCGCTTGGAAAGTACAATTAGGCAACGGACAGAGACGATCGCTGCCCAGCAACAGACTCACAGTCTAGAAATACAAGACCTCACTCCCCCGTCCCTCCCCGCCCCACCCCCAAATCCACATCCACTGAAAATCATAGCTTATGTTCTGCCCTATCTCTGTCTCTGCCTCCGGGAACACGGTCCAGGGAATTCTAAACAGGAATTTGGGAGAAGGATGTATCACCAGAGATCATATTAGCAACACGAACTTCCTCCTGCCTTATTATGAAGCAGACAAATGTTCAAAGCCTTAACTGAAGCCACATCTCCTCCAGAGGCCTTCCCCATCCAAGCCCTCCTTTCCTCTTTACATTCATTCATTCATTTATTCATTCATTCATTCATTCAATAGTATTTATTGAGCGCTTACTATGTGCAGAGCACAGTACTAAGAGCTTGGAATGTACAATTCGGTAACAGCTAGAGACAGTCCCTGCCCGATGATGGGCTCACAGTCTAATCGGGGGAGACAGACGGACAAAAACAAGACAAAATAATCACAATAAATAGAATCAAGGGGATGGACATCTCATTAACAAAATAAATAAGGTAATAAAAATATATACAAATGAGCACAGTGCTGAACTCCCACTCCCTTCGGCGTCACCCTTGAACTTGGCTTTGTACCCTTTATTCACCCCTCTCTCAGCCTTGCGGCACTTATGTACCAGCATGGCTCAGTGGAAAGAGCCTGGGCTTTGGAGTCAGGGGTCATGGGTTCGACTCCCGACTCTGCCACTTGTCAGCTGTGTGACTGTGGGCAAGTCACTTCACTTCTCTGTGCGTCAGTTACCTCATCTGTAAAATGGGGATTAATTGTGAGCCCCACGTGGGACAACCTGATGACCCTGTATCTACCCCAGGGCTTAGAACAGTGCTCTGCACATAGTAAGTGCTTAACAAATACCAACATTATTAACTACCACTCCCTTCTGCGTCACCCTTGAACTTGGCTTTGCACCCTTTATTCAGCCCTCTCTCAGCCCCGCGACACTTATGTACCTATTCATAATTTCATCATTTATCTCTATTATTGTCTGCCTCTCTCTCTAGACCGTAAGCTCCTTGTGGGCACAGAAAGTGTCTAACGCCTCTGTTACATCGTTGTCTGACGAGCCCTAAGAACAGTTTTCCGCACACCGTAAATGCTCAATCAACAGGACTGATTCATTCATTCATCATCCTTAGATTATTTACTAAGCACTTCAGTCAGTCGATGGTATTTATTGAGCGCTTACTATGTGTGGAGCTCTGTACGAACTGTTTGGGAGAGTACAAGATAACAATATAATAATATTCACTTCGCCACGTAAACCCCTCAGAAAATGACGATAAAGGAAATCTTGCTACCCAAAGCACTTGATTGCGCTGAGGGCTCCACGATGATTTGCAGTTAATTTATTAAGAATCTGTAATTACTCACGGAGAGGAACATTTCGGTTATAACAAGGTCAGTTTATACCGCAGCTATTTATTTTTCTCCCTCGATTCTTCGGGCTCTGAAATGGTCTATACCAACCTTTTTTATCTTGCATTTCTTATAATTATTTAAACCAAATTTCGTTCAAGTCATTCTGGGTTTGAGCCTGCGCTTATCGGTCCTTTAGAGAAGATTATAATTTCATTTGGATTTAATAGAAACTCTTCCTCTTTCCGGCCTGAACAAGCTGACCTCAATTATTCTCCCAAATCAGATTAGCCTTGTTGACTTCAATCATTTCGATAATTAAGAAGGTGAATAAAAAATGAGCCCAATCTAAGCCGCGCTTGTCAGGGTGGCAATAATCTCCACTTTTAATAAGTTTGGGCAGAAGAGACATATTTTCTTTTTCCTGAGTGAATATTCAGGAACCTGTGGACAAATTAAACCTGGCACAGAGCAAGGAATCCTAGAGGAACTTGGCCAAAGCAGAAATGTAACATGATTTCTGCGATGAGCTACAATAAATTACAAGCTGATTAATCAACGTTGCCGTCCAAGAACGTGTAAGACTATGAGAATCCTCCACCGCGGAGCCACGTGGCTTAATGGACAGAGCCTGGGCCTGGGAGTCAGAAGGATCTGGGTTCAAATCCCAGCTCCGGCCTGCTGCGTGAGCTTGGGCGAGTCACTTCCCTGTTCAGTTACCTCACCCGTAAAATGGGGATGAAGATTGTGAGCCCCATGTTAGACAGGGACTGTGTCCAACCCGATTTGCTTGAATCCATCCCAAGACTTAGTCCGGGGCCTAGAACTTAGTAAGTCCTTTCAAATACCACAACTACTGTTATTATTGTTGTTATTATTATCATTATCATGATTTCAACAAGGAGGTGTCCATTTCAATTTGGGGGATTTTTCTAAGAGGTGGTAGTGAGTCGTGGTATAAGGGATAAGGTTTGGGTTCGTCCAAAGTCTTGGGAAAATGGTTACCGCTGAGCTCTCATTCTTTCATTCAGTAGTATTTACTGAGCGCTTACTATGTGCAGAGCACTGTACTAAGCGCTTGGAATGTACAATTCGGCAACAGATGGAGACAATCCCTGCCCAGTGACGGGCTTACAGTCTAACTGGGGGAGACAGACGGACCAAAACAAGACAACATAATCACGATAAATGGAATCGAGGGGATGGACACCTCATTAACAAAATAAATAGGATAATAAAAATCTAGACAAATGAGCAGAGTGCTGAGGGGAGGGAAAGGGGGGGAGGAGCAAAGGGAAAGGGGGGGAAAGGGGGCTTAGCTGAGGGGAGGTGAAGGGGGGAGCAGAGAGGGAGCAGACGGAGCAGAGGGAAAAGGGGAAACAAAATTGTTTCTACAGTGGTCTGGGCCTTGCATTAGTCCCTTTCCCTTCAGGCCTCTCTGAGCCGTTTCTTTCCTAGGCCCCGCTTCACTGTCTCAGGTCAAGAGAACCACAAGTACAGCGGAGTCCGAAAACTTCCCCGCCTCATATGTTTGAGGCTCCATCTTGTTTGCATGAAGAAGGGTAACTCCAGTGACCAGAGGCGTGATAAGATGCCTAGGAACGGAGGGTGACGGGCGTTTTGGCCTGGACTCCATTTTGCCCGGCCAAGCCGCCATTTACCCAAGGAGGCCCATCACGTATCCCCTCCTCACCACTCGTGCATCCCGTTCGTAGGTCTGCCTTATCCAGGAGCCTGGCATTGTCCACTTCTCGACAACTCCGGCCCGCTTCCAGGCCTGGAAAACCATGACAATGACTCTCCCCCGCTTCAAAGCCTCGCTGAAGGCCCGTCTCCTCCAAGAGCAGCACGGCTCAGTGGAAAGAGCCCGGGCTTGGGAGTCAGAGGTCATGGGTTCGTATCCCGGCTCTGCCACTTGGCAGCCGTGTGACTCTGGGCAAGTCACTTCACTTCTCTGGGCCTCAGTTCCCTCATCTGGAAAACGGGGATGAAGCCTGTGAGCTTCAAGTGGGACAACCTGATTCCCCTGTGTCTACCCCAGTGCTTAGAACAGTGTTCGGCACCCAGTAAGCACTTAACAAATACAAACATTATTATTATTATTTTCATTATTATTATTATTATTATTAAGAGGCCTTCCCGGATTAATCCCTCCTTTCCTCTTCTCCCGCTCCCTTCCACATCGCCCCAATTTTCTCCGTTCATTCCACCCCCTTCCTAGCCCCGCACCACTTATATACATATCCATAATTATTCTTGATTCTATTTATTGCCATTGTTCTCGTCTGTCCATCTCCCCCGATTAGACCGTAAGCCCGTCAAAGGGCAGGGACCGTCTCTATCTGTTACCGATATGTACATTCCAAGCGCTTAGTACAGTGCTCCGCATATAGTAAGCGCTCAATAAATATTATTGAATGAATGAATGAATAATTAATTTATTAATATGAATGTCTGTCTCTCCCTCTAGACTGGAATATCACTGTGGGTAGGGAATGTGTAAATTTATTGTTGTACTGCACTCTCCCAAACGCTTAGTACAGCGCTCTACACCCAGTTAATGCTCAATAACTATGGTTGACTGACTGTTTCTCTCTTAGCAAGAGTCTCGCCCTCTAGACTGAAAGTTCCCTGTGCGCAGGGAACGTTTCTACCAATTCTGTTATATTGTTCAATGCGCGGCTCAGTGGAAAGAGCCCTGACTTGGGAGTCAGAGGTCATGGGTTCAAATCCCAGCTCTGCCACTCGTCAGCTGTGTGACTGTGGGCGAGTCACTTCACTTCTCTGGGCCTCAGTTACCTCATCTGTAAAAGGGGGATTAACTGTGAGCCTCACGTGGGACAACCTGATGACCCTGTATCTCCCCCAGCGCTTAGAACAGTGCTCGGCACATAGCGCCTAACAAATACCAACATCATTATTATTATGAATTGCACTGTCCTAAGAGGTTAGTACAGTGCTCTGCACAAAGTAAGTGCTCAATAAATATGATCAATCAATTGTGCAACTGTTTGTCCAGTTTATCAACTTAGATGCGAGAAAGTTGTTTTCATTCATATGACCTCAGTAATGAGGAGAAGAAGGTAGGGCTGAGCAATTCTCCTGAGGGGAAAATTTCCTGCCACCTATCTTAGTGTAAGTAATAATAATAACAATAATGGTGGCATTTGTTAAGCGCTTACTATGTGCCAAGCACTGTTCTAAGCACTGGAGTAGATACAAGGTAATCAGGGTGTCCCACATGGGGCTCACAGTCTCAATCCCCATTTTCCAGAAGACGGAACTGAGGCCCAGAGAAGTGAAGTGACCTGCAAGAGGTCACACAGCAGGCAGGATTAGAACCCACGAACCTCTGACTCCCAGGCCTGTGCTCTATCCGCGACACCATGCTGCTTTCCATACTGTGTGTCTAGGGTGTGTATTGTGTACGTATTGTGTTCTCAGATCACATGCAAAGTTTGGATGTTTTACCCCTGTCTGTAAGGAAACTTTATATAGTTCATTCAATAGTATTTCATTCAATAGTATTTATTGAGCGCTTACTATGTGCAGAGCACTGTACTAAGCGCTTGGGATGAACAAGTCGGCAACAGATAGAGACGGTCCCTGCCGTTTGACGGGCTCACGGTCTGATCGGGGGAGACGGACAGACGAGGACGATGGCAATAAATAGTGTGGAGCGGGGTTGGTCTTAGCCACCAGGGGATACTCCGCCCGTCAACCACCGCTCCCTATTAGAGCTCTTAGAAATAAACCTGTCTCTGACATACCCGATTGAACGCAACTTGAACGCAATTCAAGCGCTTAGTACAGTGCTCTGTACATAATAATAATAATGATAATGTTGGTATTTGTTAAGCGCTTACTATGTGCCGAGCACTGTTCTAAGCGCTGGGGTAGACATAGGGGAATCAGGTTGTCCCACGTGGGGCTCACAGTCTTCATCCCCATTTTCCAGATGAGGGACCTGAGGCACAGAGAAGTGAAGTGACTTGCCCACAGTCACACAGCCGACAAGTGGCAGAGCTGGGATTCGAACTCATGAGCCCTGACTCCAAAGCCCGTGCTCTTTCCACTGAGCCACGCACATAGTAAGGGCTCCATAAATAGGAGCAGTGTGGCTTGGTGGAAAGAGCCCGGGCTTGGGAGTCCGAGGTCATGGGTTCTAATCCCGGCTCCGCCATTTACCAGCAACTTGACTTTGGTCAAGTCACTTCACTTCTCTGTGCTTCAGTTACCTCATCTGGAAAATGTGGATCAAGACTGTGAGCCCCATGTGGGACAACCCCATTACCTTGTAATAATAATGCTGGCATTTGTTAAGCGCTTACTATGTGCCGAGCACTGTTCTAAGCTCTGGGGTAGACACAGGGTAACCAGGTTGTCCCACGTGGGGCTCACAGTCTTAATCTCCATTTTACGGATGAGGTAACTGAGGCCCAGAGAAGTGACGTGACTTGCCCACAGTCACACAGCCGGCATACGGCAGAGCTGGGATTCGAACCCATCATCCGAAGCCCGTGCTCTTTCCACTGAGCCACGCTGCTTCTCGTATCTACCCTGGTGCTTAGAACAGTGCTTGGCACATAGTAAGTGCTTAACAAGTACCATCGTCATTATTTTTATTATTATAAATACTATTGAATGAACTCTGAGACAGTAAAGTTTTAATCGGCCCTCCGGTGACTTCAACTACCGTATCTTTGCTGTTGATTCCCAAATCTACATCTCCAGCCCTGAACGCTCTCCTTCTCTGCAGTCTCGCATTTCCCCACAATCGGTCAATTCAGTGGTATTTATTGAGCTCTTACTGTGTGAAGAGCACTGTATTGAGCACTTGGGAGAGAGTTCCCTGCCCACCAGGACCTTACAGTCTAGAAGGGGAGGCAGAAATTACTATAAATGAATAAATTATGGATATGTGCACGCGGGCTGTGGGGCTGGGAGCGGGAATGAATAAAGGGAGCAAGTCAGGGTGACGCAGAAGGGAGAGGGAGAAGAGGAAAGGGATTAGAACCCAGGACCTCTGACTCCCAAGCCGGTGCTCTTTCCACCACGTCTCACTGCTTAGTCTGGGAAGGCCTCCTGGAGGAGATGGACCTTCAATGAGGCTCTGAAGATGGGAAGAGTCATTGCCTTTCAGCAGTGAGAAGTAGCGTGGCTTAGAGGCTTAGTGGAAAGAGCCCGAGTTTGGGAGTCAGAAGAGATGGGTTCGAATCCTGGCTTCGCCGCTTGTCTGCTGTGTGACCTTGGGTAACCCCCTCAACTTCTCTGTGCCTCGGTACAATGGGGATGAAGACTGTGAGCCCCACATGGGACAACCTCCTTACCTTGTACCTACCCCAGCACTTAGAACAGACCTTGGCACATAGTAAGAGCTTATCAAATAGCATAATTATTATTAATATCATTATAAGAGTAGCTGTCTGCCGGATAAGTGATTGATTAAGTGATAAAATTAGTAGAGATGCTCCCTTGCCCCAAAGGACCTTACCGCTTAGAGGGGGAGGGAATCCCCATCATTCATTCTTTCAGTCGTATTTATTGAGCGCTTACTGTGTGCAGAGCACTGTCCTAAACACTTGGGAGAGAGTAATTGAGATGGATTTTCCTGTCTAGATTGTAAGTTCATTGTGGACAGGGTACTATCATATTGTATTCTCCCAAGCGTTCAGTACAGTGCTCTGCGTACAGGAAGCACTCAATAAATGCCCTCCCTCTTCACCTCCGCCAAACTAATCCCTTTCCCCTCTTCAAAACCCTACTTAGAGGTCACCTCCTCCAAGAGGCCTTCCCACACTGAGCTCCCCTTCTCCCTCTGCTCCGTCTCGCCCTCCCTTCTCCTCTCAGCTGCTAAACGCTCTTCTCCCCCCTTTCCCTCTTCTCCTCCCCTTCTCCCGTCCCAACCCCTCAGCGCCATACTCATCCGCTCGACTGTATCTATCTTCATCACCCTATTTATTTTGTTAATGAGATGTACATCACCTTGATTCTATTTATCTGCTATTGTTTTAATGTGATGTTCTTCCCTTTGATTCTATTTATCGCCATTGTTCTTGTCTGTCCGTCTCTCCCGATTAGACTGTGCGCCCATCAAAGGGCAGGGACCGTCTCTATCTGTTACCGATTTGTCCATTCCAAGCGCTTAGTACAGTGCCCTGCACATAGTAAGCACTCAATAAATACTATTGAATGAATGAATGAATAAATACGATTGACTGACTGGGTTAGTAGATTCAATCCCTGCCCTCAAGTAGTTTACATCAATTAGACTGTTCTTATAACAGATGGAAGACACAAAATTTGCTCGATTAGGATCACTAAGAGTTCATTTGGGTCTCTTCTTGGGGTTTGTTGGGGGGTTTTTTTGCTGCTCTTACCTGCAAGGAGTAGAATATATGGCACAAATTAAAAGCCTAAGTACACTTCAAATTCAAAATGTTTCCCTGCTTATTTACCATATTTAGCCAATTAATAAATGAAACCAGTAATTTATCCAAGGCAGTCGTTTACTAGGAAAGAAATCAAATAGCAGTTAATTTTGACCGAAAGAAAGAGAACAAAAACCAGAAAGGAGAAGCAGACCGAGATTGCCAGTGCACTCAGACTGTGTCTCGTTGTCAAAGTTCCAAGAAATAAAAATTCCCACTGGCACAGGAAACAGCAAAGTGAATCAACATTTCAAATTTCTCTATAGCTAGAACAGAAAATGGTGCATCACAGGCCACCATATCATAAAATTAAATCATTTTCCCTTGTCACTGGAAAATATATACCCTCGGATTAAAAACAACGCAGTGAAATGCAATTTCCTAAACCGAGGGTCTAAAAAGGAAAGTGAAATACCTCTGCGAGCAGCATCGACTCGGTCTTCCGATCTCGCGGGAGCAGTGGCTTTTCGGCTGTAGCGAAGCCACCACTGTTTGCATTCAGTCCTGGGTTCTAATGCCGCCCCTGGCACAAGTCGACTGTGTGACCTTGGGAAAACCACTTAAGTTCTCTGGGTTTCAGTTCTCTCCTCTGCAAAAAGGGGATTAAGAGTGGGAGCCCCATGTGGAACAGGGACTGTGTTCAACCCAATTAACTTGTATATAGCCCAGTGCTTAGAACAGCATTTGGCACTTATTAAGTGCTTAACGGACCTTTCAGGGTGGCACCTGGAGAGTTTCCAGGCCTCTACCAGTCTCAGCTATGGGAGGGAGAGTCACGCAAAGGCCGGTCCATTCCATTCCTAGCTTGGGCAGTGGCTAGCGAGTGGAACACAATCTGCTACCCGTCAAAGCTCCCCCTTGCTGGGCAGTGGCGGCCCGGGAGAGAGTTGAGGGCAGAAAATGGAGTTGACCACGCTGAAGGCGGCGATGGTCAACCACTGCCCGATTTTTCCCCAGAAAACTCTGTGGATCCACTACCAGAACGATTGCAGTCGGAGAGCAGGGTTTTCTGGAAGAGATGTGTCCTTGGCATCACTATAGGTCAGAAACAAATCGATGGCATAAGAAGTAGAGAAGCAGCGTGGCTCAGTGGAAAGAGCCCGGGCTTGGGAGTCAGAGGTCATGGGTTCGAATCCCAGCTCCGCCACTCGTCAGCTGTGCGACTGTGGGCAAGTCACTTCACTTCTCTGTGCCTCAGTGACCTCATCTGTCAAATGGGGATGAAGACTGTGAGGCCCAGCTGGGACATCTTGATTACCCTGTATCCACCCCAGCGCTTAGAACAGTGCTCTGCACGTAGTAAGTGCTTAACAAATTCCAACATTATTATTATTAGTATTAACTAGTACCATTTTTTTTCACCTATGCCACCTCGGTGTCTAGTTAGGGCCATAAAGGCCACAGCAGCTGGTGCTGGGTAACAGTGTTAAGGTTGCCACGGCCACCCAAAAAGACGCTTAGGTACCAACCTGTTGTCCAGGGATGGCGGGGGTGGTGTTTGGGGATTCTGCCTCTAGATTTTCCCCCCGGGTGTTTGTTCAACTAAATAGGGAAAATCCATGTTTTTTCCCTTAAGAAGAAGGAGGTAGAATGAAGGGGGAAAGAGGTGGAGCGTAGCCTAACGGTCCTCGGATGTGTCCCCCTTAACACTTGGATACTCACCCCAGCCCCACAAAACAAATGAAAATTATCATCTACTCTACTGCTTCCGCTATCCCAATTATGTTTTAACATCTGTCTCCCCCTGTAGACTTTAAACTCCTTGCGGGCAGGAAAAAAGTCTACCGAGTCTGTTGTTTGGAACATTCCCAAGTGTTTAGTACAGTGCTCTGCCCAGGGGAATGGCTCAATAAATATCATTTATTGACTGCTTAAAGGAAAAGGGGGAAGAGGGACAGGAGGAGAAGGGAGGAGGGGAGGAATAAAGAAAAGGAAGGAAAAGGAAAGAAGAGGGAAGACGGAGTGGAGATAGAGAACAAAGAAAGAGAGGAAAGGAGGGAGGGAGAGGCAGAGGAAAGTAAATAAATGGTGGTATTTGTTAAGCGCTTACTATGTGCAAAGCAATGTTCTAAGCACTGGGGGATACAAGGTGATCAGGTTGTCCCACGTGGGGCTCACAGTTTTAATCCCCATTTTACAGATGAGGTAACTGAGGCACAGAGAAGTTAAGTGACTTGCCCAAAGTCACACAGCTGGCCAGTGGCAGAGTCAGGATTAGAACCCACAACCTCTGACTCCCAAGCCCGTGCTCTTTCCACTGACCCACGCTGCTTCTCTAGAAGTAGAAGAGAGGGGAAGGAGAGAGGGAGGGAAATATGAAGGAAAGGAAACAGGTGGAGGAAAATCACTTTACTTCTTGGTGCCTCAGTTTTCTCAACTGTCAAATGGGGATTAAATGCCCGTTCTCCCTCCTGCTTAGACTATCAACCCAATGCGGGGACACAGATGGTGTCCAACCCCATTATCTTGTATCTACCCCAGTGCTCTCTAAGAGGTAAACTAGTCTCTAGGATGTAAACTCATTTCTAGAAGCAGCACGGCATAGTGGGTAGAGCACGGGCCTGGGAATCAGCAGGTCATGGGTTCTAATCCTGACTCCACTACTTGTCAGCTGTGTGACCTTGGACAAGTCGCTATACTTCTCTGCTCCTCTGTTAGCTTATCTGGAAAATGGGAATGGAGACTGTGAGCCCCACCCCTGTGCTTAGTACAGGTCCTGGCATATAGTAAGTGCTTAACAAATACCACAGTTATTATTGTTATTATTAGACTATAAGTTCATTGTGGACAGGAAATGTGTCTATTTCTATACTGTATTCTCCCAAGCGCTTAATTCAGTGGTCTGCTGGAAGTAAGTGCTCAATAAATACAATTGAATGAATGAGTGAATAGAACAGTGCTTAACACATAATAAGCACTTAAATGTCATTGGGAAAATAATAATATTTTTAAAAGGGGGAGGCAGCAAAAGGAGGTTGTGGAAAAGGGCATAAGGCAACAAATTGTACTTACCAATTGCTTAGTACAGTGTTCTGCACTAGGTCAGCGCTCAATAAATACGACTGAGTGAATGAACAATCCAACTTTATAGATAGATTAGAGGAGGGACATGGAAATTTCTCAGAAGGCCAAATTTCCCACCGATCAGATCATGGCCATCAGTTAACAGGCAGTTTTGCTGAGGATTCAGATCCCGCCCGGGGGAACGAATGAGAGGAGGGGGATGGAGGCGGCTCTTCGGAATACCTAGGAACTGGAGGAAACCAAATTAGAAAGCTTGAGTGAAAGACTTTCAAATATATCCCATGCTGATGAGTGTATCAGTCTCCTCTCTGCCCTCCCAGCCTCCTGTCTCTCCCAAATCCAGTCTATATTTCAGTCTGCTGCCCGGATCATTTTTGACAAAAACGCTGAGGCCGTGCTTACCCCCTACTCAAGATCCTCCAGGAGTTGCCCATCCACCTCTGCATCAAACAAAAACTCCTCACCATCGACTTTAAAGCCGTCCACTACCTCGCCCCCTACTACCTCACCTCAGCTAAGCCCCCTTTCCCCCCTTTCCCTCTGCTCCTCCCCCCTCCCTTCTCCTCCCCCCTCCCTTCCCCTCCCTTCTGTAGTCTGATCATTTGTATATATTTTTATTACCCTATTTATTTTGTTAATGAGAGATACATCCCCTTGATTCTGTATATCGTTATTGTTTTTGTCCATCCGACTCCCCGGACTAGACTGTGAGCCCATCAGTGGGCAGGGATTGTCTCTATCTGTTGCCGAATTGTCCATTCCAAGCGCTTAGTTCAGTGCTCTGCACATAGTAAGCGCTCAATAAATACTATTGAATGAATGAATGAATACTCCCTCACCTCGAATCTCTCCTTCTCCATCCCAGCCCGCACACTCCGCTCCTCTGCTGTCGTTAACCTTCTCCCTGGGCCTCCAGCTCGCCCGGCCCGCCGCCGACCCCTGGCCCACGTTCTGCCTCTGGCCGGGAACGTCCTCCCCTCCTCAAATCCCACAGACAATGATTCTCCTCAACTTCAAAGCCTCACTGAAGGCTCATCTCCTCCAAGAGGCCTTCCCTGACTAAGCCCCCCTTTCCTCTTCTCCCCCTCCATTCTGCATCACTCTGACTCACTCCCTTTATTCATCCCCCCCTCCCAGCCCCACACCACTTACGTCCATATCTGAAACTGATTAATTTATATTAATTTCTGTCTCCCCCTCTAGACTGGAAGCTCTTTGTGGGCAGGAAATTGTCTATGACTTTATCACAGTGTACTCTCCCAAGCTCTTAGTATGGTGTTCTCCACACAGTAAGCGCTCAAAAATATGACGGATCTACTGACTGACTATAAAAGGAGTGGGGGATTAGCAAACTGGGCCCTGTCATTAATCAGTGGTATTTTTTTGAGCGCATGCTATGTGTAGAGCACTGTGCTAAGTGCTGCCATGCACCCCAGAGAAAGAAGAGGGAGAGAGAAGAAATGGGAAAAGGGAAGTGTGACAGGAGAAAATGAGAAGCAACTTGACATCGATACATAAATGGATAAATAGAAACCGGAGAAGCAGCATGGCCTATTGGGAAGTGCACAGGTCTGGGAGAAAGAAGGTCATGGGTTCTAATCCCGGCTCTGCCACTTGTCTGCTGTGTTACTTTGGGCAAGTCCTTTCACTGCTCTGGGCCCTCAGGCACCTCATCTGTAAAATGGGGATTGAGACTGTGAGCCTCATATGGGACAAGAACTGTGTCCAACCCAATTTGCTTGTATCCACAACGTAACCTAGTACCGTTCCTGGCACATAGCACATAACAAATAACATCATTATTAGTATCGTTATCATTGTTAATACTATTACACATTCTCGACGCCCTCCAATCTAGCTTCTACATCCCTCGCTCCTCCAGTAACCTACTTCTTGATAAAATCTATGGCCTTTATTCCATTTTAATCCTCCTAAGCCTCTCAACTGCTTTCAACCGCTTGGACCACCCCTTTCTCCTGGAAACCCTCTAATCTTGGATTCAGTGACTCTGTCCTCTCCTGGCGATCTTCCTAACTCTCTGGTCGCTCCATCTCTGACTATTTAATAGGCTCCTTCTCTGCCTCCCACTCCCTAACTGTGGGGGTCCCTCAAGGTTCAGTTCTGAATCCCATTCTGTTCTCCATCTACCCCCACTCCCTTAGAGGACTCATTCGCTCCCACAGCTTCACATACCCTATCTTTGTGGATGTGGGTGGGGATTATTGTCTCTCCTTATTGCTGAATTGTACCTTCCAAATGTTTAGTATTCAATCATTCATTCAATAGTATTTATTGAGTGCTTACTATGTGCAGAGCACTGTACTAAGCACTTGGAATGTACAATTCGGCAACAGATAGAGACAGTCCCTGCCATTGATGGGCTGACAGTCTAATCGGGGGAGACGGATAAAAACAATAGCAATAAATAGAATCAAGGGGATGTACATCTCATTAACAAAATAAATAGGGTAATAAAAATATATACAAATGAGCAGATGAGTACAGTCCTGAGGGGAGGGGAAGGGAGAGAGGGAAGAACAGAGGGAAAGGAGGGGTAAATGGGGCTTAGCTGAGGGGAGGTGAAGTGGGGGGCAGAGAGGCAGCAGAGGGAGCAGAGGGAAAAGGGGAAGCTCAGTGTGGGAAGGCCTCTCGGAGGAGGTGAGCTTTAAGTAGGGTCTTGAAGAGGGGAAGAGAATGAGTTTGGCGGAGGTGAGGAGGGAGGGCGTCCCGGGACCGCGGGAGGACGTGGCCCGGGGGTCGACGGCGGGATAGGTGAGACCGGGGGACGGCGAGGAGGTGGGCGGCAGAGGAGCGGAGCGTGCGGGGTGGGCGGTAGAAAGAGAGAAGGGAGGAGAGGTAGGAGGGGGCGAGGTGAAGGACAGCCTCTAAGCCTAGAGCGAGAAGTTTTTGTCTCGTGCGGAGGTTGATGGGCAACCACTGGAGGTTTTTAAGGAGGGAAGTGACAGGCCCAGAACGTTTCTTCAGGAAGATGATCCAGGCAGCGGAATGAAGAATAGACTGGAGCAGGGAGAGACGGGAGGAAGGGAGATCAGAGAGCAGGCTGACACAGTAGTCTAGCCGGAATATTATGAGAACCCGTAGCAGTAAGGTAGCCATTTGGGTGGAGAGGAAAGGGTGGATCTTGGCGATATTACAAAGGTGAGACCGGCAGGTCTCGGTGACGGATCGCATGTGCGGGGTGAACGAGAGAGCAGAGTCAAGGATGACACCGAGGTCGCGGGCTTGAGAGACGGGAAGGACGGTCGTACCGTCCACAGTGATAGGGAAGTCAGGAAGAGGACAGGGCTTGGGAGGGGAGATGAGGAGCTCAGTTTTGGACATGTTGAGTTTTAGGTGGCGGGCAGACATCCAGGTGGAGACGTCCCGGAGGCGGGAGGAGATACGAGCCTGAAGGAAGGGGGAGAGAACAGGGGAGGAGATGTACAGTGCTCTGCACACAGTAAGTGCTCAATAAATGTGATTGATCATTCCCATACCTCTCTCTCCTTCACTGCAATCTCACACTTCCTCCTGCTATCAGCCGATCCCTACTAGATTGTCCTGCCAACACCTCTAATATAATATGTCAAAAACAGAACTCCTTGTTCCACCCCCAAAACCTCTCCTCTCCTGTCTTTTCCACCACTTTTAACAGCACCACTCTCCTCCCCGTCTCACAAGCCCATAACCTTGGCATTATCCTTGATTCATCTCTCTCATTCGACCCCTATATTCAACGCTACGGAATCCTGTCTGGTTTTCCTTCCCCACAACGCCGAAGTCCAACCTCTCCTCTCCATCTGAACTATTACTCTGCTGATCCAAGAGGGTATGGGATGCTACCTTGACTTACTGCATCAGTCGCCAGGCCTCCTGTCTCTCCCCACTCCATTCCTTTCTTTGCCCTGCCATCCGGATCATTTTTCTCAAAAAACACTGTCTGTGTCTCCTCTCTCCTCAAAAATCTCCAATGATTGCACATCCACCTCTGCCTCTAACAGAACCTTCATGCGATGGACATGAAATCGCTCAATCCGCTCATCCGCTCCTGTATCACCTCCCTGATTTCCTCCTACAACCCATCCCCCATACTTTTCTCTATCAGAGAAGCGGCACGGCCTACTGGATAAAGCCCGGGCCTGGGAGTCAGGAGAACCCGGGTTCTAATCCCGTCTCTGCCACCTGTCCTCTGTGTGACCCTGGGCAAGTCACTTCACTTCTCTGTGCCTCAGTTACCTCATCTGTAAAATGCAGATAAAGACTGTGAGCCCCATGTGGGACAGCGACTGTGTTCACTCCGATTTGCTTGTATCTACCCCAGCGCTTAATAAAGTTCCTGGTATAGAGTAAGTATTCAACAAATACCTCTATTATTGTTCTCTCATTGTTATCATTATTATTTACCACCAACTTATTCCCTATACCTCGATTTCATCTATTTCACCGGCAACACTTTTTACCTGTGTTCTCCCTCCCGCCGTCTCCTTCATATCTGACAGACCACCACTCTCCTGACCTTCAAAACCTCACTAAAGTCACATCACCAAAAGACCTTCCCCGACTGAACCTTCTTTTCCCCTCCTCTTTCTCCCTTCTACATCGCCTCTACACTTGAACCTGCATCCTTTAAGGGAAGCATCCTGTAAGAAAGCACCGCAGGCTTGGGAGTCAGAGGTTGTGGGTTCTAATCCCGGCTCCGCCACTTATCTGCTGTGTGACCTTGGGCAAGCTACTTCACTTCTCTGTTCCTCATCTGTAAAATGGGGATGAAGACTGTGAGCCCCATATGGGACAACCTGATTACCTCATCTCTACCCCAGTGCTTAGAACAGGTCTCGGCACATAGCAAGCACTAAACAAATACACAGTTATTATTATTATGATTATTATTGAATGCACTCTTCCAAGCTCTTACTTTGGTGTTCAACAGACAGTAAGCACTCAATAAATATTATTGATTAATGGATTGAGAGCAGGATTTTGAATTTAGAGTGTTTGAATCTCAAGCATTCCAGCAATCGGTCATTTTTATTGAGAACCTACTGCGCGCAGATCAGTATACTAAGCGCTTGGGAGAGTGTGATATATCAGAATTGGTATACATGTTTCCCGCCCACAACAAACCTACAGTCTAGAGGGGGAGACAGTCATATAAATGAACCCATTACAGATATGAGCATAACAATAATTGAGGCGTTTGTGAAGCGCTTACTATGTGTCAGACACTGTACTAAGATCAAATCGCGTTGAACACAGTCTCTGTCCCAGATGGGGCTCACAATCGCCATCCCCATTTTACAGATGAGGGAACTGAGGCACAGATTACTACGTACGTTCTGAGGTGCCGAGGGAGGGGTGAATAAAGGAAGAAAATGCTAATGTTGGTATTTGTTAAGCGCTTACTATGTGCAGAGCACTCTTCTAAACGCTGGGGTAGACACAGGGGAATCAGGTTGTCCCACGTGGGGCTCACAGTCTTCATCCCCATTTTATTCATTCACTCAATAGTATTTATTGAGCGCTTACTATGTGCAGAGCACTGTGGTACTAAGCGCTTGGGATGAACAAGTCGGCAATAGATAGAGACGGTCCCTGCCGTTTGACGGGCTTGCAGTCTCATCGAGGGAGACGGACGGACGAGAACAATGGCGATAAATAGAGTCGAGGGGAAGAACATCTCGTAAAAACCGATGGCGACTAAATAGAATCGAGGCGATGTACAATTCATTAACAAAATGAATAGGGTAACAAAATATATACAGTCGAGCGGAGGAGTACGGTGCTGTGGGGATGGGAAGGGAGAGGGGGAGGAGCAGAGGGAAAAGGGGAGAAAGAGGGTTTAGCTGCGGAGAGGTGAAGGGGGGATGGCAGAGGGAGTAGAGGGAGAAGAGGAGCTCAGTCTGGGAAGGCCTCTCAGAGGAGGTGAGTTTTAAGTAGGGTTTTGAAGAGGGGAAGGGAATCGGTTTGGCGGAGGTGAGGAGGGAGGGCGTTCCGGGACCGCGGGAGGACGCGGCCCGGGGGTCGACGGCGGGACAGGCGAGACCAAGGGACGGCGAGGAGGTGGGCGGCGGAGGAGCGGAGCGTGCGGGGTGGCCGGTGGAAAGAGAGAAGGGAGGAGAGGTGGGAAGGGGCAAGGTGACGGAGAGCCTCGAAGCCTAGAGTGAGGAGTTTTTGTCTGGAGCGGAGGTCGACGGGCGACCACCGGAGTTGTTTAAGAAGGGGAGTGACGGGCCCAGATCGTTTCTGCGGGAAGATGAGCCGGGCAGCAGAGTGAAGAATAGACTGGAGCGGGGCGAGAGAGGAGGAAGGGAGGTCAGAGAGAATTTTACAGATGAGGTAACTGAGGCACCGAGAAGTTAAGTGACTTGCCCAAAGTCACACAGCTGACAAGTGGCTGAGCTGGAATTCGAACCCATGACCTCTGACTCCAAAGCCCATGCTCTTTCCACTGAAGGATGGTGTAGAAGGAAGTGGGAGAAGAAGAAAGGAGGGCTTAGTCGGGGAAGGCTTCTTGGAGGAGATGGGCCTTCAGGAAGGCTTTGAAGGTGGGAAGAGTGATCATCTGATGGATATGAAGAGGGAGGGAGTTCCAGGCCAGAGGCAGGACCTGGGCCCGAGGTAGGTGGAAGAATCTCCAACCTCCATTCCTCTACCTGTGTGAATATCTCATTCTCCATCAGCGAAAGTCTGGGGCAGAAAACATTTTCCAAAAAGCTGCGGCTGATATATGCAGCGTTAAAAAGAAAATCAAAGCCATTAGCGTTTGTGTAAACTGATAATTACTTCCATTTAAATGTATTTTGGGAGCTAAATTTCATGCAACATGATTAATTTAACATTTACAATGAAAACACTGTAGCGCTTTAGTCTGTAAAATAAATTTTATTTTACATGGATGAACAATATCTGCGTAGTGGATGCTGACACACATTTATCAAAAGTGGGGATGATTTAAATTGCCTCGACCGTGCAGTTAAGTAGGATTCTTGACAAGGGCCTTGGACGATTTCCAGCTCAATCAGAGTAATTAGAGTAAAAGTCAATCACTTTCAAGAACGGGATCTAGATTTTGCAGTTTACGATTTGAAGAAATAACAAATACTGTAAAAAACGAACTTCATCCTCGAGCTTAATAATGTTGGTATTTGTTAAGCGCTTACTATGTGCAGAGCACTGTTCTAAGCGCTGGGGGAGAGACAGGGTAATCAGGTTGTCCCACGTGAGGCTCACGGTTAATCCCCATTTTACAGATGAGGGAACTGAGGCCCAGAGAAGTGAAGTGACTTGCCCACAGTCACACAGCTGACAAGTGGAGGAGTCGGGTTTCGAACCCATGACCGCTGACTCCCAAGCCCGGGCTCTTTCCACTGAGCCACGCTGCTTCTCAGTGGATAGCTTGATAGTTTTGGCCACCAGGCACTCTGCTTTTTGGGGGTTTTTTTAATTGTTATCTGTTAAATGTTTATTATGTGCCAGGCACTGTTCTAAGCATTGATAGATACAAGATAATAAGGTTGGCAAAATCCAAGTCCTACAAGGAGCTGTCATTCTTAATCTCCATTTTACAGATGAGATAGCTGAGGCACAAAGAAGTGAATGACTTGCCCAAGGCCACACAGCAGGCCAGTTGTGGAGCTGGGATTAGAAACCGAGCCCTTCTGACTCCCAGGCCCACGATCTATCCACTAGACCAAGCTGCATCTCGAAAGTACTGCCTATATTTTCTAGAAAGCGCCCCAGGGAACATCTTCAATTTCAATCAATCCATCAGTCGATGGTATTGAGTGCTTACTAAGTGCAGAGCTTTGTATTAAATGCTTGATAAAGTATGGTATAAGTGCTAGACACAACTCGTCCCTCAAGGTTCAGTTCTTGGTCCCCTTCTATTCTCTATCATCTACACTCACTCCGTTGGAGAACTCATTCGCTCCCACGGCTCCAACAATCATCTCTACGAGGATGACACCCAAATCTCCATCTCCTCCCCGATCTTTCTCCCTCCCTCCAGGCTCGCATCTCCTCCTGCCTCCAGGACATCTCCACTTGGATGTCCTTCCATCACCAAAAACTCAACATGTCCAAGTCAGAGCTCCTTCTCTTCCCCCCCAAACCCTGTCCTCTCCCTGACTTTCCCGTCGCTGTGGACGGCACAACCATCCTTCCCGTCTCACGAGCCCGCAACCTCGGTGTCATCCTTAACTCCGCTCTCTCATTAAGTCCACATATCTAATCCAACACCAAAGACTGCTGGTCTCACCTTCACAACATCGCCAAAATGCACCCTTTCTTCTCCACCTAAAACAAATACCACGTTAGTACAATCCCTCATCCTATCCCGCTTGGATGACTGCATCAGCCTCCTTTCTCACTTCCCAACCTCCTTTCTCTCCCCACTTCAGTCCTTACTTCACTCTGATGCTCGGATTATCTTTCTGCAGAAACGTTCTGGGCATATCAGCCCTCTCCTCGAAACTCTCCAGTGGTTGCTCATCCACCTCCATATCAAACAAAAGCTCTTCTCCACTGGCTTCAAAGCTGTCCATCCCCTTGCCCCCTCCTGCCTCACCTCCCTTCTCTCCTTCTCCATCCCAATCTGGCACTCTCCGTTCCTCTGGTGCCTCTATCCTTCTCCCTGGACCTCCATCTCACCTTCCTGCTGTCCACCCCGGTTCATATCCTACCTCTGGCCTGGAACTCCCCACTCCTCCTCAAATCCACCCAACGATCACACTTCAAAGACCTACTGAAGGCTCACCTTCTCCAAGAGGTCTTCCCAGACTAAGACTCCCCTCTTCCTCAGCTCTCCCTCCCCATCACCCTGAATCGCTCCCTCTGCTCTACCCCCTATTCCTGCCCCAGAACGCTTGTGTATATATGTACATATCTATAATTCTATTTAATCATATTGATGCCTCATTCCTGCCAAATCCAATAGCTCCTACTCTATCCTCATCCTCCTTGACCTCTCAGATGCCTTTGACACTGTAAACCATCCCCTTCTCCTCCCAACCTTATCTCACCTTGGCTTCACGGACTCCGTCCTCTCCCGGTTCTCCTCTTATCTTTCTGGCCGTTCATTCTCAGTCTCCTTCGCGGGTTCCTCCTCCCCATCCCATCTTCTAACTGTAGAAGTTCCTAAAGGGTCAGTTCTCGGTCCTCTTCTGTTCTCCATCTACACTCACTCCCTCGGTGAACTCATTCTCTGTCATGGCTTCAACTGCCATCTCTATGCAGATGACACTCAAATCTACATCTCCGCCCCTGTCCTCTCCCCCTCCCTTCAGGCTGGCATCCCCTCCTGCCTCCGGGACGTCTTCACCTGGATGTCTGTCCGCCACCTAAAACTCAACATGTCCAAAACCGAGCTTCTTATCTTCCCTCCCAAGCCCCGTCCTCTTCCTGACTTCCCTATGGTACGACCATCCTTCCCGTCTCTCAAGCCCGCAACCTTGGGGTCATCCTTGATTCGGCTCTTTCATTCACCCCGCACATCCAATCCATCACCGAGGCCTGCCGGTCTCACCTTTACAATAACGCCAAGATCCGCCCTTTCCTCTCCATCCAAACTGCTATCGTACTGGTACAGGCTCTCATAATATCCCGACTGGATTATCGTGCCAGCCTGCTCTCTGATCTCCCTTCCTCCCGTCTCTCCCCGCTCCAGTCTGTTCTTCATTCCGCCGCCCGGCTCATCTTCCCGCAGAAAGGCTCTGGGCCTGTCACTCCCCTTCTTAAAAACCTCAAGTGGTTGCCCATTGACCTCCGCATGAAACAAAAACTTCTCACTCTAGGCTTCGAGGCTGTCCATCACCTTGCCCCCTCCTACCTCTCCTCCTACCGCCCACCCCGCACGCTCCGCTCCTCCGCCGCCCACCTCCTCGCCGTCCCCCGTTCTCACCTATCCCGCCGTCGATCCCCGGCCCAGGTCCTCCCGCTGTCCCGGAATGCCTCCCTCCCCACCTCCGCCAAACTCACTCTCTTCCCCTCTTCAAAGCCCTACTGAGAGCTCACCTCCTCCGAGAGGCCTTCCCACACTGAGCTTCCCCTTTTCCCTCTGCCTTCCTCTGCTGCCTCTCTGTCCCCCACTTCACCTCCCCTCAGCTAAGCCCCATTTACCCCTCCTTTCCCTCTGTTCTACCCTCTGTCCCTTCCCCTCCCCTCAGCACTGTACTCATCTGCTCATTTGTATATATTTTTATTACCCTATTTATTTTGTTAATGAGATGTACATCCCTTTGATTCTATTTATTGCTATTGTTTTTGTCCGTCTCCCCCGATTAGACTGCGAGCCCGTCAACGGGCAGGGACTGTCGCTATCTGTTGCCGAATTGTACATTCCAAGTGCTTAGAACAGTGCTCTGCACATAGTAAGCGCTCAATAAATACTATTGAATAAATCAATGAATGAATGAATGTCTGTTTACTTGTTTTACTCCCTCCTTCTAGACTGTAAGCCCGGTTTGGGCAGGGATTGTTTCTCTTTATTTCTGAATTTTACTTTCCAAATGCTTAGTACAGTGCTCCGCACACAGTAAGCCCTCGATAGATACAACTGAATGAATGAATAATAATGCTGGTATTTGCTAAACGCTTACTATGTGCAGAGCACTGTTCTAAGCGCTGGGGTAGATACAGGGTAATCAGGTTGTCCCAAGTGAGGATCGCAGTCTTCATCCCTATTTTACAGATGAGGGAACTGAGGCCCAGAGAAGTGAAGTGATTTGCCCACAGTCACACAGCTGACAAGGGGCAGAGTCGGGATACGAACCCATGACCTCTGATTCCCAAGCCCAGGATCTTTCCACTGAGCCACTCTGCTTCTCGGGCAATGAATGAAAGAATCGGTCACACCCACCGACCGGAACCGCTTTTTCTCAGTCATGCTCACTGACCCGAACCTCCTTTTCATCAGACGCACGCACCCACTCCAACTCGCTCATCATCAGATACGCCGGCCGAAGTGAAAAGCTTTCTTCGCACCCAGACCCCACTAAGGGATGGCACAGGCACTCTGGGGACTTTGGGTTTCCCTCCTGTCTCCTCGCTCCATCAGAGCTTCCTCAATCGCCCTCTCTCCTCCCTCACAAAAATCACTCCGAGCGGGAGCAGAGATCCCCGACAGGGATCGCACGGCCTCCTGGTGGATTTTTCGTTTCATTCATTCATTCAATCGTGTCCATTGAGCGCTTACTGTGGGCAGAGCACTGTACTAAGTGATGGGGAAAGTACAATATAACCATAAAGAGTGACAATCCCTGCCCACAACGAGCTCACAGTCTGGGGGGGACAGAGGGAGACAGACCTCAATATGAATAAATAAGTCGACAGATGTGACATAAGCGTTGTGGGGCTGGGCACGGGAGAAGAGTAAAGGGAGCAAGTCAGGGTGACGCAGAAGCGAGTGGAGATGAGGAAATGTGGGACTTAGTGTGGGAAGGCCTCTTGGAGGAGATGGGCCTTCAGTAAGGCTTTGAAGGCAGGGGAGAATCACCGTCTGGCGGGCTTGAGGAGGGAGGGCGTCCCGGGCCAGAGGCGGGACGTGGGCCAGAGGTCGGAGGTGAGACAGACGAGCTGAAGGCCCGGGGAGAAGGTTAGAGGCACCAGATGAGACAAGTTTGTGGGCTGAGTTGGAGAAGAGAAGTGTGGTGAGGTAAGAGGGGACAAGGTGATAGACTCTTTGAAGCCAACGGTGAGGAGTTTTTTTTTGATACGGAGGTGGATGGACAACCACTGGAGATTTTTGAGGAGGGGGATGACGTGTCCTGAGCTTTACAATGTCAGGGTCTTGATTTCCATCCCCTCTCCAACATGGTTATCACCAGCCAAGCCCGAATTGCTCTCTCTCCATCCTTTCTAACCAGGATTCCCACCTCTAGCCACCCCCAACCGGGCCCATCTTCTGCTCTCCACTTTAACCCAGCGGATGTGTCCATCCCCACAGGGAACTCCATATTATTATTATCAAGTGTCGTTGAGTTGCCTCCCATTCTTGGAGGCTCAGTGGATATATTTTCTCCAGAACGTCCCGTCTTCCCCCTCTCAGGGTCACACCTGGAGAGTTTCCAGTATTCTACCGGTCTGGACTATAGGAAGGAGAGTCAAGCAGAAGCATATCCATTCCATTCCTAGCTTGGGCAGTGGATAGCGAGGGGGTGGCAATCTGCTACGCGTCCAAACTCCCCAAGGCCGGGCAGTAGCCGCACGGGAGAGAGTCGAGGGCGGAGAAAACGAGTTGACTGCGCGGAAGGAGGCGATGGTCAACCACTGCCTGATTTTGATCCAGAAAACTCTCTGGATCCACAACTAGAACGATGGCAGATGGAGAGCGGGGCGTTCGGGACGAGATGCGTCCATGGCGACGCTACGGGTCGGAGATGACTCGATGGCATAAGACAAGCCCTGTCTTCTGCCATAATTTGTAACCTCGCTAACGGTTCTTCCGTTATCACCGTCATGGTTTCTATCCATCTTGCTGCCAGTCTCCCTCTTCCACCTTTTCCCTGGACTTTAATCCCCGTTAGTGTTTTCTCCAGAGAATTTAGTCCGCTTGAATAGGTCAGGTAGCTCCATGGTCACCCCCCTTTCATGAGAATCCCAGACCCAGAATACTCCCCAACCAAGTCCATACCGTGGGATTTTGAGATCCTCCTCGGAGGTCGGGTTTTCACTCCCTTGTTTGTTTGCATCTTTTTCCAGAGAAGAAAGCGAAAGGGTGTTTCCCCGAAGATGATTTTCCCAATATTTGTAAAGACAGATTGCTATTTTGGAGAAAACTCCATTAGGGTGTTCTCCGTGGTGCACAATAAAGTAATAGCAGATGTATCTGCAGCTGCAATAAGCCACGAGAACATTCAGGGAGGTGGAATTGAGCAACGGGAAAGAACCTGGAAACTGGTGGAAAGGGCCTGGCCCTAGGAACAGGAGGACCTGGGTTCTAATCCTGTCTCTGACGATTGCTTGCTGTCTGACCTTGAGCAAGTCACATTGCTTCTCTGTGCCATACTCTCCTTAGTTTAGTGTTCTGCACATAGTAAGTACGCAATAAATACTATTGATTCATAAATGTAGTATGTGTGAAGCATTTTGTGGAGCATTTAATAATGATGGTATCTGTTAAGCACTTACTATGTGTCAAGCACTGTTCCAAGCGCTGGAGGAGATACAAGGTAATCAGGATGTCCCACATGGGGCTCACAGTCTTCATCCCCATTTTACAGATGAGGTAATCGAGGCATAGAGAAGTAAAGTGACTTACCCAAAGTCACACAGCTGACAAGTGGCGGAGCCAGGATTAGAACTCACGACCTCTGTCTCCCAAGCCCGGGCTCTTTCCACTGAATCACACTGCTTCCCTAAGCTTCTCTTAGCATCTGGGCCAAGTGTGCTGAGCACCGGAGTGGTTACAAGACAATCAGATTGGACACAGTCCCTTTCTCACACAGGGCTCACAGTCTAAAGGAGAGGGAAAACGAATGTTGAATACCCATTTTATAGGTGAGAAAACTGAGGCCTAAATTAAGTGACTTGTCCAAGGCGAAGGAGCAAGCAATTAATCCCTTCTAAACTGTGAGCCCATTGTGGGCAGGGATTGTGTGACTGTGGGCAAGTCACTTCAGTTCCCTGGGCCTCAGTTACCTCATCTGTAAAATGGGGATTATCCGTGAGCCTCACGTGGGACAACCTGATGACCCTGTATCTCCCCCAGCGCTTAGAACAGTGCTCGGCACAGAGTAAGCGCTCAACGAATATCAACATTATTATTATTATTATGGTGTGCACAGCATTGTGCTAAGGACTTAATGATAATAACAATTCTGGAGCACTTGGGGTGTTTTCTGTGGGTACACTTGAGAGGTGCGTGGCTCAGTGGAAAGAGCACGGGCTTTGGAGTCAGGGCTCATGAGTTCGAATCCCAGCTCTGCCACTTGTCGGCTGTGTGACCGTGGGCGAGTCACTTCACTTCTCTGGGCCTCAGTTCCCTCATCTGTCAAATGGGGATTAAGACTGTGAGCCCCACGTGGGACAACCCGATTCCCCTATGTCTCCCCCAGCGCTTAGAACGGTGCTCGGCACGTAGTAAGCGCTTAACAAATACCAACATTATTAGGTGGTTCTGGAGCAGCTGGGACAGGTGGTTCTGAAAGCAACAGGAAGCTTTTTTCTGTAAATTTGAGAGGGCTGGTTCATTAGCACCTATTCTCTCTATAATCTATTTATTTATATTGATGCTATCTAGGCCCATCTACTTGTTTTGTTGCCCGTCTCCCCCCTTCTAGACTGTGAGCCCATTGTTGGGTAGGGATTGTTTCTATCTGTTGCCGAATTGTTCATTCATTCGTCCAATAGTATTTACTGAGCACTTACTATGTGCAGAGCACTGTACTAAGCACTTGGAATCTACAATGCGGCAACAGAGAGAGACAATCCCTGCCCAGTGAGGGGCTCACAGTCTAATCCGGGGACGGTATTTGTTAAGCGCTTATGATGTCCCAAGAGCTGTTCCAAGCTCTGGGATAGATACAAGGCTATTAGGTTGTCCCACCTGGGGCTCACAGTCTTGATCCCCATTTGACAGACGAGGAACCGGAGGCACCGAGAAGTGAAGTGACTTGCCCAAGGTCACACAGCTGCCAGGTGACGGGGGTGGGATTAGAACCCACGACCTCTGACTCCCCAGGCCGGGTTCCTTCCACTAAGCCACGCCGCAAGTGCTTATTACAGTGCTCTGCACCCCGTAAGCGCTCAATAAATACCCTTGAATGACAATGAATGAGCACCTGGGACTTTTAGCTGGAGCACTTAGGGATGGGGATTCTGGTGCATCTGGGTTGGGTAATTCCGGAGAACGTGAGCAACTTTCATTCTGTGCTCGGCATACGGGAGGTGTTCAATAAATTCCATCGTTTGAGAGGTGTTGAGAATTCGCGGTTAACACGGAATTTGGTGATTGGCCTCCCCTGGTCTGTTCGTTCTCCATTAGACGGACATTGAGAACCCACCTAACGGGGAACTTTATGATTGGTCACTATTGGTTTATTCATTCATTCACTGTCCTACCGAGAATGCCCTGTGAACATTATTATCATTAACAGAAATAATAACGTTAACACGATTAGTAAACACTTCACAGACAGCAGCACGGCCTAGCGGCAAGAGCCCGGGTTTGGGAGTCAGAGGACGTAGGTTCTAGTCCCGGCTCCACCACTTGATTGATTGATGTTGGTATTTGTTAAGCGCTTACTATGTGCAGAGCACTGTTCTAAGCACCGAGGTAGATACAGGGTAATCAAGTTGTCCCACGTGAGGCTCACGGTTAATCCCCATTTTACAGATGAGGTAACTGAGGCCCAGAGAAGTGAAGTGACTTGCCCACGGTCACATAGCTGACAAGTGGCAGAACTGGGATTCGAACCCGTGACCACTGACTCCCAAGCCCGGGCTCTTTCCACTGAGCCACGCTGTTTCTGTTGTGTGACTTTGGGCAAGTCTCTTCGCTTCTCTGTGCCTCAGTTACCTCAGTTGTAAAATGGGGATGGAGACTGTGAGCCCCACGTGGGACAACCTCATTACCTTCCCTCTACCCCAGTGCTTATACTCGGCACAGAGTAGGCGCTTAACAAATAGCAATCATCATCATTTGTGCCGAGCACCGTTTTAAGCACTGGGGTAAGTACAAGGTAAACGGGTTGGACACAGTCCCTGCCCTCCGACCAATCAATCGCTCAATGATATCGATCGAGGCCTCACTCTGTGCAGAGCACTGCACATTACTAACGACGTCAATTGTTCAATGGGAGCTACTGAGTGTTTACTGTGTGCAGGGCACTGTATTAAGCGCTTGGGACATTACAATATGACAGAGTTGGTAGCTACTTTCCCCGTCAGTCAATCCTATTTATTGAGCACTTACTGTGTGCAGAGCACTGCGCTAAGCACTTGGGAGAGGCCCCTCTAACAATCCACAGACACATTCCCTGCCCATAAGGAGTTTCCCGTCTGGAGGAGGAGCTAACGTCCTCCCCCCGAACCCCAGAACCCGGTCCCGGAGGGTTTCCGATTGCCATTTAATTGACATTTTCATAATCTGTGACCAGATCAGCCTAAAGGTGTTGAAAATGTTCAATCTCAGTAGAGGCTCGTGCTAGATTCTGTAACAGAAGACATTTAAGCCCTTCAGAAATGCCAGCTCACTCTAATCACTTTGACATTTCCAGTCATTAAGGGATACTGTACATGAATAATGTGAAACGCATTTATGGAAAAAAAAAAAATAGAAAGGCCGACACATCCACAAGGCTCAGAGGGGAAGATGCTATTTTTGCCCGATTTAGCAGAAAACCTCTCTCCGGGAACCCGCTCTCTCCACCTAAGTGGAGCAGTTGCTTGGAAAATAAAGGGAAAACAGTAGTTTGACTGCTTTAGCACACTGACAGGTTCACTCCAGTTTGCTGGCCCTGATTTCTGGCCCATTTTCCCTCTCTGATTTCTAGCCCAACACCTGTATCCCTGGCAGAGACGGGGCTTTGTGTCTTGACAGCGGGGATCTCGGCAAAGCGTACAATACAGAACGCCGCTGAGCGGAACGGCCAAGTGGCGTAAAAAGGAGGGCTTTCATTCCGGACTCTGCTGGTTATAAAAATGATAATCAAAACAATGATAATCATTTGAATCGAATATCGAAGATACTTACCGAGCACTTACTGCATGCGGAGAACGGTACTAACTTGAGCGCTCGGGAGAGCATGATCCAAGAAAGTTCATTAGTTCATTCAACCCTATTTGAGAAGCAGCTTGGTGTAGTGGATAGAGCACAGGCCTGGGAGTCAGAAGGTCACGGGTTCTAATCCTGCCTCCGCTACTGGTCTGCTGGGCGACCTTCAGCATGTCACCTGACTCCTCCGGGCCTCAGTTCCCTCATCCGGAAAATGGGGATTGAGACCGTGAGCCCCATGTGGGACAGGGACTGTGTCCAAGCCCTTTAACTTCTCTGTGCCTCAGTGACCTCATCTGGAAAATGGGGATTGAGACTGTGAGCCCCACGAGGAACAACCTGATTACCTTTTATCTACCTCAGCACTTTGAAAAGTGCTTGGCACATAGTAAGTGCTTAACAAATATCATCATCACAGAGAAGTAGCGTGGCTCAGTCAGTGGAGAGAGCCCGGGCCTGGGAGTCAGAGGTCGTGGGTTCGAATCCCCGCTCTGCCACTTGTCAGCTGGGTGACTGCGGGCAAGTCACTTCACTTCTTTGTGCCTCAGTTCCCTCATCCGTCAAATGGGGATGAAGACTGTGAGCCTCACAACCTAATTACCCTGTATTTCCCCCAGCGCTTAGAACAGCGCTCTGCACATAGTAAGCGCTTAACAAATACCAACGTTATCATCAAGGGCTCTTGGAGCTGTGATTTTAATAAGACTTTATGGTGGCCAGGGTGGCGGTCTGTCGTCCATTCATTCATTCAATCGTATTTATCGAGCGCTTACCGTGTGGAAAGCACTGTACTCAGCGTTTGATGGAAGGGGAAGGAGCTTCAGGCCAAAGGGGGATGTGGGTGACGGGTTGGAGGTTAGAGAGAGAAGCGTTCCAGCTGATTGTAGAAGGAAATCGGTGAAGGAAATAGGAGGGGCAGAGCTGATTGAGTACTTCAAAGTCAGTGGTAAAGAGTTTCTGTTTATCGGGGAAGTGGATGGGCAACCACTTGAGGACCTTGATTACTGGGGACATCGGGCCTGAATATTTTGAAGGAAAATGATCCGGCCCGCCGAGTGAAATAAGGTCCGAAGTGGAGACAGACAGGAGGCCAATGCAGTCGCCAAGGTCGGATAAGATAAGTGTTCGGATCGGCCTAGTAGCAATTTTCATAGCGAGGAAAGGACGGATTTTAGTGACGTTTCGAGAGGGGAACCGACGGGATTTGGTGACAGATAGAATATGTGGTTCGAATGAGAGGTTACAGATCCGAGAGATGGGTGATAATGGGGTGTGCAAGGTGAGCAGAGAGACAGGGAAGGGCAGGGTTTGAGTGGGAAGATGAGGAGTTCAGTTTTGGATGTGTTAGGTTTCAGTTGTCAAGGCAACATCCAAGTTCAGGCGTACTGAAGGCAAGAGGAAAGATGAGACTGTAGAAAAGGAGAGAAATCGGGGCTGGAGATTTGGAAATCATCCGCACAGAGGTGGTAGCTGAAGCCATGAGAGCGAATGAGTTCTCCAAGGGATTGCGGGGGAGATGGAGAATAGAAGGGGACCCAGAATTGAACCTTGAGGGTCTCCCCGCCCCCCAGTTACAGGGTGGGAGGTAGAGGAAGAGCCCGCGAAGGAGACTGAGAATGAGCGGTCAGAGAGATAGAAGGGGAACCAGGAGAAGACACTATCAGTGAAGCCAAGATCGGGTAATGTTTCATGAGAATTGCGTAGTCCAAATTGTCAAAGGTAGCTGGGTGTTCGAGGAAAATTAGGATAGAGTAGGAATCATCGATTTTGGCAGGAAAAATCCCATTCGGTGATGTTAGAGAGGGTGGTTTCCACGGAGGAAAGGAGTCGGAAACCCAAAGGTCGGGGGGCGGGGGTCAAGAAGAGAATCGGTGGAGAAGAAGTGGGGACAGTGGGTGTTGACAACTCACTCAAGGAGTTTAGGAAGGAATGACTGGAGGAAAATGGGGTGATAACTGCAGGAAACCATGGGTGAAGGGAAAGTATTTTTAGAATAGGGCATGTTTGAAAGCAGTGGAGAAGAAGCCACTGGAGAGAGAACAGTTAAAGACGGTGGTCAGGGAGGGAAGAAGGAAAGAGTCCATGGTTTCGATAAGGTGTAAAGAGATCAGAGGGGCAGGTGGAGGGGGTACATTTCGAGAAGAACCAAGAGATCTCTTCTTTAGGACACTGCTGGGGAGGATGGCAGAGTCCAAGACGGCAGAGTCAAAGCAAAGCATTCCCTGCCTACAATGAGCTATTTATTGAGCGCTTACTGTGGACAGAACACTGACCTAAGCATTTGGGAGAAGCCGATCCAAAAGAGTTGGCAGACGAGGTCCCCGCCCACAGCGAGCCATCCAGATAAGCGATGACACGTCCTCACGTCAGGGTTGAGACTTGAATGGTATGTATCAGTCCGTTGATTTCAGACGCTCCCTTAGAAGGAATTCCGACTTCTAGTAGGTGAATTTCAGGGAAATCCAGCACAGTGTGTGGGGTGAAACTGAGATGAGCACGTTGGTCTGGGAAATGAAATAGTCGCAGTTCTTAAAAGGGAACCTCGGGATTGCCAAGAATAGAAAAGCTATCGGGAAAACTAGCCTGTTCTAAATTCTGGATTGAAAAGAGAATGAATAGCATCAATTCCTTGGCTTTCCACAATTCCCTGACCGTGAACCTGAAAATGGTTCCATCCACTTCTTCCAACCCACCTCTCCCTGAATTCAACAACTGCATCGCTCTTGGATGACGCAGAAGAGAAAGAGCATTTACTAGATTAATCTCTGTCAGATTTGCAGTCGTGGGTTGATGTTAATAATAATAAGAGTAATGTTGGTATTTGTTAAGCGCTTACTATGTGCAGAGCACTGTTCTAAGCGCTGGGGTAGAAACAGGGTCATCAGGTCGTCCCCCGCGAGGCTCACAGTTAATCCCCATTTTCCAGATGAGGTCACTGAGGCCCAGAGAAGCGAAGTGACTCGCCCACAGTCACCCAGCTGACAAGTGGCAGAGCCGGGATTCGAACCCATGACCTCTGACTCCCAAGCCCGGGCTCTTAGGATGGTTTGTTACCATTGTTCATACATAATCTTGTAACAAATTAGAAAAGAGAGACACCAGGATAGAGTTTGGGATTCTAATTGCTGCCAAGCAGCTGCTATTTACAGGATCAAGCTCTAATCATCATCATGATCAACAATATAGTCTTCATCATCCTCATTATCATCATCATCATCATCATCATCATAATTATGGTATTTGTTAAGCGCTTACTATGTGCTCGGCGCTGTACTAAGCGCTGGAATGGACACAAGCAATCACGGTACTTGTCAAGTGCTTACTATGTGCCAAACACTGTACTAAGCTAAACAGTCGGGTAACTGTAAGATAATCAGGTTGGACGCAGTCCATGTCCAACATATATATATATATATACATATAATTGCATTTGTTAAGCGCTTAGTATGTGACAGACACTGTTCTAAGCGCTGGGGTAGATTCAATATAATCAGATCATTATATTGACAGTCTTCATCCCCATTTTCCAGATGAAGTAACTGAGGCACAGAAAGGCAAGTGGCTTGCCCAAGGTCACACAGCAGACAATTGGAGGAGCCGGGATTAGAAGCCATGTCTTCTGACTCCCAAGCCTGGGCTCGGCAGTCAGAGGTCATGGGTTCGAATCCCCATTCTGCCACTTGTCAACTGTGTGACTGAGGGCAATTCGCTTCGCTTCTCTGTGCCTCAGTGACCTTACCTAGAAAATGGGGATGAAGACCGTGAGCCTCACGTGGGACAACCTGATGACCTTGTATCTCCCCCCAGCCCTTAGAACAGTGCTCTGCACATAGTAAGCGCTTAACAGACACCAACGTTATCATCATTATTATCTTAGCCCAACTTTTCCTCACCTCCCACGCCGTTCTGCATCACCCTGACTTGCTCCTTTGGCTCTTTCCTCCTCCCAGCCCCACGACACTTATGTCCATCGCTCTCATTCTATTTATCTGGATTCGTGTCTGTCACCTCCCCTCTAGAACGTAAGCTAGTTGTGGGCAGGGAATGTCACTGCTTTTTGTTGTATTTAACTCTCCTAAGCGCTTAGTACAGTGCTCTGCACACAGTAAGCACTCAATAAATACGACTGAATAAATGAATAAATAAATCCCCATTTTATAGATGAGAAAACAGGCTTAGAAGCAGCATGGCCTAATGGGTAGAGCCCGGGCCTGGGAGTCAGAAGGACCTGGGTTCTTATCCCGGCTGTGCCGCTTGTCTGCTGTGCGACCTGGGCCAAGTCACTTCACTGCTGGGTGCCTCAATGACTTCATCTGTAAAATGGGGATGAAGACCGTGCGTCCGATGTGGGAAAGGGACTGGGTCCAACCCGATTACCTTGTACCTTACCTTAGCACTTGATACAGTGTCTGGCACACAGCAGGTGCTTGACGAATACCGCAATTATGATCAGTATAATTGTTACTACATTATTTAAGATTATTATTATTTGACTTGCCCCAGGTCACACAGCAGGCAGGTGGCGGAGCTGAGATTAGAACCCAGATCTTCTGACTCCCCGGACGGTGTCCTTCCCACTAGGACACACCGCTAGCTCCATCCGCTTAAGGAACTTACGGTTCAGGGCTTGGAAAGTTCATCTTGCTGTCTTGTCACGGCAACCTCAATTAATTCATCTGCAGTCGCAACTTTGAAACCGGCATTATTGAATCTCTTCCAACAAACATTATCGATTTTCTTCCAACAAACATTATCGATTTTTCTTCCTGTCATTTAAACTAGCGTTCGGGAGCATAGGATGAGACCCTTCCAATTTTTATTCATCACAAGTAATAGATTGGAAGTTCCTTGAAGTCGGGGACCATCTCATTCATTCATTCCTTCATTCATTCAATCATCTATTGAGCGCTCGCTGTGTGCAGAACACTGTTCTAAGCTCTTGTGAGAGTACAATGAAGCAGCATGGCGCAGTGGAAAGAGCCCGGGCTTGGGAGGCAGAGGTCATGGGTTCTAATCCCGGCTCCACCACTTGTCAGCTGAGTGACTGTGGGCAAGTCACTTAACTTCTCTGGGCCTCAGTTCCCTCATCTGTAAAATGGGGATGAAGACTGCGAGCCCCATGAGGGACAACATGATCACTTTGTATCCCCCCAGCACTTAGAACAGTGCAGTAAGTGCTTAACGAATACCAACATTATTATTACAATGCAGCAACCAAGAGACACAGTCCCGACCCCAACGGGACCCCCCAACTGCCCAGTACAGTTCATTCATTCATTCATTCAATAGTATTTATTGAACGCTTACTATGTGCGGAGCACCGTACTAAGCGCTTGGGATGAACAAGTCGGCAACAGATAGAGACGGTCCCTGCCGTCTGACGGGCTCACGGTCTGATCGGGGGAGACGGACGGACGAGAACGATGGCGATGAATAGAGTCGAGGGGAAGAACATCTCGTAGAATCGAGGCGATGTATAATTCTAAATTGTACATCTAAATCTAATTGAACATCTAAATAGAATCGAGGCGATGCACAATTCATTAACAAAATAAATAGGGTAATGGAAATATATACAGTAGAGCGGACGAGTACGGTGCCGAGAGGATGGGAAGGGAGAGGGGGAGGAGCGGAGGGAAAAGGGGAAAAAGAGGGTTTAGCTGCGGAGAGGTGAACGGGGGGCGGCAGAGGGAGTAGAGGGAGAAGAGGAGCTCAGTCTGGGAAGGCCACTCGGAGGAGGTGAGTTTTAAGTAGGGTTTCGAAGAGGGGAAGGGAATCGGTTTGGCGGAGGTGAGGAGGGAGGGCGTTCCGGGACCGCTGGAGGACGCGGCCCGGGGGTCGACGGCGGGACGGGCGAGACCGAGGGACGGCGAGGAGGCGGGCGGCGGAGGAGCGGAGCGTGCGGGGTGGCCGGTGGAAAGAGAGAAGGGAGGAGAGGTGGGAAGGGGCGAGGTGACGGAGAGCCTCGAAACCTAGAGTGAGGAGTTTTTGTCTGGAGCGGAGGTCGATAGGCGACCACCGGAGTTGTTTAAGAAGGGGAGTGACAGGCCCAGGTCGTTTCTGCGGGAAGATGAGCCGGGCGGCGGAGTGAAGGATAGACCGGAGCGGGGCGAGAGAGGAGGAAGGGAGGTCGGAGAGAAGGCCGACACGGTAGTCTAGCCCGGATACAACGAGAGCCCGTAGTGGTAAGGTAGCCAATTGGGTGGAGAGGAAAGGGCGGATCTCGGCGATATCGTAGAGGTGAAACCGGCGGGTCTCAGTGACGGATAGGACGCGTGGGGTGAACGAGAGAGACGAGTCGAGGACGACACCGAGATCGCGGGCCCGAGAGACGGGAAGGACGGTCGTGCCGTCCACGGCGATAGAGAAGTCTGGGAGAGGATCGGGTTCGCGAGGGAAGATGAGGAGCTCGGTCTCGCTCACGTCGAGTTTTAGGAGGCGGGCCGACATCCGGGCGGAGACGTCCCGGAGGCGGGAGGAGACGCGAGCCCGAAGGCGGAGGGGGAGAGGACGGGGGCGGAGATGGAGATCTGCGTGTCATCTGCGTAGAGATGGTAGTCGAAGCCGTGAGAGCGCATGAGTGCTCTGAGAGAGTAGGCATTCAAAATTTACTCGTGAAGATGAATTATTGAGCGTTTCTCACACGCTGAGCATTTAGGAGAGGGTAGTTAGAAATGAAAAATTGAAATTTAAAGGGTCCTGAGGTTCTGATATTCAAGTGCTTGGTACTCAATCAATAATAATAATAATAATGTTGGTATTTGTTCATAATTATAACGATGTTGGTATTTGTTAAGCGCTTACTACGTGCAGAGCACCGTTCTAAGCGCCGGGGGAGATACAGGGTCATCAGGTTGTCCCACGTGAGGCTCACAGTTCATCCCCATTTTATAGACGAGGTAACTGAGGCCCAGAGAAGTGAAGTGACTTACCCACAGTCACACAGCTGCCAAGTGGCAGAGCTGGGATTCGGACCCACGACCTCTGACTCCCAAGCCCGGGCTCTTTCCACTGAGCCACATTGCTTCTCCATCAATAACAATGATTGATTGAGTGATTGGCATTACTGCACCAATGATATATCCATGTCGTCTTTACACCCTTTATTCACCCCTCCCTCGACCCCAAAGCACTTACGTTCACAGCCACAATTTCTTCATTTATACCGATCGATGTCTGTCTCCCCCCTTCTAGACTCTGAGCCCGGTGTGGGCAGGGATTGGCTTTCTTTATTGCTGAACTGTGCTTTCCAAGCGCTTAATACAGCGCTCTGCCCCCAGTAAGTGCTCAATAAATACGATCGAATGAACGAATGAACTGAATGTGGGCCGGGAACTAGTCCACCAGCTCTCTCAGAATGTACTCTCCCAAGTGCTTAGTACCGTGCTCCGCACAGAGTAAGTGCTCAATAAATAGTCGGTCGTTCACTCATTCAATCGTGTTTATGGAGCGCTCACTGTGTGCGGAGCGCTGTACTAAGTGCCTGGGAGAGTACAGTAGAACAACAAAGACACATTCCCAGCCCAATAATGATAATAATAATGTTGGTATCTGTTAAGCGCTTACTACATGCAGAGCACTGTTCTAAGTGCTGGGCTAGATCCAGGGTCATCAGGTTGTCCCACGTGAGGCTCACAGTCTTCATCCCCATTTTACAGATGAGGTCACTGAGGCCCAGAGAAGTGAAGTGACTTGCTCAAAGCGGCGGAGCCGGGATTAGAACCCATGACCTCTGACTCCCAAGCCCGTGCTCTTTCCACGCTGCTTCTCTTATAATGTCTCTCTCCCCCTCCAAACTGTAAACTCATTGTAGAAGCAGCGTGGCTCAGTGGAAAGAGCTTACAGTCTAGAAGTGAAGACAGACATTAATATGAATAAGTAAACTGTAGATACGTAAATAAGCATCTGCGGGGCTGGGAGGGGGGATGAAGAAAGGGAGCGAGTCGGGGTGACGCAGAAGAGAGTGGGAGATGCGGAAAGGGGGGTTTAGGCAGGGAATAATAATAACGTTGGTACTGGTTAAGCGCTTACTATGCGCAGAGCACTGTTCTAAGCGCTGGGGGAGACACGGGGTCATCGGGTCGCCCCACGTGGGGCTCGCAGGCTTCATCCCCATTTGACAGATGAGGTCACTGAGGCCCAGAGAAGCGAAGCGACTCGCCCACGGTCACACAGCTGCCAAGTGGCAGCGTCGGGATTCGAAGCCACGGCCTCTGCCTTCCAAGCCCGGGCTCCCGCCACCGAGCCACGCCGCTTCTCAGGGGAAGGCTTCCTGGAGGGGATGGGCCTTCAGTAAGGCTTCGAGGGCGGGGGGGGAGAGTCACTGTCGGTCGGATAGGAGGAGGGAGGGCGTTCCGGGCCCGAAGCGGGACGTGGGTGAGAGGTCGGCAGGGGGATAGATGAGCTCAAGGTACAGTGAGAAGGTTGGCATTGGGGAAGTGAAGGGTGCGGGCTGGGTTGGAGGAGGAGAGTAGCCGCGCGAGGAAGGAGGAGGCGGCAAGGGGATCAAGTGCTTTAAAGCCAACAGTGAGGAGTTTCTGTGCTATTGTTTTAACGAGCGGTCCGTCCTCTTGATTCTATTCACTGTTATTGTTTTCGTCCGTCCGTCTCCCCCGATTAAATAAATAAATGGTGGCATTTGTTAAGCGCCGACTGTTCTAAACTCTGGGGGACGCAAGGTGATCAGGTTGTCCCCCGTGGGGCTCACAGTTTTAATCCCCATTTTACAGATGCGGTAACTGAGGCACAGAGAAGCGAAGGGACTTGCCCAAAGTCACACAGCTGGCAAGCGGCGGAGCCGGGATTCGAACCCATGAATTCTGACTCCCAAGCCCGGGCTCTTTCCGCTAGACCTTGAGCCCGTCGATGGGCAGGGACCGTCTCTATCTGTTGCCGATTTGTCCATTCCAAGCGCTCGGTACAGCGCTCTGCGCGTAGTAAGCGCTCAATACATAGTACTGAATAAATGAATGAATGTTTGATGCGGAGGTCGATGGGCAACCACTGCAGTTTCTTGAGAAGCGGCGTGACTCAGTGGCAAGAGCTTGGGAGTCGGAGGTCGTGGGTCCTAATTCCAGCTCCGCCACTTGTCAGCTGTGTGACCTTGGGCAAACCGCTTCACTTCGCTGTGCCTCAGTTATCTCATCTGGAAAATGGGGATTAAGACTGTGAGTCCCACATGGGACAGTCTGAACACCTTGCATGATGATTATGATTATGGTATTTGTTAAGCGCTTACCATAATGATAACGGTTGGTATTTGTTAAGCGCTTATTATGTGCAGGGCACCGTTCTAAGCGCTGGGGTAGATACAGAGTCATCAGGTCGTCCCACGTGAGGCTCACGGTTAATCCGCATTTTACAGATGAGGGGACCGAGGCCCAGAGAAGTGAAGTGACTCGGCCCACAGTCACCCAGCTGACAAGTGGCAGAGCCGGGAGTCGAACCCATGACCTCTCACACTGAAGCCCAGGCTCTTTCCACTGAGCCACGCTGCTTCCCTGTGCCAAGCACTGTTCTAAGCGCTCGGGTAGGTACACTGTAATCGGGTTGTCCCACGTGGGGCTCACTGTCCTAATCCCCATTTTACAGATGAGGTAACCGAGGCCCAGAGAAGTTAAGTGACTTGCCCCAGGTCACACAGCAGACAAGTGGCAGAGCTGGGGTTAGAACCCATGACCTTCTGACTCCCAGGCCCAGGCTCTATCCACTATGCCATGCTGTTTCTTGCATCCTTCCCAGTGCTTAGAACAGTGCTCGGCACATAGTAAGCACTTTAGAAATACCATCGCTACCATCACTGATATTGAGGGTAATAATAATGGTAGTATCTGTTAAGCGCTTACTAGGTGCCGAGCACCGTTCTAAGCGCTGGGGTAGACGCAGGGGAATCAGGTCGTCCCACGTGGGGCTCACGGTCTTCATCCCCCTTTTACAGATGAGGGGACTGAGGCCCAGAGAAGCGAAGTGACTCGCCCACAGTCGCACAGCCGACGAGTGGCCGAGCCCGGCATTCGAACCCATGACCTCTGACTCCAGTGCCCGTGCGCTTTCCACTGAGCCACGCTGAGGAGTGGGGGAACGCTCCTGTGGGATCTGATTAGCTTTTACCTTGTATCTGGTATCAATCCCAATGCTTAGTACAGTGCTTGGCCCAAAGTAAGTGCTCAACCAACGCCATTAGACTTTTCAAAATCCATCGAACGTACAGATCAATCCATGTACGTAGACGCGTGCGGAGGGCGAGTATAGATAAGTTCACTGATGCTAGAGATGGTTGAGGACTATATTGGTTCAAGATATCAGGAATTCATCGGGAAAAACCGAGCGGAGGAGGTGGTGAGGAATAAAGACAGTTCTCCGGTCTCGGGTATTTGGAGAGATATTAAAGTTCCACAATGGGGAGGAATAAGCCGCCCTCCCCCCCCCCCCCCAATTTATCACTTCTTTTCGAGAATGTCCTTTTTGGTTTCCACGGCCAGAAGCAGCTGAGCTCTCTCTTCACTTTTTCACAACCCCGGGATATTTCCACGTAGTCTCCCGGCTGCATCCTTTCAAGCGATGAGGGGAAGGAGAGCGGAACTGTTTGGTACTACCCGATGCGCGAGCAAGGAAAATAGATGATCCGGAACTAGTCGGCCTAAATCCCCGAGGTGGGGGACAGGTGTTTCGGAATCCACCTCCGCTCCCCATCTACGGTCCTCTGTTTATATTTCCCGTCCTTAACGGTGGTATTTATTGAGTGCTTGGTATGTGCGGAAGCAGCGTGGCTCAGTGGAAGGAGCACGGGCTCTGGAGTCAGAGGTCATGGGTTCGAATCCCGGCTCGGCCACTTGTCGGCTGTGGGACTTTGGGCGAGTCACTTCGCTTCTCGGTGCCTCAGTGACCTCTATCTGTAAAATGGGGATGAAGACCGTGAGCCCCACGTGGGACGACCCGATTCCCCTGTGTCTACCCCGGCGCTTAGAACAGTGCTCGGCACATAGTAAGCGCTTAACAGATACCAACATCGTTATTATTATTATCATTGTACTAAGAGCTTGGGAGTACAGTAATAATAATAATTATGGTTTCTGTTAAGTGCCAAGCAGTGTTCTGAGCGCTGGGTTAGGTACAAGGTCAGCAGGTTGTCCCACGTGGGGCTCACAGTCTTCATCCTCATTTTAATAATAATAATGATCATGTTGGTATTTGTTAAGCGCTTGCTATGTGCAGAGCACTGTTCTAAGCGCTGGGGGGGTACAAGGTAATGAGGTTGTCCCACGGGAGGCTCCCAGGCTTCATCCCCATTTTCCAGATGAGGTCACTGAGGCCCAGAGAAGTGAAGGGACTTGCCCAAAGTCACACAGCTGACAAGTGGAGGAGCTGGGATTGGAACCCATGACCTCTGCCTCTCAAGCCCGGGCTCTTTCCATTACGCGCTTCCCACTTTTTTGCTGTGTGACTTTGGGCAAGTCACTTGATTTCCCTGTGCCTCGGTTCCCTCATCTGTAAAATTGGGATTAATGATGATGATGATGATGATGATGTTGGTATTTGTTAAGCGCTTACTATGTGCAGAGCACTGTTCTAAGCACTGGGGTAGACACAGGGCAATCAGGTTGTCCCACCTGGGGCTCACACACTTTTAATCCCCATTTTCCAGATGAGGTAACTGAGGCCCAGGGAAGTGAAGTGACTCGCCCACAGTCACACAGCTGACAAGTGGTAGAGCTGGGATTCGAACTCATGACCTCTGACTCCAAAGCCCGTGCTCTTTCCACTGAGCCACGCTGCTTCTCAGATTAAGACTGTGAGCCCTAGGTGGAACGGGGACCGTGTCCCACCTGACCAGCTCAGATCTACCCCAGGGTCTACTACAGTGCCTGGAACAGAGTAGGTGCTCAACAGATTCCATTGCCATAATACTAAGTAGGTAAAAATCAATACGCTACCGACGCGTGTCCACTTGCTCTGCCTTGTTTTGTTGTCTGTCTCCCCCCTTCTAGACTGTGAGCCCGTTGGGTCGGGATTGTCTCTATCTGTTGCCCAGTCGTACTTCCCAAGCGTTTAGTACGGTGCTCTGCACACAGTAAGCGCTCAATAAATACGAGTGAATGACTGACTGACTGAATGAATGAACATGTTACTTCTGTTGTAATTTTTCAAGCACCTAATTCAATTCAGTGGATCTAGTGGGTGCTCCTTAAATAGTCAGTCAATCGTAGGAGAAGCAGCGTGGCTCGGTGGAAAGAAGCCGGGCTTGGGAGTCAGAGGTCATGGGTTCGAATGCCGGCTCTGCCATCTGTCAGCTGTGTGACTGTGGGCAGGTCACTTCACTTCTCTGGGCCTCGGTGACCTCATCAGTAAAATGGGGATTAACTATGAGCCTCCTGTGGACAACCTGATGACCCTGTATCTCCCCCGGCGCTTAGAACAGTGCTCTGCACGTAGTAAGCGCTTAACAAATACCAACATTATTATTATTTATCGAGCCCCAAGTGGGACAGGGACAGCATCCAACGCGATTATCTTGTATCTACCCCCACGCTTGGAACAGTGCTCGGTCGTTCGACTGCCGTCCTCATTCACAACTTTAGGAAGAAAGCATTTTACTCATCTCGATGTCCCGATCTGGGATCTTAGCCCCCAGATCAAACCCACCCTCCTTTAATGTGACCTTCTAATTTATATGCGAATCGATCCACTCCCTCGGGAGCTGGGATGAAGGAGCTTAGACACAGAGGCAGTGTGGCCTAGTAGAGAGGGCACAAGCCTGGGAGTCAGAAGGAGCTGGTTTCTACTCCCAGCTCCGCCACCTGTCCGCTGTGTGACCTTGGACAAGTCACTTCACTTCCCCCGTGCCTCGGTTCCATCCTCTTTAAAACGGGGATGAAGAGTGTGAGCCCTTTATAGGACAGGGACTGTGTCTAACCTGATTATCTTATATCTACCCTAGTGCTTAGAACAGTGGCTGGTGCCTAGTAAGTTTTAACAAATACCTCAGTTATTATTATTATCACTATTATTATTATTACCAAACGGTCAGAGGAGAAGAACCAAGAGGCCGCTGACCAGAAGGAATTACGGGATAGCATGGAGTCACACGAAACGGTGGTCGTTCCCATGGCCTGACAGCGGCGCAGCCCAGCCCACCCCTCACAAGCTCCCCCCGTCCTCCCCCTTTAAAAGAGAATAATAATAGCAATAATAATAATAATCGGTAGTATTCATTAAGCGCTCTCTGCGTGCCAGGCCCTAAGCTCTGAAGTGGACGCAAAGTCATCGGTTGGACACAGTCCTTATCCGCACATAGGGCTCACCGTCTTAATAACCATTTTACAGATGAGGGACCTGAGGCCCAAAGAAGTGAAGTGACTTACCCAAGGTCTCTCAGCAGACAGGTGGCAGCCTCGAGATGAGAACCCAGGTCCTTCTCTCTCCCGGGTCCGGGGTCTAACCACTAGGCATCACTGCTTCCCACGTATAAACACTGTCTCCCGTTCCGGGAAATGAACCCTGGTCTGGCATGTGAGGGGCAGGGAAACTCTCCGCTAGGACATAGTGGATACAACATCGTCCTGGGAGTCAGACGGTGACGGTTTCTAATCCCCCTCTGCCGCTTGTCTTGGTGTGACCTCGGACAAGTCACTTGACTTCTCTGGGCTTCAGTTACCTCATCTGTAAAACGAGGATGGACACCGTGAGCCCCTCGGGGGACAGGGGCTGTGTCCGACCCGATTTGCTGGTAATAATAATGTTGGTATCTGTTAAGCGCTTACTATGTGCAGAGCACTGTTCTAAGCACTGGGGGGGGGGGGGGGGACAGGGTAATGAGGTCCCACGTGAGGCTCACGGTTAACCCCCATTTTACAGATGAGGTAACCGAGGCACCGAGAAGTGAAGTGACTTGCCCACAGTCGCACAGCTGACAAGTGGCAGAGCCGGGATTCCACCCCAGTGCTTAGTACAGGGCCTGGCACATAGTAAGTGCATAACAAATACCACAAATATTATTATTATACTCACCAAGGGAGAAGCGGCAGCCCCTACGGGAAACACCACTGACTGGAAACCCCGGGCGGGCAGGGGTCATCAGGTCTATGACCTCTCTTTTTTTTAATACATTTGTTAAGCGCTTACTTGGTGCCGGGGACGGTACTGCGCGAAAGGGTTGGAGGCAAGATCATCCGGTTGGACCCAATCCTTGTCTCAAATGGGGTTCACGGTCTTAATCCCCATTTTACAGATGAAGGAGCTGAGGCACAGGGAAGCGTTGTGACTCGTCCGAAGCTATAAAGCATTTTGCTCTCCCGTGCTCAAAGTACAGTGCTCTGTACACGATAAAAGCTGTCTATATAAAACCGATTCATTGATCGATCAGGTGGACAGCTAACTGGCTTCCAATTCCGGCCCGGCCACTTACCTCGAGCAAGTCGCTTCACATTTCTGGGCCTCAGTTTCCTCACCTGTAAAATGGGGATTTAATAGCACTTCCTAGACAGTAAACCTTATAATCTGATTGTTTTACATAATAAATGCTCCACAAATACCCCAGTTATTTTTTTATTACTAATCAAGCCGGCCCATAAGATGCTCTCATCTCCAGAACGGATAGAACACAGGCCCGGAAGTCAGAAGGTCAGGGGTTCTAATCCCAGCTCTGCCACTTGTCTACTGCGTGACTTTGGGCAAGTCACTTCACTTCTCTGGGCCTCAGTGACCTCATCTGGAACATGGGGATGGAGACTGGGAGACCCCACGTGGGACAGGGACGGTGTCCAACCCAATTTGCTTTTATCCACCCCAGCACTTAGTACAGTACCTGGCACATAATAAGCACTTAAATGCCCTAATTATTATTATCTTAAAGGAGAGCAGACCTCAGTGCTTATTACAGTGCATGGCACATAGTGTTTAACAAATACCACAATCATTATTAATATTATTATAGAGGATCAACCTCTCCTCCCACTCTCGCCACCAGCACACGTGTGGAAGAATTCTCTCTGGGATTGAGCGTCTCCAATTTTCACCATTCTTCCTAAAACGGGAAGGGGCTTTTTGGCATCGGAAGAGCTCAGATAACCCTCTTCTTGGCAAGTTAATTCGAACTGCTGAAATGTGTTTGCGTGCGGGGTGTGGAAATTTAAATCGTTTGAGGCAAATCCCTCTCATCCTTCGAGTTTCCAGTTTATCATATTAATCCCTCAAAAGCTTATCCAGCTTTGCTTAATTGATACACGACTTTAAAGCTCTCTTTTGAATAATGAGTACGGCATACATTTCTCCTCCTTCTCTAGACATCTCGAGCTCCCGCTCGCTCTCCGCTTTGAGCGTTCAAGGAGACGCGTTCGACAATCGATCTATCGGTCGATCGGCGGATTTAATGTGTTTCTTTTTTACGGTATTGGTTAAGCGCTTAACGAGTGTCAAGCACCGTTCCGAGCACTGGGATAGATACAGGTTTATCAGGTTGGAAGCCCGTCAAAGGGCAGGGACCGTCTCTATCTGTTGCCGACTTGTACATTCCAAGCGCTTCGTCCAGTGCTCTGCACATAGTAAGCGCTCAATAAATACTATTGAATGGATGAATGAATGAGCACAGCCCTGCCCCACATGGGGCTCATGGTCTGAATAGGATGGAGGAGGATTAAATCCCCATTTTACCGAGAAGTCAAGTGACTGGGGGTGATGCCAGGATTAGAACCCAGGTCATTTGACTCCCAGGCCCCGAGCCTGTTCCACTAGGCCACTATCGACTGCTCTCTATGTGCAGAACACTGTAGTAAGCCCTTGTTTGAGCACCATATATCACAGAATCCCTTGATTCTATTTATCGCTATCGTTCTCGTCCGTCCGTCTCCCCCGATTAGACCGTAAGCCCGTCCAAGGGCAGGGACCGTCTCGATCTGTTACCGATCTGTCCGTTCCAAGCGCTTAGTACGGTGCTCTGCCCATAGTAAGCGCTCAATAAATGCTATTGAATGAATAGTTGGTAGACATGATCACTGCCCCCGATCAGACTGTGAGCCCGTCACTGGGCAGGGACTGTCTCTGTCACCGATTTGTCCATTCCAAGCGCTTAGTACGGTGCTCTGCCCAGAGTAAGCGCTCAATAGATACTATCGAATGAATGGATGGTTGACATAGTCCCTGCCCAGGAGGAGCTTACAGTCTAGAGGAATAACATCAACAACATCTTCTCAGTGACTGTGTGTCAGGAAATCTGCTTGGAGCCAGGGAGGACGCGATACCAGTAAAAGACACCCAGCTGTCCTCGTGAAGCTTAACGGGTGACCTTGGGCAAGTCACTTCACTTCTCTGGGCCTCAGTTACCTCACTTGCAAAATGGGGATGAAGAATGGAAGTCCTATGTGGGACAGGGACTGTGTCCACCCTGACTAACTTGTATCTACTCCAGCGCTTAAAACAGTGCTTGGAACCTGGTGAGCGCTTAACAAGTACTGTAATTATCATTATCGTTTTTACTATTAAGGTCTAGTGGATAATCTTTCCTTGTGCCTAAATGGAGGCAGCCCGGTCTCATGGAATGGGAGTCAGGACACCTGGATTCTACTCTTGGAATAATAGTTAATCATTGTGGTATTTAAGTGCCTAATAATAATAACGGTATTTGTCAAGCGCTTGCTACGTGCAAAGCACCGTTCTAAGCGCTGGGGGGATACGAAGTGATCGGGTTGTCCCACGTGGGGCTCACGGTCTTAGTCCCCATTTTACAGATGAGGGAACTGAGGCACCGAGAAGTAAAGTGACCTGCCCAAGGTCACACAGCAGCCAAGTGGCGGAGTCGGGATTCGAACCCCTGACCTCTGACTCCCAAGCCGGGGCTCTTTCCACTAAGCCACGCTGCTTCCACTTCGTGCCAGGCACTGTACGGAGCGCCGGATACAAGCAGGTCGGGTTGCCCGTTCACTGACCTGCTGCGTGTCCTCGGGCCGGTCGCTTCGCCGCCTCAGTTTCTTCATCGCAGATGTTGGGATAATCCGTGGGCCACGGATTGTTCCTCTGCTGCATAGAGTGGGCTTACCTCAGTGCTTAGCACACGGCTAGCATTTAGTATACGCCGTTGATGTCACCCTGTTTTATCCACTCTAAAGATTAGAGAAGACTAGATGAGATTAGAGCAACAGCGTGGCCTCGTGGCTGGAGCTCGGGCCCGGGAGTCGGAAGGGCCCGCTTGTTGTGTGACTTCATTTCTTTCTGCCTCAGTTTCCGCAACTGGGAAATGGGTCTACCCGTTCTTCCTCTTAGTTAGACTGTGAGTCCCATATGGGACAGGGACCGTACCTGACTTAATTAAGTTGTATCTACCCCAGCTTTCCCTTCTCAGGGTGGCACCTGGAGAGCTTCCAGTCTTTCCGGTCCCTGCCCTTTGATGGGAAGCAGCGTGGCTCAGTGGAAAGAGCCCGGGCTTGAGAGTCAGAAGTCATGGGTTCGAATTCCGGCTCGGCCACTTGTCAGTTATGTGACTGTGGGCAAGTCACTTCACCTCTCTGTGCCTCAGTTACCTCATCTGTAAAATGGGGATTAACTAGTCTCACGTGGGACGACCTGATTACCCCGTATCTCCCCCGGCGCTTAGAACAGTGCTCTGCACATAGTAAGCGCTTAACAAATACCAGCATCATTATTATTATTATTATTATTAATAAACCCTTACCGAATACCACTGAATGAATATTCCTCCACAAGGGAGCAACACAATTATCCCGCTTTATTTCCCCCTCAAAGTAAACAAGTCCAGAGGTCCCAGACAGTATTCACAAGGCTTTAAGTGTCCTAGGAAAATAGAAATAATAATGATAATAATCTTGATTACTTGGGAACCAAAGTCTTCCTTTGTCTTTACAGTTCTGGGTGACCAAATTGCCGGCAGGGCGACTTGGAAAAAGCTTTGCGTTGCCACTAGATGTCATTATTGTAGACAGATTGACACGATGACGGAGACCCGAAAAGTGACCAGCAGGCCCGGGGGCAAAGGCTACTGAGGAAACATCCAAATATCCCTGGACGCATCACGGGAATTATAATAATTATAATCGTGGTATTTCTTAAGAGTCTGCTCTGCACCCTACTAAGCGTGAGCTCGTCTTGTAGACCGTGAGCCCGTCGACGGGCGGGGATTGTCTCTATCTGTTGCCCGGTTGTACTTCCCGAGCGGTCAGTACAGCGCCCCGCGCACAGTAAGCGCTCAGTAAATGCGATTGAATGAATAGAAGCAAACTGGATTGGACACAATCCCCGTCCCATCTGGCTCACGGTCTCAATCCCCGTTTTACCGATGAGGTCACTGAGGCCCGGAGAAGCGAAGAGACTTGCCCGAGGTCACCCAGCAGACAAGTGGCGGGATCGGGATTAGAGTCCATGACCTTAGGACTCCCAGGCCCGCGCCCTATCCACTGCGCCGCGGGGCATACGATTCGCCCGTATTGGTTCGGCACCGATAAATTCGAATTCTACAACTCCCTCCCTGAGGTAGTGAAAGTTACTCTTCTAACTTTAAGCTCCCTGAAAGCAGGGGACACGTGCCCCAGGTTTGTTGTACTGTGCTCTCCCAGTCGCTTAGTACAACCATCAGCACACAGTAAGCACTCAGTAAATACCGCTTATGGATTAATTGATTTTCAGCTCCCGCATGAGATCCTAAACTCCCCCAGCCTCACGGCACTCAATTCTATATCTGTCATTTATTTATTTCTATTAATATCTGCCTCCCCCTCTAGACTGTAAGCTGTAAGCTTGTTGTGGGCAGGGAATGCGTGTCTTATATGGTTATGCTCTAATGTCCCCAGCATCTAGTACAGTGCTCTGCACCCAATAAGTGCTCCGTACATATGATTGACTCACTAAGTAGACGAATGTGTCGGTGTCTGTTTATTGCGATATTTGACTCTCCCAAGAGCTCTGCACACAGTAAGCGCTCAGTAAATGCGACCGAAGGAATGAAGGAAACTGAAGCATGAGGATGGGGAAGCAGCGTGGCTCAGTGGCAAGAGCCCGGGCTTGGGGGTCAGAGGTCCTGGGTTCGACTCCCGGATCCGCCACTTGGCACCTGGGTGACTGTGGGCAAGTCACTTCACTTCTCTGGGCCTCAGTGACCTCATCTGTAAAATGGGGATTAACTGTGAGCCTCACGTGGGACGACCTGATTGCCCCGTATCTCCCCCAGGGCTGAGAACAGTGCTCTGCACCTAGTGAGCGCTTAATAAATACCAACATTATCACGTCAAGTGTCTTGCCGGAGGTGTCCTGGCAGACGGTGGCGGAGTCGGCATCGGAACCCAGGTGTTAGGACGGACTCCCAGGCCCAGGATCTCTCCACCAGATCACGCCGCTTCCGCCGAGGAACTCGGTGAGCTCCCGGAATGACAAAATGGGTCTAGAGGCTGGAGGAAACCAGACGCGATAGGCGTTTTTCAGATCCACACACGTGGCCCGCAGAGAGTTCGGAGTCACCGGCCACCCTCGGTCTGCGGATCCAGATATCCACGTGGCGCCGGCACTCCTCTCCCGATTTTGAGCCATCTCTCGGGGTTGCGCTAGCCCCCGCCTGAGCCTCTCGGCGATACCCACTTAGAAAAATGAAGGGATTCAACGTAATTGCTCGAACCAGAAATGTAATTAAAGTGAACTCAGAATAATCCAGGAGAGCTGAAGGAAAAGGACAGTGATTTATGAGCAATCTTGCTGGCATTTTCGAGGGGTATAAAACCATAAAAATGAATATCTAAGAAACGATTAGCGAGAGAGCCAAGCTTAATTGGGTAAGCAACCAGTTGGCCTTGGGAGGGGCGGGGGTTTAAAATCCTCAGGAAAAGGCCCATGAAAATAAGATGCCACGTGTTCCTGGAATTTCTGTCAAAACACTGAACTTTTAGAAAGGGATTTCGAGATCATTTCGATTATTTCAGAAACCGCCATCCAGTGATGTCTGCGAATGGGTCGCCTCCCTATTAGGAAAAAGAGATGAGTCTTCCCCTCTGGACTGTAACTCACTGTGGGCAGGGAACGTGTCTATCAACTCTGACGTCTTTTCCTCTACCAAGCGTTTAGTAATGATAATAATGGTGGTATTTGTTAAGCGCTTACTATGTGCAGAGCACTGTTCTAAGCGCTGGGGGAGATACAGGGTCATCAGGCTGTCCCACATGAGGCTCACGGTTAATCCCCATTTTACAGATGAGGTAACTGAGGCCCAGAGAAGTGAAGTGACTCGCCCACAGTCACACAGCTGACAAGTGGCAGAGCCGGGAGTCGAACGCATGACCTCCGACTCCGAAGCCCACAGAGCTCTGTACCCAGCAAGCATCCAAAAGATAGCATCGACTGATGGACTGATTGAGACGGCTGACCGGGGAATCAGTGCAGAGGAGTTGATGCTAGTGCTAGTGGCTTCCACCGTGCCACTCTTACGTTCTCATCCACGCTGGTGGTGCTCCTGCGGGCCGCAGGATCCAGGTGGAGAATAATGATAGCTGTGGCATTCGCTAAGCGCTCACTAAGTGCCAGGCACCGTATTAACCTCCGGGGTGGGTATAAGGAAATCGAGTTGGACACAGCCCCTGTCCCAAGTGGGGCTCACAGTCTCAGTCCCCATTTTCCAGATGAGGTCACTGAGGCGCAGAGAAATGAAGTGACTTGCCCAAGGTCACGTAGCAGACAAGGGGTGGAACCAGGATTAGAACCCAGGCTGGGACTAAAACGCAGGTCTTTTCATCAACATCGGTAATATTTACTGAACACCTACTCTGTGCAGTGCCATTGCCATTGTTCTCGTCCGTCCGTCTCCCCCGATTAGACCGTAAGCCCGTCAGACGGCAGGGACTGTCTCCATCTGTTGCCGACTTGTTCATCCCAAGCGCTCAGTACAGTGCTCTGTACATAGTAAGCGCTCAATAAATACTATTGAATGAATGAATGAATGAATGAATGAATGAATGAATGAACACTGGGCTGAGTGTTGGGGAGGCTACAGTTATGAGAAGCAGCGTGGCTTAGTGGAAAGAGTCCGGGCTTGGGAGTCAGAGGACGTGGCTTCCAAACCCAACCCCGCCACATGTCTGCTGTGTGACCTCGGTCAAGCCACTTAACTTCTCTGTGCCTCAGTTACCTCATCTGGAAAATGGGGATGAAGACTGTGAGCTCCAAGTGGGACAACCTGTTTACCTTGTGTCTCTGGTTAGAAAAGTGCTTGGCCCACAGTAAGCACAAATGTCATCATTATCATCATTATTATTACAATTGAGTCAGTGAATATGCTCCCTGCCCTCAAGAAGCTTCCCATCTACCGTGTGCAGAGCACTGTACTGAGCAGAGGGGAGAGTGTAACTGAATCAGGATACGTGATCCCTGTTCCCAAGGAGCTTATAATCGACTGTGTGCAGACCACTGTATGAGCACTTGGGAGAGTAGAATTGAGTCAAATTGTATGGTCCCCGCCCTCGAGGACTCTGGAGTCTACCATGCGTACGTCACTGTAGTAAGCATTTTGGGAGAATACAGTGATAATAGGTCAGAAGACACTTTCCCTTCCCTGGAGAGAATTACAGCCTGCTGTAGTGAAAATGATGGCATCTGTTAAGCACTTACTATGTGCCAAGCCCCGTTCCAAGCGCTGGGGTAGATACAAGGTCATCAGGTTGTCCCACGTGGGGCTAGCGGTCCTAATCCCCATTTTCCAGATGAGGTCACTGAGGCACAGAGAAGTAAAGTGACTTGCCCAAAGTCACTCGGCTGACAAGTGGAGGAGCTGGGATTAGAACCCACGACCTCTGCCTCCCAAGCTTGGGCTCTTACCACTAGGCCATGCCCCTTCTCTAGATTGTCAAGTGCTTACTACGTGCCTGTGGCGTTGGAGAAGGCTTTTGTGAAAGCATTGTCCGCGCGAAAGACAAACGAATGGATTTTAGAGCAAACTAAGCCAAACGGGTCTTTGGAAAGCCAAATAACTCGATTTAGATTAGCAAATTTTGGACACATCATCAGAAGGACTAATACTCTGGAGAAGACACCAATGCCAGGATAAATCCAGGGAAAACGAGGAAGAGGCAGACAAGCAGCTAGATGGATAGAGACTATAACGACAACAGAGGAACCGCTAAAAAGGTTGCGGATCACGGCAGAGGACAGAACGTGCTGGAGAAGGTATATCCATGGAGTCGCCATGAATCGGAGACCATTCGAATCGGAAACCATAATAATAATATCATTACTGAGCGTGGCTCACCAGGGAAAGCAGTGTGGCTCAGTGGAAAGAGCCGGGGCTTCGGAGTCGGAGGTCACGGGTTCGACTCCCGGCTCTGCCCCTTAGCTGTGTGACTGTGGGCAAGTCACTTCACTTCTCTGGGCCTCATCTGTCAAATGGGGATTAACTGTGAGCCGCCCGTGGGACGACCTGATGACCCTGTATCTCCCCCAGCGCTTAGAACAGCGCTCTGCACATAGTAAGCGCTTAACAAATACCAACATTATTATTAATGATACTATGTGCCAGACCCTGTAGCAGACCACTGTACTGAGCACTTAGTACACAAGAACCCTACCGGCAAGGGGCTTACAGTTTCTGAGCGCAAGACGCTGCACTAAGCACCTGCCAGCATATAACAGAGGCAGTGGTCAGGATCCCTATTCTCTAGCGGGAGAAACGGACGCAAAGATTGTAAGCTCGCTGTCGGCGGGGAGGCGTGTCTGTTATATCGTTGAGTTCTACTTTCCCAAGAGTTTAGTCCAATGCACCGCGCACAACAATCGCTCAATCGATATGACTGATTGATAAGGCTATTAATAATAATGATAGGGTCTGTCGAGGGTTACCACTCATCGCTGTACCCTTTTCCGGGGTAGAAATAGGATAATCAGGTCCCTCACCGGGCTCAAAGTCTAAGTAGGAGGGTGAACAGTTATTGAATCCCCGTTTTTCCCCTGAGGAGACAGGCAAAGAGAAGTGAAGTGATTTACCCAAGGTCGCACAGCAGACAACTGGTGGAGGCGTGATTAGAACGCAGGTCCCCCTCTAGACTCTAGTACAGCGCTCTGCACATAGTAAGCGCTCAATAAATACGATTGAATGGACTGTAAGTGTGTTGTGGGCGGGGAACATTTCCACCAATTAGGTTACATTGTTACATAAATCAATCGGATTTATCGAGCACTTAATGTGTGCAGAGCGCTATATCAACAGCTAGGGAGAGTAGAATATAACAATACAGCAGACACATTCCCCTGCCCACAGTGAGTATACGGTCAAAGGGGAGGCACATATTAATATAAATAAATGAGAGATAGGGACATGAGTGGGGTGGAGCTGGGAGGTGGGATGAATAAAAGGAATAAGTCAGGGAGATTCAGAGGAAGTGGGAGAAGGGAAAGGAGGGCTTAGTCAGGGAAGGCTTCTTGGAGGCGACGGGCCTTCGTTAAGGCTGGGAGCCGGGGGGGAGAATGATTGTTTGTCAGATATGAGGAGGGTGGGAATTCCAGACCAGAGGCAGATGTGGGCGAGAGGTCAGCCGTGAGAGAGATGAGATCAAGGTACGTTGAGAAGGTCGACATTAGAGGAGCAACGCGTGCGGGCTGGGTGTGTAGTCGGGAATCAGGGAGGTAAAATAACAGAGTGGCTCAGTGGAAAGAGCCTGGGCTTCGGAGTCAGGGGTCATGAGTTCGACTCCCAGCTCTGCCGCTTGTCAGCTGGGTGACTGTGGGCGAGTCACTTCACTTCTCTGGGCCTCAGTTCCCTCGTCTGGAAAATGGGGATTAAAAGTGTGTGAGCCCCAGGTGGGACAACCCGATTCCCCTGTATCTCCCCCAGCGCTTAGAACAGTGCTTGGCACCTCGTAAGCCCTTAACAAATACCAACATTATTATTATTATAGCAGGGGGCAAGGGAATGGCATGTTTTAAATCCTAGAGTAAGGAGTTGCCATTCGACGCCGAGGTGGGTGGGCAACCACTGGACAATCTTGAGGTGTGGGGAAACACGGACTGAACGTTTCTGTGGAAAAATTATACAAGCAGAAGAGCTAAGTATGGACCGGAGTGGGCAGAGACAGGAGGCAGGGACGTCTGCGAGGAGGCTGATACAGTCATCGAGGCTCGTTACAAAACGGATGCCAAGTTTACCTTTCCGCAAACAGAAGTCAATCAGTCCAATGTTCTCCATAAACCAGGCGCTCGATCGAGAAGCAGTAAGACCTACTGGATGGAGCACGGGTTGGGAGGCAACAGGTCATGGGTTCTAATCCCGGCCACTTGTCTGCTGGGTGATCTTGGATAAGTCACTTCATTCATTCCGGGCCTCTCCTACCTCATCTTTTAAATGGATTGAGACTGCGAACCCCAGGTGGGACCAGAATTGTGTCTCATCCAGTTTACTTGTATCCACCCCAGAGCTCAGAACAGTGCCGGGTACATAGTAAGCATTTAACAAACACCACAATTATTATTATTATTATTATCATTATTATTACCCAGTGCTCTGCACACAGTAGGAGCTCAGTAGATAGTATTAGTGTTAGTAAAAATGCTGATCCAAACCAAAGGAAATAAAACATCGACCCCTTCAATTGGTTTTCTCCCCTCTCAGGGCCGCACCTGGAGAGTTTCCGGTCCCCTAACAGTCTCAACTACGGGAGGGAGAGTCACGCAGAGGCCTGGCCGGTCCATTCCGGTCATTAGAGGAGCAGCGTGGTTCAGTGGAAAGAGGACGGACTTGGGAGTCAGAGGTCAGGGGTTCACATCCCCACTCAGCCGCTTGTCAGCTGTGTGACTTTGGGCAAGTCACTTCACTTCTCTGTGCCTCAGTGACCTCATCTGTAAAATGGGGATGAAGACTGTGAGCCCCACGCGGGACCACCTGATCACCCTGTATCCTCTCCAGCGCTTAAAACGGTGCTTTGCACATAGTAAGCGCTTAACAAATGCCATCATCATCATCATTCCCAGCTTGCCCAGTGGCTAGCGAGTCGCAGGCCATCCGCTACAAGTCACAACTCGCCCGTGCTGGGCAGCGGCGGCCCGGGAGACAGTCGTTTGCCGCGCGGAAGGAGGCCGGGGTAAACCACTTCCGTATTTTTACCAAGAAAAATCTCTGGATCCACCACGACAGTGACTGCAGACGGAAGCGGGGCTTTCCGGAAGAGCTGTGTCTGTGGCGTCGCTACGGGTCGGACACGACTCGATGGCATAAGGCAACGCTTGCTTTTCTAAATCCAAACGGTTTAAATATCACAAACATCCTGAAAGTGTTTGTAAATGCCAACTCTTGCCCAGGGCTGTAATATTTAGAGACCTCTTTAACCTCGCTGGCTATTTATAAACTCAGCTTAAATAAAGAAACTCTCCAACCCGATCGACGGACGATCTCAGAGCCGCCAGTGGGAAGCGTCAAACAACAGCAGTTAACTTTAAGAGAATTCTGCTATAACTTTTTATTGTGGAATGAAATGATTGCTACATAAAACCGTCAAGAGAAGACATTAAGTCCCTGCCGACGGCCAAGGAATAAATATTGACAGAAAACTCGATTTTATTCTCCCAAGTGCTTAGCACAATGCCCCGCGCACAGTAAATACTCAATAAAAACCACCGATGGATCGATTAAAATCAATGTGTTTTTTCCTGAGAAGGGAACATATTTTCAATCAGTCCCTCAATTGAATTTATTGAGTACTTACTGTGTGTAGAACACTGTACTAAGCACTTGGGAGAGTACAAACCACAGTATGACAAAGGTATTCTCTGTCCACCACCAGCTCCACTATTTAACCATAATGTTGGAATTTTTTGAGCCAATTTTAAATCATGGAAAAAAATAACTTGCACTCTCTCCTATTTGACTCTTCTCACATAACTGTGTATAGAGATTGCGGATTCCTTGTGGGCAGGAATGTGTCTATCAATTCCGTTCTATTGTACGTCGTCTAGTGGAAGAGCAATGGCTTGGGAGTCAGAGGATGTGGGTTCCAATCCCGGCTCCGCCACCTGTCAGCTGTGTGACTTTGGGCAAGTCACCATACGTTTTGGTGCCTCAGTTACCTCATCTATAAAATGGAAATTAAGACTGGGAGCCTCACGTGGGACAAGCTGACTACCCTGTATCTACCCCAGTGCTTGGAACAGTGCTTGGCACATAGTAACCACTTAACAAATACCAACATTATTATTATTATTGTCTGCTGTGTGACCTTGGGCAAGTCACGTCACTTCTCTGTGCCTCAGTACCTCATCTGGAAAATGGGGACGAAGACTGTGAGCCCCACATGGGACAACCTGCTTGACTTATAATGACTCCGGTAGTTAGAACGGTGCCTGGCACATAGCACTTAACAAATACTATAATTATTATTATCATTACTACTCTCCCAAGCACTTAGTACAGTGCTCAATAAATACAATCCAACTATGGACAGGGACTCTCTCAAGCGCTGAATAAAGTGCTCTGTACCTGGTAAGCACTCCATAAGTATGACTGACTGACTGCTCAATAAATACCGTGGATCAAATGATTTAGAAGCACCTGTGCCGGGCAGCAGAGGCACGGGAGAGAGTCGACGGCGGAGACTCAGTTTACGGCACGGAAGGAAATCTGCCAGATTTTTCCTAAGAAAACTGTATGGATACACTACCGGAACAGTTGCAGCCGAAGAGCGGGGTGTTCAGGGAGAGATTCATTCATTCATTCAATCATAATTATTGAGCGCTTACTGTGTGCAGAGTACTGTACTGAGCACTTGGAAAGTACAATTTGGCAACAAATAGAGACAATACCTACCCAACAACGGCCTCGCAGTCTAGAAGGGGGAAGACAGACAGCAAAACAGGACAAGAAGACAGGCATCAGTAGCATAACTTGCCCGGTAGCATAACTTGAAATGACTGACCCAAGGTCACACAGCTGACACGGAGCAGACCTGGGGTTAGAACTCCGGTCCTTTTGACTCCCGGGACTACTCTATCCACTAGACCACACTGCTTCTTGAACCCTTCCTTCAAGAAGCTCAAATTTAGCCAGGGAGAGAGGCACTAAAAGGTATCGCAGGCAGGAGGAAGAAGGGGAAGCGGATAGAAGGAGCTTCGTCCATCTGAGCTCCCGGGATTGCAAGCACACGAGGGCCCCGGAAATCCACAGATGCCATAAGAAGGGTAACAAAAAGTCAAGTGGGCCAAGCCAACGGCTCCCGCGGCTTCTAATAATGCGTACGCGGTGTCGCCCCGGGGTCGGGAACGACCCCACGGCATTAGACAAGACAAGATGTCTCAGCCAGGCATCAGAACCCCATTTGGGCTGGCAAATGTGCAGTTCCGAGCATTCAGGAACATATTTGACGCCGCCGATTTAACCAGGGAATACAGGTCCACTGCTTTATTCATTCTAAAGTCGTCATCCTTTCACGGCTCTCCAGTGACCCTTGCCTTGGGATTAAATCCAGGTTCACACTTAGGTAATTAACTGGCTCACTTCTGTACCGTGATTAACACCCGAGAGTAAAATTCTGGAGCATTTTGAACCTGCATAAATTGGGCTTTTAGGACAGTATATGAGTCCACAAATTTGTAGATCTATAAACATCTATAAACCTTGGCTTTCCAGTTCATTACATTTTACTGTATGACTAAAAAATGTCCAGTGTAGTCTAATGGAAATAATAATAATATTTGTTAAATGCTTACTTTGTGCCTAGTCTTATTCGAAGGGCTGGAAAAATTACAAGATAATCAGGTTGGACACAGTTCCTGTCCCGCATGGGGCTCACAGTCGTAATCCCCATTTTCTCGATAAGGGAAGGGAAGTGACTTACCCAAGGCCACGCAGCAAACAAGTGGCAGAGCGAGGATTAGAAGTCTTGACCTTCTTTCTCCTAGGCCCGTGATCTATCCACCTCACCATGCAGCTTCTCCAAAGAGTCCAGGCTTGGGGTCAGAAGACCAGGGTTCTAATCCCGGCTCTGCCACTTGACTACTGTGTGACCCCGGCCAAGGAACTTTACTTCTTTGGGCCTCAGTTTTCTCAGTAAAATGGGGAATAAATCCTACTCGCTCATACTTAGGGTTATTCATTCATTCATTCATTCAATAGTATTTATTGAGCGCTTACTATGTGCAGAGCACCGTACTAAGCGCTTGGAATGGACAAATCGGCAACAGATAGAGACGGTCCCTGCCCTTTGACGGGCTCACGGTCTGATCGGGGGAGACGGACGGACGAGAACGAGGGCGATAAATAGAATCGAGGGGAAGAACATGTCATTAAAACAATAGCAGATAAATAGAATCAGGGTGATGTACATCTCATTAACAAAATAAATAGGGTGATGAAGATATAGACAGTCGAGCGGACGAGCACAGTGCCGGGGGGATGGGACGGGAGAAGGGGAGGAGGAGAGGGAAAGGGGGGAGAAGAGGGTTTAGCCGCGGAGAGGTGAAGCGGGGGGTAGAGGGAGCAGAGGGAAAAGGGGAGCTCAGAGTGGGAAGACCTCTTGGAGGAGGTGAGTTGTAAGTAGGGTTTTGAAGAGGGGAAGAGAATGAGTTTGGCGGAGGTGAGGAGGGAGGGCGTTCCGGGACCGCGGGAGGACGTGGCCCAGGGATCGTCGACGGGATAGGCGAGAACGGGGGACGGTGAGTCCTCCATCAGTCTTGACTATGGGAGGGAGAGTCAAGTTCCATCCCTAGCTTGGCCAGTGGCTAGCAAGTGGAAGGTCATCGGCTACAGGTCAAAACTCTCCCTTTGCTGGGCAGCAGCGACACGGGAGAGAGTCGAGGATGGAGACTCAAGTTTACAGCATGGAAGGCGGCGATGGTCATCCACTGCCCGATTGTTACTCAGAAAACTCTGTGGATCCACTACCAAAGCAATTGCTGATGGAGAACGGGGCCTTCTGGGAGAGATAATAATAATGTCGGTATTTGTTAAGCGCTTACTATGTGCAGAGCACTGTTCTAAGCACTGGGGTAGATACTGGGTCATCGGGTTGTCCCACGTGAGGCTCACAGTCTTCATCCCCATTTTAAAGATGAGGTCACTGAGGCACAATGAAATAAAGTGACTTGTCCGCAGTCACACAGCTGACGAGTGGCAGAGCCGGGATTCGAACCCATGACTTCTGACTCCCAAGCCCATGCTTTTCCACTGAGCCACGCTGCTTCCACTATGGTTCGGAAACGACTCGACAGCATAAGACAATACAAAGTTAGGGTCTGTGTTCGACCAGACTTTCTTTACCCCATCACTTTCCTAATGTAAATGCTTAACAATCTCTATTATCATTTATTACTCAAATAATAATAATGGCATTTTGTATTTGTTAAGCACTTACTACGTGCAGAGCACTGTTCTAAGCGCTGGGGTAGGTACAGGGGAATGAGGTTGTCCCACGTGAGGCTCCCAGTCTTAATCCCCATTTTAAAGATGAGGTCACTGAGACACAGAGAAGTGAAGTGACTTGCCCACAGTCACACACCTGACAAGTGGCAGAGCCGGGATTCGAACCCATGACCTCAGACTCCCAAGCCCATGCTTTTTCCACTGAGCCACGCTGCTTCCACTATGGTTCGGAAATAACTCGACAGCATAAGACAACACATTGTTAGGGCCCGTGTTGGACCAGACTAATACGTCTTTTCCCCACCACTACCCTCATGTAAATGCTTAACGAACTCTATTATCATTAATACACAAATAATAATAATGGTATTTTGTATTTGTTAAGCACTTACTACGTGCAGAGCACTGTTCTAAGCGCTGGGGTAGATACAGGGTAATCAGATTGTCCCATGTGGGGGCTCACATTTTTTAATCCCCATTTTCCAGATGAGGTAGCTGAGGCACCGAGAAGTGAAGTGACTTGCCCAAGGTCACATAGCACGAGTGGCGGAGCCGGGATTAGAACCCACGACCTTTGACTACCAAGCCCAGGCTCTTTCCACCGAGCCACGCTGCTTCTTAATGCAAATGTGTCCCCTCCAAGAGGCCTTCCCCTATTAAGCCTCCTTCTCCCCAGCTCCGTATCGCTTGGGCATTATCTGTGAATTTGGATCTGCTACCTTTTGGGTATTTGTTATGCACCACTTCACGCTCCACCCCAAACCCGAACGTTAATATCTTTAAATTAAATATCATTATTGGCTCATATCGATGGTTCTCTCCCCTTCAGACGGAAAGCTCATTTTTGGGGGGTGGGGTGGGGTGTTTCATAGTCTTCAGTAAGCGCTTATGTGTGCCAGGCACTATTCTAAGCCCCGGCTTAGATACCGGCGTGGCTTAGCGGAAAGAGCCCGGGCTTGGGAGTCAGAAGTCGTGGGTTCTAATCCCCGCTCCTCCACTTGTCTGCCGTGTGACTTTGGGCAAATCATTTAACTTCTCGGTTCCTCAGTTACCTCATCTCTAAAATGGGGATTGAGATCCTGAGCCCCAAGTGGGACAACCTGATTACCGTGTATAATAATGTTGGTATTTGTTAAGCGCTTACTATGTGCAGAGCACTGTTCTAAGCGCTGGGGTGGATACAGGGTAATCAGGTCGTCCCACGCGAGGCTCACGGTTAATCCCCAGGTAACTGAGGCACGAGAAGTGAAGTGACTCGCCCACAGTCACACAGCTGACAAGTGGCAGAGCCGGGAGTCGAACTCATGACCTCTGACTCCGAAGCCCAGGCTCTTTCCACTGAGCCACGCTGCTTCCCAGTACTTAGAACAGTGCTTGGCACAAAGTACGCCCTTAACAAAAATACCATTATCATAGTATATTATTGTTAAAAGCTAATCAGGTTAGAAACAGTTCATGTCCCACTTGGGGCTCACTGTCTTTATCGCCATTTGACAAGTGAAGAAACTGAGGCACAGAGAAGTGAAGTGATTGGCCCAAGATCAGAGGGCAGGCAGGGGAGGGATCAGGATTAGAACCCAGGTCCTTCTGACTCCCAGGCCCATGCTTTATCCAGTAGGCTATGCTGCTTCTCATGGTGAGTAAGGAAAGGGTCTTATAAAAGGGTTCGATTATCTTCTGTCTACTCCAGCGCTTAGAATAGTGCCTGGTACAGAGTAAGAGCTTAAGAAATACTGTAATTACAATTATTTTTATTATTATCGCAATACATCAGAGTAGGTAGACACATTACCTGCCCAAAACGAGCACTTCTGTGTCGACTCTGCAACTGAATCTGTGACCTTTGAGCAAGAGATAATCGCCCTTAGCCCCACAGAATTCATATTCATATGCACGTATTATATATTAGAATTATTTTTATACCTTAGTGGTTGCCTCCTCTTCCAGACTGTAATTATGGGCTAACATGTCTACCAAATCTGTTGCATTTTTCTCCCTGAAGCCCTGAATTCAATGCTCTGCACACAGTAAGAGTTCAATAAGAATATCGGATTGATTGATTACTGACTGGCCCGCTCCATAAAATAAGCCCGGGAAAAGTTGAATCTATGAATTATATATCAAAAATCATTTATCTGCATTAATGCCTGTCTCCTCCTCTAGACCGTAAGCCTCCATACGGGCAGGGAATGTCCCAAATTCTCAGTCCAGTGCTCTAACCGTGGCTCCACCATTCACCTGCTGGTTGACCTTGGACAAGTCACTTAACTACTCTGTGCCTCAGTCTCCTCATCTGTCAAATGACGCTTAAATATGCCCTCTCCCTTCCCCCTTAGACTATAAATCACAAGTGTCTGATTTGATTATCCTGTGTCTGCCCTAGATTTTAGCACAGTTGATGACAGATAGTAAGTGCTGAATAAATACCACCATTTATGTTGGTATTTGTTAAGCGCTTACTATGTGCAGAGCACCGTTCTAAGCGCTGGGGTAGACACAGGGGAATCGGGTTGTCCCACGTGGGGCTCACGGTCTTCATCCCCATTTTACAGATGAGGGAACCGAGGCACAGAGAAGTGAAGTGACTCGCCCACAGTCACACAGCTGACGAGTGGCAGAGCTGGGATTCGAACTCACGACCTCTGACTCCAAAGCCCACGCTCTTTCCACTGAGCCACGCTGCTTCTCTATCCCCATTATCGTTACCATTATCATTTATTATTATCCCCTGCCACGTGAAACCCCAAACTCAATCACGAGCTGGTCACGTCTTAAATAGATTCGCGGGAATTTCTGCCTGTTGCTGGTGAATATCTATTTATGTTCATGTTTGTCTCCCCTTCTAGATCATCGGCTCGTTGTGGGCCAGGAAAAAAATCTACCATCTCTGCTCTACTGTAGACGGTCGTCTAGTCAACCGTATTTATTGAGTGCTTACTGTGTGCAGAGCACTGTACTAAGCACTTGGGAGAGGACAATAGAACAATATAGTAGATTCATTCCCAGTCACAAGTTTACAGTCTAGAGGGGGAGACAGACATTTATAGAAATAAATTACGGATATGGACATAAGTGCCGGGAAGGGGGACGATTGAAGGGAGAAAGTCAGAGTGACGGAGAAGGGAGTGGGAGAAGAGGAAAGGGGAGTGTAGTCAGGCCTCATGAGTTCGAATCCCTGCTCTACCACTTGTCAGCTGTGTGACTGTGGGCGAGTCACTTCGCTTCTCTGTGCCTCAGTTCCCTCATCTGTAAAACGGGGATTAAGACCGTGAGCCCCACGTGGGACAACCTGATTCCCCTGTGTCTACCCCAGCGCTTAGAACGGTGCTCGGCACATAGTAAGCGCTTAACAAATACCAACATTATCATTATTATTATTATCATAGAAGGCTTCTTGGAGGAGATGAGCCTTTAATAAGGCTACAAAGTGGGGCAGAGTCATTGTCTGTAGGATGTGAGGACGGAGAGTGTCCCAGGCCAGAGGCAGGATGTGGGCGGAGAGATCGGTGGCGAGATTGACCAGATCGAGGTACACTGAGAAGATGGGGTTACCTTGAAACAGTAACAATAACTATAATAATAATTGCGATTTTCCTAAGCAGGTACAAAGTGCCAGACACAGTATTAAATTCTGGGGTGGATACAAGCCAATCGGGTTGGACACAGTCCCCGTCTCACGTCGGACCCACGGCCTCAATCCCATTTTACAGATGAGGGAACCGAGGCCCAGAGAAGTGAAGCGTCTTGCCCCAAGTCACAGAGCAGACAAGAGTGGAGCCGGAATTAGATCCCGTGACCTTCTGACTCCCAGGCCTGGGATCTTTCCATTACTCCGCGTGAAAGCTGGGCAGCACACGCGGTGACCGAGAAAGGCTGGTGCCTCACTTTGCAGCTGTCGACCGTCTGCCCATCGTACACCTCCCCTTCCTTCCCTGTCGCCACCCTGGACTCTTCTTCAAAGAGACCGGCCCCGAAAGCAATTAGCGACTAGCTGGAGTTGGAACAGAGAGACCGACGACCGTCGGCCACTCGACGGTGAACTTTTCATTGAGACCCACGGGCCATCCAGCTCTTCCTCTCCACGAGCATAGCTCCCTTCCTATTAAATATAAACGATCCGATAGAAGCCGAATTTTTTTGACAGCTGAGAAACCACGGGGCAAAATGACCTATCAGTCGCGGATTTATTTTCTTTTTCTGGTTTCACGCCATGATGGGAAGGGGAAAGCCGGATTTCCCCCGGCTGCAGGCTTAGTTGTCGCCAGCATTCACAGTCTCCGCAGATCCACCCGACTGCTTTTTTTCCTCTTAACTCTGATGGAGCTGGAAAATTCCCCCACCATTTCCCTAAAGATGAGAGATTTCTCCCGTCTGTGCCTCGAGGGAGGGCTGAAATGAACAAAGAGATGCAATTCTCCGAGAAGGTTCGTGTGCTCGTTGTGGGCAGGGAATGTGACTGTTTAATGTTGCATTGCACTCTCCAAATTGCTTAGGACAGTGCTCCGCACACAGTAAGAGCTCAGTAAATAATAATGTTGGTATTTGTTAAGCGCTTACTGTGTGCGGAGCACTGTTCTAAGCGCTGGGGGAGATACAGGGTAATCGGGTTGTCCCACTTGGGGTTCACACACTTTTAATCCCCATTTTCCAGATGAGGGAACTGAGGCACAGAGAAGTGAAGTGACTTGCCCACAGTCGCACAGCTGACAATCGGCGGATCTGGGATTCGAACCCACGACCTGTGACTCCCAGGCCTAAGCCTCCTCTTTCCACTTAGCCACGTTGCTTCTCAATATACAAAATATATAAATATACAAAATATATAAATACATAAAATATATAAATATACAAAAAATATAAATACGACTGACTGCCATTTGTTTACATATTCCCTCACTCTGTGAATCGTTCTTTAGAAAAATAATCAGGGAGAAGCAGGTACTTGAGATGTACATCACCTTGATTCTATTTATTGCTGTTGTTTTAATGAGATGTCCATCTCCTCGATTCTATTTATTGCTATTGTTTTTGTCCGTCCGTCTCCCCCGATTAGACTCTGAGCCCGTCAGTGGGCAGGGATCGTCTCTATCTGTTGCCGAATTGTCCATTCCAAGCGCTTAGTACAGTGCTCTGCACATAGTAAGCGCTCAGTAAATACGAATGAATTCAATGAATGAATGAATGAATGAATGAATACTAGACCGCGAGGTCGAGATATGAAATTCCGAACAATATATCTGTCGGTCGCATTTGTTGAGTGTTCACTGTGCCGACCATCGGACTAAACAGCGTTCTAATCCCTGTTCTGCCACTTGTCTGCTGTATGACCTTGGGCAAGTCACTTCATTTCTCCGAACCTCAGTTCCCTCACCTGTAAAATGGGAATTAAGACTGTGAGCCCCACGGGGGAGAGAGACTGCATCCAATCTGATTAGCTTGTGTCTATCCCCGCGCTTAGAACAACACCGGACACATAGTAAGCGCTTAACAAACACCATCGTCTTGATCATCAGAGGAAAAGAGAGGTAAGAGATTGAATCCCCGCCCTGATGCCTGTCTACGCCTTTTGTTTTGTCGTCTGTCTCCTTCTAGACTGTGAGCTCGTTGTTGGGTAGGGATTGTCTCTATCTCTTGCCGAACTGTACTTTCCAAGCGCTTAGTACGACGCCCTGAACGTAGTAAGCGATCAAGAAATACAAATGAAGGAATGAAGGAATACAGTCTACTGCTTGAGGAGAGCTTGCGTGAGTGGGAGAGAAAATTTGGTGGGAAAATCTTTCGGCGGAGACATTTTCAGAAGACCCATACGGGGACCGGTCGGTACCCTCCAACGCCGTGGACAAAGCGAAGAGACTGTTTGCCATTTTCCACTGGTAGTTCACGTCACAAGCTCATTGTTCTGCTGGCATAGAAACCAGCTTCTCTCATCATAATATTGCTATTTGTTAAGCGTTTACTACGTGCCAACCACTGTTCTAAGCACTGGGAGAGATACAAGGTAATCAGGTTGTCCCACTTGGAGCTCACAGTCTTCATCCCCATTTTCCAGATGCGGTTACTGAGGCACAGAGAAGTTAAGTGGCTTGCCCAAAGTCACACAGCAGACAAGTAGAGGAGCCGGGATTAGAACCCAAGTCCCCTGACTCCCATGCTTGTGCTCTTCCCACTAAGCCACGAAACAGGGATCCATCCAGCAGCGGAATGATCCTTAACATAGCGGAAGGAGCCTGGGCCTGGGAGTCAGAAGGACTTGGGTTCTAATCCCGGCCCCACCACATATCTGCTGTGGGACCCCGGGCAACTCACTTCACTTCTCTGGGCCTCAGTTACTTCATCTGGAAAATGGGGACTAAGACCGTGAGCCCCCGTGGGACAGGGACCTTGTCCAACGTGATTAATTTGTATCTACCCCAGCATTGAGAACAGTGCTTGGCACACCGTAAGCATTTAATAAGTATCATAATTACGGAAGCAGCATGGTGTAGTGGGTAGAGCACAGGCCTGGGAATCAGAAAGTCTTGTGTTCTAATCCGGCCCCGCCACTTGTCTGCTGGGTGGCCTTGGGCACGTCACCTCGCTCCTCTGAGTGCCTCAGTCACCTCATCTGTCAAATGGGGACTACGACGGTGAGGCCCATGTGGGACAGGGACTGTGTCCAACCCAATTTACTTGTATCTACCCCAGAATTTAGTACAGCGGCTGGCACATTCATTCATTCATTTATTCCATTGTATTTACTGAGCGCTTCCCGGGCGCAGAACATCGGGCTAAGTATTTGGGAGAGTACAATACCACAGTAAACAGACACATTCCCAGCCCACAACGAGCTTGCGGTCTCGAGTCGGGGGCGACAGACGTGAATGCAAATAGATAAAATTACAGATAAGTACCTAAGTGCTGGGGGGTAAGAAGGGGAGAAGAGCAAAGGGAACAAGTCAGGGAGACGTAGAAGAGAGTTGGAGATATTTTTTATTACCTTATTTATTTCATCAATGAGGTGTACCTCCCCTTGATTCTATTTATCGTGATGACGTTGTCTTGTTTTTGTCCTTCTGTCTCCCCCGATGAGACTGTGAGCCCGTCACTGGTAATTATCATGATAATGTTGGTATTTGTTAAGCGCTTACTGCGTGCAGCGAGAGCACTGTTCTAAGCGCTGGGGTAGATACAGGGGAATGAATCACTGGTCAGGGATTGTCTCTATCTGTTGCCGAATTCCTCTGTGCCTCAGTTACCTCATCTGTAAAATGGGGATTAAGACCGTGAGCCTCACGTGGGACAACCTGATTCCCCTGCATCTCCCCCAGCGCTGAGAACAGTGCTCTGCACATAGTAAGCGCTTAACAAATACCAACATGATTATTATTTCAGTGCTCTGCACGTAGTAAGCATTCAATAAATACTACTGAATGAATGAATGGAGATGAGGAAAAGGGGAGCTTAGCTGGGAAAGCCTCTTTTAGGAGATTTGCCTTTATCAATAATGATAATGATGATAATAATAATTTTGGTATCTGTTAAGCGCTTACTACGTACCACACATTGTCCTAAGCGTTGGGGTGGATGTCCATCGGATTTGAGGAGGGAAGGCGTTCCAGGCCAGAGGTTGGACACAGGCCGGGGTCGGGGGTGAGACAGGCGAGATGGAGGCCTAGGGAGACGGTTGGCATTAGAGGAGCGGAGTGTGCGGGCTGGGTTGGAGGAGGAGAGCAGCGAGGTGAGGTAGGAGGGGGCGAGGGGATTGAGGCCTTTAAAGCCAATGGTGACGAGTCTCTGTTTGATATGGCGGTGGACGGTCAACCACTGGCATTTTTTGAGAAGTGGGGTGAGATATCCTGAATGTTTTTTGTAGAAAAATGATCCGGGCTGCAGAGTGAAGCAAGAACTAGCACGATGATAAGTGCTTAATAAAAACCACTATAATTATTGTTATTATGCTGCGTTTCGCAATCAATAGCCAACAATTTGTGGGTGATTTAGGCGGTAATAAAATCTGATTTAGAGAGCCTTTTAAAAAATCCCAACCTCCATGCATTTGTTGGGAATATACCCAAAAGGAAACATTCTGCATATTAACTGCCAAGCTGTTTTGTTACAGTGAGGATGGTTTGTTTTAGGAACAGAAAGGATCTAATTTGGGTGGGTGTTTTGTTACAGTTGAGGAAATAAATGAATCTGTCTTAAAAAGGAGGAGGAGGAGGAGGAGGAGGAGGAGGAGGAGGAGGAGGAGGAGGAGAAGGAGGAGGAGGAGGAAAAGGAGGAGGAAGAGGAAAAGGAGAAGGAGGAGAGGAGGAGGAGGAGGAAAAGGAGGAGAGGAGAAGGAGGAGAGGAGAAGGAGGAGGAAGAGGAGGAAAAGGAGAAGGAGGAGGAGGAAAAGGAGAAGGAGGAGGAGGAAAGGAGAAGGAGGAGGAGGAAAAGGAAAAGGAGGAGAGGAGAAGGAGGAGGAAAAGGAGAAGGAGGAGGAGGGGATGGAATGCTTTAAAGCCACAGGGGAGGAGTTTCTGTTTGATGCAGAGGTGGATGGGCAACCATGGAGGTTCTTGAAGACTGGGGAGACATGGACTGAACTTGTTTTCAGAAAAATTATCCAAACAGCAGAGTGAAGTATGGAGGACTGAAACGGGGAAATTCAGGAAACAGAGAGGTCAGGTAGGAGGCTGATATGGTACTCAAGGCAGGATGGTCCCATTTTGTGGACACTTCGATTTCTGCAAATAGAGGAGACTAATAGAGTGAACTTTACGTAGACAGACTCAGAACTGACACCTTTCTCCCTGGGACTCCATGTTGATTCCACAGAAAAGAAGTAAGACTTACCCCTTAGCAAACGTAGCACCCTCTGGGGAACGCTGAAATACGATTGGCCTTCAACTTGCAAATACGAGCTCTCTGTGAAATATATCATCTGCCAAAAGGTCCCCTTCATGAATAATGGATTTTAGGGACAGGAAAATTATGCTCCTCTGCAAAAAGGGAATGACTGTATTTCAAAGGCAATTTTTGTTGTATTTATATTGTTACGGCCGACTCGATTCTTCCCACGGGATTTCTGCTTCCCTCTGAAGGCGCCTACCCACGAGGGATGTTCTCTTAGAGTCGGAGGTCCGCTGGGTATGGCTGCGGAGAGAGGGGTGGGTTGCTTTTTTTTTTAAGTGCTCTCAATACCTGTTGAAGTATCTGTTCGTGGATTTTGTGAAATCTAGGCGTATCCCCTCGGGTGTATCGCCTTCTAACCTCGGCTAGCTGGGTGTTACTTGGGGTCAGTTTGATCCACAATAAGATTAAGTCAACCAGCGTGACTTCCAATGAACCGATCGATCGATCTTATTTATTAGGTTCTTTCCGTGTGCAGAGCAGTGTACTAGACACTTGTCAGAGTAGAAAGGAGTCAGAGACGGCACGCTTCGCTCCTCTAATGGTGACTTTCTCGCTATACCTCCATCTCGAATATCCCACTGCCGACCTCTCGCCCAAGTCCTGCCTCTGATCTGGAACGCCCTCCCTCCTCCTATCCGACAGACGATTACTCTCCCGCTCTTCGAAGCCTTATTGCAGGCCCATCTCCTCCAAGAGGCCTTCCCTGACTGCACCCTCCTCTCCTTTTCTCCCACCTCTTCTGCACCTCCCTGACCTGCTCGCTTTCTTCATCCCCCCTCCCGGCCCCACAAGCACTTCTGGCCACCTCTACAATTTATTTATTTACGTTAACGTCTGTCTCCCCCTCTAGATTGTAAACCCGTTGTGGGCAGGGAATGTGTCTGTTGTCGTATTTTACTCTCCCAAGTGCTCAGGACAGTGCTCCACACCCGGTAAGCACTCCATCAATACGACTGAATGCACAAATGAACGAACGAAGAGTACGACGCAGCGGAGTCGTTAGAAATGTCCCTCGTCCGTGGCGAGCCCCAACTAGCTGTAAGAGGCCTAGTCCACTGAAAGTTTAGCTAATCAGGGGCCTGGGGTCTAACAGACTCCCCCCGTATCCGACACCAGCCACTTTCCTCATCCATAAAATAAACATTCAATACTTGTCCCCTCCCCCTTAGACTGTGTCTCTGGGAAAATGGGTTACTCAGCCCAGTTCTTGGAAGTTCAATAAGTCTCCAACAAAGCCCCCGGCTGATAGTATTGATGATGACGACGACGATAATAACATAATGGTAATAATAATCCTCGTATTTGTTAAGCGCTGGGGTGGATACGAGCAAATCTGTAAAATGGGAATTAGGATCGTAAGTCCCATAATAATGTCGGTATTTGTTAAGCGCTTACTATGTGCAAAGCACTGTTCTAAGTGCTGGGGGAGATACAGGGTAATCAGGTTGTCCCACGTGAGGCTCACAGTTAATCCCCGTTTTACAGATGAGGTAACTGAGGCGCCTAGTAAGCGCTTAAAAAATACCGCAATCAGTGTTATCATTATCATGATTGATTAAAATGATTTATGAATGCTATCTGGGGGGGAAAGGATCTCCTTGAATGACTTGCTCCCACCATTTCTCCGAGGTTGTTTTCTAACGGTATTTGTTAATTCAGTGATTCCTTCATTCAATCGTATTTATTGAGTGCTTACTGTGTGCAGAACACTGTACTAAGCGCTTGGAAAGTACATTTCAAAGTCGTCCCCATTGTTAAGCACTTACTAGACGCCAGGCACCATTCTAGGTGCTGGGGTAGATATAAGGTCATCGGATTGGACACAGTCCCTGTCCCACGTGGGGCTCGCAGTCTTAATCCCCTTTTTCCAGATGAGGTCACTGAGGCCCAGAGAAGTGAAGTGACTGTCCCAAGGTCACACAGCAGACAAGCGGAGGAGCCAGGACTAGAACCCAGGTCCTTCTGACTCCCAGGCCCGGGTTCTATCCAGCAGACCACCCGCTTCAAATGTCACAGCTACATAGGTACACCTGTGTACATAAGGAATGAATCTGTATTCACTGCAGAATTCATTTTATTTCCTTGTCCCTCGCTTAAGCTAAGTAGTTAAACATCGTAATCATTAAAATGTGATTTTCCCCTCACCGTCAGAGGCTCTGTTAGTACAGGCTCCTTTCTTAGAAGAAATCATCCCGAACTAGAAGTAGGAGGAGCGGGAGTGATAGTATAGTAGTAGTAATAATAATAATTAGTATTTGGTGAGCACTTTCTATTTGCTTAACAGATAACTAATACTCCTGTGTCTGCTAGGGTAGATTCAAGTTGTTCAGACCAGATAATATCCCAGTACCACATTCAATCTTATTTATTAAGCACTTACTGCGATCAAAACACTGAACTAAGCGCTTGGGAAAGTATAATAAAACAATAAACGGTGACATTCCCCGCTCACAATGAGTTCACTGTCTGGTGAGGATAGGAGAGGGACAGACATCAACAAAAATAAATAAAATAACAGATATATACCTAAGTTCTGTAGGGCTCGGGGGGGGGGGGGGAGGGGGGGTTCATAGAAGCAGCGTGGCTCAGTGGAAAGAGCACGGGCTTTGGAGTCAGAGGTCATGAGTTTGAATCCCAGCTCTGCCACTTGTCAGCCGTGTGACTGTGGGCGAGTCACTTCACTTCTCTGTGCCTCGGTTCCCTCATCTGTAAAATGGGGATTAAGACTGGGAGCCCCACGTGGGACATCCTGATTCCCCTGTGTCTACCCCAGCGCTTAGAACGGTGCTCGGCACATAGTAAGCGCTTGACAAATACCAACATTATTATTAGTTTATGTTTTGAGGGAAAGCATGTATTGACTCTCCATTTTACAACTGAAGAAACTGAGACCCCCCCAGGTTAAGTGACTTGCTCAAGGTCACGCAGCAGGCAAGTAATAAAAATAATAATAATAATTGGGGTTTCTCTTAAGCGCTCACTATGTGCCAGGCACTGTACTAAGTGCTGGGGTAGATACAAGCAGATGGGGTTGGATGCAGTCCTTGTCCCACCTGGGGCTCACGGTAAGTGAGAGGAGCGACTGGTGACCTCAAGGCCTTGAACTCAGAGGAGCGACTGAATACTATTTAGGAGAGCAGGTGAGCACTACTTGGAAGAGCAGGTGAGCAGTAATAATAATAATAATAATAACGATGGTAAGTGACCACGTGGGACAACCCGATGACCCTGTATCTCCCCCAGCGCCTAGAACAGTGCTCTGCACATAGTAAGCGCTTAACAAATACCAACATTATTGTTATTATTATGTGCCGAGCTCTGATTTAAGCGCTGGGGTTGCCCCATGCGGGGCTCACAGTCTTCATTCCCATTTGACAGATGAGGCTTAGGGAAGTTAAGTGACTTGCCCAAAGTCACACAGCTGATAAGTGGCAGAGCGGGGATTAGAACCCACGACCCCTGACTCCCAAGCCCGAGCTTCTTTCCACCAAGCCACGCTGCTTCTCCGTGCTCCGCAAGGCGGTGCTTGGAAGAGAACAAATCCTCCCAAGTGAGCAGGCGGGAGAGGCCCACAAGGGTCGCTTGAGCAAATCCTTTCCATTCGAAGGTGAAGCGAGGAGGCTTCGATCTCAGAACGGTGAAGGGTGCTCGACGGTGAAGAGCCCAAGGTGGTGAAGTCACACCCGGCGCCACGCGTGAACTCTCCTCTCCTCGCATCCTCACGGATATGAAGCACGAATCGGCAGAACCAACTACCATCGTGATTTATGTCGAGGAACAGATGAGATAAATCAAAGCCGTGACCTTAAATAAGTGCAAATAACAGCAAGTGCTCGGGCAGAGAATTCACTCCGACGACTAAATGGAATACAAAATATATTCTTTTTTGAAAAACAGCCTAGAGAGGGGGCCAAGGATTTGGAGACAGAGTCGTAATCTCAATAGGTGATTCATCCCTGCGTTACGAGTACGTACAAACGCACGCTCCGACCCAGACCTCTCCTTTGAAAACAATAAAAGGATCACTTACGAGCAGCAGCGAGGCCTAGCGGAAAGAGCATGGGCCCGGGAGTCAGAGGACCTGGGTTTTCAAGCAGCGTGGCTCAGTGGAAAGAGCCCGGGCTTCGGAGTCAGAGGTCACGGGTTCGACTCCCGGCTCCGCCACTTGTCAGCTGTGGGACCGTGGGCGAGTCGTTTCACTTCTCTGGGCCTCAGTGACCTCATCTGGAAAATGGGGATTAACCGGGAGCCTCACGTGGGACGACCTGATTACCCTGTATCTACCCCAGCGCTTGGAACAATGCTCTGCACGTAGTAAGCGCTTAATAAATACCAACATCATTATCATTATTATTATTATCCTGACTCCTCCAGTTGTCGGTTGTGCGACCTTGGGCAAATCTCTTACCTTCTCGGTGCCTTCGTTATTAGAGAAGCAGCGTGGCTTAGTGGACAGAGCACGGGCTTGGGAGTCAGCAGTCACGGGTTCTAATTCCGGCTCCGCCACTGATCGGCTGTGTGACTTTGGGCAAGCGACTCTGTGCCTCAGTTCACCTCATGCGTAAAATGGGGATGAAGAACTGTGAGCCCTACGTGGGACAATCTGATCGCCTTGCATCTTCCCCAGCGCTTAGAACAGTGCTTGGCACACGGTAAGCGCTTAACAAATACCAACAGTATTATTATTAGTCATGTCATCTCTGAAAAGGGGATTAAATCCTCTTCCTTTCAACCTGAGCCCCATGTGGGACAGGGACTGTGTGCCACCCGACACCTTGGCGCTTCGAACAGGGCTCGGCACCTTATTCTCCCCATCTAGACCGTATGCTTGCTGTGGGCCGAGAATGCGACTGTTATACCGTACTCGCCCAAGCGCTTAATACAGTGTTCTGAACCCAGTAATCCCTCAATAAATATGCTTGACTGCCTGACCGATCTAATAAGAGCTTGACTAATACCATAAAAAAAACGATAAATTGTTTTAATTGAGCACTGACTGTGTCCCAAGTACCGTCTGGACAAAATTTGGTATAATAGACACATTCCCTCTCCACAGGGAATCTACGCTAACGACAGTGAGATTGTATTGGTATGGGTCGGCTCGGTGAATAAGATAAATTTGATAAGACAGAGGATTGGTAGAGGTAATAATAGTGACGATAATAAAAATAATAAAAGGAATCTTGTTATTTGTTCAGCGCTTACTATGTGATAGCAGGGTAGCCTATTGGAAAGAGCCCGGCCCTGGGAGTCAGAAGACCTGGGATCTAATCCCAGTTCCCGCTCTTCTTCTTTTATTGCTTAGAACAGTCCTTGGTACATAGTAAGTGCTTAACAAGCACCATCATTATTGTTATTATAATTCATCCATTCAATCTTATTTATTGAGCACTTACCTGTGCAGAGCACTGTACTAAGCGCTTGGGAGAGGATAATACAACAATAAACGGACACATTTCCTGCCCATGACAAGTTTATAGTATGGGGGGGGGGGGGACAGACATTAATATCAGTGGGGTGGGACCGGGAGGGGGAAAGACTCAAGATAATAATAATAATGTTGGTATTCGTTCAGCACTTACTATGTGCAGAGCACTGTTCTAAGCGCTGGGGTAGACAGAGGGGAATCAGGTCGTCCCACGTGGGGGGGGGGGGGGGTCACAGTCTTCATCCCCATTTTACAGATGAGGTAACTGAGGCACAGAGAAGCTGAGCGACTCGCCCACAGTCACACAGCTGACAAGTGGCAGAGCCGGGATTCGAACCCATGACCTCGGACCCCAGAGCCCGGGCTCTTTCCACTGAGCCACGCTGCTTCTCAAGAGAGCTGGTCAGGGTGATGCAGAAGAGAATGGGGGGAGAGGCAAAGGGGGCTCAGTGTGGGAAGGAAGGTCTCTTGGAGGAGATGGGCCTTCAGTAAGGCTTTGAAAGGAGGGAGAATCACTGTCTGTCGGATTTGAGGAGGGAGGGCGTTCCGGGCCAGAGGCAGAACGGGGGTCGGGTGTCAGCGTTGAGATAGATGATACCGAGGCACGGTGAGAAGGTGAGCACACAGCCGTTGTTTGCTGTGTGACCTTGACCGAGTCACCTCACTTCCCCTCCTCCAGACTTTAAGCCCGTTACGGACAGAGAATGTGTCAGTTTGTCGTCGCCTCGGTTCCCTCATCTGTAAAATGGGGATTAAGGCTCTGAGCCTCATGTGGTACGATCCGATTACCCTGTATCTCCCCCCAGCGCTTAGGACAGTGCTCTGCACATAGTAAGCGCTTAACAAATACCTACAGAATTAATATTATTGTTCTACTGTACTTGGCCGAGGGCCTAGTACAGTGCTCTGTACCCAGTTAGCGCTCAATAAATACTACTGATTTAATGAATGAATTCTCTGTGCCTCATTTACCTCATCTGGAAAATGGGGCTTAAGACTGTGAACCCCATGTGGGAAAGGGATCGTGTCCAACCTAATTACCCAGCAGGTAATAGAGTGTCTGGCATATAACAAATACCACCTCCAAAAAACCACCATACACATGCAAAGATAACCCAGCTGCCGTGACGCATTTCCTGCATCTAGCGTCTGTTGTGGACTGCACTCCTCCCCCTTAGTTATGATAACGATAATTATGGTATTTGTTAAGCACTTACTCTGTGCCAGGCACTCTACTGAGCGCTGGGGTGGCTACAAATACATCCCGTTGGACACGGTCCTCGCCCCCCGTGGGGCTCGCCGTCCCAATCCCCATTTCCCAGGTGAGGAAACCGAGGCCCAGAGGAGTGAAGTGACTTGCCCCGGGTCACCCGACGGACAAGCGGCCGAGCCGGGATTAGAATTCAGGAGCTTCCGACCCCCAGGTCCAGGCTCTAGCCACTAGGCCAGGCTGCTCCTCTGTATCCAGCAGAAAATCCTTACCGGGGATTCGGGCTCTCGTTCAGCTTTCTCCCTTCTACCTCACCTCGCTGCTCACCCACGACAAGCCGGGCCACCCTCATGGCTCCTCTCATAATAATAATGATACTAATAATGGTATTTGTTAAGTGCTTACTATGTGCCTAAACTATTCTAAGTGCCGGGGTAGATATAAGGTAATCAGCTTGTCTCGCCTGGGGCTCACGGTCTCGATCCCCATTTCAGAGATGAGATCACTGAGGCACAGAGAAGTTAAGTGGTTTGCCCAGGGTCACACAGTGGATAGGGGGGTGAAGCCAGGATAGGAACCCACATCCTCTGACTCTCAAACCCGGGCTCTTTCCGCTAAGCGACGCCGCTTCTCGCCTCTATACTCTCTCTTCTGTCGCCAACCCACTCACCGCACCTCGCTTTTATAACTTTGACCTCCCGCTCTGCCTGAAATTCCCTCCTCTACGTATCTGAAAGACTCCCTTTCTCCCCCCCTTCAGAGCTCAACTGCAATCATAACTTCTCCAGAAAGCCTTCCCTGACTAACCTCTCATCCCCCCCGTCCCATTCATCTTCCCTCCTGCGTCACTTACGGTCTCGGGTCCGTACCCCCTAATCCACTCAGTCGACCGATGGTATTTACTGAGCGCTTACGGTGTGTTGAGTGCTGTACTAAGTTTCCTCAAGTATTGCCAACACTCCCCTGTAGACTGTAATAAGAATAATGATGATATTCGTTAAGCACTTACTATGTACTACTCTAAGTACTGGGGTGGGTACAAGGTAATCAGATCGGCCCATGTGGGGTTTACAGTCTTAATCCCCATTTTACAGATGAGCTAACTAGAGGCACGGAGAAGTTGAGTGACTTGCCAGAGGTCACACAGCAGACAAGTGGCAGGGATTAGAACCCACGACCTCTCCCCAAGCCCGGACTCTTTTCGCTGAGCCACTGTAAGATGGTCATTCATTCATTCAATCGTATTCATTGAGCGCTTACCGTGTGCAGAGCACTGTGCTAAGCGCTTGGTACGGACGGTTCGGCAACAGACAGAGACAATTCCTACCCAACGACGGACTCACAATCTAGAAGGGGGAGGCGGGCAGCAAAACAAAACAAGTAGATAGGCATCAATACTATCAAAATAGAGAAATAGAACCATAGACAAATGCATACCATTAATAAAATAAAGCAATAAATATGTACAAAAAAATTCAAGTGCTGTAGGGAGGAGAAGGGGGCAGAGCGGAGGAAGGGAGTAGGTGGAATGGGGAGAGGAGGAGGAGGAGAGGGAAAGGGGGGCTCAGTGTGGGAAGGCCTCCTGGAGGAGGAGGGCTCTCGGTAGGGTTTTGAAGAGGGGAAGGGAGTGAGTTTGGCGGCGGCGAGGAGGGAGGGCCTCCCGGGACCGCGGGAGGACGCGGCCCGGGGGTCGACGGCGGGACGGGCGAGACCGGGGGACGGCGAGGAGGCGGGCGGCGGGGGAGCGCAGCGTGCGGGGTGGCCGGTGGAAAGAGAGGAGGGAGGAGAGGTGGGAGGGGGCCAGAGGATGGACGGCTTGGAAGCCAAGTCTCGTCATGGGCAAGGAACGTTAGCTCTGTCACATTTTACTCTCCCAAGCGCTTAGGACAGTGCTCTGCACACAGTTAACTCTCAATAAATATACTGATTGATTGTACTAAGCGCCTGGGAGAGTACAGTACAACAACTAATCAGTCAATTGTAGTTTTTGAGCACTTACTGAATGTAGAGCACTGTCCTAAGGGCTTGGGAGAGGACGGTAGAACAATAACTCTATTTTGTTAATGATTCATTCATTCATTCAATCGCATTTATTGAGCGCTTACTATGTGCAGAGCACTGCTGATGTGTATATATCTACGATCCTATTTATCTCGATGATGTCCACGCCAGATTACTTTTGTTTTGTTCTGTTTTACTTCGCTGTCTGTCTTCCCCGTTTAGACCGTGAGCCCGTTATTAGGCTGGGACGGTCTCTATCCGTTGCCAAACTGTCCGTTCCAAGCGCTTAGTCCGGTGCTCTGCACATAGTAAGCGCTCAATAAATACTATCGAATGAATGACTGCATAAACAGACCCATTCCCTGCCCACAGTGAGCTTACAGTCTGGAGGGGGAGACAGACCTTGATACGAATAAATAAATAAGAGATATGGACGTTAAGCGGTGTGGGGCTGGGAGGTGGAGACGAATAAAAGGAGCGAGTCCGGGAGACGCAGAGGGCAGTGGGAGAAGAGGAAAGGAGGGTTTAGTTAGGGAAGACCCCTTGGAGGTCCCTGCCCGTGGTGGGCTTACGGTCTAGAGGTCATTGGCCGCTCTCCATCTCTTCTCCCAGGGCTTCGATCGAGCCATCATATTTCTTAAGTGCTCGTCTACTCTTAGGCCGTCGTCTCGGACCCACAGTGACGCCACGGACACGTCCGTCCCGGAAGGCCCCGATCTCCATCCCCAATCGTTCTGATGGTGGATCCACAGAGTTTTCTTGGGAAAAATCAGGCGGTGGTTGACCGTTGCTGCCTTATCATTATTATTATGGTATTTCTTAAGCTCTTACTATGTGCCAGGCACTGTTAATAATAATGTTGGTATTTGTTAAGCGCTTACCATGTGCCAAGCACTGTTCTAAGCGCTGGGGGAGATACAAGGTGATCAGGTTGTCCCACGTAGGGCTCACATTCTTCAAGCCCGTTTTCCAGATGAGGGAACTGAGGCGCAGAGAAGTTAAGGGACTTGGCCAAGGTCACACAGCTGACAAGCAGCGGAGCCGGGATTAGGACCCGTGACCTCTGACTCCCAAGCCCGGGCTCTTTCCACTGAGCCACGCTGCTAGGCGCTCAACTTGAATCTCCGTCCTCGACTCTCTCCTGCCGCCGCTGCCCAGCACGGGGGAGTTGGGACTTGTAGCAGATTGTGTTCCACTCGCCGGCCACTGGGCAAGCTGGGAATGGACCGGCCGGGCCTCTGCTTCACTCTCCCTCCCGTAGTCGAGACTGGTAAAGGACTGGAAACTCTGCAGATGCGCTCCGGGGGGGGGGGGGGGGGGGTTTGATTGCTGACTGTGTGCTAAGCGCCGTACCGAGCTCTTGGGAGAGTGCAATACAACAGAGCTGGGAGATACTTTACCTGCCCACGACGAGCTCTCAACCCCGTTCACACTATCACGGCGATGATCGTTCCTCCGCTAGACTGTAAGCTTCTCGCGGACAGGAAACGCGAGCCCCAACTCTGTTGTGTCGTCCTCTCCTGAGCACCTAGTACAGTAGAGAAGCAGCGGGGTTCAGCGGAAAGAGCCCGGGCTTGGGAGTGAGAGGTCATGGGTTCAAATCCCGGCTCCGCCACTTGTCAACTATGTGACTTTGGGCAAGTCACTTCTATTATTTCGTTCATGAAATGTACATCGCCTCGATTCTATTTAGTCGCCATTGTTTTTACCAGACGTTCATGGGTTCGACTCCCGGCTCCGCCCCTTGGCAGCTGTGTGACTGTGGGCAAGTCACTTCACTTCTCCGTGCCTCAGTTACCTCATCTGTAAAATGGGGATTAAGACCGTTAGCCTCACGTGGGACAACGTGATTACCCTGGATCTCCCCCAGCGCTTAGAACAGTGCTCTGCACATAGTAAGCGCTTAACAAATATCATTATTATTATTATTATTATTCTCTGCATACTGTGCTTTCTGCCCATCCGTAGAATTTATTGGGTGCTGACTATGTAGAGAGCACTGTTCTAAACGCTTGGGAGCTTGGATGTTCTAAGATCTGCCCGCAGCGACCTTACAATCTTATTTTCGGGTGAAAGATCTCAGCATATTAATTTACTGAGGCAAAATGCTGACTACTTTTTCCTTAAAACTAAGAATCCTTCTACATTTCCAAAAAGAAGACATGAATCAACGTTGCTTGAATGGAAAATACTATCGATGCCCGTCTACTCGTTTTGTTTTGTTGTCTGTCTCTGCCTTCGAGACTCTGAGCCCGTTTTTGGGTAGGGATTGTCTCTATCTGCTGCCAAATTGTACTTTCCAAGTGCTCAGGGAAGTGCTCTGCACACAGTAAGTGAGAGAGAGAGAGAGGAAGAAAGAAAGAGAGAAAGAGAGAAAGAGAAAGAGAGAAAGAGAGAAAGAGAGAAAGAGAAAGGAGAGAGAGAAGGAAGGAAGGAAGGAAGGAAGGAAGGAAGGAAGGAAGGAAGGAAGGAAGGAAGGAAGGAAGGAAGGAAGGAAGGAAGGAAGGAAGGAAGGAGGAAGGAAGGAAGGAAGGAAGGAAGGAAGGAAGGGAAGGAAGGAAGGAAGGAAGGAAGGAAGGGGAGAGAGAGAGACAGAGAGAGAGAGAGAGAGGAGAGGAAAGAAAGAAAGAAAGAAAAAGACAGAAAGGAAGGGAAGGGAAGGGAAGGGAAGGGAAGGGAAGGGAAGGGAAGGGAAGGGAAGGGAAGGGAAGGGAAGGGAAGGGAAGGGAAGGGAAGGGAAGGGAAGGGAAGGGAAGGGAAGGGAAGGGAAGGAAGGGAAGGAAGGGAAGGGAAGGGAAGGGAAGGGAAGGGAAGGGAAGGGAAGGGAAGGGAAGGGAAGGGAAGGGAAGGGAAGGGAGAAAAAGAATTTGAAAATTGGCACAGGGAGGGTGAACTGAAAAATGGAAAAGTGAAAAACAACTAAAAATACACCTACTCATTAAAAATTCGGCCTCAAAATCTACAATGAACAGGTTTTGAAATGTGACTTTTAGTTGGTATCCAAAATGCATTTTCCTTCAGCGGCGTGGTAGACACAATAACGGTGGGGTTTTTTAAATCTCTTGTTTTCTTCCGTCAAGCTCCGTTAAGTACTCTTAATCACAGGGTTCAAACATTTTTACCCTCTTGCTTTTACTTAGTTGACAGAATCTCTCCTGCTCTATTATTTGTAATGATGAGGTAGAGAGGTTTTTTTTTTTCTTTATTGTAACGATTGGTTACGGAATAAGAGATACATAATGTCTCCATTGCGATATTTTCTGCAACACATGTTTTTCAGCCGTGACTGGGAAGCCAGCTAGAGCCGTAAGATGATTTTATCACCTATTTATAACCAAAAAATGACTCTGAGATGTCTGAAGTGCTTAGGAACTAGAATAATCAAATTCTCAGGAATAAACCTCCAGATTCCCTGCTGCGCCCAACAATCAGTTCGATGAAAACACCGCGTCAGGGTAGGGGTGCGTCTATTATTCATTCATTCGTTCATTCATTCAATAGTATTTATTGAGCGCTCACTATGTGCAGAGCACTGTAGTAAGCGCTTGGAATGGACAAATCGGGAACGGTGCTTAGAACAGTTCTTGGCACATAGTAAGCGCTTAACAAATACCATTATTATTATTATCATCATTCTTAGAAACAGCCCCTGTGGAGGGGGGAATTCAGGATTTACTGTTCATCCCTTGTTCTCACGACCGTCTCTAGGTATGGAACTCTGCGCTTTATAGCGTTTTTCTTAGAAGGCTTTGGAAATAAGGATTCATAAAAATAATAATAATAATAATAATAATGTTGGTATTTGTTAAGCGCTTACTATGCGCAGAGCACCGTTCTAAGCGCTGGGGGAGACACGGGGGAATCAGGTTGTCCCACATGGAGCTGACAATCTTAATCCCCATTTTCCAGATGAGGTCACTGAGGCCCAGAGAAGTGAAGTGACTCGCCCACAGTCACACGGCTGACGAGTGGCAGAGCTGGAATTCGAACTCATGACCTCTGACTCCAAAGCCCAGGCTCTTTCCACTGAGCCACGCTGCTTCAATCAGGAGGCGAGAGAGATGAGTGGGGGTGGTCATCTCTGTCACCTTCCACGTGCTTACTGAGCGCCCTCTGGGTGACCGGGGATCGTACCGAGCGACTCGAAGAATACGACAGACACAACCCCTGACTTCAGGAGCCTCCATCGCCACCAGCCTCCCGCCACCCCGGAGGACAGAGAAAAGTGCACGGGGAATGTGTCTCTCTATTGTCATATTGCCCTCTCCCAAACGCTTAGTACAGTTCTCCGCACGCAGCAAGCGCTCAATAAATACGCCTGAATGAACGAATGAATGACTGAAGCAGCCACAGCCCGGAGCGGCTCCCCTTGAACCCTGGGAAGACAGGGCAGGGCCTAGAAGCAGCACGGAGTAATAATAATAATGATAATAATGTTGGTATTTGTTAAGCGCTTACTAATAATAATAATAATAATAATAATAATGTTGGTATTTGTTAAGCGCTTACTATGTGCCGAGCACTGTTCTAAGCGCTGGGGTAGACATAGGGGAATCAGGTTGTCCCACGTGGGGCTCACAGTCTTCATCCCCATTTTACAGATGAGGGAACTGAGGCCCAGAGAAGTTAAGTGACTTGCCCACAGTCACACAGCCGACAAGTGGCAGAGCTGGGATTCGAACTCATGAGCCCTGACTCCAAAGCCCGTGCTCTTTCCACTGAGCCACGCTGCTTCTCCGCCAAGCACTGTTCTCAGCGCTGGGGGAGACACGGGGGAATCAGGTCGTCCCACCTGGGGCTCACAGTCTTCATCCCCATTTTACAGATGAGGTCGCTGAGGCACCGAGAAGTGAAGTGACTCGCCCACAGTCACACAGCTGGCAAGCGGCCGAGCCGGGACGCGAACCCATGACCCCTGACTCCAAAGCCCGTGCCCTTTCCACTGAGCCACGCTGCTAGTGAATGGAGCACGGGCCTGGGAGTCGGGAGGTCATGGGTTCTATTCCCGGCTCCGCCGCTTGTCTGCCGGGTGACCTTGGGCCAGTCACTTCACTTCTCTGGGTCTCAGTTCCCCCATCTGCAAAATGGGGATTGAGACTGTGAGCCCCACGTGAGACAGGGACTGCATTCATTCATTCATTCAACAGTATTTATTGAGCGCTTACCGTGTGCAGGGCACTGTACGAAGCGCTTGGAATGGACAATTCGGCAACCGACGGAGACGATCCCTGCCCGTCGACGGGCTCACGGTCTAAACGGGGGAGACGGACAGCAAAGCGAAAGAGAATAAAAGAAAAACAAGACAACATCATCAAGATAAACAGAATCGAGGAAATATACGTCTCATATATATTCTCTATATTTCTGGAGAAGCAGTGTGGCCCTGTGGCTGGAGCCCGGGGCCGGGAGTCAGAAGGACCTGACCTCTAAATCCTGGCTCTGCCACTGATCGTCTCTGTCGGTTGCCCAACTGTCCGTTCCAAGCACTTAGTCCAGTGTTCTGCACACAGTAAGCGCTCAGACAGTACAATCGAATGATTCCATGAATGCTGTGTGACCCTGGGCAAGTCACTTCACTTCTCTGGGCCTCAGTTCAGCGGTGTGGCTCCGTGGAAAGAGCCCGGGCTTGGGAGTCGGAGGTCATGGGTTCGAATCCCGCCTCCGCCACCCGTCAACTGTGTGACTGTGGGCAAGTCACTTCACGGCTCTGGGCCTCAGTTCCCTCATCTGTAAAATGGGGATTAGCTGTGAGCCTCACGTGGGACGACCTGATGCCCCTGTATCTCCCGCAACGCTTCGAACAGTGCTCTGCGCACAGTAAGCGCTTAACAAATACGAGCGTTATTATTATCTGGAAAATGGGGAATGAGACTGTGAGCCCCACATGGGACAGGGACTGCATCCAAACTGATGTGATGATATCCACCCCAGCGCTTAGTACGGTAACTGGCGCATAATTAAGCACATAACAAATACCATGATCATTATTATTATTATTATTATCATCATTATTACTGCTGGAACATTCACTGTGGCCTTGGTCGGGACTGTGGATTCTAAACCGTGAGGAGCCCTAATCCGCTCCTCCTCCTCTTCCTCCTCCACCGTTGCCCCTACCGAGCTGGGTTTCCATCTTCACCTTCTCTTTGCGTCTTGTTTCGTCTCTCCTCGTGCATCTGTCGCCAATACCCTGTCGCCGTTTTGATTTTTAGCCCGGGCCCCCCCCCCCGCCCCCCCCGTGGGACAGAGGCCACGTCTGATTCCCACCTCGGAAGTCTTTCCCGACGCTCAGTACAGCGCTCTGCACTCAGTAAGCCAATTTACTGTTATAGTGTACTCTCCTAAGTCCTTAGTGAAGTGCTTGGCAAACAGTAAGCGTAAGAATAAATGGTATTTATTGAATATTTAATGTGTGCAGAGCACCGTACTAAGCTTAATGAATACGACTGAATGAATCGTATCTAGACCCGTTTAGATCGCGGGCCCGTCCTTTACAGTGTGAGCCCGTTGTTGGGCAGGGATTGTCTCCATCTGTTGCCGAACTGTACATTCCAAGCGCTCACTACAGTGCTCTGCACATAGTAAGCGCTCAATAGTAATGACGATAATGTTAGTATTCGTCAAGCGCTTACTACGTGCAGACCACTGTTCTAAGTGCTGGGGTAGATTCAGGGTAATCAGGTCGTCCCACGTGAGGCCCACAGTTAATCCCCCTTTTACAGATGAGGTCACTGAGGCAGAGAGAAGTGAAGTGACTTGCCCACAGTCACACAGCTGACAAGTAGCCGAGCCGCGATTCGAACCCGTGACCCCTGACTCCCAAGCCCGGGCTCTCTCCACTGAGCCACGCTGCAATAAATACTATTGCATGAATAATAAACACTGTAAATGCGGATTTAAAAATGTGAACCCCACGGGGGACAATATGATTACCCTGTATCTACCCCAGCACTCAGAACGGCGCTCAGCACGTAGTAAGCGCTTAACAAATACCATAATCATTATTTGCCGTTAAAAGAAGGAGGCGGGAGAAGCAGGAAGAAGTAGGAGGAAACAACAGAGAGAAACAAGAACAAGTTCCTCAGGAAAAAAAGATGGACTTGACGTTGAACGAGTCCCTGAACTTTGCTATGCCTCAGTTATCTCATCTGTAAAATGGGGATTAATCAATCAGTGATATTTATTGAGTGCTTACTACATGCAGAGCCCTCTACAAAGCCCTTGGGAGAGTACAACAGAATTTTCTGGAGACTCTGAGCCCCATGTGGGATATGGACTGCGCCCAACCCAATTATCTCGTAACCACCCCAGCGCTTAGTACAGTGCCTGGCACATAGTAAGTGCTTAACAAATGCCGTAATTGTCATGATTATCATTATTACAGATGGTTATTTGTCATTATTATTACAGATGGTTATTTATCATGGGTTCTGATCTCTGCTCTGCCTGCAGTGCGGCTTAACAAATGTCATAATTGTCATGATTATCATTATTACAGATGGTTATTTGTCATTATTATTACAGATGGTTATTTATCATGGGTTCTGATCTCTGCTCTGCCTGCAGTGTGGCCTTGGGCAAGTCACTTTACGTCTCTGCGCTTCATCTCCCTCATCTGTAAAATGAGGATTAAGCCCGTGTGCCCTATGTGGAACTGAGGCTGTACCCAACCCGAGCTGCTTGTTTCCACCCCAGCGCTTAGTACAGTGCTCTGCACATAGTAAGCTCTTAATGAATACTATTGAATGAATTAACAAATACCATAATTATTATTATTTGGGTAATAATAATGATAATAATGTTGGTATTTGTTAAGCGCTTACTAGGCGCAGAGCACTGTTCTAAGCGCTGGGGCGTACAAGGTGATCTGGTTGTCCCACGTGGGGCTCACAGTCTTCATCCCCATTTTCCAGATGAGGTAACTGAGGCACAGAGAAGTTGAGTGACTTGCCCACGGTCACACAGCTGACAAGTGGCAGAGTGGGAATTTGAACCCGTGACCTCTGACCCCCAAGTCCAGGCTCTTGCCCCTGAGCCATGCTGCTTCCGAGGTAACACACACTGGGAAATGGAAATTGATCCAGGAACGTTTCCTGGAGGAGGTGGGATTTTTCACTTTTCTTTCGGGACGTTTCTAAAGCGTTTAGTGTGTGTCAAGAACTGTTCTAAACACTGCTGTAGGTACAGGAAAATCATATCCGCCACAGGTTCCGCTCCACACAGTGCTCGCTATCCAAGTAGGACTGAAGATAGGAATTGAATTCCCATTTTACAGGTGAGGAAACTACTGTTTGTTTCTTTGTCCGTGGCCTTTATAGCGTGGCTCAGTGGCAGGAGCCCGGGCTTGGGAGTCAGAGGTCACGGGTTCGACTCCCGGCTCTGCCACTCGTCAGCTATGTGACTGTGGGCAAGTCGTTTCACTTCTCTGTGCCTCAGTTCCCTCATCTGTAAAACGGGGATTAACCGCGAGCCTCCCGTGGGACAACCCGATGACCCTGAATCTCCCCCAGCGCTTTGAACAGCGCTCTGCACATAGTAAGCGCTCAACAAATACCAACATTATTATTATTCTCATCATCTCTTACTCTGTGCCAAGTACTGTTCTAAGTGCTGGGGTAGATATGACCTGGTCCCACAAGGGCCTCACCGATTTCATGTCCATTTTACAGACGAGGTAACTGAGGCCAGAGCCCTGAAGTGATTCGCCCAAGGTCACACACCGGGCAAGAGGCAAAGCCAGGATTAGAACCCAGCTCCCTCTGACTGCCAAGCGCGGGACCTACCAGTTTTTCGGTTGGAACGGCAGGCTCCCGGTACACCAAGAAATCCGTCCTTTCCAAGCCCACACCTGCTTCCCACCTGTTCCGTTTCAGTCTTTCTTCTTCTTCAAGGAGACTCCGTTTTCTTTATCCTCGCCCTCAGACTATTTCTTCAAACGATAAATAACCGCTTAGCTCCCTATCAAACGAAAAAAAGTCACTACGGAAAAATAATCCGTGACAGATCAACAGCCCCCTAGTTACCGCGGCGGGAAAAGAAACCAGCACCGCGCAGGGGTGAACGAAGAAGCAGCAGATCTTGGAGAACGTAGGGGCAGAAGGAACTATCACCCATATTTTCCTGCTATTTATTTTACAGGACTGGAGTAGCACGGAGTTATCGAATCAAATCACCTGGCGAGGTAAGGTGTGCGGGTGAACAGGCCCGTGTAGGTGCCTAGAGCGTAGATCGAGAGAAACAGCACAACGATGATGGAAAATAAAGGCAAATGAAAGAAGCGGCCCTGAAAAATGAGGTAGAAAATGAGAAGAAACACCTGGCTGTGTCAGGATCGAAAAGAATTTCTCGCAATGAAACTACAGTACACAGTTGGCAGAGGAGAAGGCCTGGAAAATCAAAGCGCTCCATCCTCCTCATTATCATGACTGACTTAATCCATCAGTGAATCAATCAGTGGTGTTGATTTACTCTTCATTCATTCATTCAACAGTATTCATTGAGCGCTCACTATGTGCAGAGCACCGTACCGAGCGCTTGGAATGGACAAACCGGTAACAGAGAGAGACGGTCCCTGCCCACGGACGGGCTCACGGTCTAATCGGGGGAGACGGACGGACCAGAACGATAGCGATAAATAGAACCGAGGGGACGAACATCTCATTAAAACCATTTACCGTGTGCCGAGCACCGTGCTAAGCTCCGGGGAAGGTACAGTACAGCGGAGTGGATTTTTGTTGTGCTTTGGTTTGGATTTTAAAGGCGTGTTGAAGGTTTACCGTGTGCCAGACGCTGTACTAAGCGCCGGGGTGGGTACAGCAAATCAGGTTGGACACCGTCCCTGTCCCACAGGAGTCTCGATCGCCATTTTCCAGATGAGGTAACTGAGGCACAGAGAAGCAAAGTGACTTGACCAAGCTCACAGAGCGAACAAGTGGCAGAGTCAGGATCAGAACCCATGCCCTTCTGAGTCCCAGGCTGGTGCTCTATCCACTAGGAAATGCTGCTTCTAGGAAGAAGATCCGGAGTTAGGTTTCTGACACAATATGTTTGAGATGTCGGGGGAAAATCCAAGTCGAGAGGTCTTGGAGGCGGGAGGAGATGTGAGACTGGAGAGAGATCGGGGCTGGAGATGGAGATCTGCGAATCAGCCTAGAGGTGGGAGTCAAAGCCACGGGAGCGAATGAGTTCTCCAGGGGAGTGGGTGTAGAAGCCGGATGGCGTGATAACAATGTCGGTATTTGTTAAGCGCTCACTGTGTGCAGAGCACCGTTCTAAGCGCTGGGGTAGACACAGGGGAATCGGGTTGTCCCACGTGGGGCTCACGGTCTTCATCCCCATTTTGCAGATGAGGGAACTGAGGCACGGAGAAGTCAAGCGACTTGCCCACAGTCACCCAGCTAAGTGGCCGAGCCGGGATTCGAACCCATGACCTCTGACTCCCAAGCCCGTGCTCTTCCCACTGAGCCAGCCCGGGCCTAGAAATCAGACGGTCATGGATTCTAATCCTGGCCCTGGCCCTTGGAGCTCTGTGAGCTCGGTCAAGTCACTTCGCTTCTCTGTGCCTCAGTTACCTCATCTGGAAAATGGCGATCGAGACCGTGAGCCAACCCCACTGTGAGCCCGTCAATGGGCAGGGACCGTCTCTGTCTGTTGCCGACTTGTCCGTTCCAAGCGCTCAGTACAGTGCTCTGCGCATAGTGAGCGCTCAATAAATACTATCGAATGAATGAATGCCCACCCCAGTGCTTAGTACAGTGCCTGACACATGATAAGCGCTTAACCAATACCATAATTATCATTATTATCAGAGGGAGAATAGAAGGGGACCCAGAACGGAACCTTGAGGGACCCCCACAGTTAAAGGACTGGAAGGCGAAGGAGAAGTCGGCGAAAGAGACTGAGAACGAGGGGCCGGAGGGAGATGGCGGGAGAAATGAGATCGAGGAACACGGAAATATTGGCTTGTACTCTCCCGAGCGTTTAGTACGGTGTTCTGCACACACTAAGCGCTCGATGAATACCACGGAAAGACCGACCGATTGAGAGGAGCACAGCGAGCAGGTTGGGGGTGTAATGGAAGAAGAAAATTGGGGAAATGGGAGGTCAGCCCGATGTGGAGAAGAATCGGCGACTCTCAGGGGATTTTGAGGGATGGTGGTATGTGTTAGGCGCTTTCTATGTGCCAGGCACTGTACTAAACACTGGGGTGGAAACGGGCAAATCGTATCGGACACAGTCCCTGTCCCACATGGGGCTCCGGGTCTTCATCCCCATTTAACAGATGAGGGATCTGAGGCCCAGGGAGGCCACACCGTAGGCTGGGGTGAGAGATGTGTGCAGAAAGACATTTGCACTTTTAATTTCTCTGTGCCCGCTCCGTAAGGGCTAGTGGGTAGGAATCGTGTCTACCAACACTGGAGTAATAATAATCATTCATTCGATAGTATCTACTGAGCGCTCACTACGGGCAGAGCACCGTACTAAGCGCTTGGAATGGACAGATCGGCGACAGATAGAGACAGTCCCCGCCCAGTGACGGGCTGACGGTCGAATCGTTATTATTACTATGGTATTTGCTAAGCGCTTACTATGTGCCAAGCCCTCTTCCGAGCACTGGGGTAGATGCAAGTTAATGAGTTCGTCCCACGGAGGGCTCAGCCTTGATCCCCATTTTACAGATGAGGTCACCGAGGCACAGAGAGGTTAAGTGGCTTGCCCAACATCACGCAGCATACAAGTGGCAGAGTAATGGATGGATGGATGGATGGATGGATGAATGAATGAATTATTGCCCCCTCTCAAGCAACTAATACAGTGCTCTGAACTTGCTAAGCGCTCAATAAATACCATTGACTGATTGGAGGGGGGGGAGAAGCCAGGAAAGCCAAGGGGAGCCTGGAGTAGTGGATGGATCCGGGCGATCAGAAGGCCATGGGTTCTAATCCTGACTCCGCCACTTGTCTCCTGCATGGTTTAGTGGAAAGATCCCGGGGTTGGGAGTCGAAGGTCACGGGTTCTGATTCTGCTTCTGCCACTTGTCAGCTGTGTGACTTTGGGCAAGTCGCTTAACTTCTCTGGGCCTCAGTTCCCTCATCTGCAAAATGGGGATGCAGTCTGTGAGCCCTACGTGGGACACCCTAATTACCTGGTACTACCCCAGCGCTTACGACGCTCCTCTGCACACGGTAAGCGCTTAACAAATGCCATCGTTATTATTATTATCATTTACTGCTCTACGCCTCCGTTACCTCATCTGTGGAATGGGAATTGAGACTGTGAGCCCCATGAGGAACAGAGGGACTGTGTCCAACCTGACTCGCTTGTATCTACCCCGCTGCTTAGTATAGTGCCTGGCACATGGTAAGTGCTTAACAAATACCATAATCGTTATCACTGTTTTTTCTCCCAAGTGCTTAGTACAGTGCTATGCACACAGTAAGTGCTCAGTGAATACGACAGACTAGTCACCACCCAAATATATCCACAGTGTGCACACAGAGATGTGGACAACCACGTACGAATTCATGCATCTACATACGCGAATGTTATCGGGGCTCAGTGGAAAGAGCACGGGCTTTGGAGTCGGGGCTCATGAGTTCGAATCCCAGCTCCGCCACTTGTCGGCTGTGTGACTGTGGGCGAGTCACCTAACGTCTCCGTGCCTCAGTTCCCTCATCTGTAAAATGGGGATGAAGACCGTGAGCCCCACGTGGGACGACCCGATTCCCCTGTGTCTACCCCAGCGCTTAGAACGGTGCTCGGCACATAGTAAGCGCTTAGCAAATACCAACATTATTATTATTATATACAGAGATACCCATCAGTCAATCGGTAGTATTTACTGAGCGCTTGTGTGCAGAGCACCGTACTAATCGTTCGGGCAAAGTAGTACAGTAGACCCCCTCCCACAAGGAATTTATCGTCAACAGGCATTCAGTGGTGATATATAAAATCGATGGACTTTATCGTCAAGTACGTAGACCGCAAGCTGGCCGTGGACAGGGAATGCGCTCGTCATATTGGCATAGTTTACTCTTCCAAGTGCTCAGCACAGTGTTCTGCAACTAGTCAGCACTCGATAAATCCGACCGATGGATTTTCTTTTTTTCACCGACCGAATTTTTTGAGCGCTTACTGTGTGCACAACACCGTACCTAGGGTTCGGGACAGGCCAATAGAGACGCTCCCTGCCCACAGAAAGCTTACAATCTAGAGGACAAGCTGCGTAACTAAGGAGCCAAATCCGTGGATCAAACCTTTCCGGTCTACATTGAAAAGATACGCCTACTACCTCAAAATTGCTCTAAAGGAATATCCCTTCTAGACCGTGAGCCCGTCGTCGGGCGGGGATGGTCTCTATCTGTTGCCCATTTCTACTTTCCAAGCGCTCAGTACAGTGCCGTGCGCCCGGTAAGCGCTCAATAAATACGACCGAATGAATACTCCGTGGCCTGAGAGAGGGTTACATCTCCCTCCTCCCCAGGAAGCCTCGTGTGCCCGATTCACGCCTCTTCCATCAGCCCTCCTCCGATCCGAAAGAAACCTGCAACGGTTTTCAAAAATACATTTGGAAAAAAATGGATCCTTTCCATTTTGGAAGGAGGTCTGAGCCTCAGAAAAGGTTGGAGCTTTCTAATTAAGAGCCTGGCTTTCCGACGGCACATTCCCTTCCGAGCCGATTCTCCCCCCTCAATCAGAACCGCTAAAACCAACACCGCTTCTTCTCCTTGAGAAGATCAGGCTTATCTAGATGGGCCGAGCAGAAATAGAGGCTCCGAAACCTGGCCCTCTTCGTCCGACGACAGCGATGCTCGTTTAAAAGCTGCCTTACGGAAACGTGCCGGTCCGTTTGAATCGAACCACAGGCGGCTTCGACCCCGTCGCGGGCCCCGCAGCTAATTGTGTTCTGTGAAGAGCCCGAAGAAGTTGCTCCGCTTTTTTTAAAATCAAAAGGATGCCGTTTTCTTTAGCAGTGGCTCTCTGCGAAACACCGTGCTCAGCACCGGGCTCGATGTGTGATCGGATGAGCGACGGTCTCTGTCCCGGCTGGAGCTCGCAGTCTAAGAAGGAGGAAATGCAAACCTCTTCTCCCCGGTTTATAATGATAAATAGTAATAAGAAATAACTGTGGTATCTGTTAAGTGCTTACTATGTGCCAAGCACTGTTCTAAGCGCTGGGGTTGATACAAGGGCATCAGTTCATCCCACGGGGGACTCGCAGTCTTAATCCCCGTTTTCCAGATGAGGGAACTGAGGCACAAAGCACCGAAGTGACTGGCCCAAAGTCATATATCTGAAAAGTGGCGGAGCCAGGACTAGAACCCATGACCTCTGACTCCCAAGCCCGGGCTCTTTCCACTAAGCCACGCTGCTTCTCAATTTATAGATGAGGCTCATAATCCGAGGCTCCAAAAATGAAATTTTAGGTCCTTTCCACATAATGACAATGAGAAGAATAATAACAGCGGCATTCGTTAAGTCCATAATATGCGCCAGACACTGTTCTAAGCGCTGGGGCCGGTACAAGAAAATGGGGTTGGGCACAGCCCCTGGGCCACATGGGGCTCAAAGTCCTATTTTACAGGTGAGGGAACTGAGGCACAGAGGAAGTGAAGTGACTTATCCAAGGTCACACGACAGGCAGGTGGCCGAGGGGGGGATTAGAACCCAGGTCCTTCTGACTCCCAGGCCTGGGCTCTGCCCACTAGACCACGCCGCTACTCACTTCTACTTCTGATAGGATGGCCAAGAATCAACCCTCTTGGTTGATTGAACTGCGGCGCCTAACAGGAATAATAAATAACAACACTGGTACTGTTAAGCGCTGACTATGTGCCAGGCACTGTTCTAAGCGCTGGGGTAGATACAAGGTAAGCAGGTTGGACACAGTTCCTGTCCCACGAGGGGCTCATAGTCTTCATCCCCATTTTACTGATGAGGGAACCGAGGCACAGAGAAGTGAAGCGCCTTGCCCAAGGTCACCCGGCAGACAAGGGATGGAGCCGGAATTAGAACCCAGGTCCTTTTGACTCCCAGGTCCGGGCTCTTTCCACTAGGCCAGGCTACTTTCAAGCACCTCTGGATTCGATTTGAAAGATTGTAACCGGAAGAGCCGAGGACCTAAAATGAAGGTCCATTTCGGAACCAAGCTTCCAGTACCGAGAAAATAATAATAATGTTGGTATTGGTTAAGCGCTTACTATGCGCCGAGCACTGTTCTAAGCGCTGGGGTAGAGACGAGGGAATCAGTTTGTCCCACGCGGGGCTCACAGTCTTCATCCCCATCTTACTGATGAGGGAACCGAGGCACAGAGAAGTGAAGTGACTCGCCCAAGGTCACGCAGCTGACAGGCGGCGGAGCCGGGATTAGAACTCATGACCACCGACTCCCAAGCCCGGGCTCTTTCCACTGAGCCACACGGCTTCTCTGACAGTGCTCTGCACACAGTAAGCGCTCAGTAAATACGACTGAAGGAATGATTGAATAATAGTTCATTCCTTCAACCGTATTTATTGAGCGCTTACTACGTGCAGAGCGCTGTACGAAGCGCTTGGAACGCGCAGTTCGGCAACAGATAGAGACAATCCCTGCCCACTGAAGGGCTTACGGTCTAATCATGATAAAGACAACAACAAGGACGATAATCAATATGTTTTCATTACCCTATTTATTTTGTTAATGAGATGTACATCACCTTGATTCTATTATTTTATTAATGAGATGTTCATCCCCTTGGTTCTATTTATCGCCCTCGTTCTCGTCCGTCCGTCGCCCCCGATCAGACCGTGAGCCCGTCAAAGGGCGGGGACCGTCTCGATCTGTTACCGATTTGTACGTTCCAAGCGCTTAGTACAGTGCTCTCCGCATAGTAAGCGCTCAATAAATACTATTGAATGAATCAATCAATCAATCAATAATACCACAAAAAGACTGGACAGATCTGTAAGCGGAATGCTCTCCCCTCGGGGCCCGGGAGCGCTGTTACTGCCTTCATGGAGCATCCAATTTCCTGGGCTCCAACCGGCTCGTCGGTCACTGGTATGTACTGAGCGCTTACTATGTGTAGAGCACCGCAGGGCACGTGTGGGGAGTCAGAGGACCTGGCCGCTAATCCTGGCTCTGCCTCCTACCTGCTGTGTGACCTTGGACAAGTCGCTTAACTTCTCTCTGCCCTCTATAAGCAGCGCGGTTCAGTGGAAAGAGCCCGGGCTTGGGAGTCAGAGGTCATGGGTTCGAATCCCCGCTCTGCCACTTGGCAGCTGGGTGACTGCGGGCAAGTCATTTCACTTCTCTGTGCCTCAGTTACCTCATCTGGAAAATGGGGATTAACCGAGAGCCCCACGTGGGACAACCTGATTACTCCGTATCTCCCCCAGCGCTTAGAGGGGTGCTCTGCACATAGTAAGCGCTTAACAAATACCGACATCATTATCATTACTATTAAATCATCATTAATATTGACAGCGCTATGCTATCAAGCCAATACTGGTCATTCTCCCCCTCTAGCCTGGAAGCTCGCTGTGGGCAGGGAACGTATTTTTCCGTTTTACTCTCCCAAGCACTTAGTACAGTGACCTGCACACAGTAAGCGCTCAGTAAATACAAGGAAATGAAGGCATAGTGTTAGAGTCACTCGCTGAATTATTTGCCACTTTTTCGAATAAACGATCCACCTCCTCAGTCTGGGCAAAGCCTTCCTGCTCTTTATTTCCAGGGGGAAAACTAGACTTCAGTCAGTCAGTCGTATTCGGTGATATTCGCATACTGGCGCAGAGCACTGTGCTAAGCGATCGAAAGAGTACGGAGTGACAATATAAGGGACGCGTCCCCCGCCCACGACGAACTCGCAGTCGAGCGCTAACTTCGGGTAGCACGTCTCTGCTTTGCGCTCTAAACTCACACATCTACTGGGGGAGTCGCCAGAATTTTCATCTGCCAACAAACACGGGGTTTAAAATGTGCTCAGGAAACATTTTTGCAATTTTTGCCGATCTTTTCGATGTCGCGCTTCACCCTTTCCTGTTTTTAGAGGACCGCTGTCAATCCTGGGCAGGATGAAAATTCCCTCCTCCCCGTCGTCCGCTTCCAGACGCTCAGGAAGGGCCTGCCGAATACCATCTGCGTCCCTCTGCCTCGCGGAGGAGATAAGCGATGGGAGAGACGAGCCCGGCAACGGCTTCGATTAATTTAGACCCCCGTATCCAGCGGTGAAATCGAATTAGGGTTCAGCTAAATGCCAAACAAAATCTCACCGCGATAAATTTATAGAAATTAATACGCTACACACTGGCTGACTTTGGCTCTTCCTATTTGGAAAATTATCTGCCCTAAGGGAAAATGTTATTAAAACAATCCACCCTTAAATACCTATAAAGCTGCACCTTCCCCCACCCCCAAAACGTACTCTCCGGATTATCTTAAACACTAAATAATAAATTCGGCGTCAATGAATCGGCAGAAATCGCAAGAGGAAAATCTGTCTTGGATAAACAGCTATTGTTGCCTCTCTATTTTCACGTTCATTCTAGCCTGCGATTTTTTCCTAGCCTCCTCTCCTAACAGGAAGGATGATAACGATAATTTTGCTATTTGATAAGGCTATTAATGACATTATTTCTACGTTTCAAGCACCGTACTAAGTATAGAGCAGATTCAAGATAATTAGGATCCCCACGGGGCTCACAAAGTAGGAGGGAAGATACGGAGCAAGCGCTCAATAAATGGGATTAACTGATTGAGATCAAATCGCGGGCAAGCGGCATCGACGGGATTAGAACTCAGATCCTCTGACTCGCAGGCCCGGACCTTCTCCGCTAGGCCCCGTGGCTTCATAAGACAGAATTCGTACCGGGCGCTCTGACTTACATCCTTCTTCACAGACACTAACTGGTGGATCAGCCTTTCAATTGCGTTTCCACACGGCAAATTCCCATTGATGCGGTTACAGAGGGAAGGAGACAGACACGGCGAGGGCAGAACGAATAAGAGGAGAGAGCCCTTTAATTCCCCCCAGCGAAGACGTGACAAAATCGACATCCTCCGAGTTTAGACGAGGTAACGACGCGTCATCGGTGGAAACGTAGAGCGTCGCTCACCATATTTACCCCAGAAATGATGATGTCTTGTGTTTCCTTTCATCCAGAGGACAAAAATCAAATTATTTAAGGGCTCACCGAGATGACTCCGTTTCGGCTCCGAGGCGGACGGTTACTAAAGAGCTGTTTATTGATCCACAAACCTTTTAGAGTAGCTGTGGAATTCATCGACCCGGATGAAAACTACGAGATGATGGCAGGGGACAGGACGGCCCGGCACGCTGCCACCAGACAGAAGCGATTCTCTCTCAGAAAAAGCTTCGGACGCAGAGAGACGAGGCGGCCCAAGAGCGTGGCTCAGTAAGAAGCAGCGCGGCTCCGTGGAAAGAGCCCGGGCTTGGGAGTCAGAGGTCGTGGGTTCCGATCCCGGCTCCGCCACTTATCAGCTGGGTGATTTGAGGCAAATCACTTCTCCGGGCCTCGGTTCCCTCATCTGTAAAATGGGAATTAAGACTGCGAACCCCACGGGGGACAACCTATATCTATCTCAGCGCTTAGAACAGTACTTGGCACATAATAATAACGTTGGTATTTGTTAAGCGCTTACTATGTGCGGAGCACTGTTCTAAGCGCTGGGGGAGATGCGGGGTCATCGGGATGTCCCACGTGAGGCTCGTGGTTAATCCCCATTTTACAGATGAGGTCACTGAGGCACAGAGAAGTTAAGGGACTTGCCCACAGTCACACAGCTGACAAGTGGAGGAGCCGGGGACAGAAACTCTCATTATCATTAGTATTAGTATAATTAGTATTATAATGAGTATCATTAGTATTAGTATTACTATGTGCCGAGCACTGTTCTAAGCGCTGGGGGAGATACAGGGTCATCAGGTGGGCCCACGTGGGGCTCACAGTCTTCATCCCCATTTTACAGGTGAGGGAACTGAGGCCCAGAGAAGTGAAGTGACTTGCCCACCGTCACACAGCTGTCGAGTGGCAGGGCTGGGATTCGAACCCATGACCTCTGAGTCCCAAGCCCGGGCTCTTTCCACTGAGCCACGCTGCTGGAAGCGCTTAACAAATATCATTACTCTACATATTGTACAGCAAATAAATATACTATATAGTACACTTGCCATATATATTATAATATAATATTACAATTATATACACTACAATAGCACTAGAATATTACATTATCTATCAAGATATATCGATAACTATATTCAGATGCATATATATATCTAGACATTGGTATGTATATAGAGAAAGAAATATATATATATATCTCTCTCTACATATATCCTAATGAGTGAGTGGACTTAGAAAAAGGCAGTGGGTCCTGATAGAAGGGGCATGGGCCTGGGAGTCAGAGGACCCGGGTTCTAATTCTGTCTCTGCCATTAACCAGCTCTTATCTTAGCCCAAGCCGTTAACTTCTCCGTGCACTAGTTTCCTCGTCTGTAAAACATCTCTCATCACTCCCCTTCAGACTGTCAGCCTCTGTGCCCAACCTAACCACCGCTTAAAACAGTACCGGGCAAAAGGTTAGTGCTTAACAAATACCATTTTTTTAAAAAAATTGACTTTTGGAAGCATTTCCACTGAAAACAGGACCAATCTTACTTTCCAATACATGTGGTTTTCTTTCTGCAGGTTCCATGTGGGCAAGTCACTTAACTTCTCTGTGCCTCAGTTCCCTCATCTGTAAAATGGGGATGAAGACTGTGAGCCCCAAGTGGGACGACCTGATTCCCCTGTGTCTACCCCAGCGCTTAGAACAGTGCTCGGCACATAGTGAGCGCTTGACAAATACCAACATCATTATTATTATTAGAAAGAATATTTCCCAAACAGTAAATGGCTTTAAGCCCTAAATCACCTTGCCCCCCTACCTCGCATGGCTTCTCTTCAGAGAAGCGGCGTGGCTCGATGGAAGGAGCCCGGGCTTGGGAGTCAGAGGTCATGGGTTCGAATCCCCGCTCTGCCACTTGTCAGCTGTGTGACTGTGGGCAAGTCACTTCACTTCTCTGGGCCTCAGTGACCTCATCTGGAAAATGGGGGTTAACTGTGAGCCTCCCGTGGGACAACCCGATGACCCTGTATCTACGCCAGCGCTTAGAACAGTGCTCTGCGCATAGTAAGCGCTTAACAAATACCAACATTATTATTCTCCTCCAACCCAGCCTGCACACTTCGCTCCTCTAACCCCAACCTACTCCCTGTCCCTCCATCTCCTCTGGCCACCGACCCCTTTCCCACGTCCCGCCTCCGGCCTGGAATGTCTTCCCCCTGCTCCCATCCCGCAGACCACTGCTCTCCTCCGCTCTGAAGGCCCATCTCCTCCAAGAGGCCTTCCTGATAAGACCTCTTTACCCTCTCTCCCACTCCCTTCCGCGTCGCCCTGACTTGTCACGTCCTGTGGGTCGAGTCCTACCCCTAGCGACACCACGGACGCATCTCTCCCAGAAGGCCCCGCTCTCCATCTGCAATCATTCCGGTAGTGGATCCACAGAGTCTTCTCGATAAAAATCTGGCAGCGGTTGACCATCGCCTCCTTCCGTGTGGTCAACTGGAGTCTCTACCCTCGACTCTCTCCCGTGCCGCCGCTATCCAGGACGGGGGAGTTTTGACCCGTAGCCGACGGCCTTCCCCTCTCTAGCCACCGGCCAAGCTAGGAACGGACCGGCCGGGCCTCCGCTTCACTCTCCTTCCCGTAGCCGAGACCGTTAGAGGACTGGAAACTCTCCGGGTGCCACCCTGAGAGGGGAGTCGCCCTGACATGCTCCCTTTATTCATCCTCCTTCCCAGGCCCACAGCACTTCTGGATATAGCTGTATTTTTTTTTTTGGACTCATATTAATGTCCGTCTCCCCTTCTAGTCTGTAAGAACTGTACTTTCCAAGCGTATAGCAGAGTGTTCTACACACAGTAAGCGCTCAATAAATACGACTGAATGCATGAACGAACGACCATAGTGGGCGGGGAACGTGACTGTATATTGCTATATTGTATCTCCCAAATATTTAGTAGAGTGTTCTGCCCACATTAAGCACTCAATATGACTGACTAAAAACAATACACTATATTTCGTGAATACGGTAGAAATAAAATATATATATCAGTGCACTAAAGAGTCAAATAGCCCCTATAAAAGATACATCTGAAAACCGATGTACTATGTAACAAATCCTTTCACGTCCTTCGTCCCCGGTAATCCCTTGCATTTTGTGCCCCAGCTGCGTGACCGCTTTTGAACTGGTTGATTCTTCGAATGGGAGTTTAAAACTAATGTACAAATCACTGACCCTGAAGAAAAGCTACCCACTTCACCTCCGCGCCTCATCCCTGCCTCACTTTGCCCCGGGTGAGAGCCACACCTAGCCTACTGTGTGACCTTGGGAAATCACAACTTCCCTAGGTCTCAATCTCCTACTTCTTAAAATGGGAAGTCCCTGTGGGACAAGACGGACTTGATGGTCACATTTAAAATCCCACCTCCTTCGACAAACCTTTCCCTATTTACTCTCAGCCACAGAAATGGAATAAATCCATCTCTAGCAGTTGTGAAATTATTCACCCCGACCCTCCACATGTTGGTATATGTGTGTTTGCAAGTGTACTTTACCGCGATTATACACGATTATAATTACCTACTATAATTACTAATACCTCGATTAGTGGAAAGAGCCCGGGCTTGGGAGTCAGAGGTCTTGGGTTCTAATCCCAACCCTGTCACTTGTCAGCTGTGTGACCTTGGGCAAGTCACTTAACATCTCTGGGACTAACTTACCTCATCCATAAAATGGGGATGAAGGCTGTGAGTCCTACATGGGACAACCGGATTACCTTGTATCTACCCCAGCGCTTAGAACAGTGCTTGGCACATAGTAAGCGCTGAACAAATACCATCATTACTAAATACTCCACAAAATGCTTATACTGTCCCGAGGATTTAATGCAGTGCTCTGCGCACAGTACGGGCTCAATAAATAGGATTGAGTGAAAGAATGGATAAATAGGAGAAGCAGCGTGGCTCAGTGGAAAGAGCACGGGCTTTGGAGTCAGAGGTCATGGGTTCGAATCCCGGCTCGGCCCCTTGTCAGCTGTGTGACTGTGGGCGAGTCGCTTCACTTCTCTGTGCCTCAGTGACCTCATCTGTAAAACGGGGATTAAGACTGTGAGCCCCACGTGGGACAATCTGATTCCCCTGTGTCTACCCCAGCGCTTAGAACAGTGCTCTGCACATAGTAAGCGCTTAACAAATACCAACATTATTATTATGAAAAAATCGATAGGACTGGTTGACAGGTTTAGGAAACAGGACCCCTGAATCCACCTCCAGCTTCACTGCTTACTCAGTTACACAAATCGCATCACACCCCTTCCAATCCAACCTTTTCCATCGTGGAAGAGTCGAACTGCTCCCTTGAGAGTTTTAAAAAGCATGGCAGTACAATTTTATCAATTCATTTGTTTGAAAAAGCTCCTTAGTGGCAGGGAATGCGAGTCCTAACTCTACTGTATTGTACTTGCCCAAGCACTTAGCACAGTTCTTTGCACGCAGTAGTCTGCAACTCTCTTGAGGGCAAGGCTCACACTTACTAATTCTACGATATTCTCCCAAGCACTCAGTACAGTGCTCGGCACCCAGTATGCGCTCAATAAATACCAGCTTGGCCTAGTGGAAAGAGCCCAGGCTTGGGAGTCAGAGAAGCCAGGTTCAAATCCTACTCCTCCACTTGCCTGCTCTGTGACCCATCTCTTAACTTAAATAATAATAATGATGGTATTCGTTAAGCGCTTACTATGTGCTGAGCACTGTTTCAAGTGCTGGGATAGAAACAAGGTAATCAGGTTGTCCCACGTGGGGCTCACAGTTTTAAACCCCATTTTTCAGATGAGGGAACTGAGGCCCAGAGAAAGGAAGGGATTAGCCCAAGGTCACACAGCAAACAAGTGGCAGAGCCGGGATTATAACCCACGTTAACTTCTCTGTGCCTCGGTTTCCTCGACTGTAAAATGGGGATTTGGTACCTGTTTTCCTGCCTACTTAAACTGTGAGCCACGTGTGAGATGGACTATCGCGAACCTGATCAACTTTATTTCTACCACAGCATTTAGTACAGGGTTTGACGCCTATCCCGCCGTCGACCCCCGGGCCACGTCCTCCCGCGGTCCCGGGACGCCCTCCCTCCTCACCTCCGCCAAACCCATTCTCTTCCCCTCTTCAAGACCCTACTTAAAGCTCACCTCCTCCGAGAGGCCTTCCCACACTGAGCTTCTCCTTTTCCCTCTGCTCCCTCTACCCGCCCCTTTCACCTCTCCGCAGCTAAACCCTCTTCTCCCCCTTTTCCCTCTGCTCCTCCCCCTCTCCCGTCTCATCCCCTCGGCACCGTACTCGTCCGCTCAATTATATATATCTTCATTACCCTATTTATTTTGTTAATGAGATGTACATCGCCCTGATTCTATTTATTTGCTATTGTTTTATTGAGATGTTCTTCCCCTCGATTCTATCTATCGCCATCGTTCTCGTCCGTCCGTCTCCCCCGGTGAGACCGTGAGCCCGTCAAAGGGCAGGGACCGTCTCTATCTGTTACCGATTTGTCCATTCCAAGCGCTTAGTACGGTGCTCTGCACATAGTAAGCGCTCAATAAATACTATTGAATGAATGAATGAATACATAAAAAGTCCTCACAAATATCACTGAAAAAATACTATGGATTGAATGATTGACTAAATGACCGGATAGAAGCAGTTTGGCTTAGTGCACGAAACACGGGCCTGGGAGTCCGAAGTACCTGGGTCCTAATCCCGGCTCCGCCCCTTGTCCGCTGTGTGATCTTGGGCAAGTCTCGTCACTTCTCTGGGCCTCAGTTATCTCATCTGTAAAATGGGGATTAAGACAGTTAGCTCCATGCGAAACAGGGACTGTGTGTCCAACCTGAGTAACTCGCGTCCACCCCTCGATACACAGTAAGCATTTAACACGTAAGCAGTCGGGAAGGGACGGATCATTAAAAAAAGAGACGGAAGTCAGAATTAGCGTGGGGAAGGGGTTTCAGTACTGGAGACGACCTGCTTTGTCCTTTGAAAAGTCAGGGACCTCCAGGGAAGAAAGATTGAGTGAGAGCTGTCTTCCCACAAGATTATCCAAAGCGCCGGGTCGGGGTGATTTGAGGGGGGTTCAAAAGGTCTTGTTCATACGTGAAGCATCATTACTATAAATAAACGGCTATGAAAATCAATAAAATATTCTCCCCTGTCAGCCGGCTATCAGTCAAGCGGTCCGATCGATACTTCTCGGCCTGTCCCTCAAGGCCTACTTTCAAGAACGATAATTTCAGAAATGATTGAATTCAGGACGACGCTAGCCGTCCGGGCTAAGTTGGCCCAGGTCGTTAAAATACAAGACTCGGCCCGTCAAAGCCTTCCGCAAACTTCGATCGTGAAAGAGGGTCGAACTTTTCCTCCCAAATTAAGCCCTCCCTTAGCAGCAAACTGCGAGCAACCAGACACAGAACTTGGCTTTCAAAAAGTGGATTGCTCCAAAGGAGAAACACGGAGAATCATGCATTGAAATGCACATTCGTCCCCATTCTTCATCAAAGTTTTTGGAAATGAAGCCAAAGGATTAGCTAGTTATATGGGCATGTGATCCTAAAACAATTTAATTTTCCTTCTTTTTTTTGGAAGTCAGTGGCCCTGGGAATGGAGAGAGATGCCTTCTGTCGCATCCGGAAATATATCTTGGCAACCGCCCACTTCATCAGAAATCTTTCTTTGGGATCACTGACAGTCTGGGACCTCATTAAACATTTCAGGGGTGGCCCTCATCGAGTAGATTACATACCCATCCCTCGCATCTGATGATGATAATAATAATAATAATAATAATTACAATCATTATGGTACTTATTATTATAACATTATTCATTCATTCATTCAATAGTATTTACTGAGCACTTACTATGTGCAGAGCACTGTACTAAGCGCTTGGAATGTGCAATTCGTTAACAGATAGAGACAATCCCTGCCCATTGACGGCTTACAGTCTAATCGTGGGAGACAGACAAAAACAATAGCAATAAATAGAATCAAGGGGATGTACAGCTCATTACCAAAATAAATAGGGTAATAAAAAATATATACAAATGAGCAGCCGAGCAGAGCGCTGAGGGGAGGGAAAGGGAGAGGGGGAGGAGCAGAGGGAAAGGGGGCTTAGCTGAGGGGAGGTGAATGGGGGGTAGAGGGGCAGCAGAGGGAGCAGAGAAAAAAGGGGAAGCTCAGTGTGGGAAGGCCTCTTGGAGGAGGTGAGCTCTAAGTCGGGCTTTGAAGAGGGGAAGAGAATGAGTCTGGCGGAGGTGAGGAGGGAGGGCCTTCCGGGACGGCGGGAGGACGCGGCCCGGGGGTCGACGGCGGGACGGGCGAGAACGAGGGACGGCGAGGAGGTGGGTGGCGGAGGAGCGGAGCGTGCTGGGGTGGGCGGGAGAAAGAGAGAAGGGAGGAGAGATAAGAGGGGGTTACTATGTTACTAGGTTACTACGTACCAGGCACTGTACTAAGCACTGGGGCAGGTACAAACAAATAGGGATGGACACGGATCCCGTCCCACATGGGGCTCAGAGTCTTCATTCCCATTTTACAGGTGAGGTAGCGGAGGCACAGAGAAGTGAAGTGACTTGCCCAAGGTCACACCTCAGACAAGTGCTCCTTCCTGTAATTCATTTTACTGTCGGTCTCCCACAGTCTGTTATATACTCCATGAGGGCAGGGATCATAAAGACCATCTCTACTGTACCGTCCTCTCCCAAGCATTTAGAACAGTGCTTCGCACACTGTGAGTGCTCAATAAATAGGATTGGTCAATTGACTGATCGTACCAGGTGCTTGAACCATCCAGAAATGCGTCCTAGGAGCTTGGGGAGAACACAGAAAACGTCAAAGACTTGTCACCGCTTTAGGGGAGCGTAGATTTGCAAGGCTAATTTTTCATTTCAAAGAAAAATACTTTATACACGAGGCAACTCTCTGCGTGCTGAAATACGTTCCCCTTTCCCAACCTTGTTAGAGGATCAAACACCACTTCTAGCATCCACTGTGTCTAAGAGGGGACAGCAATAGCATTTCAGAACAAGAAGTGGCTGCCAAATCCTCTTAGAAATATAAACACCGACCCGAGGAATGATCCCAAAAGCAATCTGGTCTCGGAACGTGTAATTTTAAAATCTCTGGAAGCCTCGCAATTCTCCCGCTAATGATAGTGAACCGAGAGCACCGAGAGAAGGTTTTACCGAGGGGAAGCGGATGGTTGTATTGGGGGAATTGATTGAGTCTCCGCAATGATGCCATTTTCTGGAGAAGAGGCAGGGGAAATAATTTTCTGGTTTCAGGGATCCAGCCCTCCATAGAGAAATCAGACCAATTACAATGTGTCCCAAAAGGGCACAGATGCCAGGTCACCGTCACCGCAACCTAAGCGATCCATTACACTTAGAGCATGCTGACTTTCCTGCTCCCACGAACACAGGAGAAGCGGCGTGGCCTAGTGGCTAGAGCCTGGGCTCGAGAGTCAGAAGGATCTCGGCTTCTAATCCCAGCTCTGGCCCCTTGTCTGCTGCGTGACCTTGGGCAGCTCACTTGGCTTCTCCGGGCCTCAGTTCCCTCGCCTGTAAAATGGGGATCAAGGGTGTGAGCCCTGGGTGGGACAAGGACCGTGTCCAACGTAACTTCCATCTGCCCTAGTGCGTAGAACACTGCCTGGCACCTAGTAAGTGCTTAAAAAATGCCACTATTATTATTATTATGCATCATCGATATTATTAATACATGATTTGATAGGACATGGGATTGGACAGGAAAGTGAAGGGAGAGCGATTTGGATGAGGCATTAATCTGTATTACAAATGAGTCTGGGAGCTTTGATAAATCTACCGATCCCTAAGAGAAGAGGTTGAACTACGACCCAAAATGGAACCTCTTCCCCTATGGTTGAGAACTTCCAGTCGTCTGATGCATATCCCCAGTGGACCACATCCCCCCTTCCTCTTAGCCCCAAACCAGGGCAGCCATTATGGGGGCTTGGGTCACTGTGGACCTTGGGGTGGATGCTGGGGCGGGGGGCCCCGAAGTGGGGGCGTCTGGCCCTCGGGGATTCATTCAATTCATTCATTTGGATTTAATGTGTGCAGAGAACTGTACTAAGCGCTTGGGAGAGGACAATATAACAACGAACGGACACATTCCCTGCCCACAAAGAGCTTTCTGGCTAGCGTTCAATAAATACGATGGAATGGAGGGGAAGACAGACATTAATAGACATAAATAAAAGATATGGACATAAGTACTGTAAGCCCGTCATTTGACTGTGAACCCGTCAGTGGGCAGGGACTGTCTCTATCTGTTGCCGATTTGTACATTCCAAGTGCTTAGTACAGCGCTCTGCACATAGTAAGCACTCAATAAATACTATCGAATGAAAGTACCGTGGGGCTGGGGGGGGGGGGGGGGAGTGAAGACTCGTCCGCTCAACTGTCTATATCTTCATCACCCTATTTATTTTGTTTAATGAGATGTACATCACCCTGATTCTATTTATTTGCCATTGTTTTCATGAGACGTTCTTCCCCTCGACTCTATTCATCGCCATCGTTCTCGTCTGTCCGCCTCCCCCGATTAGACCGTGCGCCCGTCGAAGGGCAGGGACTGTCTCTATCTGTTGCCGATATGTACGTTCCAAGCGCTTAGTACAGTGCTCTCCACATAGTAAGCGCTCAATAAATACTATTGAATGAATGAAACGGAGCAAGTCAGGGCGATGCAGAAGGGAGTGGGAGAGGAGGAAAACGGGGGACTTAGACAGGAAAGGTCTCTTGGAGGAGATGGCCTCTCAATAAGTACTTCAAGACGGGGAGAGTGGTTGTCTGTCAGATGTGGGGAGGGAGGGCCTTCCAGGCAGGACGCGGGCCAGGGGCCGGCGGTGAGATAGACGAGGTCGAAGCACAGTGAGAAGGTTAACATCAGAGGAGCGATGTGTGGGGGCTGGGTTGGAGTAGGAGAGCAGAGAGGTGAGGTAGGAGGGGGGCAAAGGGATGGACGGTTTTAAAATCAACAGGGAGGAGTTTTTGTTTGGTGCGGAGGTGGCTGGGTGACCACTGGAGCTTCTTGAGGAGTGGGGAAACATGGTCTGAACGTTTTTGTAGAAGAATGATCTGGGCAGCAGAGTGAAGTCAGGGTCAAACAGTGTCAGCTGTACCTGGACATGGTGGGGGGGGGGGGCACCAAGGCTGGCCAAGAACAAGTCCCTCCCCACCCTGGCTGGGCGGAGAGCCCGGACCTCCCCAGCTTGGGGAGACTTTCCTGCCCTGGGCCACTGGTCGCCCTGAAGGACTGTTTTCTTGTCAGTTTTCTGAAAGAAAAAGAAAACAAACCCGAGCCTTCTCATTTCGTCCATCCATGGGGCTCGGTCACAGCCCTCTGTGGATCCAGTGCATGGAATGTGTCTGTATATTGTTCTATTGGACTCTCCCAAGCGCTTAGTACAACGGTCCGCACCCAGTAAGCGCTCAATAAATACGACTGACTGACCCACCCTGGGACTGGGTCAGAGGGTGTGGGAGCCGCAGATTCGTTCCTGCTTTGACGGGGAAAAGAAGAAGAGCTTAAGAAGCAGCAAAACCTGGAGAAGCAGTGTGGTCCAGTGGTGGTAGATCCCAGACCTGGGAGTCAGAAGGATGTGGGTTTGACTGATTAATTGTCTAATGGAAAGGAACAGAGATAGAAGTTTCTTAGCCAAGATCTCACAGCAAGTAAATGGTTCTTCATTCATTTATTCAATCATATCTACTGAGCGCTTAGTGGGTGCCGAACACTGTACTAAGCACTCGGGAGAATCCAATGCAACAATTAACAGACACATTCCCTGTCCACAAGAAACTTGCAGTCTAGATGGCTCTACTCAGGGATTGTGAAATCTACGGAAGGCCCTGTTCATTATTATTAGCAGTAAGAATCCAGGAATTTGTTAAGCGTTTACTATGTGCTAAGCACTGTAATGATGAGCACGATGACTGTGGAATTTGCCAAGCACTTACCGTGTGTCAAGCATTAAAACGATGAACATAATGATTGTGAAAGTTGTTCAGTGCTTACTAGGTGTCAAGCATTCTAATGATACTAATGATAATTGTGGAATTTGTTAAGCGCCCACTATGTGTCAAGCACCATTCTAAGCACTGGGGAAGACAAAAGATAATCAGGTCAGATACAATCCCCGTCCCATCCAGGGTTCACAATCTAATTGGGCCCTGTATCAAGCACTGGAGTAATTAGAAGGAAATCAAGTTCCACATGGGGTTCATCATCTCAGTAGGAGGGAGAACAGGAATTGAATCCACATTCTGCAGATGAGGCAACTGAGTCACAGTGACGTGAAGTGACCCGTCCAAGGTCACCCAGAAGGTAAGCAACGGACCGGGGATTAGAACCCATGTCCTCTGACTCCCAGGCCTGGGATCTTTCGACTAGGCCACGCCGTTTCCCTTTAAGATTTGTGTTCGCTCTCAAAAATGATATAAACCCTTTTTAAAGCATTTCAAGTTGTGAACACCTGTGACTGTCAGTTTTAAAGTTATTTTGGTGTTTCTAGCTGTTCCTCGTCTAAATGCAGCAACTTCTTTCATTCACTATCCCCCGATCTATAAATGATTCATTTAACTCTCAGAATATAAAAAAATTCCTTCCCGGTGGGTGCCACATCTCGGATAAATTCTCCCAACGATACAGATTTCCACTAAAAACGGATTGTTGAATATTCGCACGTCAACTTGGCCTATTTCTCTCTTCTCTCACCACTTCTTGTTGCTTGCTACTGCAATTTTCTCACTTTTAAGGGAATAGTGTGTTAATAGTAATTACGATTGTGGTATTTGTTCACCGCTTCCTATGTGCCGAGCATTGTACTCAGCTTTTAGGTAGGTACCAGATAATCAGATCACACAGAGTTCCTAACTAACATGAGTTTCCCAGTTTAGGGGGAAGGTAGAGCGGTTGACACGATCCCCATTTAACAGAGGAGGAAATTAAGGCGCAGAGAAGTTACATAACTTTCCTGCCTCTGGCCTGAAATGCCCTCCCTCTTCATATACAGCAGATGATCACTCTTCCCACATTTAAAACCTTGTTAAAAGCACACTTCCTCCGAGAGGCCTTCCCTGACTAAACCCTCATTTCCTCTTCTCCCACTTCCTTCTGCGTCTCCCTTACACTTGGATTTTTCCCTTTCCTTCCCCCCTCACCTCCCTCAGCCCCACAACGCTCATTTCCATATCTCTAATTTACTTAATCATACCATCCGTCTTCCCCTCTAGTCTGTAAACTTGTTGCGGGCAGAGAATGTGTCTACCATCCTATACTATCGCATTCTCCTAAACTCTCAATACAGTGCTCTGCACACAAGCAATCGATAAATACAACTGACTGATGGACTGATCGACTGATGCTTTCTCAGTCACGCAACAGGTAAGTAGCAGAGTCAGAATTAGAATCCAGGTCCTCCAACTTCCAGACCTCTTCTCTTTATATAAGGCCAGACTCCTTCCCAAAGCAATTGATCAATCAATCGATAGTATCTATTAGAGCGCTTACTATGTGCAGAGCACAGTACAGTAGACTGGGTAGACCAAACTATGAATTTCTCCGTCTGCCACTCTCCTAATCAGAGTGGACAACACGCCTATGAATAATATGCAATCTCAACCTCACTCACCACTTCAAGCACTTCGTACGGTGCTCTGCACGTAGTAAACGCTCAACAGATACCACTGATTGACTGATTCTCTAACCTCCCTCCTCCAAGAGGCCTTCCCTGACTGCGCCCTCCTCTCCTCTTCTCCTCCTCCCTTCTGGACCGCTCTGACTCGCTCCTTCATTCATCTTCCCTCCCATCCCCACAGCATATATGTATATATCTGGATATAGCTGTCATTTATTTATCCATTTATTTACTTATCTATTTACATATTCATAGTAATGTCTGTCTCCCCCTCTAGACTGTGAGCTCGTTGGGTGTCTGTTTATTGCTGTATTGTGCATTCTCAAGCATTTAGTACAGTGCTTTGCACACCGTAAGTGCTCAATAAATATAAATGAATGATTGAAACTTACACAACCAATTGTTCTAGCACAGGATTGTAGACATATCCCTGTTGCTTCTTCTTCCTCCCCTTATTTCCTCTTTTCCCATTCCTTTCTCCATCACCCATCCCCATAGTACTCATGTTCATATCCACAATTTATTAATCTTTCCCTCTAGACTATAAGCTCATTGTGGGCAGGGAATATGTCCGTTATATTGGCTTGTACTCTCCTAAGCACTTAGTACAGTGTCCTGCACACAGTAAGCACTCGATAAATACGATTGCTGGATTGATTAATAACATCGTTTCAGTGTCTACCTTCCCTTCAAGATGGTAAGCTTCTCGAGGCCAGATATCTTGCCTAATCATTCTGTCACACCCTCCCAATCATTTATTAGGAGATTCTGCCCATAGTTGACTTTCAAGAAACGTGATTGATTGATTTATTATTGCCAGCATAATAGAACACCCCCCTGAAAACCTTCATCATATCAATCAATTTTATTTATTGAGCACTTACCATGTCCAGAACACCATACGGGCCTGGGAGAGTTTGATACAATAATCAATTTATCAATTACAAGTGTTTATTGGGCTCTCACTGTAGGCAGAGTACTGCTTGCATGGGAGCACAGGCTTGGGAGTCACAGGTCGTGGGTTCTAAACCCGGCTCTGCCACTTGTCAGTGGTGTGACTTTGGGCAAATCACTTAAGTTCTCTGCACCTCAATTCCCTCATGTATAAAATGGAGATGAAGACTGTGAGCCCTACATGGGACAACCTGATTACCGTGTATCTCTCCCAGTGCTTGGCACATAGTAAGCACTTAACAAATACCATCATCATCATCATCATCATTACTACTGAACTAAGGGCTTGGGAGAGTACAATACAATAGAGTTGGTGGACCCGATCCCTGCCCATAAGGAGCTTTTAATCTAGAGGGGAAGACAGACATGAAAGTAAATTTTCGATAGGTACCTATTGACAGGGTATGGATATGAAACCTAGACAGTGGAAAAAAAGGATAGAAAGAACATCGATTCTTTTAAAATGTGATCTTGGAGAAGGCTTTTGCAAACAGCGTGGACCGCCTGAAAAACAAACAAATGGACTTTAGAGCAAATTAAGCCAAAACGGTCTTTGGAAGGCCAAAAAACTCGACTTAGATGAGCATATTTTGGACACATAATCCGGAGGACTAATTCTCTGGAGAAGACAGTAATGCCAGGAATAGTCCAGGGAAAATGAGGAATAGGCATCCTGGCAGCTAGATGGATAGAGACCGTAACAACCGTAACGGACGGACCGTTAGCTTGCGGATTTTTGGCAGAGGACAGGATGTTCTGGAGAAAGAATATCCCTGGAGTTGCTATGAATCGGAACCAACCCGAAGGCACTTAATACTAATAATAAAAAACCATAAGGGCTGTGGGGTGGGGTAACAAGTACTTAAGGGGAATTGATCTTAGCACATAAGCACACAGAGAGAGTAGGAGAAAAGAAAGCTTAGACTTGGAGGAGATGTGATTTTAATTCATTCATATGTACCGAGCGCTTACTGAGAGAGCAAAGCAAAGTATAACAGCAGACACAGTCCTGCCCGCAACGAGCTCACAGGCTAGAGGGGTAGATGGGCATTAATTCGATAAATTACTAAATGACAGATATATACAGAAATATACATATGTGTTGTGAGGCATTAAAATAGATACATAAATAGATATATACAGAAATATATAGACATGCGTGTCATGGGGATGGAAGGGGGGATGAAAAAAGGAGCAGGTAAGAGGGGTACAGAAGGGAGTGGGAGAAGAGGAGAGGAGGATACAGGCAGGGAAGACTTCTTGGGAAGGTTTTTGAGGAGGGGAGAGTGATAATCTGTCGGTTAGGAAGAGAGAGGGCATTCAGACCAGAGGCAGAACCTGGGTGAGAGGTCGGCGGTGAGATAGATGAGTATTTGAGATGGCATCAGGGGAGAATTGGTAGGCATCATCCCTGCCTTAAAGGAGTTTACAATCTGGTGGAGGAAGACATATGACTCCACAGGGTTTTTTAGTTTGTATTTTTCTCTTATTCATTTCCTGAGAGTAGTAGGTTCCGCCCATTGTGAAAATCTATAATGTCTTTCAGTTTGCCAACATCATCTGGTCTTCTTTCACATGAGGTCTACATTAAGACTAAAACATCTTGACTGGGGAAAATGTATTTTATTTCAAGTTAAATGTTATTTCATAGTCGGTCTAAGTACTAAAACGTACTAAATAAATTGGACTTGTAGTCAGATGGCTCTGAAGTATTTTTTCAAGGGTGTAATTGAAATATGCAAATGAGCACTAATCACGCTCTTGAAGATAAAGCTGTAGTGCCTTAAGAAATTCCTCCCTCTTGCCTTCGAGAACACCTGCCAAATACTCTGATTGATTTCCCTTTAAAGTCCTTCAGGATAAAAAGCCTTTTACCGTGTATTGCTATAACTCAGAATCTGACTTACTGTACTGACATTTTAACGTCTGGCTTCCCCTCTAGACTGTAAGCTCGCTGTGGGCAGGGAGCATCTACCAACTCTGTTACATTGTACTCTCCCAAGCGTTTAGTACAGAGCTCAGCACACATTCATTCTGCCAGTCATTCATTCGATCATGCTGATTGAGCGCTTCCTGCGTGCAGAGCATGTACTAAGCGGTTGGGAGAGGACAATATAAGAGTAAACGGGTACATTCCCTGCCCACAATGACCTCAGAATCTAGAGGGAGAGACAGACATGAATAGAAATAATAAAATAGCAGATATCGATACATAAGTGGTGTGAGGTTGGGGTCGGGGGTGGTATTTCTTAAGCGATCGCTATGTGCCAGGCACTGTACTAAGCCCTGGGGTAAATACAAGCACAGTCCCCATCCCACCTGCGGCTCATGGTCTCAATCCCCATTTAACAGATGAGGTAACTGAGGCACAGGGAAGTAAAGTGACTTGCTCAAGGTCACACAGCAGACAAGGAGCGGAGTCAAGATTAGAACCCATGATCTTCAGGCTCCCAAACCCTTGCTCTATCCACTGTGCCACGCTGCTTCTCTAACACACGCTAGAAGCAGCGTGGCTCAGTGGAAAGCGCCCGGGCTTGGGAGTCAGAGGTTATGGGTTCGAATCCCGGCTCTGCCGCTTGTCAGCTGTGTGACCGTGGGCAAGTCGCTTCACTTCCCTGTGCCTCAGTTACCTCATCTGTTAAATGGGGATTGAGACCATGAGCCGCAGGTGGGATTCAGACTGTGAGCCCCTCGTGGGACAACCTGATCACCTTGTATCTACCCCAGTGCTTGGCACATAGTAAGAACTTAACAAATGCCATCCTTATTATTATCATTACAGTGCTCTGCACACAGTAGATTGTAAACTCCTACAGGGCAGGGACTGTGGGTTGACTATTGCTCTCTCCACATAATATGGAAGGAGCGTGGCTCAGTGGAAAGAACCTGGGCTTTCGAGTCAGAGGTCATGGGTTCGATCCCCGGCTCTGCCACTTGTCAGCTGTGGGACTGTGGGCGAGTCACTTCACTTCTCTGGGCCTCAGTTCCCTCATCTGTAAAATGGGGATTAACTGTGAGCCTCACGTGGGACAACCCGATGATCCCGTATCTACCCCAGCGCTTAGAACAGTGCTCGGCACATAGTGAGCGCTTAACAAATACCATCGTTATCATATTATTAGTATTATTGTATTATATAATTATAATTATGTAATATTAATATTAATGATGGCATTTGTTAAGCGCTTACTATGTGCCAGGCACCGTACTAAGTGCCGGGATGGATAGCATAAACTCCTCAAGGACTGGGATTGAAGTCAACCAAATCTATCGTACTTTCCCAAGCATTAAGCTCTGTGCCTCGCATACTGTCAGCGCTCAATAAATCCCACTGATTGATTTATCGATCGATCGACCCGATTATGCTCGGGAAAGTTTCCGCTGGCAGGTTTCAGGATGCCCTGACAGCTATTCCTCACTCACCGAGCTGAGAGTTTCATTCCACCTCCTGAGTCTGTCATTCGGGAACTACCGGACAGTGACAACAGGCCCCCGGCCGACCATGAAAATGGACACGTGCCCGATTATGAATCGCTATGCAGCGTCAGCAGCGATCGACGTGGCGGAAGACAAGGTCAGGGACGGCCAGCCCGGGAGAAATCCTCCTCACAAACTCCCTCCCGGTTCCGGCATCGGCAGCGGGGACTTCTCCTCACTTTCCGTCTCCGTCGAAGGCTCCGAAACGGTCGGCATCCTCCCATCCCTCCCAGGTCTTCGTAGTTTTGCCCCTGAGCCTGGCTATTCAAACGATCTTATTTATTGAGGGCTTACTGGGTGCAAGGCACTACACTAAGCGCTTGGGAGAGTACAGTGTAAGACAGGTTCCCTACCCACGACTAGCTCGGTCGGCCGGTATTTATTCCTTCGCTTTTATAGTCCCACCTCTCTCCTTTTTTTTCCTTTGGAGAACCATTCCTAGAAGCGTCCGTTTGTCGATCTGGGTCAAATGGGCAGAAGGTGGAGATAAATGATTCCCCAGAAATCTTGGTTCTGCCGTCTCCAAGCGAGCCCTTGGAGGAAGGCAGGGAAAGATGGGGTCATTAATCGATCAATTAATCCATCAATCCCAGCTCTCCCACTTGTCTGCCTCGATTCTATTTATTGCTATCGTTCTTGTCTGTCCGTCTCCCCCGATTAGACTGTGAGCCCGTCAGTGGGCAGGGACTGTCTCTACCTGTTGCCGATTTGTCCATTCCAAGTGCTTAGTCCAGTGCTCTGCACATAGTAAGCGCTCAATAAATACTATTGAATGAATGAATGACGTTGGGCAAGCCACTTAACTTCTCTGTGCCTCAGTTATCTCATCTGTAACACGGGGATTAAGACTGTGAGCCCCACGTGGGACAACCTGATTACCCTGAATCTACCCCAGCGCTTAGAACAGTCTACAGGGGAAGACAGGCATTAATATGAATAAATTTCAGATAGAATAAACTACGGATATATAAATTAAAGATATTAAATTACGGAGATACCGGATAGACTATGGGCCTGGAAGGCAGAAGGACCTGGGTTCTAGTCCCAGCTCTGCCAATTGATTGCTGTGTGACATTTGGCAAGTCACCTCACTTCTCTGGGCCTCACTTCCCTCACCTGTAAAATGGGGATGAAGATTGTGAGCCCCATGTGGGACAGGGACTGTGTCCAACCTGATTATCTTGTATCTACCCTTGTGCTTAGGACAGTACCTAGCACATAGTAAGCATTTAACAAATGCCATTTAAAAAAAAAAAAGACTGGAAATCCCAAACTGCACCTGTCAGTCATATTTATTTGGCGCTTACTGTGTACAGAGCACTGTCCTAAGTTCTTGGGTGAGTCTAATAGAACAATTCATTCATTCGATCGTATTTATCGAGCACTTACTGTGTGCACAGCACTGTACTAAGCGTTTGGAAAGTACAATTCAGCAACAAAGAGAGACAATCCCTGCCCACAATGAGCTCATGGTTTAGAAGGGGGAGGACAGACATCGAAACAAGTGAACAGGCATCGATAGCATCAATATAAATAGAATCATAGATATATGCACATCATTAATATAAATTAATAGAATTATAGATATGTACCTATATGCACATGTGCCGTGGGGGACTTGTCCAAGGTTACACAGCAGACAAGTCGTTAGGCTGGAATTAGAACCCAAGCCCTCTGTCTCCCAGGCCCGGGCTTTTTCCACTAGGCCACGCTGCTTCCCTTTTGGGGCAGTTGTTAGGACTCAGATTTCTCATTTCTTCTTAGAAAATCTCTTGTAAAATGTTGTAAAGTAATAATAATGATAATAATGTTGGTATTTGTTAAGCGCTTATTATGTGCAGTGCACTGTTCTAAGCGCTGGGGTAGATACAGGGCAATCAGGTTCTCGCCTATCCCGCCGTCGACCCCCGGGCCACGTCCTCCCGCCGTCCCGGAAGGCCCTCCCTCCCCACCTCCGCCAAACTCACTCTCTTCCCCTCTTCAAAGCCCGACTGAGAGCTCACCTCCTCCGAGAGGCCTTCCCACACTGAGCTTCCCCTTCTCTCTCTGCTCCCTCTGCCCCCCTTTCACCTCCCCTCTGCTAAGCCCCCTTTCCCCCCTTTCCCTCTGCTCCTCCCCCGTCTCCCTTCCCCTCCCCTCAGCACTCTGCTCCTCTGCTCATTTGTATATATCTTTATCACCTTATTTATTTTGTTAATGAGATGTCCATCCCCTTGATTCTATTTATTGCTGTTGTTTTTGTCCGTCTGTCTCCCCCGACTAGACCGTGAGCCCGTCAATGGGCAGGGACTGTCTCTATCTGTTGCCGAATTGTCCATTCCAAGCGCTTAGTACAGTGCTCTGCACATAGTAAGCCTCAATAAGTACTATTGAATGAATGGATGAATGAATGAATCAGGTTCTCCCACGTAAGGCTCACAGTCTTCACTCTATTTTGCAGATGAGGTAACTGAGGCCCAGAGAAGTGAAGTGACTTGCCCACAGTCACACAGCTGACAAGTGGCAGAGCCGGGATTCGAACCCACGACCTCTGACTCCCAAGCCCGGGCTCTTTCCACTGAACCACGCTGCTTCTTGCCGCGATGGAAGAGGCCAGAAATATATGAAATAGCCCAAGTAGAAGAAGAGCGATGATATCGGGGACAACGATGGCATTTATTAAGGGCTGGCTATACCCCAAGCTCTTGGGACGATATAGGAAATGTTACCATAAATGTGAAGAATAATAATAATTACGGTATTTTTAAGTGTTTACTATGTGCCAAGCACTGGTCTAAGCACTAGGGTAGATACAAGGTAATGAGGTTTTCCCACATGGGGCTCACAGGCTTAATCACTGTAATCAGGCACAGTGAAGTGACTTGCCCAAAGTCACACAGTACGCAGATAGTGCAGCCTGAATTAGAACCCAGATCCTCTGCCAGGCCTGTGGTCTCTCTGCCTTGGACACATTGCTCCTTACCCAGAGGAGACCGATTCCCTCCCCCTTAACCTTTGGAAAGAATTCTGTCCAAAAGAAGCAAGAGTAAGGTGGCCATCACGGGACTTTTCTTTCCCCCAGTCAGTGAAAAGGAAATTTTATTTTTGGGTGCTTCCAGTGAGCTAGGAAACAGAAAACCTGCTAAAGCAAGAAGCGGTGTTACAAAGTCAAGAGGACATACTTACTTGGGAATGTGTAGCTTAGTTAGATGATTTATAAGGCGATAAAATAATGCTGCCAGGTGCTTTATAAAGCATTTTGTAAAATGATGAATTTGAATAAAACGAGGCCTCCAGAAGGTAAATCTCCACTGTGAAATGGGATGGGAGGCCTTCCCGTAAGACCGAAAGGGGCGGATGTTAACAGCTGGCTCCCTCTGAAAAGGTAAAATTGCTTCATATGACAGAGAGGCAGTGCTGCCTAATGGCTAGAGCGTCGGCTTGGGAGTCAGAAGGACATGGGCTCCAGTCCCGGCTCCGCCACTTGCCTCCGTGTGAACCTGGGCAAGTCATTTCACTTCACTGGCCTCAGTCACCTCATCTGGAATATCGAGATTTAAGATTGTGAGCCGCGTGAGGGCGGGTACTGCATTCCACCTGATTAGCCTGTATGGACCCCAGCGCTTAATACAGTGCCTGCTATGCAGTAAGTGTTTCACAAGTGCCATAAGAACAGAGAAATAAACAAAGAAAAAAAATTTAAGGAGTTAGAAATGGAATCAGGTGGGATGGGTCTCATTCTGCAATCAGATTTTGAATTACTATTATTTGACCATTGCATAAATGTTTCGTTGCCTGCCTCTAGAGCGGAATGGGTGACGGTGAGGTGAGCAGTGTGTCACTTGTTTGTTCTGTCCTTCCTAAGCAATTAGTACAGCACACTTCATCCGGTGGACGATCAGTAAATACTACAGTACCTTGTAATACTATTCCCGGTTGGAATAGACAGTCAGGGAGTGTGTATCTTCTAGTCCTTAGGGAAATAAAAAGCGTCTCACAGTCAAGAGATGCTATAGGAGAGCAAATGTCGCCTTGAGAAGCAGTGTGGCTTATTGGATAGAGCCCAGGCCTGGGAACCAGAAAGATCTGGGTTCTAATCCCGGCTCCGCCACTTGTCTGCCGTGTCACTTTGGGCAAGTCACTTCACTTCTCCGTGCCTCAGTTCCCTCATCTGTAAAATGGGGATTAAGACTGTGAGCCCCACGTGGGACATGGTCTGTGTCCAACCTGATTAGCTTGGGATAATCTCAGTGCTCTGGAAATTTGATTTTCGCCCCACCCCCAACCCCATAGCAAACATGTACCTATCATTAAATCATATATTATAAATCACTTATGTATTCATTAAATGTCTCTCTTCTCCCCTCCTCCCCGCCCTGGCAGACGTAACTCTTCAGGGGCAGCTAATGTGACTGTTGATTCTGTTGTATTGTACTCTCCCGTGAGTCTAGTACAGTGCTCTACACATAGTAAGTGCTCAATTAATACCAACGATTGATTGAGTGCTTAGTTAAGTGCCTGACACATAGTAAGCACTTGAATACCATAAGGGTCAGCCCTAAAAAAGAGGTTGACAGTTCACCTGGTCACTACTTTCATCAGGCTTCCCGCTCTAGGACTGTAAGCTCCTTGTGGGTAGGGAACACGTCTACCGACTCTGCTGTATTGTATTCTGCCTAGTGCTTAGTACAGTGCTCTGCACGCAGTAAGCACTCAATAAATACCACTGACGATGGCCCGTTCAGAGTCTACCACGAGAGGCTCTGGGGTTAACGTTATTTTTACAAAACTCTATCCTTCCGCTCCTCAACGCCATCACCTCATCTCAGATGCAGAATTAAATAGTTGTAGGGTGCTATTTTGTAGAAAAATAACACCTAGGGCTTATGCTTTCCACTTTATAAGTACCGCTCTCCTATTAAGTTAATATCACAGAGGCATGACACGAAGTTACTTTGATTCTGTTTTGTTGAAAAATAGCAGACGGTGCTTACGCTTTCCAGTTTGTAAGCCGTCACTCTCCTAGTATCTTAAAATCACAGAGGCGTGACGCAAAGTTTCTTGGCCAGAGGAAGAATGTGGTAGGGGGGAGACATTTAGGGAAGGGGAGAAGACCACAAGAAAAGTGATTAATGGATTTTCCCGTTCTGTAGGGGCTTTGTGGGGAGGTCTTTCCTCTGTGTGGCTTGGAAAATCCAATAGGCACCAGGGGTGGGGGACAGAGGGGGAAAGCGGGATAGGTAGGAGAAGGAAGGGAGAGGAGAGAGGGATGGGGAGAGAGAGAAAGGAAAGAGAAAGATAAGAGGACAGAGCTAAAGACATGGAGAGAATGGAGGAAGTTTAAGTCACGAGCCCGCCCTGGTCCAGGTTCGATCTGTCATCAAATCCTAATAAAAACTGTGGCATTTCTACCACAATTTAATAATAATAATAATAATGTTGGTATTTGTTAAGCGCTTACTAGGTGCTGAGCACTGTTCTAAGCGCTGGGGTAGACACAGGGGAATCAGAATGTCCCACGTGGGGCTCACAGTCTTCATCCCCATTTTACAGAGGAGGTAACTGAGGCACAGAGAAGTGAAGTGACTTGCCCACAGTCACACAGCTGACAAGGGGCAGAGCTGGGATTCGACTGTGGTGGAGGTAGAGGAATTCAATTTTTCCCATAGTACCTCAGACATCCCCCACACACACACCAAACTGTGAACTCTTTGTGGCCAGGGATTGTCTCTATTGTTGCACTGTACTTTCCCAAGCATTTAGTACAATGCTCCGCACACGGTAAGTGCTCAATAAATATGATGAATGAGTGAATGAATATCTGTTTGGCGCTTACTGTGTGCCGTGCACTGCATTAAGCGCTGGGGTGGATACGCGCAAATCGGGTTAGATACAGTCCCTGTCCCACACAGGGCTCCCAGTCTAAATCCCCATTTTACAGATGAGGGAACGGAGGCACAGAGAAACAAAGTGACTGGCCCAGGGTCACACAGCAAACAAGGGGCGGAGTCGGGATTAGAATCCACGACCTTCTGACTCCCAGGCCCGGGCTCTACAACGTGGCCAAAATCCACCCATTCCTCTCTATCCAAAATGCTACCATGTTAGCTGAAGTTTTGATGGAGCTGAAATTTATTTGTTTATAGCATTCATTCATTCAATCCTATTTATTGAGCACTTACTGTGTGCAGAGCACTGTATTAAGCTTCTAGGAAAGTCCAATGCAACAACAGAAATAACCCCGGCCCACAATAAATTTACAGATCAATGTCAGTCTCCCCATCTGTAACTGTAACCTTGTTGTGGGGAGGGAACATGTCTACCAACTCGGTTACATTGTACTCTCCCAAACGCTTAGAGCGGTGTTTTGCAGATGGAAAGTGCTCAATGAATACCATTAATGGACTGATTGATTAGAGTATATAATCGACGCAATCAAGGATTTTGTGAGGCAGTTGTGTTCATAATAACAATAATAATAATGATGGTATTTGTTAAGCGCTTACGATGTGCCACGCACGGTTCTCAACGCTGGGGGAGATAAGGGTATTAGGTTGTCCCAGGTGGGGCTCGGTCTTCACCCCCATTTTACAGATGAGGTAACTGAGGCCCAGGGAAATTGAGTGGCCCACCCCAAATCATACAGCTGACAAGGAGCGGAGCCGGGATTAGAACCCACACCCTCCGACTCCCGAGCCCGGGCTCTTTCCACTGAGCCACGCTGCCTCATCGAATTCTTCCTGGCAAAAGCTTTTCCTAAGAAGGTTCTTATCAGACAGAAGTGGGCGCGGTGCCAGTGACTAATCCACCAAACTCACAGATGAAATTAGAGAAGATGAAGGGAGAAGAGTGGGGAGGAAGAGGAGGGTCGAAATGGAGTGAAGAGAGCAGCGTCAGGCAAATGACTCTCCGCGAAATCACCTGGAGCACATACATTTCACATCCTCCCGGCATTAATGCTTTGGCAAAGAAGAGGGGCAGATATTACCAGCTCCGAACATCATTCAGTTTCAATGCATTCACTCCATTCCATTTTAATAAAATCGAATGACCAGTACATAATTCATAGCTGGAAGTCTTCATGTTTAACTTTGCTTGGTAACCGGCCATGGGGAAAGCTCATAAATATTAATAAAATGTTCTGAAATGTTCCATTTATTGTCCATGAAGAGTGGTGAGTGGTAGTAAAATCACTTAATTGAAAATAAGCTTTAAAACTTCTGTAATGAATGCATACTTCATTGGAACTTTTCATGTAACATCAGTTTCATTTTGTGTTATTCTTTTTCATCAGCAAAGAGCCACATGATAAGGGGGGAATCATCTGTTGATCCAAAGAGGAAGATGGGGGAGATCAATGATATAGATAACCTAGGGAGGCAGCGGGGCTTAACGGAAAGAGAACGGTCTCGGGAGTCGGAGGATCTGGATTCTAATCCCACCTCCGCCACTTGTCCGCCGCGTGACCCTGAGCGAGTCACGTCACTCCTCTGTGCCTCAGTTCCCTCATCTGCAGTACAGAAGCAGTGTGGCTCAGTGGAAAGAGCCCAGGCTTGGGAGACAGAGGTGGTGGGTTCTAATCCCGGCTCCGCCACTTGTCTGTGTGACCTTGGACATGTCACTTCATTCTCTGTGCCTCAGTTACCTCATCTGTAAAAGTGGGGATTAAAAAAATGTGAGCCCCACGTGGGACAATCTGATTACCCTGTGTCTACCCCAGCGCTTAGAACAGTGCTCTGCACATAGTAAGCGCTTAACAAATACCATAATTATTATCATTATAATAGGGAATCAATCCCTGTTCTCCCTCCTATTTAGAGTGTAGACCCCATGAGGGACCTTTTTATCCGTATCTACCCCAGCGTCTCCCTCTCGGGGTCGCACCTGGAGAGCTTCCAGTCCAATACCAGTCTTGACTATGGGAGGGAGAGTCAAGCGGAGGCCTGGCCAGTCCATTCCTAGCTTGGCCAGTGGCTAGCCAGCGGCAGGCCATCGGCTACAAGTCAAAACTCCCCCGTGCCGGGCAGCGGTGGCAAGGGAGAGAGTCGAGGGTGGAGACTCAAGCTGACCGCGTGGCAGGCGGCAATGGTAAACCACTGCCCGATTTTTCCCAAGAAAACTCTGTGGATCCACTCCCAGAACCATGGCAGCTGGAGAGCGGGGCCTTCTGGGGGAGATGTGTCCGTGGTGTCGCTATGGGTCAGCAACCCAGACCCCAAAGTCACAGTAGGCGCTTAACAAGTACCACCATTATCATGATTATGATGATCATTATTTTTCTCCCAACCCACTGAGTCCGTGAGCCCCAAGAGGGACAGGATATTGTCTGATCTAATCAATTTTTTCATTCATTCATTCAAAGGTATTTATTGAGCGCTTTCTCTGTGCAGAGCATTGTACTAATCGCTTGGAGAGTACAATTTGGCAACAGAGAGAGACGATTCCTATCTAATAACGGGCTCACAGTCCAGAATCTACCTCAGTGCTTAATACTATGCTTCCTACTTAATACCGCAATATGATGGTGAAGAGAATTATCTCCTTAGGGGCATGGAATACGCATACTAGACTGGAAGCTCATTATGGGCAGGGAACCTGTCTACCCACTCTGTCATACTGTACTCAGCCAAGCTCTTAGTGTGGTGCTCTGCACACAGTAAGCGCTTAATAAATACGACCGATGGATAACTCTAAAATACTCCCCCAAGTATAGTGTTCTGCACAGAGTAGACTGAAAATTCCTTAACAACAGAGATGATGTGTATTAATTATACTGTACTCCCACCAGTGCCGACCGCAGTGCTCTAGACGTGAGATGTGCTCAGTAAATATTCTCTTTTGCATTAACCAGGCCTCAAAAAGTATTTCACAGCACCCCATCCTTTTTCCTGGGCAACCAAATCCACCTAAAACCAATTATCAGAAACTCTGGGCATCATAGAGATCATTTTGAACAATTACTATTCTAAGCTCTCATTTCAAAATATGATAGTAAGACTGAAGAATAGGCAGGGATTTCCATTTCAAATATCTTACAGAAGCATTTTTTTTTAGGACTGAAGCAGTGTGGTCTAGTGGTAAGAACATGAGACTCGAGGTCCTGTAACTGGAAATCAATCAGAGAATCAATAAATTTCTGCCTGGTAGGTGACCTCCGATGAAGAGAAGCAGCGTGGCTTAGTGGAAAGAGCCCGGGCTTTGGAGTCAGAGGTCATGGGTTCGAATCCCGGCTCTGCCACTTGTCAGCTGTGTGACTGTGGGCAAGTCACTTAACTTCTTGGTGCCTCAGTTACCTCATCTGTAAAATGGGGATTAACTGTGAGCCTCATGTGGGACAACCTGATTACCCTGTATACCCCAGCATTTAGAACAGTGCTCTGCAAATAGTAAGCGTTTAACAAATGCCAACATTATCATGATTTTTCTGGGCCTTAATGTCATCAGCTGTAAAATGGGAATTTGATATGGGTTCTCCCTCCTCTGTGGAACAAGCTTTGTGTGTCATCCTGTGGTAAGCAGCATGGCCTAATAGAAGAAACTCCAGGCTGGGAGTCAGAAGACCTGGGTTCTAATACCGCTCTGCCACTTGTCTGTTGTGTGACCTTGGGCGAATCAATTCCTTCTCTGTCCCTCTGTTCCCTCATCTGCAAATTGAGGATTCATTAATAAATGAGTGGAATTTAGTGAGTGCTTACTATGTGCAGAGCTCTGTAGTAAGCACTTTCCTCTCCATCCAAACTGCTCCCATGTTAATCCAATCCCTCATCCTCTCCCGCCTGGATGACTGCATCAGCCTCCTTGCTGACCTCCCGGCCTCCTGCCTCTCCCCGCTCCAGTCCATTCTATACTTGGCTATCCGGATCATTTTTCTACAAAATAATGTTGATATTTGTTAAGCACTTACCATGTGCAGAGCACTGTTCTAAGTGCTGGGGGAGATACAGGGTCATCAGGTTGTCCCACGTGAGGCTCACAGTTAATCCCCATTTTACAGATGAGGTCACTGAAGCATAGAGAAGTGAAGCGACTTGCCCACAGTCACACAGCTGACAGGTGGCAGAGCCGGGATTCGAACCCATGACCTCTGACTCCCAAGCCCGGGCTCTTTCCACTGAGCCACGCCAGGACACATCACCCTGCTCCTCAAAAAGCCCCAATGGTTGCCCATCCAACTCCGACCCCTGGGTCACGTCCTCCCGCGGTCCCGGAACGCCCTCCCTCCTCACCTCCGCCAAACCGATTCTCTTTCCCTCTTCAAAACCCTACTTAAAAATCACCTCCTCCGAGAGGCCTTCCCAGACTGAGCTCCTCTTCCCCCTCTACTCCCTCTGCCGTCCCCCCTTTACCTCTCCGCAGCTAAAGCCTCATTTTCCCCTTTTCCCTCCGCTCCTCCACCTCTCCCTTCCCATCCCCACGGCACCGTACTCGTCCGCTCAACTGTATATATTTTCGTTACCCTTTTTATTTTGTTAATGAATCGTACATCGCCTCGATTCTATTTAGTCGCCATCGGTTTTTACGAGATGTTCTTCCCCTCGACGCTGTTTATCGCCATCGTTCTCGTCCGTCCGTCTCCCCCGATCAGACCGTAAGCCCGTCAAACGGCAGGGACCGTCTCTATCTGTTGCCGACTTGTTCATCCCAAGCGCTTAGTACAGTGCTCTGCACATAGTAAGCGCTCAATAAATACTATTGAATGAATGAATGAATGAACTCCGAATCAAACACAAACTCCTCACTATTGGCTTTAAAGCTTTCCCCCGCCTCGCCCCCTCCTACCTCACCTCCCTTCTCTCCTCCTCCATCCCAGCCCTCACACTCCACTCCTCTGGTGCTAACTTTCTGTGCCTCCATCTCGCTTGTCTTGCTGCTGACCCCTAGCCCCGGTCATTCATTAAATAGTATTTATTGAGCACTTACTATGTGCAGAGTACTGTACTAAGCGCTTGGAGTGTACAGTTCGGCAACAGATAGGGACAATCCCTGCCCAACGACGGGCTTACAGTCTAATCCTGCCTCTGGTCGGGGACACCCTCCCTCCTCAAATCCAATAGTGACTGTCCCCCTCCTCAAAACCTTATTGAAGGCCCATCTCCTCCAAGAGGCCTTCCCAGACTAACCCCCTCCTTTCCTCTTCTCCCGCTGCCTTCTGCTTCAGAGAAGCAGCGTGGCTCAGTGGAAAGAGCACGGGCTTTGGAGTCAGAGGTCATGAGTTCGAATCCCAGCTCTGCCACTTGTCAGCTGTGTGACTGTGGGCGAGTCACTTCACTTCTCTGTGCCTCAGTTACCTCATCTTCAAAATGAAGATTAACCTGGGACAATCTGATTCCCCTGTGTCTACCCTAGCGCTTGGAACAGTGCTCTGCACATAGTAAGCGCTTAACAAATACCAACATTATTATTATCCCGAATTACTCCCTTTGTTCTTCCACCCTCTCAGCCCCACTCCACTGATGTACTGATATCTGTCTCCCCACCTTTGGACTATAAGCTCATTGTAGGCAGGGAATGTGTCTGCTTACTGTTGGACTGTACTCTTCCAAGCGCTTAGTACAGTAAGCGCTCGATAAATACAACTGAATGAATGAATGGGAGAATACAATGGAGCTCATACGCACTAAACCTGCCCACACAGAGCTTGCAGTCCATTCATTCTTTCGGTTGTATTTACTGAGTGCTTACTGTGTGCAAAGCACCGTACTAAACTCTTGGGAGCGTGCAGTACAACAACAGATATGAGCTCGCATCTAGAGGAATGTTAAAATGGTAATAATATAAACCACAGCAGTAGGTAAATTCTTAAACGTGTCAGATTTTCATAGGCAACTGGGATAGTCTAAATCTCTTTCCTTAACTCGTGTTGCTCACTCCGATACCAGGAACAGATATAAATTATCTATAATTTGCGGACAAGAATAAGTCATCATCATTCCCCTTTCATGATTGTCACACGAAAAAAAACCAGACCATCAAATTTATCTTAGTGAAAGGCACGGGCTGTTATGCTCATTAAGGGCTCTTAATTAATTTGCTTTTCTTCAGGTGGAGTCCTTGAACACTGATTCAAGACCTTGTACTAATGGCAAAGACCTCCTCCAAATACCGCCAAGGTTATTTATTCCACAAGCGGCATAATCCGACGGTAATCTGAGTCCATTCGTTTGGACGAATGACTTGAACAACTCATCTCATGACTGGACTCTCCTTTGGACCAGCTACGGAGGTGACTTTATGTCAGTTTTTTAGGGAGCGGAGAAGGGGATGGTGTCGGGATTCGGCCGAGACACGGACCGTCGCCTCCGAATTCCAGAGCCCATCGGGTTCTCCCAGCGAGGTTGTTACTAAACCAGTTTTTTTTTTCTTTGAGGGGGAGGCTGAATTCCATCCCCCGTTTAGAACTCTGTTTTACAGATGCTGATGTCAGCCATGTCCTTAATCACCGACGGAGCGCTTTCGGCCGTTATTTATATCTGCCTCATCTTAATAGTTTATTGAACTAAAGCGCCTCCCATAAAACACAGGAAGGAGAAGAAAACCCGGGTAATTAGATGATAATTAGGGATAATTCTAGTTTATGGGGCCATAGTTATCCTGAATAGACAGATCCTAAATCACGGAGGCGGTGTTTTATTGGTCCCCGATGGGGTGGACTGCAAGTGGCCAGGGCGTCTCTATGAATCTGGGAGACCGACAGTCCCGGTTCGACACTAGACACTGACCTGGCTAAATTGGAGGTGACAGAGCCCTCAAAATGACCAGCTTCCCGAAGGATTGTGAGCCCTGTAGGATCAGAGACACCGCATCCAATTGGTTGCACCCCTTTTGTTTTTTTTATAAATGATATATGTTAAGCGTTTTCTCTGTGCTGAGCACTGTATTAAGTGCTTGGGTAAACAGATACAAGGTAATCAATTTGGAACCGATCCTTGTCCCACACTGGGCTCACAGTCTAAGTACGAGGAAGGTTTATCTGTTGCCGATTTGTACATTCCAAGCGCTTAGTCCAGTGCTCTGCACATAGTAAGCGCTCAATAAATACCACTGAATGAATGAATGAATTGAATCCCCATTTCGCAGATGAAATAACTGAGGCCCAGGGACGTGAAGTGACTTGTCCAAGGTCACACAGCAGACAATTGGCAGAGCTAAGATTAGAACAGAAGTCCTCTGACCTCTAGGCCTGGGCTCTTTCCACTAGGCCTTGCTGCTTCACTATATTATCATTCTATTATTACTACTAATAATATTTATCAAGTGCTTACTATGGGCCAAGCACTGTTCTAAGTACAGGGGTAGATACAAGACTACCAGGTTGTCCCATGTGGGACTCACAGTCTTCATCCCCATTTTCCAGATGAGGCAACCGAGGCACAGAGAAGTTAAGCGACCTCGACCTGCCCAAAGTCATACGGCTGACAAGTAGCGGAGCCGGGACCAGAACCCAAGACCTCTGACTCCCAAGCCTCTGCTCTTTCCACTGAGCCATGCTGCTTCTCTAACAACAGTGGTACTTGTTAAGCACTTACAAGATAATAATAATCATAATGGCATTAATTAAGCGTTTACGATGTGCAAAGCACTGTTCTAAACGCTGAGGGAGATACAAGGCGATGAGGTTGTCCCACGTGGGGCTCACAGATTTAATCCCCATTTTCCAGATGAGGTCACTGAGGCACAAAGAAGTTAAGTGACTTGCCCAAAGTCACCCAGCTGACAAGCGGCGGAGCTGGGATTAGAACCCATGACCACTGACTGCCAAGCCTGAGCCACGCTGCTTCCAGGCACTGGCATAGATGCAAGATAATCTTGTCCTATAAGGGGCTCACAGTCTAAGTAGAAGGGAAAACATGTATTGAACTCCCATTTTACAAGTGGAGGAACTGAGGCACAGAGAAAGGAAGCGACTTACCCAAGGTCACACAGCATAAATGTAGGGGACCTGGAATACTGTATCGTACTCTCCCAAGCGCTTAGTACAGTTCTCTGCACATAGTAAGCGCTCAATAAATATGAATGAACGAACCCAGGTCCTCTGACACACAGGTCCAGGCTTTTTCCACTGGACCACACTGATTCTCGAGAGGAGAGTAAAAGGATGAGGTCCAGGAAATAATAATAATAATAATAATGTTGGTATTTGTTAAGCGCTGACTATATGTCGAGCACTGTTCTAAGCGCTGGGGTAGACACAGGGGAATCAGGTCGTCCCACGTGGGGCTCACGGTCTTAATCCCCATTTGACAGAGGAGGTAACAGGCACCGAGAAGTTAAGTGACTTGCCCAAAGTCACACAGCTGACAAGTGGCCGAGCTGGGATTCGAACCCGTGCCCTCTGACTCCAAAGCCTGTGCTCTTTCCACTGAGCCACGCTGCTTCTACCGGGAACGAGGGAGGAAAGTGACCTCCCATGTGGCCACAGGGGTCCGAGTGGGAGAAAGGAGAAAAAATTGGACTTCACACTTGAATTTGCCCCCTTTTTTCCTCCCTCCCTCAGCCCCGCAGCCCTTATTTCCATAATAAGAAAATTTTAATTTTAACACCTGTCTCCCTCTCTAGACTGTGAGCTCACTGTGGGAAGGGAACATGTCTATCAACTCTGTTATATCGTCCTCTGCCAAGTACTTAATCCAGTACACAGTAAACACTCAAAAAATATAATGGATTGATTGAACGAAGGACTGACAGCAGGAGGAGAGCTGAGAAGTAGCATGGACTAGAGGCAAGAGCCCGGGCCTGGGAGTCAGAGGATGCGGATTCTAATCCCTGCTCTGTCACTTGTCTGTTGTGTGACCTCGGGCAAGGCACTTTATTTCTCTGTGCCTCAAGTCCGTCATCTGCAAAACAGGGATTAAAACTGTGAGTCACATGTGGGACAGGGAATAACAATAATGATGGCCTTTGTTAAGCGCTTACTAGGTGCCAAGTATTGTTCTAAGTGCTGGGGTAGGTAAAAGGTAATCATGCTGTCCCACGTGGGACTCACAGTCATTATCCCCATTGTACAGATGAGGCAACTGAGGCACAGGGAAGTGAAGTGACTTGCCCAAAGTCACACAGCTGACAAGTGGCAGAGCCGGGATTAGAACCCAGGACCTCTGACTCCCAGGCCCAGGCTTTTAAGCACACTACTTCCTAACCCCTGGTAGGACTAAGCCCAAGTCCAACCCCTGATCACCTTGTATTCATCCTAGGGTTTAGAACAGTGTTTAGCACATAATAAGCGCCTGTCAAATATCATAATTATAACTGCTATTATAAGCCAACAGGTGACCCATGGAAACAGAGAAGGGGGGGATGGGAGAAAACTTTTGCAGATAATAATTTCGGTATTTGTTAAGCACTTACTATGTACCGGACACTATATTAAGTGCTGGGGAGGTTACAAGCATAGACCTGAGAGTCAGAAGGACCTGGGTTCTAATCCCTACTCTGCCACTTGTCTGCTGCATGACCCTGGGCAAGTCACTTCCCTTCTCTGGGCCTCGGTGACCTCATCTATAAAATGGGGATGGAGACTGTGAGCCCCATGTGGGACAGGGACCGTATCCCACCCAATTTGCTTCGTGCTTAACCAGTGCCATTCATGCATTCATCCGATCATATTTATTGAGCGCTTACTGTGTGCAGAGCACTGTATTAAGTGCTTGCAATTGGGCAGAATTATTATTACGGATGAAGTTACGGAGGCCCAGAAAGGTGAAGTGACTTGCCCGAGATCACACAGCAGAAGAGTGAAGGAGCCGGGATTAGAATCCAGAACATTCTGACTCTCAGACCCCGTGTTCTATCCACTAGACCACGCTGCTTTGTATCCTGTTGCAATAAAAGAGACGTAAACAAGAGAGTGTGGCTCAGGACAGGAGGGAGACCGCAGCACACCTCATGACCCGCTGCCCACGGAAACGTCACTGAGAAGATTTCGCTTCAAGGAGAGCTGCACAAACCAAAACGGGTCACTCCCCCTTAGGAAGACGAAACCCACGTACACATCATGTACAGGGACAATATACTCCCTGTGGGCAGGGACTTTACCGGCTCTATCAGACTGTACTTTCATTCATTCAATCCTATTTTTTGAGTGCTTCCTGGGTGCAAAGCACTGTACAGAGCGCTTGGGATACCATATAACAATAAAAACAGACACATTCCCTGCCCACAATGAGCTTACAGTCTAGAGCGGGAGACAGACATTAATATACCCGCTAAACAGCTTAATATTGTGCTCTGTATATAGTAAGGGCTCAATAAACACCGTTGATTGATTGATTAATTAAACCCTCTTTATTTTGTTAATGAGATGTACGTCATCTTGATTCTATTTATTTGCTACTGTTTTAATGAGATGACCATTTTGTCCGTCCCCCCCCCCCCCCGATTAGACCGTAAGCCCGTCAAAGGGCAGGGACTGTCTCTTTCTGTTGCCGATTTGTCCATTCCAAGCGCTTAGTCCAGTGTTCTGCACATAGTAAGTGCTCAATAAATACTATTGAATGAATGAATGGTCAGCCATTGGTTTTATCAGCTGCATTCACACTATTTCAGTGGTAGTTGTCAACTTCTAACCTGGATAGATATTTTTGCCTATTGATAAGAAGAGGGATTGAGGGGTGAGAGAGGGAGGAAAGAGGAGACAGTGGATATGAGTGTGATGGGATGGATAAAGCCTAGGCCCAGGAATCAGACAAAGTGGGTTCAAATCCGCTCTCTGCCACTAATCTTTTTAATAATTAACGATTAAGTGTTGTGTGCCTGGCATTTTATTAAGCACTGGGGTAGATAGAAGCTAGTCAGTCGGGCTGGACACAGTCCCTGACCCGCATGGGGCTCACAGTCTTAGTCCCCATTTGACAGATGAGGAAACTGAGGCACAGAGTAGTGAATGAACTCGCCTGCAGGTTCAAATCTGCTCTCTGCCACTTTTTTTTTTTATAATTAATGATTAAGCGCTGTGTGCCTGACATTTTATTAAGCACTGGGGTAGATAGAAGCTAGTCAGTCGGGTTGGACACAGTCCCTGACCCGCATGGGGCTCACAGTCTTAATTAATCTTAATTTGACAGATGAGGACGCTGAGGCACAGAATAGTGAATTAACTTGCCTGAGGTCACACAGAAGACGAATGGTGGAGCGGGGATTTGTGTGACCTTGGGTAAGTCATTTCAGTTCGTTGTACCTCAGTTTCCTCATCGGTAAAAATGGGGATTAAGGACCTTTGGTCCTCCCTCCTACTTAAATGATGAGTTCTGTGTAGGCGGGGGACTGTGTCCAAGCTCTTTAAACCCAATTCATCCATTCATTCAATCATATTGATTGAGTGCTTACTGTGTACACAGTGCTGTCCTAAGTGCTTGGAAAGTGCAATTTGTGCAACGGAGACAATCTCTACCCACCAAAATTGTACCCAAGCCCTCAGTACAGTGCCCGGGACATAATAAGTGCTTAACAAATACCAAATTTATTACTATCATCTTAATCATCATCATTGTCATTGTTACTATTAGAGGGGGAGAACAGGAAATGCGAGGGATCTTTCTTTTACTGAAAAAGCCAAGGAATGTTCCATGCAGTGTGCAAACCCACAGACTGACATTTTCTTCCAGTGATAGAGAACAGAAAGAGCTAATAAAATCCACATCATATTTTTAAAAGAGATTATCGGCTAATGCTGAGATGTTAAATCCCTTTATTTGAAGGTCAGGCTGACAGAGAGAATGGCTCACTAATCCTAAATCTTTCTATTTCTACACACTCCATTCTTTATGCTACCTATCAATCAATCGGTGGTATTTTTTTGAGCACTTACTGGGTTCATAGTACTGTACTAAGTGCTTGAGAGAGTACAGTTCAGCAGAATTAGCAGACATGTTCCCTGTTCATTAATGAGGATTCCAAGAGGCCTCCTCATCTCATCCTTTTCCTCATCTCCCACTCCCTTCTGCGTCGCCCTGACTTGCTCCCTATGCTCATCCCCCGCTCCCAGCCCCGAACCACTTATGTCCATATCTGTCATTTTTTTTTAATTAGCACTGATGTCCATCTCCCCAATTCTTGACTGCCAGCTCATTGTCGGCAGGGAATGTCACTGTTCGTTGTTGTATTGCACTCTCCCAAGCTCCTAGTACGGCGCTCTGCTCACAGTAGTAATAATAATAATGACGTTGGTATTTATTAAGCGCTTACTATATGCCAAGCACTGTTCTAAGCCCTGGGGTAGATACGAGGTAATCAGATCGCCCCACGTGGGGCTCACTGTCTTCATCCTCGTTTTACAGATGAGGGAACTGAGGCACAGAGAAATGAAGTGACTTGCCCAAGGTCAGGCAGCTGACAAACGGCAGAGCCGGGATTAGAACCCACAACCTCTGACTACCAAGCCCGGGCTCTTTCCACTAAGCCACGCTGCTTCTCAGTAAGCGCCCAATAAATACAGTTTAACGAATGAACGAGTTTATAGCCTAGAATGGGAGACAGCCATTAATATGAATAAATTAATAATTTATAACATATAATTTAATGATACGTAGACAAGTACTGTGGGGTTGAGGTGAGTATCAAGTGTCCAGAGGTCACAGATCAAGTCCATAGATGATGTAGAAGGGAAAGTGAAGAAGGAAAAGAGCGTTTAATCAGGGAAGACCTCTTGGAGGAGTTGTGATTGTAATAATAATGTTGGTATTTGTTAAGCGCTTACTGCGTGCAGAGCACTGTTCTAAGCGCTGGGGGAGATATAGGGGAATGAGGTTGTCCCACGTGAGGCTCACAGTCTTCATCCCCATTTAATAATGCTCTGAGGGTGGAAGGTGGTGATCTGACATACAGAGGAAGAGGGAGTTCCAGGCTAAGGGGAGGATGCGGGAAAGGGGTCGGGGGTGACATAAATAAAATTGTGGCCAAGCGAGTAAGCTTGTCTAAAAGAGCGGAGTGTGTGGGCTGGGGTGGAGGAGGAGATTATTAAAGTGAGATAGGAAGAGGGGAAGCTGATTGACCGCTTTAAAACCAAAAGTAAGGAATTTCTGTTTGACGCAGTCATGGATGGGCAACCACTGGAAGTTCTGGACGAGTGGGGAGATGTGACTTGAACGTCTTTGTAGCAAAATGATCTAAGCAGTAGAGCGAAGTATCTGAGAAGTAGGGAAAGACAGGAGGCCGGGAGGTCAGCGAGGAAGCAGATGCGGAAGCAGCGTGGCTCAGTGGAAAGAGCACGAGCTTGGGAATCAGAGGTCATGGGTTTGAATCGCAGCTCTGCCTCTTGTCAGCTGTGTGACCGTGGACAAGTCGCTTCACTTCTCTGTACCTCAGTTACTTCATCTGTAAAATGGGGATGAAGACCGTGAGCCTCACATGGGACAACCTGATTACCCTGTATCTACCCCAGCGCTTACAACAGTGCTCTGCACATAGTAATTAGAGAAGCAGCATGGGTCAGTGAAAAGAGCGCGGACTGGGGACTCAGAGGTCACGGGTTCCAATCCCAGCTCCGCCACAGGTCAGCTGTGTGACTTTGAGCAAGTCACTTCACTTCTCTGTGCCTCAGTTCCCTCAACTGTAAAATGGGGATTAAGACCAGTGAGCCCCACGTGGGACAACCTGATGACCTTGTATCCTCCCCAGCGCTTAGAACAGTGCTTTGCACATAGTAAGCACTTAATAAATGCCATCATTATTATTATTAAGATGGGATAGGATGAGCCCTTGGATCAGCGTGGTAGCTTGAATGGAGACGAAAGGGATGACTTCAGCCATTGTGAGAAGGTAGAAGCTACTGGATTTTGTGACAGACTATGTGGGTCAAATGAGAGAGATAAATCAAGGATAACGCCAAGGTTACGAGCTTGTTAGACAGGGAGGATAGTGGGGTGGTCTACAGTGATGGGAAAGAAAGGGAGAGAACAGGGTTTAGGTGGGAAGAGATGAGGAGTTCAATTTTGAACGTGTTTAATATCTATCAATGGAATTAAGTATTTACTGTGTGCAGAGCACTAAGTGCATTTATGTAATCTATCATTTATCTATTTTATATGTGGGCATATATGTTTGTTTACACACTTATATGCACTCACGTCTGTTATTTTTTTTCCATACATCTTGTATGGTATTTTTTAAGCGCTTTCTATGTGCCAGGAACTGTACTAACTGCTGTTGTTGATACAAGCTAATCGAGTTGGACACAGACCATGTCCCACAGAGGGCTCACAGTCTTAATCCACATTTTACACATGAGGTAACTGAGGCACAGAGAAGTCACCCGACTTGCCCAACGTCACAAAAGCAGACAAGGGGCAGAGCTGGGATTAGAACCCAGGTCCTCTGATCTCAGACAGTGATTTTTCCACTAGGTCAGACTGTTTCTCCCCTCTCGGGGTGGCTCCTGGAGAGTTTCCAGTCCTCTACCAGTCTCGGCTACTGGCGGGAGAGTGAAAAAGAGGCCTGGCCGGTCCATTCCTAGCTTGGGCAGTGGCCAGCGAGTGGAAGGTCATCGGCTACAAGTCAAAACTCCCCCATGTTGGGCAGCAGCAGCACGGGAGAAAGTCGAGGGTGGAGACTCGAGTTTACTGCACAGAAGGAGGAGATGGTAAATCACTGCCGGATTTTTCCCCAGAAAACTCTGTGGATCTACTACCGGAAAGATCGCAGTTGGAGAGCGGGGCCTTCCGGAAGAGATGTCTCCGTGATGTCGGGAAACGACTCGAAGGCATAAGACAAGGCACTGTCTCTGAATCAAACTCAATCTATAGATTTGTGATTTTGCTTTCACCCGAAAGTTACAGAGAAAAGGGAGAGGAGGAAGAGAGAGCAGTTTTGTTTTTTACCTTTGTAATAGGAATCCTTGAACTTTGAAATTGCAGTAGTAAATTTGAGTTTTGTTATTTTGATGGGAGAAGAATTAAGGCGCCTTTTAGTAGTCTAATTCTCTTAACATTTTTCCTGACACTATCTCTTTGAGTGATACCGCCAGAACCTTTCAGAGCTAAATTGTGTGTCAAGCCTGTTATGATTTCTTGGAAAGAAAACTGGCCCATAGCAAAAGTAGGGAGTCCACTGGGGATTGGAATGATCATTGTTTCTCCCCACCCCCTTTTTTTCTCCCATGAATAATAGGTTTGTCTCCAGTTGAAAATATATTTTTTCAAGAGATCTCTTCTTGAGAATGAGAGAGAGAGCGAAGGAGGGAGAGAGAGGGGGAGGGAGGGAGTTAGAGGGGAGAGAGAGAGAGGGAGAGAGATCTAAAAATTCTATAAGGAGGAGGTCAAAGAGTAATAAAATAGATAAAACATCGTGAATCGATCTGAATTCAAAAACATGGAAATTGGTTCCTTCATTTATATTTACTGAGTGCTTACTGTGTAATGTACTAAGCACTTGGGGAGTGTACAATATAACAGTGAACAGACATTCCCTGCCCACGAGCTTGCAGTTTCGGGGGCAGGGCAAGGGGGAAGTTGGGGGGGAGACAGAATTAATACAAAGAAATAAATGAGAGCTATGGACATAAGTGCTGTGGGGCTGGGAGGTGCGGAGAACAAAAGGAGAAAGTCAGGGTGATGCAGAAGGGACCGGGAGAAGAGGAAAGGGGGGCTTAGAAGGGGGGCTTAGTCAGGGAAGGCCTCTTGGAGGAGGTGGGCTTTCAGTAAGGCTTTGAAAGGGGGAACAGTCTTTAACTGTGGGATTTGAGGAGAGAAGCCGTTCCAGGCCAGAGGCAGGACGTAGGCCAGGGGTTGGCGGTGAGACAGACGAGATCGAGACAGAGTGAGAAGATTACCATTAGAGGAGTGAAGTGTGCGGGCTGGGTTGGAGTAGGAAATTAAACCTTCCTCCTACAACCCAAGATGCTGACCGGTCTTTCTAAACCAAAGATTAATCTGTAGAGAGTTTCTTTGCAGTCTTTTCAAATGCGTCTGGGTCCATACTCCCAAAAGGAAATATACGCATACATCTGTGGGTACACACAGATACATTTATGCATATCCACCCTTTGTATTTGCCCACGTGCTCACACAAGCATACATTTTGGACTTCCCTAACACTTTAAGTACAAAGAAGCAGCGTGGCTTAGTGGAAAGAGCCCGAAATCGGGAGTCAGGGGTCATGGGCTCTAATCCCAGTTCCGCCACTTGTCAGCTGGGTGACTTTGAGCAAGTCACTTCACTGGGCCTCAGTGACCTCATCTGGAAAAGGGGGATGAAGACTGTGAACCTCACGTGGGACAACCTGATTGCCTTTTATCTCCCCCAGAGCTTAGAGCAGTACACATAGCAAGCACTTAACAAATACCATCATTATTATTACCGTTAGGCGTTCTTACTCAAAGGTAGTGCTAATTCTTTAACGGTATTTCAAATAGTTTATCTGCCCATCGGCATTAGATGTGGCCCCTTGAGAAGAAATAAACCAGGTTTGTTGGGTGGGAAAGGTGAGGACAATGACGAGCAGCAGGAGATCCAAGGAGGTGCCAAATGGAGAGTTGAAATTGGAAAAGTGAAAAGCAGGATGACAGAGGAAGTGTTCCGAGGCACTGTAAAAGAAACTCTCAGAAAATGCCCCATTCCACCCAAAAACTGGGAGTCACCTTAAGCAGACAGTGCTATGTACTGAGCGCTTCCTACGTGCATAGCACTCCACCAAGTGCTTGGGAGAGTCCAATACTACAGAGTCGGTGGACTTGAATCCCTCTAACAGGGAACTTACAGCCTTTCTCAGGAAAGTCCTGCAGAGAGAAGCAGCACGGTCTAGTGGCTAGAACCCAGGCCTGGGAGTCAGAAAGGCATTGGTTCTAATTCCAGCTCCACCACGTCAGCTGTGTGACCACGGGCAAGTCACTTCACTTCTCTGTGCCTCAGTGACCTCACCTGTCCCAGGTGGACAGGGACTGTGTACTTAGTACAGTGCCTGGCACATTGTAATATCCCAGCTAGACTGTGTCAGCCTTCTCTCTGATCTCCCTTCCTCCTCTCTCTCCCCGCTCCAGTCTATTATTCACTCCTCTGCCCGACTCATCTTCCTGCAGAAAGGCTCTGGGCCTGTCACTCCCCTTCTTAAAAGCCTCCATTGGTTGCCTATCGCCCTCCGCACAAAACAAAAATTTCTCACTCTAGGCTTCGAGGCTCTCCGTCACCCTGCCCCTTCCTACCTCTCCTCCCTTCTCTCTTTCTCCTGCCCACCCCTCGTACGCTCCGCTCCTCACCGTCCCTCGGTCTCTCCCATCCCGCCGTCGACCCCCGGGCCGCGTCCTCCCGCGGTCCTGGAACGCCCTCCCTCCTCACCTCCGAAAAACCCATTCTCTTTCCCTCTTCAAATCCCTATTCAAAGCTCACCTCCTCCAAGAGGCCTTCCCAGACTGAGCTCTCCCTTTCCCTCTGCTCCCTCTAACCCCTCCTTCACCTCTCCGCAGCTAAACCCTCTTCTCCCCCCTTTCCCTCTGCTCCTCCCCCTCTCCCGTCCCATCCCCTCGGCACTGTACTCGTCCCCTCGACTGTCTACATCTTCATCACCCTATTTATTTTATTTAATGAGATGTACATCACCCTGATTCTATTTATTTACCAGTGTTTTAATGAGATGTTCTTCCCCTTGACTATTTATTGCCACTGTTCTCGTCTGCCCGTCTCCCCGGATTAGACCGTAAAGCCCATCAAAGGGCAGGCACTGTCTCAATCTGTTGCCAATTTGTACATTCCAAGCGCTTAGTACAGTGCTCTGCACATAGTAAGCGCTCAATAAATACTATTGAATGAATGAATGGTAAGCACTGAACAAATGCTACCATTATTACAATTATTATTATTATCGAGCCCTGTCATTGAGAAAGGAGCACTTCTTTGTGAGGAAAATCTTTCTTCTAAGTTGTCTATGTACTGGGTTCTTTGGCCTTTGATCATTTGATTTTTACCCTACCCTCACTCCCATAATAATGATAATAATAATGGTATTCGCTAAGCGCTTAGTATGTGCCAAGCACTGTTCTAAGCACCGGGGAAGATATGAGATAATTAGGCTGTCCCACGTGGGGCTTACAGCGTTCATCCCCATTTTACAGAAGAGGAAAGTGAGGCACAGAGGATTTATGCAGCTTGCCCAAGGTCACCCAGCAGACAAGTGGTGGAGCCAGGATTAGAACCCACCTCCGCTGACTCCCAAGCCCGTGCTCATGCCACTAAGCCACACTGCTACCTATCTATAAATCGTGGGTTATAAATGATTTGGTAGTATTAATGTCCGTCTCCCCCTGTAAACTCACTGCGGGCAGGGAATATGTCTACAAACTCTGTTGGACTGTCTTCTCCCAAACGCTTAATACAGTGCTCGGAACGCAGTAGGCATTCAGTAAATACCACTGATTGACCTGAGCAAAAGATTCCTTTGAGAGCAGGGTAGCTCCTAGAGGGCAAGGTGTGTTTCTACTGACATTTTTGTCCACTCTCAAGCGCTCAGTACAGTGCTCTGCACAGAGTAGGCTATAAGCTCCTTGAGGGCGTGGTTACTAACGCTACTGCACTCTCCCGAGCGGTCAGTACAGTGTTGGGCATGCAAAAGACTGTGAGCTCCTTGCGGGGAAGGATCATGTCTACCGACGCTATTATCCGCTCCGAAGTCCTCGGTGAAGTGCTCCTCATAGAGTAGACTGATCAGCTCTTGAGGGCAGGGATCATGACTCTATTCTACCCTCCCTAGTGCTCAGCACAGTGCTCGGTACGCTGTAGACCGAAAGCTCTTTGAAAGAAGGAATGATATCTGCTAACTCTACTGTACTTTCCCCAGGGCTTATTACAGCGGTTTGCACACCTCAGGTCCTCCCAAATACGAACGGTAATGGATTGAGTTTTTGACATTCAACGAGGCTCTTAAAAGGCCCCGCTGCAAGCTGGAATATAAGTAGAGACTATTTTTAACAGCAATTCGCTCTATGAAATTAGATCCCCTGACACCCGAGTGAGACATCAAGAACTTCAACTGTAACACACAAAAATGAGTTGAGTGAAACGGTCGGGAACCGATTTCTCTCCCCCGGTAGATTTCGAGCCCCATGCGGAACAGGGACCGTGTTTGATCTGATTAGCTTGGCTCCACCCTCCTACTTAACACTTATCATCCTTATTATCGATATTATCAGAAGTTATTTGGACAAAACTCGCTGAAAAATGCCAAGTTCTCGAAGCAACCTGAACCGGTTGGTATTTTCTCAAGGGGTTTTTATGCTCTGCCCCCAGTAAGAGCTCAATAAATAAGATCGACTGACGGACTTTCTATTCTCTGCCACTTGTCTGCTGTGTGACCTTGGGCAAGTCACTTCACTGGGCCTCGGTTACCTCATCTGTAAAATGGGGATCAAAACTGCGAGCCCCAAATGGGGCGGGGACTTGGACCAACCCGATTTGCTTGAATTCACCCCAGAGCTTAGTACAGTCTCCGACTTAAAGTAAGTGCTTAACAAATACCGTAATAATAATAATAATAATAATAGATCTTTTTTCTATTAAAAGTGGAAACGGAGTAGTAGACTTAATAACCTTGAGTGAGCATCTACGCAGGTGAAATGACACATTTTAAGAGATTAGGAAACAGAAACCAAACACGAGTAACTTGCCCACGAGGAGCTCCCAGTGTAAGGGAAGAGTTTAAACTCAAGGATGGCGGAGAGCTATGTTCACGTAGCCATTGGTTTTTGAAAAAATAATCCACACGTAAATTTGGGGATTTAGAGAGGCTAGAGCCCGGGCCTTGGAGTCAGATGAACCTGAAATTTAATCCGGGCTTCGCCATACGTCTCCTGTGTGGTCTTGGACAAGTAGCTTCACTTCTCTGGGCCTCAGTTCCCTCATCTGGAAAATGGGTATTAAAACTGTGAGCCCTGTGGGGGACGGGACTCCCCAGTGCTTAGTATAGTGTTTTGCACACAGTAGGTGCTCAAATATGATTGAATGGATGTGTCCAATCTAATTAGCTCGTATCTTCCCCAGAGTTTAGCATAGTGCCTGGCACATAGTAAATGCTTAACAGATACCATTTTTTTTAAAATCAAGACAATAAATCAAGGGAGCAGTTTCTTCTGCAAATAGGTAAATGTCTCTACACAGATGACACCCAAATCTACATCTCCTCCCCTGTTCTCTCTCCCTCCCTCCAGGCTCGCATCTCCTCCCGCCTTCAGGACATCTCCGCCTAGATGTCCGCCAGCCACCTGAAACTCAACATGTCCAAAACAGAGCTCCTTATCTTCTCTCCCAAACCTTGTCCTCTCCCTGACTTTCCCATCACTGCGGACGGCAGTATCATCCTTCCCGTCTCATAAGTCCACAACCCGGGTGTCGTCTTTGACTCTGCTCTTTCATTCACCCCAGACATCCGATCCGTCATCAAAACCTGCCGGTCTCACCTTCACAACATTGCCAAGATCCGCCATTTCCTCTCCAACAAAACCACTACCTTGTTGGTACAATTTCTCATCATATCCCGACTGGATTATTACATCAGCCTCCTCTCCGATCTCCCATCCTCCTGTCTCTCCCCCTGCTTCAGTCTATACTTCACTCCGCTGCCCGGATCGTCTTCTCTACAGAAACGCAGTGGGTATGTCACTCCCCTCCTCAAAAAGCTCCAGGGGTCGCCTATCGACCTCCACGTGAAGAAAAAACTCCTCACTCTTGAATTCAAAGCCCATCCATCCCCTTGCCCCCTCCTACCTCACACCTCCCTTCTCCCCATCTACAGCCCAGCCCGCGCACTCCGCCCCTCTGGCGCCGCTAACCTCCTCACTGTGCCTCGTTCTCACCTATCCCACCGTTGACCCCTGGCCCTGATCTCTGGCCTGGAATGCCCTCCTTCCGAGAAGCAGCGTGGCTCAGTGGAAAGAGCACGGGCTTTGGAGTCAGAGGTCATGGGTTCGAATCCCGGCTCGGCCACTTGTCGGCTGTGTGACTTTGGGCAAGTCACTTCACTTCTCGGTGCCTCAGTGACCTCATCTGTAAAATGGGGATGAAGACTGTGAGCCCCACGTGGGACGACCCGATTCCCCCGTGTCTACCCCGGCGCTTAGAACGGTGCTCGGCACATAGTAAGCGCTTAACGGATACCAACATTATTATCATCACCTCTGCCAAACTAGCTCTCTCCCCTCTTCAAAGCCCTACTGAGAGCTCACCCCCTCCAGGAGGCCCTCCCAGACTGAGCCCCCCTTTCCCTTTGCCCCTCCTCACCTCCCCATCGTCCCGACTTCCTCCCTCTGCTCTACCCCCTTCCCCTCCCCACAGCACTTATGTATATTTGTACATACTTATTACTCTATTTTATTAATGATGTGTATACATCTATTATTCTATTTATCTATTTGGATGGCATTGATGCCTGTCTACTTGTTTTGTTGTCTGTCTCCCCCTTCTAGACTACGAGCCCGTTGTTGGGTAGGGATCGTCTCTATCCGTTGCCAAATTGCACTTGGCAAGTGCTTAATACATTGCTGTGCGTACAGTAAGCGCTCAGTAAATACAATCGAACGCATGAATTTGGTCAGCAAGATTGGTCCAAGCTTTCCGAAAGTAGTGAGAAGGTGTAATGGCCTCCTGAACGCTAAGGACCACGCTATTGTTGCTGTGATGTTGAACAAGTGCGTATTTACATGAACAAAATTAGCCTTTATCTCTAAACCAGACTCTTTTTCTGTCCTTAAGACTCTCTCCAAATAGCAGAAAGCAGCTTAACCTTGAAAATACTGCTTAGCTTCCTGAAAAAGAAAAAAAAGTGTGGTTGATTCAGAAAGTGGTAATTAATTTTCTACGGGGACTGAAATCACTCTGCCTAAAGCAAAATCCTTCTGACATTATTAAATGTCACAGTGCAGTTAAAGCACAATTATAAAGTAATTCTCAGAATAAATCTCATTAGTTTCCAGAAGCCTTATGAATAAAATGAAAGAAAATGCTACCGCATTTGACTTTTAACTCCATTTCCTCAAACAGTTACGCAGTCACAAAAAAACACAACATTTTCATAACGACAAATGTTTAGAAATAAATGATGCCAAAGAAGGGAAATTCTGCTGTTGAGTTTGCGGGCGGGGGGTTAAAGTCGTTCACCCATTTGAACTTGTTTTATGAAAAGAAAAGCATTTCCTCACAGCATGAGATGCTCATCAGTGTGTGTGCGTGTTTGGGTGACTGAAAAAAATAGTCCCTTGCGGTTCCTTCAGCTGCTTCTCTCCCTTGCTGCCGTTTTTATTTTGCCGAAATGATAATTATGGTATTTGTTAAGCACTTACTATGTCCACGATGTCTCAAGCACTGTTCTAAGCGCTGAGGTAGATATAAGTTAATCAGGTTGGACACAGTCCCTGTCCCAGTTTGGGCTCACACTCTTAATCCCCAATTCTTACAGTTGCGGTAACTGAGGCGCAGAAGAGTGAAGCGACTTGCCGAAGGTCACAGAGGAGAGAAGCGGTGGAGCCGGGATTAGAACCCATGACCTTCTGACTCTCAGGCCTGTGCTCAGGGAGCAGAGTCTATCTCGGTGGAAAAGGCTCTAAAGCTTCACCACTTGGATATAATGATAATAATAATAAAAGTATCCTAAGAATGATAACAGTAATCGTGGTATTTGTTAACTGTTTACTATGTGTCAGGCAGTATACTAAAAACTGGGGTGGATACAAGCAGAGGGGGTTGGACACGGTCCCTGTCCTACGTGGGGCTCACAGTCTTAATCCCCATTTTCCAGATGATGTAACTGAGGCCCAGTGAAGTGACATGTCCAGGGTCACACAGCGGACAAGCGTTGGGGTCAGGATTAGAACCCAGGCCCTTCTGACTCCCAGGCTCGTGCTCTCGCCACAGTCCCAAATGTTATAAATACTTCCACTTGGGTTCATGACCTTGGGACATTTGATATTGGCCCCACCCCCAACTCCACAGCATTTATATTCTCATCTGTTCGCTTTAAGAGAAGCGGTGTGACTGATGGATTTAAGGCGATTTTCAGAGTCCAAGAGCCAGGAAATCTCGGACGGACATTGTCCCGAATCATAAGGGCCTTTTGTCCATTCCCGAAGTAGTAATCATTCATTCAGTAGTATTTATTGAGCGCTTACTATGTGCAGAGCACTGTACTAAGCGCTGGGAATGAACAAGTCGGCAACAGATAGAGACGGTCCCTGCCCCGTGACGGGCTTACGGTCTAATCGGGGGAGACGGACGGACGAGAACGATGGCGATAAATAGAGTCAAGCAATCAGTTAATGGTACTTATTGAGTGTTTATCATATGCAGAGCTCTGCACTACGCAATTGGAAGAGTACAATACAGCAGAATAATAATGATAATAATGCCATGTAAGTGCTTACTGTGTGCCAAACGCCATACTAAGCTCTGGGGTAGATAGAAGGTAATCGGGTTGGACATAGTCCCTGTCCCATGTGGGGCAAGAACCCGGGCTTGGGAGTCGGAGGTCGTGGGTTCTAATTCCGGCTCTGCCACTTATCTGCTGTGTGACTTTGGGCAGGTCACTTAACTTCTCTATTCCTCAGTTACCTCACCTGTAAAATAGGCCTTATGACTGTGAGCCCCACGTGGGACAACCTGATGACCTCATATCTACCCCACTGTTTAGAATAGTGCTGGGCACATAGTAAGCACTTAACAAATACCATCATTATTATTTTTACTATCATCTTTAAATTATGTATCGTTTATTACGAACTACTTATTCATTCATATTAATGTCCATCTTCCCCTCTAGACTCTATGCTCATTATCAACAGGGAGTGTGTCTGCTAATTCTGAGAAGCAGCATGGCCTAGTGGCTAGAGCCCAGGCCTGGGAGCCGGAAGGTCGCGGGTTCTAATCCTGGCTCCATCCCTTGTCTGCTGTGTGACCTTGGGCAGGTGGCTTCGCTTCTCTGGACCTCAGTGACCTCATCTGTAAAATGGGGATTGAGATGGCGAGCCCCACGTGGGAGAGGGACTGTGTCCAACCCGATTACCTTCTACCTATCCCAGAGCTAGGTACGATGCCTGGCACACAGTAAGCACTTAAAAGAGCCCGGGCTTGGGAGTCAGAGGTCATGGGTTTGAATCCCAGCTCTGCCACTTGTCAGCTGTATGACTGTGGGCAAGTCACTTCACTTCTCTGGGCCTCTGTTACCTCATCTGTAAAATGGGAATTAAGACTGTGAGCCTCATGTGGGACAATCTGATTGCCCCGTATCTACCCCAGCGCTTAGAACAGTGCTCTGCACCTAGTAAAATGGTGACTGATCGTGAGCCCCACATGGGACAAGGACTGTGTCCAACCTGGTTAGTTTGTACTGATTCCAGCAGTTATTTCAGGGCCTGGTACACAGTAAGCAATTAACAGATACCTTAAATACTGCTGATGTTGTTTGGATTTTAATAAGACTCAGGTGTAAGTTTGAAGGAAACAAACCTGGCCTCAGGGCTTAATTCCTTCTTGGAAGCTCACCCCAACGAGAGAGAAGGAAAAAAACAAAAGGGAGCTTCCCACTTTCCCCGCTTCAGCACACACATCAAAAATCCACAGGGAGGGAGTTTTGGACAAGGTGAGAAAAGCCCTCATTTCTCCCACTGACCCTTCTTCCTGTTCCATCTATGTACTTTGAAATGTTTCCTTTAAGTACCAAGCCCCAGAGCACTTAAAATAACTATTATGATATTTGTTAATCGCTTACTATGTGCAAGGCACTGTTCTAAGCCCTGGGGTAGATACAAGCAAATCGGATTGGACACAGTCCCCGTCCCGCATAAGTCTCACAGTTTAATCCCCATTTTACAGATTAGGGAACTGAGGCACGGAGAAGACAAGTGGCTTGCCCAAGGCCACACAGTAGACAAGTGGCGGAGTCAGGATTAGAACCCATGACTTTCTTACTTCTAGGCCCGTATTCAATCCACTGTGCCATACTCTGCCATTTCCCTTTCAGTAATTTATTTTAACATCTGCCTCCTACCCAAGACTGTAAACTCCTTGTTTAAAGGGGACATGTCTATGAATTCGATTTTCCTGTCGTTTTTCAGTTTTTAATATAGTATTTGTTAAGCGTTTACTGTGTAAAACTCTAGACTGTAAGTGCATCGTGGGCAGGGAATGTGTTTGTTGTAGGGTATTCATTCATTCATTCATTCAATAGTATTTATTGAGAGCTTACTATGTGCAGAGCACCGTACTAAGCGCTTGAAATGTACAAGTCGGCAACAGATAGAGACGGTCCCTGCCCTCCGACGGGCTCACGGTCTAATCGGGGGAGACGGACGGACGAGAACAATGGCAATAAATAGAATCAAGAATAAATAGAATCAATTGGTACTTTCCCAAGCTCTTAAGACAATTGTCTGCACACAGCGTTTAGTACAGAGCCTGGCACATAGTAAGCATTTAACAAATACCAACATTATTAATAAATATGATTGACTATGCGCCATTCAATCGGATTTATTACCGGTCATTGATTTAATTGCTGTGGTAGATACAAGTTAATCAGGTTGGACACAGTCCCTGTCCCACATGGGGCTCACAGTCTTCACCCCCATTTTACAGATGAGGTCACTGAGACACGGACAATTGAAGCGACTTGCCCAAGGTCACACAGCAGAGAAGTGGCGGGGTTGGGAGTAGAACCCGGTTCCTTCTGACTCCCAGGACTGGGCTCTAGCCACTAGACCACACTGCTTCTCCTTGAAAAGCAGCGTGGCTCAGTGGAAAGAGGCCGGGCTTGGGAGTCAGAGGTCATGGGTTCAAATCCCGACTCCACCACTTATCAGCTGTGTGACTGTGGGCAAGTCACTCCACTACTCTGGGCCTCAGTTCCCTCATCTGGAAAATGGGGATTAAAAGTGTGAGCCCCACGTGGGACGACCTGATGACCCTGTATCTCCCCCAGCGCTTAGAACAGTGCTTGGCACATAGTAAGCGCTTAACAAATACCATCATCATTATTATTATTATTCTCCCAAGCTCCTATTGCAGCGCTTAGCATACAGCAAGTGCTTTAAAAGTACCACGGACAGATTGATTGCCTGATGAAGCAGCAGGCCTGGAGTGACAAGTTCATCTTCATGGCCTGGTGGCAAGAGCCCGGACTGGGGAGTCAGAGGATCTGGGTTCTAATCCCAGCTCCACTACTTGTTGGCTGTGTGACGTTAGGCAAGTCACTTCACCTCACACGGCTTAGTGGGAAGAGCCAGGGCTAGGAAGTCAAAAGACGTGGGTTCTAATCCCGGCCCCCCCCACTTGTCTGCTGTGTGACCTCGGGCAAGTCACTTCATTTCTCTGTGCCTCAGTGACCTCATCTAGAAAATGGGGATGAAGACTGTGAGCCCCACGTGGGACAACCTGATGACCTTATTTCTACCCCAGCGCTTAGAAAAGTGCTCGGCACATAGTAAGTACTAAACAAATACCGTCATTATTTACTTCAGTTCCCTTGTCTGTAAAATGGCGATTAAGACTGTGAGCCCCATGCGGGACAGGGACTATGTCCAACCTGATTACCTCGAATGTACCCCAGTTCTTAGAACAGTGCTTGGCACATAGTAAGTGCTTAACAAATACCATCATTATTTTTATTTATTGAGTGTTTGCCATGTGCAGATCAGAGAGTTCACATTTCTCCCTTCCTTATATCTGGGTTCCTTATTAATAATGTTGGTATTTGTTAATCACTTACTATGTGCAAGCACTGGGGTAGAAACAGGGTAATCAGGTTGTCCCACGTGAGGCTCCCAGTTAATCCCCATTTTACAGATGAGGTCACTGAGGCACAGAGAAATGAAGTGACTTGCCCGAGGTCCCACAGCAGACAAGTGGGGGGAGCCGGGATTAGAAGCCATGACCTCTGACTCCCAAGCTCTATCCACTGAGCCACCCCAGCCACCTCAGAGCAATGATATTAATGAAATGTCACTTTTTTCTAGTATTTATAGTAATAATAATAACTGTGGTATTTGTTAAAGCGTTGACTATGCGCTAAGCCCATCATACACCTGCACGCTTTGCTCTTCGGTGCCGATCTTCTCACTGGGCCTCCATCCCGCCGTCGACCCCTGGCCCACATCCCGCCTCTGGCCTGGAACGCCCTCCCTCCTCAAATCCCACATTCCCCCTCTTCAAAGCCTTAGCGAAGGCCCGTCTCCTCCAGGAGGCCTTCCCTGACTGCGCCCTCCTTTCCTCCTCTCCCCCTCCCTTCTGCATCGCTCTGTCTCGATCCCTTTCTTCTTCCCCCCTCCCAGCCCCACATCCCTTATGTCCATATCTGTCATTTATTTATTTAGCGGTATTGCTTCCTCCCCGCTCTAGACTGTCAGCTCATTGTGGGCAAGGAATGTGTCTGTTGTATTGTATTGTCTTAGAAGCAGCATGGCTCAGTAGAAAGAGCACGGGCTTTGGGATCAGAGGTCATGAGTTCGAATCCCAGCTCTGCCACTCGTCAGCTGTGTGACTGTGGGCGAGTCGCTTAACTTCTCTGTGCCTCAGTGACCTCAAATGGGGATAAAGACTGTGAGCCCCACATGGGACAACCTGATTCCCCTGTGTCTACCCCAGCGCTTAGAACAGTGCTCTGCACATAGTAAGCGCTTAACAAATACCAACATCATCATTGTACTCTCCCACGTGCTTAGAACAGTGCTCTGCACAGCGTAAGCGCTCAATAAATACGATTCAACGAATGCTCTGCTCACTCAATCTGCTCCCGGTGAACAGCTGCTCACGTTGTACACCTACTCCTGTCATACACTGCACCTGTTGTATACCGGCTCCTCTGGTACGCTGGTTTCAACGGTACACCTGCACACCGGCTCGCACTGCGTACCTGCTCTCGGTGTACACCTGCTCCAGGTGTTTTGCTGTTGATCAGCTGCTCAGTGACTCCATAAGCTTTTCTCCTTGGGATGCTGTTTCCTTTGAGTCCTGCCACAGATCGCTGGGAAGACAAATGAATGAGATCATCATCATCATCAATCCACCTCAAAATATGACCTTTAAACACTTGATATTCACCTCAACCCCACAACTCCTATGCACATCTCCAAATTTTATATTATCATTTATTCATTCACATTGTATGTCTCTCCCTCTAGACTTTAAACTCTAGGTGGGAAAGGACTATATCGCCTATTTCTTTTGTGGTGTACTCTCTCAAGCGCTAAGTATAGTACTTAGTAAGTGCTCAATAAATAGGATTGATTGAACACAGAGACTACTTTTGTTTTGTTCTGTTTTGCTGTCTTTCTTCCGCATTTAGACTGTTAGCCTGTTGTTGGGCAGAGATTATCTCTATCTGTTGCCGAATTGTACACTCCAAGCGCTTAGGACAGTGTTCTGCACATAGCAAGTGATCAATAAATAGAGAAGCAGCACGGTTCAGTGGAAAGAGCCCGGGCATGGGAGTCAGAGGTCATGGGTTCGAATCCTCACTCTGCCACATGTCAGCTGTGTGACTGTGGGCAAGCACTTAACTGTTCGGTGCCTCAGTTACCTCATCTGTAAAATGGGGATGAAGACCGTGAGCCTCACGTGGGACAACCTGATGACCCTGTATCTCCCCCAGCGCTTAGAACAGTGCTCTGCACATAGTAAGCGCTTAACAAATACCAATTCATTATTGTTATTATTATTATTAAATACAATTGAATGAAAGAATGAGAGTACAATACAACAGAGTTGGTAGACACGTTATCACGTTCTGGTCGTTATTAAGCGCTAAGTACTAAATGCTGGACTAGATTCTCAGATCAGACACAGGCCCAGTCCCAGATGGAAATGTAAGCTGAGTAGCTAGTCTACCGCAGCACTCGGTACAGTGCCTAGCACACAGTGAGCACTTAACACTCTCATCGAAGGGAAACCAGGGTCCAGAGAGATGAAGCAACTTGTCGAAGATCACACAGCAAAGGTGAGACGGAGATTCATTCCCAGCTCTCCTGACTTTGTCCCATGTGTTTTCCACAAGAACCACCCTGCACCTTGTGGATCCATTCTTATTTCCATCGCAGGCACGAGTCAGGTGATTTCACAGACGGAGATTTGAGCCTTTGGCTGCTAGTTGGTGAACGGAGTTTTCTTCCTCCATTGGTTCAACAAAGCATGATTTATTTCCTCAACAAATGATTTCCCACCGACACCAATAGGCAACCAATTGCCCATATTTTATTTCTCCTCTTAAGGCTTCAAAGGTTAACGGGCCATAGGACTTCAACTATGAAAGATTTATCACTTCTCTGACTGAACATTCTCTCCTCGTAGAGTTTGGGGGGGCGGGAGGGGGGCGTAGGGGAGGGGAGGGACACTCAGAGGAACCATAGATCAGGTATGAAAAGCATACTCAGACAGAGACAACCTCCATAGCTTAGAATTCCCCGAAAACCCAGGGAAATGGCAAGGTCTTTAATTTCCTGGCCATATCCTCTGACCTAGGAAAGACTTGTTGGAGCAGAGTTGGATTCTTCCTCCCTGCTCCGTGATATGAAGGAGGAGGGAGCTGTGAGCGGGAAAAACGATCCGAACAGAAAGTGAGTGGCGGGTGAGATGAGAACAAGGAACGGCGAGTGGATCCGCTGGAGGAAAACGAAGAGCAAACGTCCAGGTTGTAGTTGAAGAGGAGAATGAATAAGTAGAAGGGATAAGTGGAGATTCAGGGCGGCCTAGTGGAGAGAGCCTGGGCCTCAAGAGGACCCGAGTTCTAAATCTGACTCCTCCACCTGTCTGCTGTGTGACCTGGGGCAAGTCGCTTCACTTCTCTGCACCTCAGTTACCTCATCTGGAAAAAGGGGATTAAGGCTGTGAGCCTGATGTGTTTACTTATTTTGATGTCTGTCCCCCAGCTTCTAGACTGTGAACTCACTGTGGGCAGGCATTGTCTCCCTCTATTGCTGAACTCTACTTTCCAAGCGCTTAGTGCAGTGCTCTGCACACAGTAAGTGCCCAATAAATATGATTGAATGAATGAACAAACAGGTTTTGTCCAACCGGATTTGCTTGCATCTACCCTAGTGCTTAGAACAGTGCCTGGCACAGAGTAAGCACTACAAAAATATCATAAAAAAGGAGGAAGTGTTCAAAGCAATTGAAAAGGAACATCCAGAGAGGGAAGAGAATGGTCTCAGGAAAAAAAAATAGGTACTGTTTTAGAGAAAAAGGGAGGGACCTGGGGTATTAAAGACACCTGAGAGCTGGAGAAGGAATGGAAATAGTAAAATTTCAAATTAGAATCCGAAAGGAGGAGAAGATCGGTGATGCTGGAGGAGGGTGCTTCGGGGGAACCAAGGGGCAAAAAATGAATAGAAAGAATTGAGAAAAGAGTTTGAGGAGAGAAAGGATATGGAACGGGTGCACTGTTCTAAGCATTGGGGCTTAGTGGAAAGAACCCAGGCTTGGGAGTCAGAGGTCATGGATTCTAATCCCAGCTCTGCCACCTGTCAGCTGTGTGACTTTGGGCAAATCACTTAACTTCTCTGTGCCTCAGTTACCTCATCTGGAAAATGGGGATTAAGACTGTGAGCCCATGTGGGACAACCTAATTACCTTGTTTCTCCCACAGCGCTTAGAACTGTGCTTGGCACATAGTAAGCGCTTAACAAATACCATTACTATTATTGCAAAGTGATCACGTTGTCCAACATGGGGCTCACAGTCTTAATCCCCATTTTCAAGATGAGGTAACCGAGGCACAGCGAAGTTAAGTGGCTTGCCCAAGGTCACACAGCAGACAAGTGGCAGAGCCAGGATTAGAACCCATGTCCTCTGACTCCCAAGCCCGGGCTCTAGCCGCTGAGCCACACAGTAAAGGGAAGGAGAGAGGATATAAGGATTTGTGGAGATGGGGTAGGAGGAGCAGGGAGAGGTAGTCATTTTTTTTTTTAATGGTACTTGTTACGTTCCTATTAATTTAATTGAATTGATTGAGTGCTTACAGTGTGCAGTGCACTCTACTAAGCACTTGCAGAGTACGATATTGCGTGTCAGGAACTGTAATGAGCTCTGGAGTAATATAAGATCGGCAGGTGGGACACAATCCCTTTCCCACAGGGGGCTCACAGTCTTCATCCCCATTTTACAGTTGAGGTAACTAAGGCACAGAGAAGATAAGTGACTTCTGATATCACATGGGTTGAATCAGACACAAGGAAATCAGATTGGCTACAATTCCAGCCCCACGAAGGCTCGCATTATCAGAGAATGGGAGGGAAGATAACTTCTCCATATTTTACAGATGAGGAAACTGAGTGCTAGACAAGGTAAGGGACTTGGCCAAGGTCATACAGTAGGCAAATTACAGAGCTGGGACCAGAACCCAGGTCCTCTGATTTCCAGATCTGCTCACTTTCCACATAGAGGCCATAGAAATGAGGTAAAAGGAAAAAAAAAAAAATCTACTGACAATCAAATGTCTTCCCTTCCTCTTTAGCAGATGGGATACAACATTCCAATTTCAATCAGTTCATCTCATCAAATAGACTTCTCCTAAGCAATGTATTCCTAAGAGAGATGAAAATGTCATGAAACTTTAGAGAAAGAGAAGTCCACTAGAGTGGAAGCTCCTTGAGGAACGAGATCGTGTTTACCAACTTCACTGTATTCTCCCAAGTGCTTAGTAAAGTGTTCCGTGCACACAGAAAGCACGCACTAAATACCAATAAATTCCAAGTTGTGGTTCAAAATCACTATCCAAGCCCCACTCTCCTCCTCCACGGAATATTTGCTTTCCATTCTTGTTTTTAATCTAAAGATAAGTGACAGTTATGATATTCTTTGACCTCAATATTACACCAATAAAATAAACCTTGCATTAAGAGGGTTGTTTGGCAGGCAAAAGGAAAAGAAATCTGAGCTTTAATTTTATACATATGCAGTTAAAAAATGAGAGGGCCAAGAGGAGCGAGGCACACACATTCTTCCCAGAGGACAGAAGTGCCCACTGACAAAATGAGCTTAAAGTCTCCAAAAATGCCTTTAGGTGAGAATCAGACTAGGGAGAAAAATGTCCAATTATCTGGTTAAATGCTTGCAAATCGCTCTAGATTGTAAATTCCTGTATGCAGGGAGCGTTTCGCACAATTCTGTTGTACTGTTGTATCTTCTTGACTGCGAGCCCGTTGTTGGGTAGGGATTGTCTCTACTTGTTGCAGAAATGTCCTTTCCAAGCAATTAGTACAGTGCTCTGCACAAAGTAAGTGCACAATAAATACGATTGAGTGAATGAATACCGTACGCTCAGAAGCAGTCGGTATCAAATTTATTGAATGCTTACTATGTGCAGAGCACAATTCTAAGCTCTTGAGAGAGTGCAATACAACATAGCAGAAACTTGCCCTGCCCACCAGGAGCTAGAGGGGAAGAGTGATATTAATAGCAATAAATTACAGATAAAGAAATAAGTGCTGTGTAGCTGTGGGGGGAGTGAAGAAAGTATGTAAATCCTAATGCTTGCCAAATCTAAGCCCAAATTCTTTAGACTTTAAGCCCCCTTTAGAAGGTAAACTCGTTGTGGACAGGGAACACGTCTACCAACTCTGTTATATTGGACTTTCCCCAGGGCTTTGCGTGCAGTAAGTGCTCAGTCGATATGATTGATTGAATGATTGATAGGAGGGTCTGGGAGTGAATAATACAACAGAATTGGAAGACTAATTCCCTGCCCACAAGAAGCTTGCAGCCTAGAGATTTGTCAACATTTAGTTACATAACTGGAAGGTTTTCTCCTTGTCAGGATGGCCCAGTGGCCAGAGCACGGTTTGGGAGTCAGAGGACCTGGGTTCTAATCCCGGATCTAATCCTGAGCTGAATTCTAATCTAATCCTGTCTCTCTGAGGAGATTAATATGGTTGCTGTTTGGATGGAGAGGCAAGGGTGGATTTTAGTGATGTTGTCAAGGTGGGACGGACAAGATTTAGTGATGGATTGAATTTGTGGGTCGAACGAGAGAGGAGTCAAGGATAATGCCAAGGCTGGTGGTGCCGTCTACAGCGATGGGAAAGTCACGGGGAGGTAAGGAGCTCTGTTTTGGATGTGTTAAGTTTGGGGTGGACGGGAGGACACTCAAGTAGAGATGTCTTGAAGGCAGGAGGAGATGTGAGACTGGAGAGAGGGAGAGAGATCGGGGCTGGAGACGGAGATTTGGGAATCATCCGCACAGAGGTGGGAGTCGAGGCCGTGGGAGTGAATGAGTTCTCCGAGAGAGGGGGTGGAGATGGAGAAGAGAAGGGGACCCAGAACTGAACCTTGAGGGACCCCCACAGTGAGGGTGTGGGAGGAAACCCTGAAGAAGACTGAGAATGAACAGCCAGAGAGACGGCAGGAGAACCAGGAGAGGATAGAGGCACTGAAGTCATGGTCGGATAACGTTTCCAGGAGAATAATAATAATGGTATTTGTTAAGCGCTTACTATGTGCAGAGCACTGTTCTAAGCGCTGGGGTAGACACAGGGGAATCAGGTTGTTCCACGTGGGGCTCACAGGCTTCATCCCCATTTTACAGATGAGGTAACTGAGGCACAGAGAAGTTAAGGGACTCGCCCACAGTCACACAGCTGACGAGTGGCAGAGCTGGGATTCGAACTCATGACCTCATCTGTAAAATGAGGATTAACTGTGAGCCTCATATAGGACAGTCTGATTACCCTGTATCTACCCCAGCAATTAGAACAGTGCTCTGCACATAGTAAGTGCTTAACAAATACCAACATTATTATTATTATTATTCTTATTATTAATGGGTTTTAATCCCAGCTCACTACTTGTCAGCTGTGTGGCTTTGGTCAAGACACAACTTCTCTGTGACTCAGTGACCTCATCTGTAAAATGGGGATGAAGACTGTGAGCCCCTCGTGGGAAAACCTGACGACCTTGTATCTACCCCAGAGCTTAGAACAGTGTTTAGCACATAGTAAGCGCTTAACAAATACCATCATTACTATTTAATGACTTTCCTAAGGTCACGCAGCAGACGAGTGGCGAATCTGGGATTAGCACCCACGACCTCTGACTCCCAAGCCCGTGCTCCTCTGTCTATTCCTCCCTCCTTTGCACCCAAAGCAGAACCTTTCATTCAATTATTTTTCCCCCAAGAATGAGGTAATTTAAAACCCAAAGCACGGTGGGAATCACAACCCACCATTCGGTGCCTTATGGCCCGTAAACAGAGCCCGAATTCACCAATTTGCCTTTCTTCAGTCTCATTTTCCACTGAAGAGGGAGTGCCTCAAAATCCCAAGCACAGCTAATTGGTTTTGTGACTATTCCCCAAACGCTACCAGCCTTCTTTTAAAATATCAAGGGGACCCATTAAACGCTACTAATATTATCCTAAAGTAACACATAATAGGATCTTATATCCCCAATTCCCACTTCAGTTTCTCTGCACATCATAAGCGCTTAAATACTCACAACCCCCCGGAGCACATATGTACATATCTTAATAATACTCTATTATTTCTACTTTTCTCTCGTCCGTTGTGGGAAGGGAACGTTTCTACCGACTCTCTTGTACTGTCCTCTTCAGAGCCCCTAGTCCAGAGTTCTGCGCACGGAAAGCGCTCAATAAATACCACTGATTGCTTGGTTGACAGAGGCGTTGATAGGAAGTCCCCTGAGGACGCTGATCCTGGTGCCTAGTGAGAAGAACCCGGGCTCGGGAGTCAGAAGGTCGTGGGTTCTAATGGTGGCTCTGCCACTTGCCTGCTGTGTGACCTTGAGCAAGTCACTTCACTTCTCTGGGCCTCAGTTACCTCACCTGTTAAATGATGATTGCGATTGTGAGCGCCACAAGGGACAGGGAACGTGTCCAACTTGATTTGCTTGTATCCACCCCAACGTTTAGTAGAGTGCCTGGTACATAGTAAGCACTTTGATTACCTTGTACCTACCCCAGCGCTTAGAACAATGTTTGGCACATAGCAAGTGCTTAACAAATACCATTAGCATTAATAAGTATCATTGTTATCAGTATCATCATGAACCAGGGGCATTTATTCATTCATTCAATCATATTTATTAAGCACTGTGTGCAGAGCACTGTACTAAGCGTTTGGCAAAGTACAAATCCAGCACTTAGAACAGTGTTTGGCACATAGTAAGCGCTTAACAAATACCATCATTATTATCATTATAGTACAATAAACGGTGACATTCCCCGCCTCCAACGAGCTCACAGTCGAGGGATGAGGGAGACAGACATCATTACAAATAAATAAAATTATTGAGCACTTACTATATGCAGAGCACTCTATTAAGCGCTTGGGAGAATACAATAAAATTGGCAGACACATTCCCTGCCCACGACGAATTTATGGTCTAGAGGGGGAGACAGGCATTAATAGGAATGCATAGGTAATTGCTATTTTAAATACACAGATTGAAGCGCACAGATGATGCAGAAGGGACAGCGAGCTGGGGAAAATGAGTGCTAAATCCGAGAATTCAAGATCTTTTCTCCCTCCTACGCTGAGCCCCATGTCAGACGGACACTGTGGACTGAAGATGTTATATTCACAGAGAAGCAGCGTGGCTCAGTGGAAAGAGCACGGGCTTGGGAGTCAGAGGTCATGAGTTCCAATCCCGGCTCTGCCACTTGTCAGCCGGGTGACTTTGGGCAAGTCACTTCACTTCTCTGGGCCTCAGTTCCCTCATCTGTAAAATGGAGATGAAGACTGTGAGCCTCACGTGGGACAACCTGATGACCCTGTATCTACCCCAGCGCTTAGAGCAGTGCTCTGCACATAGTAAGCGCTTAATACAAACTAATAACTAATCATAATAATATTTGCTTCACTGTTTAGTAAAGTGCTTGGCATAAAGTATGTGCATGGTACCATGATTATTATTATTATTATTATCCAAAAGACTTAGTAGCATCATCTGTACACAGCAGATCATCATCTTTGTGAGTACAGGGATCATATCTTTTAACTCAGTACAGTGCTTGGCATAATGTAAGTGCTTAATAAATGTCACAACAAATATAATTATCCAAAAGGTTTAGGACAGTTGTCTGCCTACCGTAACTGTGAGGACAAGGGTCATGTCTATCAACTCTATTGTACTCTTCCAAGGACGAAGACAGTGCTCTTCTCCTTGTAGACCGTAAGCCCTCTGAAGGGCAGAAGTCATTTCTCCCAACTTCACTGTGCTCTCCCAAGCTCTGGGGAGAGTGCTCTGTATATAGTAGACCGTGAGCTTCTCGGGGGCAAGGATCACGTCTACTTCTCCTATTATACTCTACGTTGTAAACACAGTGCTCTGCAAAGAGTAGCCCTCAACCTATAGTGGATAGAGCTCGGGCCTGGGAGGCAGAAGGACCTGGGTTCTGATCCCGACCCCGCCACTTGTCTGCTGTGTGACCTTGGGCAAGTCAAGATTGCGAACCCTATGTGGGACAGAGACTGTGTCCAACCCTATTATCTTGTACCCACCCCAGCACTTAACAAATACCATTATTATCATTGATTGACTCGGAGAATTTGCAGTGATTGTAGGACATCCTCAATTCGCCCGGGAACGGGAATCTTTAATATTCTGAACGTAGTGTCCGCACAAAAGATCGATTGCTGGAACACATCTTGGTTTGTCACCTGAGACAGAAAAATGCTTCGCATCGCATCTTTCTTCCCCTCGACACTGCTATTAGCAGAGTCCCTACCTCAGCGGCGGCACATAAGTATCAATTAACACAACACCTTTCTTTTCTGAAGGAGGGCACCGCATTCTCCATCGAATGAATTGAATTGAAATCATTTAGCGACGAGTTGGAGACAAAGAATCTAGATTAACCACTTTGGGATAAAGTGCTCGAAGACTTGCAAAATTTTGCAAGTGAACCTTGCCCTCCAGAAAGTTCCAATACGCGCACAGATTTTTTGATCCCCGTTCGGGAATAAACGAGGAGGCAGACAACAGAGACGAAACAGAAAAGAAAGACACCGTTTTGGGTTTCGCAACCCTGATTCAAAGTAGGAGACTATACCTAGGTAACAAAATAAGCCTGATTGGATTATGAGCAATACTTTTCTGTGAATTTAGTTCTATATGTTTCATCTTCCAATACACTTCCAGCAGGGACTCTGACAAAGATGTTTCAGCACCTATTGTGGGAAATCTCTTAGCCCACAGATATATAAGAATAGAGAGTTTCAGGCATTGCTTGTGAAAATTCAATCTTGATAAGGAAAGGCCAAAGTTTTCGGGAAAAACTTTCGAGTACTCACACAAGCACAGAAGCAAAATCCCTAAGATAACACTTTACAGAGGCTAAAGTATCTGGCCTCTAGCAGTGTGTTAGTGGTTCCAAAATAAGACGGAGACAGTCAATCCTATTTATGCAGTGCTTACTGTGTGCAGAACACTGTACTGAGTGCTTGGGAGAGTATTCATTCAATAGTATTTATTGAGCGCTTACTATGCAGAGCACTGTACTAAGTGCTTGGAACGTACAAAACGGCAACAGATAGAAACAGTCCCTGCCCTTTGTCGGGCTCACGGTCTAATCGGGGGAGACGGGCAGACGAGAACAATGGCAATAAATAGAGTCGAGGGGAAGAACAGCTCATGAAAACAATGGCAACTAAATAGAATCAGGGTGACGTACATCTCATCAAACAAAATAAATAGGGTGATGAAGATATATACAGTTGAGCGGACGAGTACGGTGCTGAGGGGGTGGGACGGGAGAGGGGGAGGAGAAGAGGGAGGGGGGAGAAGAGGGTTTAGCTGCGGAGAGGTGAAGGGGGAGGGGTAAAGGGAGCAGAGGGAAAAGAGGGGAGCTCAGTGTGGGAAGGCCTCTTGGAGGAGGTGAGCTTTAAGTAGGGTTTTGAAGAGGGGAAGAGAATCAGTTTGTCGGAGGTGAGGAGGGAGGGCGTTCCGGGACCGCGGGAGGACGCGGCGCAGGGGTCGACGGCGGGATGGGAGAGACCGAGGGACGGTGAGGAGCGGAGCGTACGAGGGGTGGGCAGGAGAAAGAGAGAAGGGAGGAGAGGTAGGAAGGGGCAAGGTGACGGAGAGCCTCGAAGCCTAGAGTGAGAAATTTTTGTTTTGTGCGGAGGGCGATAGGCAACCAATGGAGGCTTTTAAGAAGGGGAGTGACAGGCCCAGAGCCTTTCTGCAGGAAGATGAGCCGGGCAGCGGAGTGAAGAATAGACTGGAGCGGGGCGAGAGAGGAGGAAGGGAGATCAGAGAGAAGGACGACACGGTAGTCTAGCCGGGATATTACAATATAACAATCTAATTAGACACACAACGAGTAGCACGGCCTAGTGGATACAGCACGGACCTGGGAGTCGGAAGGTCATGGGTTCGTTCTAATTCCGGCTCCACCACTTGTCTGCTGTGTGACCTTGGGCAAGTGGCTTAATAATAATGATGTGTTGGTATTTGTTAAGCACTTACTACGAACCCATGAACTCTGACTCCCATGCCCAGGCTCTTTCCACTGAGCCGCGCTGCTTCTCTATTTATTGATCACTTACTATGTGCAGAACACTGTCCTAAGCGCTTGGAGTGTACAATTAGGCAACAGATAGAGACAATCTCTGCCCAACAACAGGCTAACAGTCTAAATGGGGAAGAAAGACCGCAAAACCGAACAAAACAAAACAAAAGTAATAATGATAATAATAATGTTGGTATTTGTTAAGCGCTTACTATGTGCCGAGCACTGTTCTAAGCGCTGGGGTAGACATAGGGTAATCAGGTTGTCCCACGTGGGGCTCACAGTCTTAATCCCCATTTTACAGATGAGGTCACCGAGGCCCAGAGAAGTTAAGTGACTTGCCCACAGTCACACAGCTGACGAGTGGCAGAGCAGGGAATCGAACCCATGACCTCTGACTCCAAAGCCCGGGCTCTTTCCACTGAGCCACGCTGCTTAACTTCTCTGGGCCTCAGTTGCCGCTTCTGTAAAACGGGCGCTGAGACGGTGATCCCCTCATGGGACAGGGACTGGGTCCAACCCGATTTACTCGTATCCACCCCAGTGCTTAATACAGTGCCTGGCACATAGTGAGCGTTTAAAGAATGCCACGGTCATTATCTTATTATTTCTTGAGTGCCTCCCCGGAGCAGAGCATTGAACCGAAGACCCGCGGGCAGAGGATAGTAGCAAGAATTTAGAGGATATTAAGAGGATCAGGTCCTTAGCACAGAGAAAATAAAAGGTCACAGCAGACAAATCAAAAGATTTGCAAGGCGAACCCGGCTCCGCTGACTCCCAAAGTCATGCTCTTTCTACGTTGCTTCTCAATTTAGATTTGAGGGGTAAATGAGCAGTGATTAAAAGTAGAAATGACTGGAGTAAAAGAAGAATGGAAGCCATCACATGTCCGGTCAGCTCGGGAAAAACGAAACGCGAGTTTGGAATCTCGACAACGGTCATTAACGGGATTGTTCGCACGCGGCAACGGAAGTGTCATATTTTTGTCTGAGTTTCATTGCTTTTCTTAAAGCCTCATTAATACCGCAGCCGGGCTAAAGGGTTTTTTTAGCTGATAGTGGGAGGGTCAATCTAGAGAAGGGATTAAATTTAGCGGGCCGTGAAGCTGAAAAATGTTATGAGTTACGGAGACTGACCGCATTCGTCTCGATGCCATTTTACCGAGGAGGGGCGGATGGGTGGTATCGCTTAAGGCTTGGTATCTCCGCGTGGGTCAGGACTGTAAATCTGTTTGTCCCCGGTGGGAGATAGGGAGGAACTAATCCATGACTCTTACACTAACGAAAATAAACAGAAAAGTTATACATCCATCCTGTTGTGCCTCTGAAGTTTAGTTTTCTGGATTAGCCCCTTTGTCTTAAAAAGTGAAAGAAAAATGAAAAAAGGATATTTGTTAATCACTATGTGCCGGGCACTATATTAAGAACTGGGGTAGATACAAGCTAATCAGGTTGGACACCGCCACGTCCCACGTGGGGTTCTCAGGCTTCATCCCCCTTTTACAGATTAGACTGGGGAAGCAGCGTGGCTCAGTGGAAAGAGCCAAGGCTTGGGAGTCAGCGGTCACGGGTTCTAATCCCAGCTCTGCCACTTGCCAGCTGTGTGACTTTGGGCAAGTCACTTCGCTTCTCTGGGCCTCAGTTATCTCAACTGTAAAATGGGGATGAAAACTGTGAGCCCCATGTGGGACAACCTGATAGCCTTGTATCCCCCCAGTGCTTAGAACTGTGCTTTGCACGTAGTAAGCGCTTAACAAATACCCCCATTATTAAATACCACACTTCTTGTTATGGTTATTCATTCATTCAGTCATATTTATTGAGTATTTACTGTGTGCAGAGCACTGTATTAAGCACTTGGGAGAACACACTATAACAATAAACAGATTACCTGCCCACAGAGAGATGTCTCGAGCCCGAGATAGACATTAATATAAAGAAACGACAGATGATATGTACATAGCTGTTGTAGGGCTGGGACGGGGGAGATGCATAAAGGGAGGAAGTCAGGGTGACGAGGAAGGGAGTGGGAGAGGAGGAAAGGAGGGCTTAGTCAGGGAAGGCCTCTTGGAGGAGATGGGCCTTCGATAAGGCTTTGAAGGTGACGAAGAGTTATTGTCTGTTGGATTTGAGGAAGGAGGGTGATCCAGATCAGAGGTTAGGAGAAGCAGCGTGGCTCAGTGGAAAGAGCACGGGCTTTGGAGTCCGAGGTCATGGGTTCGAACACCGGCTCGGCCACTTGTCAGCTGCGTGACTTTGGGCAAGTCACATAACTTCTCGGGGCCTCAGTGACCTCATCTGTAAAATGGGGATTAAGACTGTGAGCCCCACGTGGGACAACCTGATTCCCCTGAGTCTACCCCAGCGCTTAGAACAGTGCTCGGCACAGTAAGCGCTTAACAGATACGAACATTATTAGGTAGGATGTGGGCAAGAAGTCAGAGGTGGCCCCCTTGCCCTCTGCCCCTCCCCCTCTCCCTTCCCCTCAGCACTGTGCTCATTTGTCTATATTTTTATTACCCTATTTATTTTGGTATTGAGGTGTCCATCCCCTCGATTCTATTTATCGTGATTACGCTGTCTCGTTTTCGCCCGTCTGGCTCCCCCGATTAGACCGTGAGCCTGTCACTGGGCAGGGATTGTCTCTATCTGTTGCCGAATTGTACATTCCAACCGCTTAGTACAGTGCTCTGCACATAGCAAGCGCTCCATAAATACGACTGAATGAATCAATAGATGAGATGGAAGGACAGTGAGAAGGTTGGCATTAGAGGAGCCAAGTGTGCAGGCTGGGTTGGAGGAGGAGAGTAATAAGGTGAGGTAGGAGGGGGTGAGGTGCTGGATGGCTTTAAAGCCAAAGGTGAGGAGTTTCTCTCTGATGCAGAGGTGGCCGGGCAACCACTGGAACTATCTGAGGAGCCCGATGACGTGTCCTGAACGTTTTTATAGAAAAATAATGATAATAATGTTGGTATCTGTTAAGCGCTTACTATGTGCAGAGTACTGTTCTGAGCACTGGGGGAGACACAGGGTCATCAGGTTGTCCCACGTGGGGCTCCCAGTTTTCATCCCCATTTTACAGATGAGGTCACTGAGGCACAGAGAAGTGAAGTGAGTTGCCCACAGTCACGCAGCTGACGAGTGGCAGAGCTGGGATTTGAACCCATGACCTCTGACTCCCAAGCCCGGACTCTTTCCACTGAGCCACGCTGATGCAGGCAGCAGAGGGATGTATGGACTGGAGCGGGGAGAGGCAGGAGGTTGGGAGGTCAGCGAGGAAGCTGATAAAGTCATCGAGCAGGATAAGGCTTAATAATGTTGGTATTTGTTAAGCGCTTACTATATGCAGAGCACTGTTCTAGGCGCTGGGGAAGACACAAGGGAATCAGGTTGTCCCACGTGGGGCTCGCAGTCTTAATCCCCATTTTACAGATGAGGTAACTGAGGCACAGAGAAGTGAAGTGACTCGCCCACAGTCACACAGCTGACAAGTGGTGGAGCCGGGATTCGAACCCATGACCTCCGACTCCAAAGCCCGTGCTCTTTCCACTGAGCCACGCTGCTCCTCTTAACAGCAAAACTGTAAAAGTCTTTGCCCCCTCATTGGCCAACGACAGCCAGGCTGTAAAAATCTCTGACCTCGGCTATTCTGGGCAAAAGTATCCATGAAATTATATCCACACTCCAAACTCGGCATTCCTTGAAAAACACCTCCACCCCGGAGGGGTCCACTATACCTCCTCGTATTTAATCGGACCTGTCACATCAGGGATCTCGCCGCGTTCCTGAGAGGTACCGCAAGAACTGTCCCCACTTTACAGATGGGGGAACTGAGGCACAGTGACGTGACTCACCGAAGGTCACAGAGCAGACAAACGGCAGAGCCAGGATTCGAAACCAGGTCCTCAGACTCGGGCCTGGGCTCTTTCCACTAGATCTCACGTCTGCCATCCCAGAGAGAGACGGGGGGGTCTCGCTGCTGCCTAGAGCCATTTGCCCTGCTCATGCCGGACTCAAAGTCTAAAAGAGCGTAGCGCACCAATCTCACCCCTGCCTGAGAGCAAATTCAAAGAACCGGGTTATATCTGCACCTTTTGACTCACTCTTCACTTGGGGAGGGAAGGGGGGAGTTCGGGCCTGGAATTTTTTATGATAAATGTTAATTTTGGAAAGTCCGGGGTCTAAGATTAAAACCAGGCCTGAAGATTGCGCTGGGCAAATCCATGAGCTGAAATCACAGCCCTCCAGATCAACTTTTATTCCAACCTGTTTTGGACCACGACACTAGGTGATCAACATGTTTAAGGTTGAGATTTATAAGGGCTTCCTTTATCCTCAAAATGAGCAGATTGGATACGAACCGCTGACAAAACAGCTAGTATTTTTTTTTATCATAAATCTCTATCGACCTACTGTATTTATTATGACAATGGTGACTCGAAGCTAATATATAAAGCCTTTTTCTTTGCAACAACAGAATTCTCATTTAAGCCTTAAAGCCCACCAGTGATGCAAGACTGTAGCAAGAGCGTGGATGGTTTCCCTGTTTATAGCACTCAAAATGCAACAGGGATAGTGGAAAGATCAGTTGCCTGAGAGTCAGAAGACCTGGGTTCTAATTCTGGCTCTGCCACTTTTTTTTTTTTAAACGGACTTGCTGAGCTCTTATTATGTATCAAATACTATTCTAAGCACTGAGGAAGACAGATTCATCAGATTGGACACAGTCCCTGTCCCACATTGGACTCACAGCCTTAATCCCCATTTCGCAGATGAGGGGACTGAGGTCCGGAGAAGTGAAGTGACTTGCCCAAGTTCATACGGATAGGGCCCGGGCCTGAGAGTCAGAAGGTCATGGGTTCTAATTCCACCTCTGCCACTTGTCTGCCAAGTGTCCTCGGCCAAGTCACTTCACTTCTCCGGACCTCAGTTCCCTCATCTGCGAAATGGGGATTGAGGCTATGAGCCCCACAAGGGACAGGGACTGTGTCCAACCCGATTTGCTCGTATCCACGGCAGCGCTTGATACAGCGCCTGGCACGTAGTAAACGTTTAACAAATACCACAATTAATGAGAAGGAGAACAGGTATCGAATCCCCATTTTGTAGTTGAGGAAACTGAGTCACAGAGAAGTTATGTGACTTCTCTATGCCCTCCCTCTTCATATCTGACAGAAAATTATTCTCCCCCCTGCTTCAAAGTCCTATTAAAAGCCCATCTCCTCCAAGAGGCTCTCCCTAAGCCCCCCTTCCTCTATTCCCTCTCGCCCTTCTGCGTCGCCCTGACTTGTTCCCTTTATTCATTCCCCCTCCCGGCCCCACCCCACTCACGTACATATGTGTAATTAATTAATTTACATTAATGGATGTCTCCCCCTCTAGACTGTAAGCTCACTGTGAGCAGGGAATGTATCAGTTCAATCGTGCTCTCCCAAGGGCTTGGAACAGTGCTCTGCACACAGGAAGTGCTCCGTAAATAATAATAATAATGTTGGTATCTGTTAAGTGCTTACTCTGTGCAGAGCACTGTTCTAAGCGCTGGGGTAGACACAGGGGAATCAGGTTGTCCCACATGGGGCTCACAGTCTTCATCCCCATTTTACAGATGAGGGAACTGAGGCATAGAGAAGTGAAGTGACTTGCCCACGGTCACCCAGCTGACAAGTGGCAGAGCTGGGATTCGAACCCATGACCTCTGACTCCCAAGCCCGGGCTCTTTCCACTGAGCCACGCCGATTGAATATCTGTATTCAGCCCAGCATCCAGTACGGTGTTCTGCACTCGGTTTCTTCTTCAAAGGTCACACAGGTCACACAGCAGGCAAGTGGGGGAAATGGGAACTAGGCTCCAGATGAGCTGGGTTCCAGGCCCCGGCTTTTATCCTCAGGGTGATTTGTCTGCTGCATCACCTTGGGCAAGTCACGAATCACTTAACTTCACTACGCCTCAGTTTCCTCATCTGTAAAATGAAGATTAAATCCCGTTGCTTTGGCTGCGAGCCCTTATACGGGACATGGATGCGCTCGACCTGATGATCTGGTATCTACCCCAGTGTTTAGTACAGGGCCCGGCACATAGCAAGCGCTTAACAAGTACCATAAAAAATAACCTGAAACAAAATAGGAGTAGCTGCAGTAATTACTGAGTGCCCACTAGGTGCTTGGGAAGCTCAGAATAAAGAAGAAACTCATTCCCTGTCCACGAGGAGCTTCACTCTGAGGGAAACAAACATAAAATAGTCACAGCACTGGCAAAATTCGAAAATTGAGCTGACACGAATACGTCAATGATATGGAGGAGCTAGTTTCGGGTAGGTGTGAACTCTGTTTCACTGCACTCTCCTGAGTGCTCAGTACAGTGCACTACAATAGAAAACGTTCAATTAATACCATTGATCGATTACCTGAGAAAAGGAGTTTCAAGCCTAAGGAACAAACCAGGTGGCTGAGGAACCTTTCCTGGAGGTCGTCTCGGCATCCGCAAATCCTCTACAGCTTTAGAGAATAGTAATAATGGGAGTTATCAAGTCTTTCTGGGTGCCAATCTCCTATGAATCGGGGAGGCTTTATCAAGGCAGGAGATTTTGCATATGCTGATGATGCTTAGAACTATGCCTTATCGGGGGACCCAGGACGGAAAGGTCTAAGCCTAAGGGTCAGGCAAATTCGATTCACCGGGGCCGGATAGCAGCAGCACGGGAAAGAGTCAAAGGCGGATGATCGAGCCATCGAAACGTCCAAAGGCAACAGCAGAGACTCACTCCAGTTTTTACGGCGCGGGAGAAGGGAACGGGAAACCACTTCCGCATCCCGGCTCTGCCCCCTGTCAGCTGTGTGACTGTGGGCAAGTCACTTCACTTCTCTGGGCCTCAGTTACCTCATCTGTAAAATGGGGATTGACTGTGAGCCTCACGTGGGACAATCTGATTACCTCGTATCTCCCCCAGCGCTTAGAACAGTGCTCTGCACATAGTAAGCGTTTAACAAATACCAACATTATTATTATTATTATTATCTTTACCAAGAAAACTCTATGGAGACACACACCAGTATGATTTCATGTCAGAAGACGGGACGTTCTTAAGGAGGAGTGCCCATGGAGTAGCTATGGGTCGGAAACGACCGACGACATTTGAAGACGAAACCGCGTGCAGAGCGCTGTACGGGATGCTGGACTGAATACAGTTAGTCATATTTACTGAGCACTTACTGTGTGCAGAGCACTGTACTAAGAGCCTGGGAGAGCACAATAGCCACTTCCCTGCCCAATATTCATTCAATAGCATTTATTGAGCACTTACTATGTGCAAAGCACTGTACTAAGCGCTTGGAATGTACAATTGGGCAACAGATAGAGACAATCCCTAACCAATGACGGGCTCACAGTCTAATCAGACGGACAAAAGATGAACTTACAGTCTAGAGGGGGAGACACCCATTAAAATAAATTAATCAATTCCACGTATGTACATAAGTGGGGTGGGGCTGGGAGGGGGGAATGTATAAAGGGAGCAAATCAGGGTGACGCAGAAGGGAGAGAGAAAAAGAGGAAAGGGGGGCTTAGTCAGCGAAGGCCTCTCAGGGGAGATGGGCCTTTAATAAGGCTTTGAAGCAGGGTTGGAGGGGAGAATAATTGTCTGTCAGATATGAAGAGGGAGAGAATATAGAGACACTATCAGCAGATCAAATGGGGGTCAAAGGAGGAGGGGCGGGGGGAGGGGGGGGGAAACAGGACTGTGAGCCCTTTGAGGGACAGGGACTGCACTCAGCCTGATCAACCTCTATCTGCCCCAGCCGTTCTAACAGCACTCAATAACTATCCCCATTTTGCAGGTGAGGAAACTGAGTCCCAGAGAATTAAATGGCACGCTCAAAATCACAAAACAGGCAAGTGCTGGAGCTGGGATTAGAATAATAATAATGCTGGTATTTGTTAAGCGCTTACTATGTGCCGAGCACTGTTCTAAGCTCTGGGGTAGATACAGGGTAATCTCATTGTCCCACGTGAGGCTCACAGTCTTCACCCCCATTTTACAGATGAGGTAACTGAGGCACTGAGAAGTTAAGTGACTTGTCCACAGTCACACAGCTGACAAGTGGCGGAGCCGGGATTCGAACTCATGACCTCTGTCTCCCAAGCCAGTGCTCTTTCCACTGAGCCACGCCAAGTCCCCTGGTATTTACTGATTACCTTCCACGTGCAGAACAATGTCCTGAGAGCTTCCGAGAGAACAACCGAGTAAGTAGATAGGATCCCTGGCCTCAAAGAGCTTACATTCTCAACAGAGTCAGAATTACCAGGATTTTCAGGTTGGGAAAGATGGGAGGGATTCTAAAATGCCTACTATTCAATACCGCAGTTTCATTTAGAAGAGAAATAATCGAGAGAACACGGACAGCTTTAGGGAGAATGGAAATATTAAATTCAATCTTAACAAATCAGAAGCTTCCACCGATTCTTTGTCTTCCCCTGCAATACCTCCAGCCTAAATTCAGTTGGAGTAAACTAGTGTATAGGAAGCAGGCCCTGAAATGGCACATGATTGAATAGCAGGAAACTATGCAAAGAAAACTTTTAAACTTCTCAAATTTTGATGTGCAAAGGAACACTTTTCTTTTCTTTTTTTGCCCTGGCAGTCCCAGAGCACGTATTCAACTCTAACCTTTCATAAAACTCAGCAGCATGGCTTAGTGGAAATAACCCGGGCTTGGGAGTCAGAGGACGTGGGATCTAATCCGGGCTCCGCCACTTGTCTGCTGTGTGACCTTGGGCCTCAGTTCCCTTATCTGTAAAATGGGGATTAAGACTGCGAGCCCCACATGGGACAAACCTGATTCCGTTTTATCTACACCAGTGCTTAGAACAGTGCTTGGCACATAGTAAGCACTTAAATACCATTAATATTATCATAAATACCCTTCCATCTCATCACTGGCATCTTGAGCCCGCGTTCTGCAAGAGTTCTTAGAGCTCAACGAGGAGGCCCTGATTCCCAGAGATTCAGAATGCCGGGAGGCTCGGAATTAATCAGTCAGTGGTATTTATTGAGCACTGATGTGCAGAGGGCTGGACTAGGCACTTGGGAGACTACAAAAGAGTTACTAGACACACTCCTTGCTCACAACGAGCTTACAGTCTAGAGGGGGAGAAAAAAATAAATATTACTTTTGGATATGGACCTCAGTGCTGTGGAGCTAAAGGTGGGGTAAATATCAAGTACCTACAGGGTACAGATCTAAGTGGAAGGGCAATGCAAAGGGGAGAGAGGGTAGGGGGAAAATGAATGAGTGGCTGTGTGGCCTAATGGATAGACCATAGGTTTGGGAGTCAGAAGGATCTGGATTCTAATCCTGACTCTGCCACTTGTTGGCTGTGTGACAGAACTTGGGCAAGTCGCTTAACTTCTCTGTGCCTCAGTTCCCTCATCTGTAAAATGAGAATTAAGAGTGTGCGCCCCCTGTGGGAGATGGACTGTACCCAATCTCATTGGCTCCTATCTACCCCAGTGCTTAGAACAGTGATAGACACATAGTAAGCGCTTAATAAATACCATCATTATCAGTGTCAGCAAGCATTCATTCCTTTAATCTTATTTATTGAACGTGTTTGCAAAGCATGTTCTAAGCACTTGGGAGAGTACATTACAATAAACAGATACATTCCCTGTCCACAACGAGCAGAGAAGTAAATACTCAGAAGGGAAAGCACTTCTTTCAAAAATATAATGGAAAGGAAACTTTCCCAAGGGAGATCCTAATGGCTTGTTTTAGCAATCTCAAAAATTCACCATGGGCTTTATCCTCAGGAAATCACATACTTGTTCGGGCCTTATGCAACACTGATTTTCCTAATTTGGAAATATGCTTCCCAAAATCATCCTAGGGCTACAGTATTCCTGCTTCTACTTCCTCTGCCCCAACAGATATCATCTCCCCTGACTGGTTTACACGGGGAAACCTAGTGACACATAATAATAATAACCGTGACTTCGGGTTAAGTGCTTACCGTCAGGTACTGAAATGAGCACTGGGACGGATACAAGCAGATTGGATTGGACACAGTCCCTGTCCCGTGTGAGGCTTAGAATCTCCGTCCCCATTTTACAGATAAAGCAACTGAAGCATAGAGAAGTGAAGTAATAATAATAATAAAGTTGGTATTTGTTAAGCGCTTACTAGGTGCAGAGCACTGTTCTAAGCACTGGGGTGGATACAGAGTAATCAGGTTGTCTCACGTGAGGCTCACAGTCTTAATCCCCATTTAACAGAGGAGGTAACCGAGGCACAGGGAAGTTAAGTGGCTTGCCCAGGGTCACACAGCGGACACGTGGCAGAGTCGGGATTAAAATGCACGTCCTCAGATTCCCAGGCCAGCTTCTTTCCACCGAGCCACGCTGCTTCTTCTTCTTTAAGTTCTTACTCTGTACCTGCATTCAGTCCCTGGCACAACCAACAGCCCAGCCAAGGCCCCCTCGTCCCCCTGGATCCCAGCCTCCTGTCTCTCCCCACTCCAGTTCATTCTTCTCTCTGCTGCCCAGATCATTTTCTTCAGAAACGTTCAGGCCAGGTTTCCCCTCTCTCAAGATTTCCAGAGGTTGCCCTTCCATCTCCACATCAAACAAAAGACTCGTCGCCATCGGCTTTAAAGGCGTCCATCACCGGGCACCCCCCTACCTCACCTCACTGCTTTCCTACTGCGACCCAGCCCGCACACTCTGCTCCTCTGAGGCCAACCTTCTCACTAGGCCTCCATCTCATCTATCTCATCCCCAACTCCTCGCCCAGGTCCTGCCTCTGGTCTGGAATGCCGTCCCTCTTCATATCCCGCACACCATCACTCTCCCCCTCTTCAAAGCCTTATTGAAGGCCCATCTCCTCCCAGAAGCCTTCCTGGACTAACCCCTTTCCTCTTCTCCCATTCCCTTCTGCATCTCCCTGACTCGCTCCCTTTCTTCATTCCCCCCTCCCAGCCCCATACCCCTTTGGTCCATATCTATCATTTAATTATTTCTATTAATGTCTGTCTCCCCCTCTAGACTATGCGCTTGTTTGGGGGAGGAAATGTATCTGTTATGTTATTATATTTCATATCCTCCCAAGGGCTTAGTTTAGTGTTCTGCATACAGTAAGCGCTCAATAAACAGGATTGACATACTGAATAAACCATACAGATAGTTCCCTTTGCAAAGCTAATGGACTACTGATAACTGGGTGACCACCACATCCTGTCCCTGGCTTAAAGGTGCATTCCAGGTAGGGCCTATCAATCAATCCTATTTAGCAGTAATAATAATAATAATAATAATGATGGATTTTGTTAAGTGCTTACTCTGTACCAGTACTAAACACTGGGGTGAGTACAAGCCAATCAGGTTGGACACAATCCCTGTCCCACGTGGGGCTCAAAGCCTCAATCCCCATTTTACAGATGAGGCAACTGAGGCCCAGAGAAGTGAAGTAACTTGCCCAAGGCCACACAGCAGACAAATGATGAAGCTGGGATTAGACCCAAGACCTTCTGACTCCCAATTCAGCACTCTACTTCTCTTACTGTGTGTAAGCACTTAGGAAGTTACAATAAAACAGAGTTGGTAGACGCATTCCCTGGGCACAGTCAGCCTTATCCTCATCTTGTTAGAACTAAGCAGTCAGTGGTATTTATTGAGCACTTATTTACAGAGCACTGTACTAAAGAGCACTGTACTAAGTTCTTGGGAGAGTACAATAAAACAGAGTTGGTAGAGAAGCAGCCTGGCTCAGTGGAGACAGCTCAGATCTGAGTCCGAAGGTCATGGGTTCTAATCCCTGCTCAGTCCCTGGTCTGCTGTGTAACCTTAGGCCAGTCACTTGACTTCTCTGTGTCTCAGTTACATCATCTGGAAAGTGGGGATTGAGACTGTGAGCCCCATATGGGACAGGGACTGTGACCAAGCCGATTTTCTTCTATTTATACCACCCCCCCAACCCCACCACCTCCCCAGGGCTTAGTACAGTGCCTGGTACATAGTAAGCGCTTAATGATTACCAAAGTTACTATTATTACCAGATATATTCCCTCACAGCAGGGCTACGGTCACTATTTTTCCTATTTTCCCCTTGTGTCCGATACTAATGACGCTCAGATAGGCCAACGTCCACCAGAAAATACTTGCAGATCCCGATATAATTGAAAGAAATCAAGTGTGATGGTAGAAGAGACCGATGAAACCAGAGAGAGAAAACGGAGACGTGATTTCTCATGGATTTTAAGAGGTGAAGTCTGGCACCCCGCTAAGCCAAAGGAACAACAGGTTGGAAAAAAAAAAAAACGGAACAAAATTCCTTTTCAACTCAACAATGTTAATCCTCACACTAATACCTTGAATTAGTAGAGTGCTCTTTCCTTTTTACAAAGGACTTCCACGTTACTAATCGCATTTTCTTCCTTTATCATCCCTGAACTGCAAGGGAAAAGTGGCAGAATTAGCGGCAATTTATTGAGTTCCAGAGAAACTAAGCAGCAGAGCACAAGCTGGTGCACGAGCTGGTACTAGAACCCAGGTGGAGAAGCAGGATGATCTGGTGGGGCTAGAGCTCGGGCCCGGGAGTCAGAAGGACATGGGTTCTAATCCCGGCTCTGCCATGCGTCTGCTCGGTGACCTTGGACCGGTCGTTTTACTTCTCCCTGTCTCAGTTACTTCATCTGTAAAATGGGGATGGAGACCGAGAGCCTCATGTGAGACAGGGACTGTGTCCAACCCGATTTGCTTGTTTCCACCCCAGCGCTCAGTACAGAGCCTGACATATAGTAAGTCTTTAACAAATACCACATTTATTACCACAGATACTATAACTGCGTTGTCTTGATTCCCAGACCCGTGCTCTCTCCTCCAGGTGACGCCATCTCTCTGACCTTTTAGCACGATACTATTTGGGGAATTAAATACTAGCAATTTTTTGATGGTATTTGTTAAGCCTCTGCTTGATGCCAGGAACTCTACCCAGCACTGGTATAATTATTATTCATCCATTCAATAGTATCTACTGAGCGCTTACTATGTGCACAGCACTGTACTAAGCGCTTGGAATGTACAATTCGGCAACAGATAAAGACAATCCCAGCCCAATGACCGGCTCGCAGTCTAAATGGGGGAGACAGACGGCAAAGCAAAGCAGAACAAAACAAAAACAAGACAACGTCATCGAGATAAATAGAATCAAGGAGCTATACACCTTATTAACAAAATTAATAGGGTAATAAATAATATATACAAATGAGCACAGTGCTGAGGGGAGGGGAAGGGGGAAGAGCAGAGGGTAGGGGATGAGGGGGAGCTGAGGGAAAGGGGTAATCAGTCTGGGAAGGCCTCCTGGAGGAGGTGAGCTGTACAAGCTACTCAGGTTGGACAATCCACAGTCTTAATCCGTATTTTACAAATGGGATAACAGGTACTCCTCACGTCCGCCAAACTAAGTCTCTTCCCCTCTTCAAAGCCCTACTGAGAGCTCACCTCCTCCAAGAGGCCTTCCCACACTGAGCTCCCCCCTCTTGCCTCTGTTCCCACTCCTTCCCCTCCCCTCAGCTGAGCCCCCTTTCCCTCTGCTCCCCCTCCCCTTCCCACCCCATCCTCTGCTCCTCCCCATCCCCCTTCCCCTCAGCACTGTGCTCATTTGTATATATTATTACCCTACTTATTTTGTTAATGAGGTGTCCATCCCCTTGATTCTATTTATTGTGATTATGTTGTCTTGTTTTTGTCTGTCTGTCTCCCCGATTAGACTGTGAGCCCATCACTGGGCAGGGATGGTCTCTATCTGTTGCCGAATTGTCCATTCCAAGCGCTTAATACAGTGCTCTGCACAGAGTAAGCGCTCAATAAATACTACTGAATGAAAAGGTGCAGAGAGGTGAAGTGACTTGTTCAAGGTCACAGAGTAGCCAAACGGGGATTAGATCCCAGGTCCCTCTGGATCTCAGGCCCAGGATCTAGCTTCTAGGTCACTCTGTTTCTCATTTGAGATCTTTCTGACATCTTCTCAGTCTCCTTCGTGGGCTCCTCCTCTGCCTCCCACCCCCTAAATGTGGGGGTCCCTCGAAGTTCAGTTTTGGATCCCCTTCTCTTCTCCATCTCCACCCGCTCCCTCGGAGAACTCATTCGCTCCCACGGCTTCGACTCCCACCTCTATGCGGACGATTCCCAAATCTCCATCTCCAGCCCTGCTCTCTCCTCTTTGCAGTTTCACATCTCCTCCTGCCTTCCAGACATCTCTACTTGGCTGTCCTCCCGTCACTTGGAGCTTAACACATCCAAAACACAGCTCCTCATCTTCCCTCCCAAACCCTGTCCTCCCCCTGACTTTCCCATCCCTGTAGACGGCACCACCATCCTTCCTGCCTCACAAGCCCGTAACCTTGACGTCGTCCTTGACTCCTCTGTCTCATTCAAACCGCACGCTCAATCCATCACTACATCCTGTCATTTTGACCTTCACGACGTCGCTGAAATCTGCCCTTTCCTCTCCATCCTAACGGCGATCACGTTAATCCAAGTATTTATCCTTCCTCGATTACCGTACCGGCCTCCCTGCTGACCTGCCAACCTCCCGCTCTCCCCACTCCATATAAAAAAATAATAATAATCAAAAAGCTCAGAGGAGAAAGTTGCCTTTCCCACGCGTAGCAAAACCTGAGTTGCTTGTCACCGGGCCCCGTAAAACCGACTCTCTCTTTTTTGCAAGCACTGCTGCCAATAGAGATTCTCAGCCCTGTTCCCCAGTGATAGATCATCAATAATTAAACCGCCCAAGATGGTTCCTGTTTGGTTTTCCACTTCACGACACTAGTCATGTTGAAGCAACATGACATTCCAGAGCTGTTTAAATAATTTAAGAGGGGTTATATGTTTATAATAATACAGAAAACTCATCTTCTCGCTTCTACAATAGTTAGATGGCGCATCGGTCTCATGGGTGCCGTGCCCGTGAACCATCTCTCTCCAACTTGCTCATAATTCATACATAATCTCTCCGCGAGGTTTCGTGCTCCTACTGCAGTGTTGGTGAAAGTAAAGCGTTAGAGGAGAGTAGCTAAGTCATTTCAGGGGTAAAAAGCTGGATAAATATGTGTCTGCTAATTCTGTTGAATTCTCCCAAGTCCTTAGTCCCCAGCGTTTATGCCCATATGTGTAAGTTATTCATTCATATCAATGTCTGCGTCCTCCTCTAGACTGTAAGCTCATTGTGGACAGGGAATGTGTCCGTTATTGTATTATACTCTCCCAAGTGCTCGGCCCACAGTAAGCGCTCAATAAACGCCATTGATTGCAGTGTTCATTCATCCATTCATTCAATCGTAATTATTGAGCCCTCACTGTGTGCAAAGCACTGTACTGAGCGCTTGGAAAGTACAATTCGGCAGCTGATAGAGACAATCCCTACCCAACAACGGGGAGTGTTCTGCCCGTGGAAAAGCAGCGTGGCTCAGTGGAAAGAGCCCGGGCTTGGGAGTCAGAGGTCATGGGCTCTAATCCCAGCTCTGCCACTTGTCAGCTGTGTGTGACTTTGGGCAAGTCACTTCACTTCTCAGTGCCTCAGTGACCTCATCTGTGAAATGGGGATGAAGACTGGGCACCCCAAATGGGAAAACCTGATTACCCTGTATCTCTCCCAGCACTTAGAACAGGGCTTGGCACATAGTAAACACTTAACAAATGCCATCATTATTATTATTAATGTTGGTATTTGTTAAGTGCTTACTATGTGCAGAGCCCTGTTCTAAGCACTGGGGTGGATTCAGGGTAATCAGGTTGTCCCACGTGAGGCTCAGAGTTAATCCCCATTTGACGGATGAGGTAAATGAGGCACAGGGAAGTCAAGTGACTTGCCCACAGTCACCACAGCTGACAAGTGGCAGAGCAGGGATTCGAACCCATGACCTCTGACTCCCAAGCCTGGGCTCTTTCCACTGCGTCACGCTGCTTCTCTAGTATTAGTAGCAAATGTTAAATAAATAACATTGATTCAAAAGGAAGGCGTTCTATTGAATATGTCCACTCCAGGGGAACCCAAAAAGATTGAAGAGGAAGAGGTGGTGGTTGACAGGTTAGAATTAAATTTTTAAAATTTCTTTAAAAAAAAAAAAAAACCCTTCATCCCTCGAACTGGGGGCTTTGATAAAAATACTCCCCCTGTTTCAGGGGCCTCTTCTGCATTTCAGTCCCTTGCCACCAAAAGCACCAAGAAAGTTTAGAAGCCGCTGGTTGTCCTCAAATGATTTTTGTCCCTCTTCTTTGCAAAGGGCCAACTGCTGATTTGTGAGCCATTCCCAAAGGGGGGAAAAAAAAAATAGCCTCACAGGCGAATTCTACCAAGACTTCGGATGTGTCATCTTGGAGAGTGACATTACAAGACTAGTGAGAAAGAGAGAAAGCCTGGTGTGTATTTCAAACAGATGGAAGAGTTCAGCTCCCGTTCCCCAGGGAAGTGGCTGAGCAACAAGGCTTGCTTTTTTCACTCTTGCCTTTATTCTCCGAGCCTTCCCTAAGCCTCATCTCTCTTGGGCCACCCCAAACAGGACTATCTAAAGCTATTAATTAGCCACCGGCATTATTTTTCCCTCAAGACCACATTGAATAGGCTGGATCTGCTCTTTTGTTTTTTTAGCTCTCAGCATCCTTCCCAAGTTCCAGCTTAAGGTAATCAGAGGTTCACCCCCTTACCATGTCTTGCCTTTTAATGGCAGAATAATGATAATAGTAACAATAGCGGTGTTTGTTAAGCACTTACTACGTGTCAGGTACTGTACTAAGCACTGGGGTGGATACAAGCACAATGGGCTGAATACAGTCCCGGGCCCACATGAGGCTCACAGCTTTACCAGTAAGATAACTAAGGCCCGGAGAAGTGGAGCGACCTGCCCAAGGTCACACAGAAGATAAGTGGCGGAGCCGGGATTGGAACCCAGGTCCTTCTGACTCCCGGGCTCGGGTTCTAGCCACCAGGCCACGGTGCAAGCCTTCCTCTCTGGAGAAGGTCTTGTGCCAGCATTCTTCTGCTAAACTGGCCTCTTCTTTCCCATTTTTAAGTGGGTCAGTTATTCAATAGGATTTATTGAGCGCTTACTGTGTGCAGAGCACTGTACTAAGCATTTGCGAGACTACAGTATAACAAGAGACATTCCCCGCCTACAACAGGCTCAACCAGGGTCAGATGCATTGGCTTATCCCTTTTTCGGTTTATACATTTCTCACCATCTGGTAATACAATATCAATCATATTTATTGATCGCTTACTGTGTGCTTACTTGAGAGTAGAATCAAATGGAGTCGGTAGAAATTCCTTACCCACAAAGATGTCATAGACCGAAGCGGGAGGTAGACGTTAAGATAAATGAATCACAGATATGGACATAAGGGGTGTGACGGTGGGAGGGAGGAATAAAAGGAGGAAAGCAGGGAGACACAGAAAGGAGTGGGAGAAGAGGAAGTTTAGTCTGGGAAGGCTTCTTGGAGGAGATGGGCCTTCAATAAGGCTTTGAGGTTGTGGACGGGGATCGCCTGTAAGGTGCGAAGAAGGAAGGCCGTTCCAGGCCAGAGGCAGGACGCGGGCAAGATTTGACTTTGTTGTGGGGAGGGGATGCGTCGCTATGTTGTTCTATTATACTCTCCCAGGTGCTTAGTCAAGTGCTCTGTACACAGAAAGAACAAACAAGATTGAATGAATGAGATAGGCGACCGGAGAGGGCGGGGGATGATGATGTAACTAACAACAATATCTCAGTTAAAACACGTATAATGCCACATTGTAAAATGAGATGGCAGAATCCTTCCTTCGTTAATAGGCAGAGGTATTTATTGAGCACCTACTAGGTGCAATGCACTATAGAAAGCCCTTGGGAAAATATAAAAATGACCAGACACTTCCTGACTGCAAGGAGTTTATAATAATAATTATGGTATTTGTTAAGTGCTTACTACGTGCCAGGCACTGTACTAAGCACCGGGGTGGAGCCAAGCAAATCGGGTTGGACACCGTCCCTGTCCCACATGGGGCTCACAGTCTCAATCTCCATTATACAGATGAGGTAACTGAGGCCCAGAGAAGTTAAATGACAGCCCGTGGTCACAGAGCAGACAAGTGGCAGAGCCGGAATTAGAACCCACGACCTTTTGACTCCCAAGCCCAGGCTCTATCCATTACTCCATACTAAAGGCCGAGAGACTATTACAGCTCAGGCGATTAATACAGTGCTCTGCACATAGTAAGTGTTCAATAAATATTATGGAATGAATGAATGAACCGTATAATTCATAAGTAATCTTCATGAGAAGCAGCATGACCTAGTGGATAGAGCTCGGGCCCGGGAGTCAGAAGGACCTGGGTTCTAATCCCAGCTCTGCCACCTGTCTGCTGTGGGACCTTGGGCGAGTCACATCACTTTTCTGTGCCTCTCCTGTAAATGGGGAGGAGGATGATGGTGGTATTTGTTAAGCACTTAGTATGTGTCAAGCACCGTTCTAAGCACTGAGTGAAGCCTGTGAGCCTCATCTGTCCCACCTGATTAAGGTGGATCTACCACGGTGTTTGGTAGAGTACCTGGCACACACCATAAAAAAAACCAAACCTCACAAAAATCAAGTCCTGCATGAAACTGCCACAGGAAAGTCAGATTACCTGTGGACTGCATTCTCGTCGTAGACAGGGAACATGTCTACCGACACTTACATTGTCCTCTCCCAAGTATTTTGGGCAAAGCCCTGCACACAGTAAGCACTCAGTAAATACCACTGCTAGATCCTCTGGTGTAGTGGATAGAGCATGGGCCTGGGAGTCAGAAGGTCATGGGTTCTAATCTTGACTCTGCCACGTGTCTGCTATAGTAATAATAATAATGTTGGTATTTGTTAAGCACTTACTATATGCAGAGCACTGTTCTAAGCGCTGGGGGAGATACAGGGCAATCAGGTTGTCCCACATGAGACTCTCAGTCTTCATCCCCATTTTACAGATGAGGGAACTGAGGCCCAGAGAAGTGAAGTGACTTGCCCACAGTCACACAGCTGACGAGTGGCAGAGCCGGGATGCCAACCCATGACCTCTGACTCCCAAACCCGGGTTCTTTCCACTGAGCCACGCTGCTTCGTGACCTCGGGGAAGCCCCTTCACTTCTCTGGGCCCTCATCTGTAAAATGGGGATGGAGACTGTGAGCCCCACATCAGACAGGGACTGTGTCCAACTTGATTTGCTTGTATCTGCCCCAGCGCTTAGTACAGTGTCTGGCACAGAGTAAGTGCTTAACAAATACCCCAGTTATTATTACGATGCAACAGAATTAGATGTTCCTTGCTGTTAACAAGCAACTGTGGAAGGTTTCTTGGAGGGGGTGGAATTTTTAGGAGGAATTTAAAGGGGGGGGGGGAGAACTACGATTCATGGTGTAGAGACCACATCTTGCTACCTCAAAAACCAGATCCAGATTCTCCTGGATCTGCCAAGTCCCTTCCCACTCTGAGGAAAATAACAATAATAATGGCATTTGTTAAGCGCTTACTCTGTGCCAAGCACTGTTCTAAACACTGGGGTAGATATAGGTAATCAGGTTGTCCCGCGTGGGGCTCGCAGTCTTCATCCCCATTTTCCAGATGAGTTAACTGAGGCCCAGAGAAGTGAAGTGACTTGCCCAAAGTCACACAGCTGACAAGCGGCGGAGCCGGGATTAGAACCCATGACCTCTGACTCTCAAGCCCATCCTCTTCCCACTGAGCCACGCATAAGCTCGTCAGTGGGCAGGGACTGTCTCTATCTGTTGTCGATTTGTACATTCCAAGCGCTTAATACAGTGCTCTGCACATAGTAAGCGCTCAATAAATACTATTGAATGAATCAATCAATGACCATCCAGCAGAGCTCTTCTGTCAAGACGGGAGCAAGATGTCTACGGGACTCCAACCGGGAGCCGGCATCAATTAGCCCGTCGTCTTGAAAAGCAACTTCCCCTGCCACGTGCTTCCGGAAGAGTTGCTCGATTAGTTCTGTTTATGAGCGGGGTGAGGGGAAGGCCGAGAAGCTGCCGAAGAAATGGTTAGCGCGCCACGGCTGTAGAAATAAAATAAAATCCAGAAGAGAATGCCCTTGGAGGGGTCGGGGAACCACGAAAACCATCCCCCGTGCAGAGGGAGGTATAAATCTGCCAGAGAATCTTGGGGAAGGTGGTGTTATCGTCAAGCGACGGAAAATCAAACACCAGCGACGGCTGAATTGTTGTGATGTTGCCCAGGTACAGCTGTTAGAACTCCCTCGGCATCCCCGTCCGTATCACGCTGTTTTTAGAAGCAGTCTTCCTCAGGGAGTAGAGGCACAGCCATCTCCGCTTATCAACCTTTCGGCCCATCTGTTGCGTGACCTATTACGCTGGCGAGAAATTACCGTCAGCAATCTGGTGGAAAATGGCCGGTACGGTCTGTGTGTTTAGCCCGGAAACCAAACATAAGGAACACGTTTCCAGCAAACTGCTGCTCTCGAAGGGATCCGAGATCTTCCCCGACTACCGCATGCGGCTCGTCGGCTCCTGAGCCTAAGCCACATCCGCCATGGTTCGTATTTCGGGAGCTGTTCTTTTCTCCGGATGCGGAGTCGGATAAGCACGGTCACTTTCCTCGCGGGATGCCAGCGCCGTGTTGATTCTATTTATTGCCATTGTTTCTGTCTGTCCGTCTCCCCCGATTAGACCGTAAGCCCGTCGAACGGCAGGGACCGTCTCTATCTGTTACCGATCTGTACATTCCAAGTGCTTAGTACAGTGCTCTGCACATAGTAAGCGCTCAATAAATACTATTGAATGAATAAATGAATGGTTAGGGCCTGAGGGTCAGAAGGTCATAAGAAAGTCCCTTCTCTGTGCCTCAGTGACCTCATCTGTAAAATGGGGATTGACTGTGACCCCCTCTGTGGAACAGGGACTGAGTCCAACCTCATTTGCTTGTATCCACCCCCAGCGTGCAGCTCAGGGCCTGGAATAAAGTAGGCACTTTTAAATACCATAATTATTATTAATTATTCTCTAAACTACATCCACTCTGTCCATCCCACTTTTCTGAAGTCTACCATACCAGCGCTCTCTCAAGCCACCAACCCAGATGACCAGATTTTTTTTTAAAAAGGGTATTTAAACTACTATTTAAACACTTTACACTTCAAAATACTGTTCTAAGCACTGGGGTAGACGGCAGGTAATCAGCTTGGAGGCAGTCCATGTCCCACATGACATTCACCATCTTAATCCCCATTTTACAGATGGGGGAATGGGCACTGAGAAGCCTGTCAGTGGGCAAGGATTCTCTCTATCTGTTGCCGAACTGTACATTGCAAGTGCTTAGTACAGTGCTCTGCACATAGTAAGCACTCAATAAATACTATTGAATGAATAAATGAAAGTGACTCGCCCAAGGTCACACAGCAGACCAGTGACAGAGCCAGGACTAGAACCCAGTTGCTTCTGACTCCCAGTCCCAGGCACGATCAATTTTAGACGAATTGAGCCTTCTCTCCCACCTGACCAACTTTCAGAATCGCCAGAACATGGTGAATTTACAAAATCTGAAGCATCCACCGAAGGACTCCCTTGATTGAAAGTGGTATTTAATGCCAGAAATACTCAACGCTAGCTGTTCAAGGGGAAAAAAAAACCCAAAAAACTCAACTTTACTTCTCAGCAGATAGTTCTAAAATATTTTTGATGAGCAAAGTATCACAAAATCCACATGCTGATTTAAACGGGAGAGGCAGTGTGACCTCATTTCCACTTCTCCCGCTCCTTTTTACGTCGCCCTGATCTGCTCCCTTTATTCTTCCCTCCCTCGCTCCCAGAGTGCTTTCATTCAATCGTATTTATTGAGCCCTTACTGTGTGCAAAGCACTGTACTAAACACTGGGGAGAGTCCAATACAATAATAAACACATTCCCTGCCCACAAGGAGCATACAGTGTAGAGACAAGCTTATGCATATATCCACCGTTTAATAATAATGTTGGTATTCGCTAAGCGCTTACTATGTGCCGAGCACTGTTCTAAGCGCTGGGTTAGATACAGGGTCATCAGGTTGTCCCACGTGAGGCTCACAGTTAATCCCCATTTTACAGATGAGGGAACTGAGGCACAGAGAAGTGAAGTGACTTGCCCACAGTCACACAGCTGACAAGTGGTTTATATTAATGTCCGTCTCCCCCTCTAGACTATAAGCTCATTGTGGGCAGGGAACATGTCTACCAACTCTGCTATATTATACTCTCCCACACGCTCTATACAGTGTTCAATAATTACCATTGATTGGAAAGAGAACAATCAGGCCCAACACAATAATAATAATAATTATGGTATTTGCTAAGCGCTTACTATGTATCAAGCACTGTTCTAAGTGCTGGGGTAGGTACAGGTTTTTAGACTGTGATCCCATTTCTAGACTATGAGCCCGTTGTTGGGTAGGGATTGTCTCTATTTGTTGCCGAATTGTACTTGAATGAATGAATGAATTGTGGTATTTGTTCAGCGCTTACTATGTGCAAAGCACTGTTCTAAGCGCTGAGGGATACAAGGTGATCAGGTTGTCCCACGTGGGGCTCACAGTTTTAATCCTCATTTTACAGATGAGGTAACTGAGGCACAGAGAAGTTATTCATTCGTTCATTCAATAGTATTTATTGAGCACTTACTACGTGCAGAGCACTGAACTAAGCGCTTGGAATGGACAAATCGGTAACAGATAGAGACAGTCCCTGCCCACTGACGGGCTTACAGTCTAACCGGGGGAGACAGGCAGACAAAAACAATAGCAATAAATAGAATCGAGGGGACGAACATCTCATTAAAACAATAGCAATAAATAGAATCAAGGTGATGTACATTTCATTAAAGAAATAGGGTAATGAAAATCTATACAATTGAGTGGATGAGCAGAGCGCTGAGGGGAGGGGAAGGGAGGGGGGAGGAGCAGAGGGAAAGGGGGGGGGAAAGAGGGCTTATCTGAGGAGAGGAGAAGGGGGGCATAGAAGGAGAGCAGAGGGAAAAGGGGAGCTCAGTCTGGGAAGGCCTTTTGGAGGAGGTGAGCTCTAAGTAGGGCTTTGAAGAGGGGAAGAGAATGAGTCTGGCAAAGGTGAGGAGGGAGGGCGTTCCGGGACCGCGGGAGGACGCGGCCCGGGGGTCGACGGCGGGACGGGCGAGACCGAGGGACGGCGAGGAGGCGGGCGGCGGAGGAGCGGAGCGTGCGGGGTGGCCGGTGGAAAGAGAGGAGGGAGGAGAGGTGGGAAGGGGCGAGGTGATGGACAGCCTCGAAGCCTAGAGTGAGAAGTTAAGTGACTTGCCCAAAGTCACACAGCTGGCAAATGGCAGAGCCGGGATTAGAACCCATGACCTCTGACTCCCAAACCCGTGCTCTTTCCACTGAGCCACGCTTCCAAATACTTAACGGTGTTGTGCACACGGTAAGCGCTCAATAAATACTATTGAATGAATAAATACAACTAAATGAATGAATGCAAGGAAATCGGGTTGGACACAGTCCCTATCCCACGTGAGTCTTACCATCTTAATCCCCATTTTACAGATGAGGCGACTGAAGCACAGAGAAGTGAAGTGACTTGCCTAAGGTCAAACAGCAGACAAGTGACGGAGCATGGATTAGAACCCGTGACTAACTCCCAAGCCCAAGTTCTTGCCACTAAGCCATGTTGCTTCCACCTGTCCCAGGCCTCTCCTCCAGTAGAGATGAGGAAGCTGAGTCCCAGAGAAGTTAAGGTCACAGAGCGAGTCAGAGGCTAGAGAATCTTAAATCCCAGGCCTTTGGTTTTTCCATCAATCGCGCTTATTGAGAGCTTACTGTTTGCAGAGCACTGTACTAAGTGCTTGGGGGAGTATAATGCAACAATAAACCGACATATTCCCTGCCCACAATGAGCTTAAAGTCTAGACATAAAAGATCATTAAATAAAATTATAAATAAATTACAGATATGGACTTTAGTACCGTGGGGCTGAGGGAGGGGTAAAAAAAAAAAGGAGCAAATTGAAGTACAAGGGTGAGGGAGAAGGGAATGGGAGAAGAAGAAACGAGGGATTAGTCAGGGAAGGCCGTTTCAGCCACTTGGTCTTCTAAACCCATGTGGACGCTTTGATTTTCATTCATTCTTTTAATCGTATTTACTGAGAGCTTACTGCGTGCGGAGCCCTGTACTGATCACTTGGGAGAGTACAATACAATAGGTCGTGGGTTCTAATCCCGGATCGGCCACTTGTCTGCTGCGTGAGCAACTCGCTTCACGGGGCCTCAGTTACCTCGTCTGTAAAACGGGTTGAGACTGAGCGTCTTACATGGGACAGGGACTGTGTCCAGTTCGATTTGCTTGTATCCATCCCACTTAGTGGCACATAATAAGTGCTTAGATAGCATCATTATTCCGTGCTCTGCTACTAAAAGAAATAAAGTTACTGGCTGGTAAGGGGGGGCTGTGAATTAAGGGAGCAAGTCAAGGTGACACAGAAGGGAGTGGGCGAAGAGGAAATGAGGGCATAATTCATTCATTCAATCGTATTTATTGAGTGCTTACTACGTGCAGAGCACTGTACTAAGCACTTGGAAAGTACAGTTCGGCAACAAAGACAATCCCTACCCACCAACAGGCTCCCAATCTACAAGGGGGAGACGGACAACGAAACAAGTAGACAGGCATCAGTAGCATCGAAAATAAATAGAATTATAGATCTATACACAAATCAGGGAATCATATATTTGTGCATCCCAAGCGCTTAGTACAGTGCTCTGCACGTAGTAAGCGCTCAATAAATACTATTGAATGGATAAATATTAATCAGGGAAGGCCCCTTGGAGGAGGTGGGTCTTGAAGGAGGGGAGGGTAACAGATAATGAGGAGAGGGGACGTTCCGGGCCAGAGACGGGACACGGGTGAAAGGTGGGCAGCACAGGGAGCATCGAAGGGGATGCAGAAGAGGAGCGAGAGAAGGGAGATCTTTCCAGCCCAAGAATCCAAGGACACCAGGAGCACTGAACCGCTCGGAATGAGGAGCTGCCATCCCTCCCCGTCCTAACCCTAATCACCTAACCCTCGAGCTATTTACACTTACACTCTGCTAAACGCCGGGGTAATAATAATGTTGGTATTTGTTAAGCGCTTACTGTGTGCAGAGCACTGTTCTAAGCTCTGGGGTAGATACAGGGTCGTCAGGTTGTCCCACAGGAGGCTCACAGTCTTCATCCCCATTTTCCAGATGAGGTCACTGAGGCCCAGAGAAGTGAAGGGACTTGCCCACAGTCACACAGCTGAGAAGTGGCAGAGCAGGGACTCGAACCCATGACCTCTGACTTCCAAGCCTGCGCTCTTAGATCACCAGGTTGGATGCAGTATCTGCCCTACCTCGGGCTCACCGTCTAAGTAAACTTCTCTGTGCCTCAGTTACCTCATCTGTAAAATGGGGATTTACTGTGAGCCTCACGGGGGGCAACCTGATTACCCTGTATCTACCCCAGCGCTTTGAACAGTGCTCTGCACATAGTAAGCGCTTAACAAATACCAACATCGAGTAGCGTGGTTTAGTGGAAAGAGCCCGGGCTTGGGAGTCAGAGGTCACGCCGTCTGCTGTATGACCTTGGGCAAGTTACTTAACTTCTCTGTGCCTCAGTTACCTCCTCTATAAAAAAGGAGATTAAAAACTGTGAGCCCCACATGGGACAATCTGATTACTCTATATCTACCTCAGTGTTTAGAACAATGCTCAGCACATAGTAAGCACTTAAATACCATAATTATTATTATTATTATTAAGGGAGAGGGAGAACGGGGATTGAATTCCCATTTTACTCCTTCATAATCTCCCTCATGTTACATCTCCTCCAAGGGGCCTTCCCTAAACCCTCATTACCTCAAGTACTTAGCACAGCGCTCTGCACACAGTAAGCGCTCAATAAATACAATTGATTTCATTACCCTAATTTGCCCTTTCTTGGATTGGTACCCTTTAAGCACTTCACTTTTTTTAAAAAAAATGGTATTTGTTAAGCGCTTATTATGTGCCAGGCACTGTACTAAGCGCTGGGGTGGAAACAAGCCAATCGGGTTGGACACAGTCCCTGTCCCACGTGGGGCTCTCAGTCTTACTCCCCATTTTACAGATGAGGTAATCGAGGCACAGAGAAGTGAAGTGGCTGGTCCAAGGTCACTCAGCAGACAAGTGGCAGAGTCAGGATTAGAACCCAGTTCCTCTGACTCCCACCCCACAGCACTTCTTTCTTATCCGTACCTTCTACTTTTCCCCATCTGTCCTTCATTTTACTGTCTGCCTCCGACATCAGACTATAAGCTCGCTGTGGGCAGGAATGCATCGGTTTGTTGTTCCACTGTCCTCTCCCAAGCCCTTCGCACAGTGCTTTGCACACAGTAAACGCTCAACAAGTACTAGTGAATGAATGGATGGATGGATGGATGGAAATAGTGTCTACCAACTACAGTGTATTTTAGTCTCCCAAGCAAACACTTAGTACAGTGCTTAGCTCACCGTAAACACTCAGTAAATAGCATTCATTCATTCAATAGTATTTATCGAGCGCTTACTATGTGCAGAGCACTGGACTAAGCGCTTGGAATGGACAAATCGGTAACAGACAGGAGACGGTCCCTGCCCTTTGAGGGGCTCACGGTCTAATCGGGGGAGAGGGACAGACAAGACAATAGCAATAAACAGAATCAAGATCAATAGCATTGATCACATGTAGCTTAACATGTTGAAAACAGAGCTCCTTATCTTCCCACCCAAACCCTGTCCTCCCCCTCACTTTCCCATCACTGTAGACGGCACCACCATCCTTCCCATCTCATAAGCCTGTAACCTTGGCGTTCCCCTTGACTCGTCTCATTTAGCTCACATATTCGATCTGTCACCAAATCCTGTCGGTCCCAGCTTCACAACACGGCTAAAATCCTCCTTTTCCCGTCGATCCAAACTGCTTCCGCGTAAATCCAATCCCTCGTCCTCTCCCACCTGGATGACCGCCTCAGCCTCCTCGCTGACCTCCCGGCCTCCCATCTCTCCCCATTCCAGCCCATACTTCACTCTGCTGCCCGGATGGATGTTTTGTCTACAAAAACGGTCAGGACATATCAACCCGCCTCCTCAGAACCCTCCAGTGGTTGCCCATCCACCTCCATATCAAATAAAAACTCCGCACTGTTGGCTTCAAAGCTGCCCATCCCCTGGCCTCCTCCTCCCTCCCCTCCCCTCTCTCCTCCTCCATCCCATCCCGCGCACTCCACCCCGCCGGTGCCGCTCACCTCCTCCCTGGGACTCATTCTCGCCCGTCCCGCCGTCGACCCCCGGCCCCCGACTTCCCGCTGTCCCGGAAGGCCCTCCCTCCTCACCTCCGCCAAACTCACTCTCTTCCCCTCTTCAAAGCCCTCCTGAGAGCTCCCCTCCTCCAGGAGGCCTTCCCACACTGAGCTCCCCCTTTTCCTCCGCTCCTCCTCCCCTCCCCATCGCCCCGACTCCCTCCCTCTGCTCTACTCCCTTTCCCTCCCCAAAACACTTGTGTGTATTTGTATATATCATTTATCACTCTATTTTATGAATCATGTCTACGTATCTCTGATTCTATTGATCTATTTTGATGGTATTGACGCCTGACTGCTTGTTTTGCTGTCTCCCCCATTTAGACTCCGAGTCCATTGTTGGGCAGGGACTGTCTCCATCCGTTGCCGAATTGGACATTCCAAGCGCTTAGTATAGTGCTCTGCACACAGTAAGCGCTCAGTAAATACGATTGAATGAATGAAATCTCACAGACGATAACTCTCCCCTGCTCAAAAGACCTATCGAAGGCCCATCTCCTCCAGGAGGCCTTCCCTGACCGCGCTCGCCTTTCCGCTTCACCCTGCCTTGCTCCCTTTGTTCTTCCCCCCTCCCAGCCCCACAGCAGTTAATGTCATTTATTTACATTAACGTCCATCTCCCTCTAGATTGGAAGCTCAGTGTGGGCAGAGAATGTGCCCGTTTAATGCTGCGTTGTACTCTCCCAAGCGCTAAACACTGTGCTCTGAACCCAGTAAGCGCTCAATAAATACAATTAAATGAATCGATTATACAGCAAGCACAGAAAAGCGACCCTCTCAAAAATCACACTGCGATCAGGTGTTAGAGACCGAATGAGAACCCAGGTCTCTCGACTCCCCATCCTGAACTCTTTCCACTAGGCCACACAGCTTCCACACAGGAATAAACCGAGGCCCAGAGAGGTCAGGTGACCTGCCTCAGGTCACACAGGTGGTGGGTGACTGGGCTGAGATTAGGATTTAGTCTCTGGTTTCCCAAACTCTTGAATTTTCCTCTAGTCAGTGCCGCTTCTCCACGTCATCAGTGGGGCAGAGGGAGAGGTCACTGTATGTGCCTTGAGCATTCCTTCCTACTAAAAGTAATAATGATATTTGTTAAGCGCTTACTATGTGCCGGGCACCGTAGTAAGCGCTGGGGATCTTTGAGCCCGCTGCTGGGTAGGGATTGCCTTCCTCTGTCGTCAAACTGTACTTTCCAATCAGTACAGTGTTCTGCACACGGTAAACGCTCAATAAGTACAATTGAATGAATACAAGCAAATCGGGTTGGCCACGGTCCCCGTCCCACTTGGGGCTCACAGTCTCAATTCCCATTTTACAGATGAGGGAACTGAAGCACGGAGAAGGGAAGTGACTCACCCGAGGTCACGCAGCAGACGCGTGAAGCGGCATGGCTCAGTGGAAAGAGCCCGGGCTTGGGAGTCAGAGGTCATGGGTTCTAATCCTGGCTCCGCCACCTGTCAGCTGTGTGACTTTGGACAAGTCACTTCATTTCTGGGTGCCTCAGTGACCTCATCTGTTAAATGGGGATGAAGACAGTCTCACGTGGGGCAACCTCATTACCCTGTATCTATCCCAGGGCTTAGAACAGTGCTCGGCACATAGTAAGCGCCTAACAGATACCAACATATTATTATGATCAAGTGGCGGAGCAGTGATGAGGAGCCATGACCATCTGACTTCCCGGCCCATGCTCTATCCACTGCACCGCGATGAGGGAGCTGAGGACCTGAGAGGTTAGGTGACTCCATCAAGGTCACCCGGTAGGCCTGGTGGGGTCCCGGGGGGGGGGGGCGGCTAAGTAACCACCCCCTTATTCCTCCCCGTAGACCACCCTGCTGACTCCTCAACTTCCCTCCCAGCTCTCCACTTCTCCTCAGGCCCAATTAGCCCTCAATCGCCCGCACGTAAGGATAAAAGATGACTCCGGGAAGAGCCAAGAAACGTATATTTCTTGCTAAATGACCCATCCAAGGAAGGCCGGGGGGTTATTTATGTGAGCAGCAACGAGAGGGGCAAAAGGGCTATAAATTAAAGCAGGAGACAAGGGTTCTCTCCCAAGCAAGGTCACGGACACGTTCCCTCTCTGGCGACACGGGAGGAGAGCTATCCGACTCCGACCCGCAAGGCCTCGGCTCTACGGCGCTCAGGGTGAGGAGGAGCGGGAGAGATGCCACGCGAGCCATCTGATGCCTGGTCCGCCCGTTTTCCTTCCGGAGTTTGGGAAGCAAGGAGCCCGGAGAGGAGCCACCAAGCAGCGACCCTCTGGGCAATTCTCCACCCCGATGAAAAAGCCTCGGGTCTCACCGAGGGCTGAGTGAGGCTGGAATTCCGCCAATGGCCCAGTGAAATAACAACAACGATATTGGTTAAGCGCTTACAGTGTGCTCAGCACTGCACTAAGCACTGGGGTGGATCCAAGCAAATTCAGTTGGACACAGTCCCTGTCCCAAGTGGGGCTCGCGGACTCAATCCCTATTTTATAAATGAGGCAGCTGAAAGCCCAGAGAAGTGAAGCGACTTGCCCGGGGTCTCACAGCAGGCAAGTGGCAATGTTGGGATTCTAATTAATAATAATAATAATGTTGGTATTTGTTAAGCGCTTACTGTGTGCCGAACACTGTTCTAAGCGCTGGGGGAGATACAGGGTAATCAGGTTGTCCCACCTGAGGCTCACAGTTAATCCCCATTTCCTGAGCATTTACCGTGTGCAGAACCCTGTACTAAGCACTTAGGAAAGTAAAACGCAACTGCTTCCACTGTGAATGAATGCTTTGCTCTCCGATACTAGTTGACTCCACTCGATACCAACAAAAAAAGGCTCCAACAAGCATTGGATTTTACCTAACAGGAAAATAGATTCCCCAAATAACGGCCTCCTCCCCTTAGACTCTGAGTCCCGTTAATGACTCCTAATTTTCTATTTATTCTGGCATCTAGTATAGTGCTCGGCACATAGTAAGCACTTAATACCACAGTTATTTTTTATCATCGTGGGTGGGGGGGTGTATTGGGTAACTTTGGTGGGCAGGAGAGGTCCACGAGAAATCCACCCCCACTTGAATTGGGATTACAAAACAACAACGGAAGCAGTGCGGCCTAGTGGAAAGAGCTCGGGCTTGGGAGTCAGAGGTGGTGCGTTCTAATTCCGGCTCCGCCACCTATCAGCTGTGTGACTTTGGGCAAGTCGCTTCACTTCTCTGTGCCTCAGTGACCCCATCTGTAAAATGGGGATGGAGACTGTTAGCCCCACATGGGACAACCTGATCACCTTGTATCTACCCCCAGGGCTCAGAGCAGTGCTTGGCACATAGTAAGTGCTTAGCAAATGCCATCTTTATTAAGAGACACATTCCTGCACAGAACGAGCTCAAACACTATATATTTTACTCTCCCAAGCACTTCATTCATTCACTCAAACCTATTTATTTGAGCCTATGTATTGAGCGCTTAATGTGTGCAGAGCACTGCACTAAGTTATTGAGTGCTTACCGTGTGCAGAGCACTGTACTAAGCGTTTGGAAAGTACAATTCAGCAACAGAGAGAGACAATCCCTGCCCACAACGGGCTCACAGTCTAGAAGGGGGGAGACAGACATCAAAAACCGCTTAGTACAGTCCTCTGCATATACACCACTTGGGAGAAGCAATGTGGCCTACTGAATAGAGACCTGGCAGTCAAAAGGACCTGGGTAATAACAATAATTACATTAGTGATCCTATTTGCTAAGCGCTTACAATGTGCCCAGCACTGTTCTAAGCACTGGTGTAGGTACAAGGTAATCAGGTTGTCCCATGTGGGGCTCACAGGCTTCATCCCCATTTTTACAGATGAGGTAACTGAGGCACAGAGAAGTAAAGTGACTCGCCCAAAGTGGCGGAGCCAGGATTAGAACCCACGACCTGACTCTCGAGCCCGGGCTCGTTTTACTGAGCCGCGCTGCTTTTAATGGTACGAAACCCCAGCTCTGCCACTTGTCTGCCGTGACCTTGGCCAAGTCACTTTACTGTGCCTCAGTTCCCTCATCTGGAAGAAGGGGATTAAGCCTGTGAGCCCCATGTGGGACAGGGCCCAACCTGATTAGCTTCTATCTATTCCAGCACTTAGAAGGTTGTCTGACACATAGTAAGCCCTTAAAAAGGCCAAACCAACCAACGCAGCAAAAAAGGTTTCCACATGCGATCAACAAGGCGTTATTCGGGAAGGAAAAAAAAAAAGCTGATGGGTGTGTTATATTCTTGGAGGAGAAGCAAAATAGTGAGGTTAAAATGTTCAGACTGAGAGGCCCAGCATAATGATGGGGGGCGGGGGGAAAGCACTTAAATCTCTCTCTGGGAGCTAAATTCCTCCTGGATCCATGAACACAGAGAGAAAAGGATGTAGTCTTTGTTCCCTTCTAAATTACAACACACCCCTAAAGGAGATACCATGATGTTTCCCCCGTCTTCTTGGGGAGCGGATAATAAAGCAAAATGGAGATTTAAGAGAAGACAGATTAGTGCAGATGCTTTTAGAGTTAATTGCCAGCTCGGTTTATTGGGTCCTAGGCCTGGGGAGGGAAGAGCAGCGGACAGAGTTCGGAGGGAGATTCATTCGATAGTATTTATTGAGCGCTTACTATGTGCAGAGCACTTGACTAAGCGCTTGGAATGGACAAATCGGCAACAGATAGAGACAGACCCTGCCCACCGACGGGCGCACAGTCTAATCGGGAATGTCCACCGCAGACGTGAGTGACCCGTCGTAGCAAAGTTGGGGGTTGGGAATCAGTCAATCGCATTTCCTGAGCGCTTATAATAATAATAATAATACCGGTATTTAAGCGCTTACTACGTGCCAAGCACTGTTCTAAGCGCTAGGGTGGATACGAGGTAATCAGGTTGACCCATGTGGGGCTCACAGTCTTAATCCCCATTTTACAGATGAGGTCACTGAGGCCCAGAGAATAATAATAATGTTGGTATTTGTTAAGCGCTTACTAGGTGCAGAGCACTGTTCTAAGCACTGGGGGAGATACAGGGTCATCAGGTTGTCCCCTGGAGGCTCCCAGTTAATCCCCATTTTACAGATGAGGTAACTGAGGCACAGAGAAGTGAAATAATAATGTTGGTATTTGTTAAGCGCTTACTAGGTGCAGAGCACTGTTCTAAGCGCTGGGGTAGATACAGGGTAATCAGGGTGTCCCACATGAGGTTCACAATTAATCCCCATTTTACAGATGAGGTAACTGAGGCACAGAGAAGTTAAGTGACTTGCCCACAGTCACCCAGCTGACAAGCGGCAGAGCCGGGAGTCAAACTCATGACCTCTGACTCCGAAGCCCAGGCTCTTTTCCACTGAGCCACTCTGCTTCCCGAAGTCTTGAAATGACTTGCCCAAAGTCACACAGCTGACAGTTGGCAGAGCCAGAATTCGAACCCATGACCTCTGACTCCCAAGCCCGGGGTCTTTCCACCGAGCCACGCTGCTTCACTATGTACTGTGTCCCAGGCCCTGTACTAAGTGTTGGGGTGGATACAAGCAGTCCCTGTTCCACACGGGTCTCACAGTCTCAATCCTCATTTTACAGATGAGGTAACTGAGGCCCAGAAAATAATAATAATCACTGTTATGGCATGTTAAGTGCTTACTATGTGCCAGACACTCTACTAAACGCTGGGGTGAATAAAAGCAAATTAAGTTGGACACAGTCCCCGTCCCATGTGGGGCTCACAGTCTCCCTCCCCATTTTATAGATGAGGTAACTGAGGCCCAGAGAAGTGAAGTGACTTGCCCGAGGTCACACAGCAGACAAGTGGCAAAGCCGGGATCAGAACCCATGACATTCCCAGGCCTGTGTTTGTGAAGCACTTACTCCGTGTCAAGCCCTGCTCTAAGGGCTGGGGTTGATATTAACTCACCAGGCCGGACAGAGTCCACGTCCCACGTGGAGCGCGCGGTTTAGGTAGAAAGGAACACAAGGATTGAATCCCCATTGGGCAGTTAAAGAAACTGAGGCACAGACAGGTATAAAGTGATTTGCCCAAGGTCACGCAGCAGGCAACCACCGTTTTCATGGCCTAGTCATGGGTCTTGGGTGGCAGAAGGTCATGAATTCTAATTCCGGCTCCGCCACTTGTCTGGTGTATGACCTTGAACAAGTCACTTCGTGGCCTAGTGGCTAGAGCCCAGGCCTGGGAGTCAGAAAGTCATGGGTTCTAATCCCAGCTCCGCCGCTTCTCTGTCGTGCGGCCTTGGTCAAGCTACTTCACTTCTCTGTGCCTCATCTGTAAAATGGGGATGAAGACCGTAAGCCCGTCAAACGGCAGGGACCGCCTCTATCTGTTGCCGACTTGTTCATCCCAAGCGCTTAGTACAGTGCTCTGCACCTAGTAAGCGCTCAATAAGTACTATTGAATGAATGAAAGAAAGACGATGAACCGGGACAGGCACTTGGTCCAACCCCATTAGCCTGTATCCACCCCAGTGCCTGGCACATAGTAAGCGCTTAAGTACCATAATTATTATTATTCACCCGACTTTGGTTCTCTCATCTAGTATATGGGGAGTGGCTCAGTGGCAAGAGCCCGGGCTTGGGAGTCAGAGGTCATGGGTTCAAATCCCAGCTCTGCTATTTTGTCAGCTCTGTGACTGTGGGCAAGTCACTTCACTGTGTCTCAGTGACCTCATCTGTAAAATGGGGATTAAGACTATGAGCCTCACGTGGGACAACCTGATTATCCTGTATCTACCCCAGCGCTTGGAACAGCGCTCCGCACATAGTAAGCGTTTAACAAATACCAACATTATTGTTATTATTATTATTACTATTCAATTCCTCTTCTCCCTTCTACTTGTGAATCTCAAGAAGGACCGATTATCCCATATCTACCCCAGCACTCGGCTCATAATAAGCACTTAAGTCCCGTGATTATTAGACGTATTACTATTAGTTCGTTGACCCCGTGTTTCCTAGATTCGGATCCTCTAAGGGCCAATTTTAATTTCATTTCTCCTCATAACGCAAACCCCCAGTCCTACCCTTTGAATCTCAGTTTCCACTTTTCCTAAAAATAATTTTAAAATATTTGACCCTCAATTTCTCCACATCTTCTAGGGGAAATGACAGAATAGTTCCATCTTAAAATCAGTATGAATCTAGGGGTATTAGTTACCTTGCTTTCAGATCATTCTCGGTGTTTATTGAGCTCTTACCCAGTGCAGAGCGTTGTACTAAGCGCTTGGGAGAGTACAGCGGAACAGAGCGGGTAGACACTTATCAGAAAGACTAGGATTTGATTTTCTATCAATTTTATAATTCCAATAAAGAGATCAGAGGAAAGGTTCTTTTCTGCTAGCAATTTTCTTAGTCAATATGATGACATGGGCCTTTATTACTGCCAGATCCAAGCTGGGTGTAGAGGAGCTAAAGGTCAAATTAGCCAATAAAATGGTCATTTAATCACCTGACAGGTTGAGCGGTTGTAGAAGCAGCGTGGCTAAATGGATAGAGCACGGGCTGGAGAGTCAGAGGTCATGGGTTCAAATCCCAGCTCCGCTGCTTGTCAGCTGAGTGACTTTGGTCAAGTTACTTCACATCTCTGTGCCTCAGTGCCCTCATCTGTAAAATGGGGATTAAGACTGTGAGCCCCATGTAGGACAACGTGATTACTCTGTAATAATAATAATAATAATAATAATGTTGGTATTTGTTAAGCGCTTACTATGTGCAGAGCACCGTTCTAAGCGCTGGGGTAGACACAGCAGAATCAGGTTGTCCCACGGGGGGCTCACAGTCTTAATCCCCATTTTACAGATGAGGTAACTGCGACCCAGAGAAATGAAGTGACCTGCCCACAGTCACCCAGCTGACAAGTGGCCGAGCTGGGATTCGAACCCATGACCTCGGACTCCAAAGCCCGTGCTCTTTCCACTGAGCCACGCTGCTTCTCCATCAGCGCTTAGAGCAGTGCTCGGCACGTAGCAAGCGCTTAACAAATACCAACATTATTCTTATCTGGGATTGGGTCACCAACATGAACATTTGCTCTCCATCTTCTGGTTCCAACTAAGGCAAGCTTGGAATGCACACAAATCCAAGTATTACCCTTTCAACTCCCTGAAACAAATACCAACATTATTCTTATCTGGGATTGGGTCACCAACATGAACATTTGCTCTCCATCTTCTGGTTCCAACTAAGGCAAGCTTGGAATGCACACAAATCCAAGTATTACCCTTTCAACTCCCTGAAACAATTGATGATAGGTCAGTATTTTACACTGGATAAAGAGGTAGCCAAAAGAAGCAGTGTGGCCAAGTGGATAGAGTTCAGGCCTGAAAGTCCAAAGGACCAGGGTTCTAATCCCAGCTCTAACATTTGTCTGCTGTGTGACCCCGGGCAAGTCACTTCACTGCTCCGTGTCTCAGTTCCCTCATCTGTAAAATGGGGCTTAAAGAATTTGAGCCCTGTGCGGGACAGGGACTGTGTCCAAACTGATTATCTTGTACCTATCCTGGCACTTAGTACAGTGCCTGGAACATAGTAACTGCTTAAAAATGCTATAAAAATGGGGGAAAAAAACCCAGTTTCATTCAAGTTTATTGAGCGCTTACTGTGTGCAAAGCACTGTTCTAAGTGCTTGGAAAATAAAAGTCACAATAGAGAGAAAATCCTTGCCCAAATCAGGCTTAGAGTCTAGAAAAAAATGATGGTATTAAGCACTTACTATTTGCCAACCACTGTTCTAAGTGGTGGGGTAGATACAACATAATCAGGTTGTCCCCCACGGGTCTCACAGTCTTCATTCCCATTTTACAGGTGAGGTCACAGAGGCACAGAGAAGTTAAGTGGCTTGCCCAACGTCACACAGCAGACAAGTGGCAGAGGCGGGATTAGAACTCGTGTCCTCTGACTCCCAAGTCCATGCTCTTGCAACTAGGCCATGCTGATTCCCCAACCGAGGAGTTTGAATCTGACTTACTCCATTCACAGATTTGACAGCCCAACCGTTACGTGACTGAGGGATAATTACCGAAGCCAACTTCAACAATCCCACATGCCAAGGAACAGGGCAGTTTTATGAACAGCGATCCAGCTACTTGAGAACTTCCTCACACAGATTTCCTCAATATTAGTGATGATTCCCAGTCTTTAATAAGGTGATAATCTTTCCTGTATCTCTTCTGACCCATCAATACCTTCTACTGAGCATTTATTCCGTGCAGAGCAATGCACTAAACTTTTGGGAGACTCCAATAAATTTATTAGACACAATACTTCCCCTCAAAACGCTTCCAATTAACTATTTCCAGTTTTCTGGAAACTAACTTCCTCTTAATATTCATTCAATCGTCTCTACTGAGCGCTTACTGTGTGCAGAACACTGTACACCGCTTGGAAAAATACAATTATAAGCAGTGAAAGTCTTGTACTCTCCCAAGTGCTTAGTACGGTGCTTTGCACGTAGTCAGCATTCAAAAAGTACGACTGAATAAATCATCTACAAATCCTCATATCCCTAATCTATTTTAACGCCTCTCTAGACTGTCAACTCCTTCTGGGAAGGAATCACATCCACCAACTCTGTTCTGGGGTATGTTCCCCAAGTGCTTAGTACAATGTTCTGCACACTGCAAGTGCTCAATAAATACCACTGACTGTCAGACCTTTAACCCCTCGTTGTCTTGATTTACGCCGCCGCGTCGTCTCCGACCTATATCGACGCCACGGACGCATCTCTCCCAGAAGGCCCCGCTTTCCAACTGCCATAGCTCCGGCAGTGGATCCGCAGAGTTTTCCCGGGAAAAACCTGGAAGCGGTTGACCATAGCCGCTTTCCACGCAGTCGACTTGAGTCTCCGCCTTCGACTCTCTCCCGGGCCGCCGCTGCCCGGCACGGGGGAGTTTTGACCTGTAGCCAATGGCCGGCCACTCGCTAGCCACTGGCCAAGCTGGGAATGGACCGGACAGGCCTCTGCTTCACTTTCCCTCCCACAGTTGGGACTGGTAGAGGGCTGGAAACTCGCTGGGTGCCACCCAGATTCACAATCACTAAGCACCTTGTTTCCTGAAAGTCCGTTATGACCCCTCTAGTCACTCTGGGCCTCAGTTTCCTCATCTGGAAAATAGGGATGTGAGCCCTATGTGGAACAGGGACTATGACCAACCTGCTTAACTTGTATCTTCTCCAGTGCTTTGTACAGTGACTGGCACATGGTCAGCATTTAATACCATAGAAAGAAAAGAAAAGATGATGTATTAATCAATGGGGGTCAAGATTGGGAGCCCTATTTGGGAATGGGACTGTGCCCAACTCAACTAAATGATAATATTTGATAAGCGCTTACTATGTGTCAGGCACTGTACTGAGAGCTGGGGTGGACACAAGCAAATAGGATTGGACACAGCCCCTGTCCCAGGTGGGGCTCACAGTCTCAATCCCCATTTTACAGATGAGGTCACTGAGGCCCAGAGAAGTGACTTGCCCAAGGTCATACAGAGAAGTGGCAGAGCTGGGATTAATAATAGTAATAATAATAATAATAATATTGGTATTTGTTAAGCATTTACAATGTGCAAAGCACTGCTCTAAGCGCTAGGGTAGATACAGGGTCATCAGGTTGTTCCACGTGAGGCTCACTGTCTTAATCCCCATTTTGCAGATGAGGGAACTGAGGCCCAGAAAAGTGAAGTGACTTGCCCACGGTCACACAGCTGACAAATGGCAGAGCCGGGATTCAAACTCATGACCTCTGACTCCCAAGCCCGGGCTCTGTCCACTGAGCCATGATCTTCCGATTCCCAGGCCCAGGTTCTACCCGCTAGACTGTGCTGTTACCTGTTATCTATTCCAGCAATTATTCATTCAGTGGTATTTATTAAGCAGTTACTGTGGGCAGAGCACTGTACTAAGTGCTTGGAAAGTAAAATTCGGCAACAGGGAGAGACAATCCCTACCCAACAACAGGCTCACAGTCTAGAAGTGGGGAGGGACGGAAAACAAAACAAAGCAGAGCCAGAAGCAGTGTGGCTCAGTGAAAAGAGCCCGGGCTTGGGAGTCAGAGGTCATGAGCTCTAATCCCGACTCTGCCACTTGTCAGCTGTGTGACTTTGGGCAAGTCACTTCACTGGGCCTCAGTTACCTCATCTGTAAAATGGGGATTAAGATTGTGATCCCCACATGGGACAACCTGCTTGGCCTTGTATCTACCCCAGTGCTTAGAACAGTGCTTGGCACATAGTATGTGCTTAACTACCATCATTAAAACAAGACAAAAGAAGTAGCCAGGCATCAATATAAATAGAATTTTAGGTATATGCACATCTTAAAAGAAATAAATATGTACAAATATATACCAGTGCTGTGGGGCAGAGAGCGGGGGTAGAGCAGAAGGAGGGAGTCGGGCGGAGTCGGGGCGACGGGGAGGGGAGGAGGAGCGGAGGAAAAGGGGGGCTCAGTCTGGGAAGGCCTCCTGGAGGAGGTGAGCTTTCAGTAGGGCTTTGAACTTTGGGGGAATGTGCTCGTTACCCGGCACACCGTAAGCACTTAAGTTCAAAAGGGAAAACAAAAAAAATCCCCTTGTCTGGTTACGGCCCTAGCCAGATTACTTGACTTCAGTTTCTCCAGCGGACGAGCCAGCCAGGTTGTTTTTTCTTGACTACTGGGATATCATCCAATCCAAAGGAAACGGATTCAGAGTCATCGGCATCTTTAGTTCTCAGTGAAAAGCTCTCCCTGATGATCTCACCTGACACTGGGTTATTCACTATTTCTTTGGGCAAGTTGGTTAGAAGCCAGTGTCCGGGGTCCATAAAACATCCCCGTAATTAGAGATGTGACACCGTTACAGCCCAGCCCGCACACTTAATAATAATGTTGGTATTTGTTAAGCGCTTACTATATGCCGAGCACTGTTCTAAGCGCTGGGGTAGACATAGGGGAATCAGGTTGTCCCACGTGGGGCTCACAGTCTTAATCCCCATTTTACAGATGAGGGAACTGAGGCCCAGAGAAGTTAAGTGACTCGCCCACAGTCACACAGCCGACAAGTGGCAGAGCTGGGATTCGAACTCATGAGCCCTGACTCCAAAGCCCGTGCTCTTTCCACTGAGCCACGCTGCTTCTCTAACTCTCTCCTCTAATGCCAACCTACTCACCTGGTGTCCATCTCGTCTATGTCGCCGCTGACTCCTGGCCCAAGTCCTGTCTCTGTCCTGAAACGCCCTCCCCTTTCATATCCCACAGAACATAACTCTCTCCACCTTCCAAACCTTACTGAAAGCACTTCTCCAAAAGGCCTTTCACTCAATCGTATTTAGTGAATATTCACTGCATGCAGAACACTGTGCTAAGCACTTAGAGTACGACAACAGACATCACCTGCTAACAACAATCTTAGAGTCCAGAGAGAGAGCGCGAGACAGATGCCATTATTAATAATAACGGCAACATCAACGATGGTATTTATTAAGTGCCTGTTATGGGCCAAGCACTGTTCTAAGCACTTGGGTCAAGGTAATCAGATTGTCCCATGTGGGGCTCACAGTCTCAATCCCTCAGTTTCCACATGAGGGAACTGATGCACAGAGAAGTGAAGTGACTTGCCCAAAGTCACACAGCGGATAAGTGGCAGAGCTGGGATTCGAACGCATGATCTCTGATTCCCAAGCCCGGGCTCTTTCCATTAAACTGTGCTGCTTCCCTGAACGTGAGTCATCTCCCAGCAACATCCAGTTGGAATTTTCCTAATTCATGGGATAAACATCATTCCATATTCCACATAACTGCAATCATTTATTATTCATACAACATGCTGAATCTGGAGTCTTGCCTAGTGAACTAAATAATAATGTTAGTATTTGTTAAGCGCTTACTACGTGCAGAGCACTGTTCTAAGCACTGGGGTAGACACAGGGGAATCAGGTTGTCCCACGTGAGGCTCACGGTCAATTCCCATTTTACAGATGAAGTAACTGAGACCCAGAGAAGTGAAGTGACTTGCCCACAGTCACACAGCTGCCAAGTGGCAGAGCCTGGATTCGAACCCATGACCTCTGACTCCCAAGCCCGGGCTCTTTCCGCTAAGCCACGCTGCTTCCCTAGTGAGATGTCAGGTAGCTGAATTTATTGAGTGCTCATTGTGTGCAGAGCACTGAGGTAAGAAGTGATATTTCTTAAGCAGTTTAGTTTGTGCCAAACACTGGTTCTAAGCACTGAAGTAGATACAAGTTAATCAGGTCTAATATAGTCCCTGTCATTCATTCAATTGCGTTAATTGAGAGCTTAGTGTATACAGAGCACTGTATTCAGTGCTTGGGAAAGAACAATTCAGCAATAAAGAGAGACAATCCCTGCCCACAATGAGCTCTCAATCCCGATTTTACAGATGAGGTAACTGAGACCCAAAGATGTGAATGGATTTACCCAGGGTCACGCGGCAGACAAGTGGCGGAGCCGGGATTAGAACCCACGATCTTCTGATTCCCAGGGCCGTGCTCTCTCCACTACGCCTTGCTGCTTCTGTACTTAGCACTGGAGACAGTCCAGTGAAAAGATAAAGAGACAATCCCTGCACACAGCGAGCTTACACTCTATGGAGGGAAGTGGATTTTTGATATAAGGGGAAGTTTATTAATATAAAATAAGAGATATGAATCTAAGTGGTGTGTGGACGAGTAAAGGGAGCAAGTCAGGGTGACGCAGAAGGGAGAGGGAGAAGAGGAAAGGAGGGTTTAATCAGGGAAGACCTCTTGGAGGAGATGGGCCTTCAATAGGCTTGGAAAGTGAGGGGGGAGAGTAAGTGTCAGAATTTGTGTGTGTGTCTGTGTCAGGGAGAAAGGGGAAGAGTGCATACAATAAGCACTCAATAAATTCAGCAACCTGACATCTCACTATTTAGTTCACTAGACAAGACTCCAAATTCAGCATGTTGTATGAATAATAAATGATTGCAGTTATGTAGAATATGGAATATGGAACACTAAGCTCAAAGCACAATTTCTTCCAAGTCACAAGCAGGCAAAATCCACCCTCAGTCTAGGATCAGACTAAACTCCTCTGGGGACAGTTCATTTTGGGATGGCCTACATGGTGTGTGATAATAATAATTATTATGGTATTTGTTAAGCGCTTACTAGGTGGCAAACACTTTACTAAGCCATGGGATGGTTACAAGCTACTCAGGTTGGACCCCATCCCTGTCCCACATGGGGCTCACACTCTCAATCCCCATTTGACAGATGAGTGAACTGAGGCACAGGGAAGTGAAGTGACTTGCCCAACGTCACACAAGAGGCAAGTGGCGGAGCTGGGATTAGAACCCATGACCTTCTGAATCCCAAGCCCAGGGTCGATCCACTACGCCATGGTGAGATGTCATGGGATGTTGTATAGGATGTCCTTGGGAGGGTGGTATGTACTCACAATCTTCAAGAATAATAAGGTCTCGGTCCTTACTTCCTGATGGAGTGGATTTACCAGTATAAAAATTAATGCTGAAAGCTCATTTTAGTACACAAATGATTAACATCATGTGTACACTGGTTTGTGGGGGGGAAAAAAAACACTCTAAAATCCTGCAGTCTGGTGCTAAATTGAAAATGTGAATTAGTCTGAATCAAGATCTTTAAAGCGGACATGATCTGAGGAAATAATACTGTTAGGGAACCAAAGTAAGGTCAGAAGGTGGAATTAATCGTCAATCATGTGGAGAAGCAATGTGGCCCAGTTGTAAGAGAACTGGCCTAGGGTTCAGAGGAGGATCCGAGTTCCAATTCCACCTCTGCCTCTTGCCACCTCTGGGGGACGATGGTCAAGTCACTTCTCCATATTTCAGTTTCCATTTCTGTGAAGTGGAGATTCAATAATTGCTCTCCCCAACTTCAAAACCTTATTGAAGGCCCATTTTCTTCAAGATGCCTTCCCTAAGCCTTCCTCTCCTCTTCTCCCACTCCCATATGCACCACTCTAACCTGTTCCTTCATTCATTCTCCCTCCCATCCCCACAGAACATATATACATATAAATTATGTATATATATAAATTAAAGGGGTGTGTGTGTGTATTTTATATATGTGTATATATATATATATATATTCACACACACACATATATAACGTGTGTGTACACGTATTTATACATGTTACACACACACACAATTTATTCATCTTTTTTTTTTATTAATGTCTGTCTCCGCCTCTAGACTGTGAGCTCATTGTGAGCAGGAATGTGTGTCTTGCTATACTGTACTCTCCCAAGTGCTTAGTACAGTAAGCACTCAATACAATCGCATGAAGTTCAAGCTAATTACTTGGCATTTACTCCAGCACCTAAAACAGTTCTTGACAAAGAGTGTGTAACAAATGCCATTAACAAAAACATCATTTGAGTTTCTAGGTGTGAAGAACTCTGTACTAAGTGCTTAGAGCATAAGAAAATTAGTAGGCATGATCCCTGCCCTCAAACAGTTTACATTCTAGCAGGAGAGACAAGCTTAAAAAAAAAGTTACAGGAAGGCAGAAGGATGGAGTTGTGCTTAAGTAATGAATAAGTTTTTTTAACAAAAAAAGGAATTACAGAAGGATGAGAATTAAAGTGCTTCACTAACAGAGAAATGATCAAGTGTCAGTAGGAAATAAAGAGGGTACAGGGATGAGAGATCAAACAGGGAAGCCCACCAAGAGGAGGTGTGACTTCAGAAGGATTCTAAAGATGGGGAGAGCTGTGTCCTGTCTAATTTGGTCTTGTCTGGGAATGTAAAAGGAGCTCAAACCATCCTATTTGCTGAGCACTTACTGTGTGCAGGACACTGTACTAAGCACTTGGGAGAATACCATATAGAACAGTTGGTAGACATAATCCCTGACCATAAGGAGCTTATAGCCAAAATGGGGAGAGAGACTTTAATGTAAATTAATTATGCACACGTACTTAAGTGCTCTGGAGGTGAGGGTGGAGAGGAGATGTTCACTTCCCACACTATATTATCCGTGTGTGGTTAATATATTTGACTGCAAAATACCAATAATATTACCCTCCTCAGAATGACTCTAATTAAGGAGTTGGGAATGGGTCAAAAAAAAAAAAAAGTTGGTGAAATCATTCTGAATTATGACAGCGCCTTTCCATTAAACAAATCTGTTAGAGAGAAATAAAGGTTACCTAAGAGAAACATTCTCTCCCTGAAACAAGCTGATTATTTTTCTTGTCAGAAGTAATTATACTGTCAAGGAAGTTGAAGACCTTACATTTCCTTAACTGGCTTTGAAGACAAAAGATAAGAACCCATCAGTGTCCCTGCTTGCTATTGCAGAAACGTTAAAAAAATAATAATAATAATAATACCTGGTAGAGAGTGAAAAGTCAATTCTACACATTTTAATTATACAAGACAGCTAAGGGACTTAGTAAACCATTTTCTCATTCATCCTCACCATCCTTTAACTGTTGCAAACGCTTTCTAACTTCATCAATGCCTTCCATTTAGAGGTTGGAGTTTTAAGGTGGTTTGTTTGGAAATGATTCTTTTCCCCCCCAAGGATGTGACGATAGCTGGGGAAGGAAACATCCATGTTTTTGACTTTACTAAAATCCCACTTTGAAAAAATCCTGTAGATCATGAATTGATAAGCTGACATTAAACCCCCTGTGGTCTCGGTGTCCGTCCATTGTTATAGCCAAATACGACTGCTTTCCCCAAGGGAAGTGGATTCAATTATTTCCGAGATGTGAAATACTCTCAGAAAGTATTGTGAGCGAGCATTTCCTGTCATGACAGTTGAAACAGTCTGTCTTCACTGCGCTAACTCATTCCAATTGCCATCACAGAGGAGTGGTGTCCGATGCTACTTTTACACAGGAATTAAAATAGGGTGATAGAGGGAGGCAGGATAACTTGGTGGAAAGGGCACAAGGTTGGAAATCGGATCTGGATTCTAAACCCAGCTCTGTGATCTTGGCAAAGTCACTCCAACTTGGACCTCAATTTCCCGAACTGAAAAATGGAGTTGAGATACCAGTTCTCCTTCCCTCTAAGACGGAGTTCCAAGTGGGAAAAGGATTGTGCCTGGTGTGATTGATCTTCAACTTTGCTGTGTGACCTTGGGCAAGTCATTTCACTTCTCTGGGCCTCAGTTACCTCATCTGGAAATGGGCATTGAGGCTGTAAACCCCACGTGGGAGGGGGGCTGTGTCTAACCCCATTTGCTTTTAGAGGCTGGCAGAGTAAAGCACTTAAATGCCATAATTGTTATTCTCCATTTTTTACACAAAAGCTAAGCACTTAATACTGTACTCGCTTGTTGTCATAGAACAAAAAAACCTAATAAAGGCAGTTTCTAATGCTAGAAATGCATTAGCCGTAGAGTATTCATCATCACAGGAAGGGTGACAAGTAGAAAAACATCGAGAAGCAGCAGTGTGGTCTAGTGGAAAGAGCCCAGGCAAGTCGCTTAACTGCTCTGTGCCTCAGTTCCCTCATTCGTAAAGTGGGAATTAAGACGGTGCGCCCTATGTGGAAGAGAGACACTGTCTAATCTGATAAACTTGTTTCTACCACAGTGCTTAGAACAGTGTCTGGCACATAGAAAAAGACTTAAATAGCATTGGCAAAAAAAAAAAATCATTTAATCATTTACTGAGCACTTACTGTGTGGAGAGCACTGTACTAAGCACTTAGGAAAGTACAATTCAGCAATAAAGAGTGTCAATCCCTGCCCACAACGAGCTCACAGTAGGGTTGGGGGGTGGGGGTCTTCTTGAACCTCTTTTTTAAAAAAAAAATATATCTAGTATTCCTTTATTCTTGTAGAAGACTCCACAGAAGGCTTAGTACACTCTGGGAGAAAGGAACAGTTCATGAGGGACCCTCAGACTTTAAATTATGTACACATACCAGTTGGCCTTCATTAGAAATAATTAAATCAGTTGTAAAGCATTTATGTGCCAAACCTGCTTAGATTAGAGGTTATGACACTGGCCACAGGCCTTGCTCTACCACAAGGCTCACAAAAAAGAAAAAATAAAACAACAAAAAAGCGCACAAATCCAGAGAAGCAGCGGGGCTTAGGGGAGTCTGGGCTTTGGAGTCAGAGGACATGGGTTCTAATCCCGCCTCTGCCATTCTTCTGCCGTATGACCTTAGGCAAGTAACTTCACTTCTCCGGGCCTCGGTTACCTCGTCTGTACGATGGGGATTAAGACTGTGAGCCCCACGTGGGACAACCTGTTCACCTTGTATTTACCCGGGCGCTTAGAACAGTGCTTGGCATATAATAAGTGCTTAAATACCATCAATATTATTATTTCCAATCACGAGCTTTTTCCACTGAGCCACGAGTTCTGGGTAACCCATCTTGTGAGCTTGCTGGTGACTGAGGATTGGGCCAGGAGGACCAGTGGTCGGAGATGGAGACAGGGTTTCTTAGGCCCTTCCTTACCCAGGCTGGGAATCCCAGTGCCACCCCAAAGAAAGAAACCATCCAATTAGTCCAGGCTAAAGCCACTTTACGGCACACACTCTTCACACCTTAGACACAGGCCGGATATACCAGGCTTTCCCCACTCCAGCTCATTCTTCAAAAAGCAAAAACCCAGAGACATTAAGGCACTCACCCAAGGTCACATAGCAGGTCAATGGCCAAGCCACCCAGGAGGCCGACAAAGCCCCCTATGTCCTTGTTCTCCCTCCCCATCGCCCCAACCTGCTCCCTTTGCTCTACCCCCCTTCCCGCAGCACATGTATATACAGGTACATATTTATGAGTATAATTCTATTTATTTTTAATGATGTGTATATGTTTTAAGCCCGATGGGCAGGGATTGTCTATCTGTTGCCAAACTGTACATTCCAAGTGCTTAGTACAGTGCTCTCCATATAATAAGTGCTCAAAAAATACTATTGAATGTAATTCTATTTATAATGATGCTACTGGTACCTGTTTGTTTTGATGTCTGTCTCCCCCCCTTCTAGACTGTGGGCCTGCTGAGGGCAGGAATTGTCTCTCTTTGAATTGTACTTCCCAAGCGCTTAGTACAGTAAGCACCCAATAAATACGATCAAATGAATGAATGAAAGCCAGGACACAAATCCAGTTCTTCTGACTCCGAAGTCTCCACTAAGCCACCCCGCCTCTCTGAAAGTTGAATTTTCCCCTACAGCAGGTGATTTAGCCAGGATGACTGATTCATTCAATAGTATTTATTGAGCGCTTACTATGTGCAGAGCACTGTACTAAGCACTTGGAATGGTCAAATCGGTAACAGATAGAGACAGTCCCTGCCCTATGATGGGCTTACAGTCTAATCGGGGGAGATGGACAGACAAGAACAATAGCAATAAATAGAATCAAGGGGATGGCTTTTGAGACTCTCTGTCCAACACAGAAGGAATTTCTGGGCTTCAGAGGCAATAGCTAGGAAATATTCACCAGGTTCCTGGACTCGGGAGTCTCCTGGGTGAGAAGAGATGGGAGAACCAGCAGGTAGAAAGACTCATAAATGACAACTAAGTATATCCAGGGCTTTCATTTTCTCCAAGTACTTTCGCCTCTCAGGTAGGGAGAGACCAGAATCATCATTGCCCCCACTGTACAGATGAGCAAACTGAGGCCCGAAGAGGTGAAGCAACTGGCCTGAGGTCACACAACAGGTCAGAGACAAAGGTGGGACAAGATCAGAGAAGAGGAGTGACTAATTTATTTCTAATGACACCTCTCTCTCCCTCTAGGCAGCGGGTTGGGGGCAGGGAAGGTGTCCATTTACCAAGTGCTTAGTGCAGTGATTTGCACACACTAAGTGCTCAGTAAATTCGATTGACTGAACACAAGTGTTTCTGGTGAGTGAAGGCTAGAGAAGCAGCGTGGCTCAGTGGAAAGAGCATGGGTTTAGGAAGCAGAGGTCACGGGTTCTAATTTGCGGCTCCGCCACCTGTCAGCTGTGTGACTTTGGGCTAGTCACTTCACTTCTCTGTGCCTCAGTTGCCTCATCTGTAAAATGGGGATTAAGACTGTGAGCCTCACGTGGGATAACCTGATTACACTGTATCTACCCCAGCGCTTAGAACAGTGTTCAGCACATAGGAAGCACTTAATAATGTTGGTATTTTGTTATTGTGTTGGTTTTTCTTTTTATTTTCAAGACAACTAAAAGAAACAAGTCCTGAGAGACCAGTGGTGATCACCGTGGCCATGCCTGGCCCAGGGTGGAAGGAGGAGGGTCCTGTTCCTGTGTCCTGACTAGCGTTTGCTGCCCCCACGTGCATTCAATCATATTTATTGAGCACTTACTGTGTGCAGAGCACTGTACTAAGTGCTTGGGAAAGTACAATGCAACAATAAATGGTGACATTCCCTGTCCACAACAAGCTCACAGTCTAGAGGAGGGGCGATAGACAGCAATACAAATAAAGTTACAGATATTTATTCATTCAATAGTATTTACTGAGCACTTACTATGTACAGAGCACTCTACTAAGCATTTGGAATGTACTATTTGGCAACAGATAGCGACAATCCCTGCCCAGTAACAGGCAGATAGGTACATAAGTGCTTTGGGGTTGCGGAGAGCAAAGAGATAAAGAGCAAAGGGCATCGGGCAAGAGGTTCTAATCCCCACCCCACAACGTCTGCTCTGTGACCTTAGGCAAATCACTCAACTTCTCTGGGCCCCAATTCCCTTATAACAGTAATAATAATAATAATAATTATTAATAATGTTGGTATTTGTTAAGCATTTACTATGTGTAGAGCACCATTCTAAGCGCTGGGGGAGATACAGGGTCATCAGGCTGTCCCACGTGAGGCTCCCAGTCTTCATCCCCATTTTACAGATGAGGGAACTGAGGGCCAGAGACGTGAAGTGATTTGCCCACAGTCACCCAGCTGACAAGTGGCAGAGCTGGGATTCGAACCCATGACCTCTGACTCCCAAGCCCGGGCTCTTTCCGCTGAGCCACGCTGCTTCTCTAAAAATCTGTCTGTAAAATGGAAATTAAGAGTGTGAGGCCCATTTGATAAACTTCTATCCCAGCCCTTAGAACAGTGCTTGGCACATAGTAAGTGCTTAACAAGTACCGTAGTTAGAAGCAGCATGGCTTAGCACAAGGAGCTCAGGCTGGGGAGTCAAAGGATGTGGGTTCAAATCCCAGTTCTGCCACTTGTCTGCTGTGTGACATTGGGCATGCCACTTTACTTCTCCATGCCTCACTTACCTCGTCTGTAAAATGAGGATTAAGATTTGTCACATGGGGGACAACCTGATTATCTTGTTTCTACCCCAAAGCTTAGCTCAGTGCTTGGCACATAGTCAGCATTTAAATACCATAATTATTATATCCATACTTTATATATATTAATGCCTACCTCCCCTTCTAGACTTGAAGCTCCTTGTGAGTAGGCAGAAAGCATATCTACTAAGGTTGTTACAGCATAGTCTCCCAAGCATTTAGTCCAGTAATGTGTGGTAAATAGTGAATAAACTGATTGAGTCACCATGTCTCAGTTACCACACCTATAAAATAAAGATTTAGACTATAATACCCCACTTTGGACAGGGTCTCTATCAAATCTCATTATCTTGCTTCTAATCTAGTATTTATTCCAATGCCCACCACGTAGGTAAGCACTTAAACACCATGAAAAAAAGTCAGACTAAGTTGTAGTACCCCCAGGCTATTAAACTCTTGGAGATCAGACACTTGCAAGAGAGTTTAAGCACAAAAAAAGGGAGAAAGCAAACAAAAACCCACAAGAAATAGACTATCACCCCCAGGAAGGATTAGCTCACTAAACCAGATACAATAAATAAAAAAATAATCCAGTGGCCAGTTAAATCAGTATAAATCCAACCAACCCCCCACACAAAAATAAGCTTCCTCAAGAGCTTCAAACACAAAGACTCACCACAACACAAGGATCTTTCCTTCCACTGAACTTAAGCCTCCGTATCGAAGAACGGAACCAGAAATGCTCCTTTCTTTGGTATTTAAAGACTCCACCTAACAGGTGATTAGGCCTCCTTCTCAGGGGATTCTTGGAAACGTGGGCCTCTTGCAACGTAAGGTCACAGACATCAGGTGTAAACCCTTTACGGGCAGGGAAGGTGTTCTCTAATTCTGTTATATTTTACTCTCAGGCGGTCAATCGTCTTTATTTAGAGTTTACCATGTGCAAGGGCAGGCTACTAACTGCTTGGGAGACTACGATATTCCAATATGACAGAGAAATTCCCTGCTGGCAACAAGCTTATTGCAGCACTCTGAACATAGTTAAGTGTTCAGTAAATAGGATCGATTGATTGATCAGGGGCTGCGACTGTGAATTTCCCACCCCACTCCAGCCCCTTTGATTTTAGTTCTAATCAGTCATTAGTCGCCGGAACCCCGGCCTGGGAGTCAGAAGGTCAGGAGTTCAAATCCTACCTCTGCTCCTCCCCCTCTCCCTTCTCCTCCCCTCAGCACTGTGCTCGTCTGCTCAATTGTATACATTTTTTATTACCCTATTTCTTTTGTTAATGAGATGTATATCACCTTGATTCTATTTATTGCTATTATTTTAATGAGATGTACATCTCCTTGATTCTAATTATTGCTGTTGATTCTGTCTGTCCGTCTCCCCCGATTAGACCATAAGCCCATCAGTGGGCAGGGACCGTCTCTATCTGTTGCCGATTTGTCCGTTCCAAGCGCTTAGTACAGTGCTCTGCACGTAGTAAGCGCTCAATAAATACTATTGAATGACTGAATGAATGAACTTGTCAGCTGTGTGACCTTAGGAAGCCACTTCACTTCTCTGGGCCTCAATTACCTCATCTGGAAAATGGGGATGAAGACCGTGAGGCCCGTGTGGAACAGGGACTGTGTCTAACCCTTCTAGACCGTAAACCCGTTGTGGGCAGGGACTGTCTCTCTTTATTGCCTGATTGTTCTTTCCAAGTGCTTAGTACAGTGTTCTGCACACGGTAAGCATTCACTAAATACGATTGAATGAAATTGCTTCTATTCACCCCAAAGCTTACTTCAGTGACTGGCACATAGTAAGAGCTTAACAAATAACACAGTTATTGTTATTGTTAGCATCTATTGAGCATTCCCGGGAGCGGCTAGGACATTCTACTAGGTACTAAGAACAATAAGAGTGTGTATCAATAATAATAATAACGTTGATATTTGTTAAGCGCTTACTATGTGCAGAGCACTGTTCTAAGCGCTGGGGTAGACACAGGGTAATCAGGTTGTCCCACTTGAGGCTCACAGTTAATCCCCCTTTTACAGATGAGGTAACTGAGGCACAGAGAAGTGAAGTGACTTGCCCACGGTCACACAGCTGCCAAGGGGCAGAGCTGGGATTCGAACCCCTGATCTCTGGCTCCCAAGCCCAAGCTCTTTCCACTGAGCCCACGCTGCTTCCCAAGTACGCACTGCATACCAAGCACAAGAAGCAGTGTGGCTTAGTGGAAAGATCCCGGGCTTGAGAGTCAGAGGATGTGGGTTCTAATCCTGGCTCCGCCACTTGTCTGCTGTGTGACCTTGGGCAAGTCACTTCACACTTCTCTGGGGCTCAGTGACCTCAACAGCAAAATGGGGATTGAGACTGTGAGTCCCACGTGGGACAGGGACTGTCTCCATTTGCTTGGATCCACCCCAGCGCTTAGTACAGTGCCTGGCACATAGTAAGCGCGTAACAGATACCACGATTCTTCTTCTTATTATTATTAAGCAGTGGGAAGGACGTAAACAGTTGACCTGTAGACACATTTCCGGGTGCCTTGGGGGCTCATCGTCCAAGCGTAAGAGGGGAGAGGGGATCGATGGGAGACACTTAAGGAAAGATGAAAGAAAAATTGTAGATGGGAAGGATGGTGGTTATTAGAACAAGATCAACTGGGTTCTCGGCTCCTCACAGCCCAAGGCGACAGTCCCAAAGGGCAGTCAGTCCCTCGTAATTATTGAGCGTTTACTTTCCGGTTCCAACACTTGTCTGCTGTGTGACCTTGGGCGAGTCACTTCACTTCTCCGTGCCTCAGTTACCTCATCTCTAATATGGGCATTAAGACTGGGAGCCCCATGTGGGACAACCTGATTACCCTGTATCTACCCCATGCTGAGAAGCAGTGTGGCTCAGTGGAAAGAGCACGGGCTTTGGAGTCAGAGGTCATGAGTTCGAATCCCAGCTCTGCCACTTGGCAGCTGTGTGACTGTGGGCAAGTCACTGAATTTCTCTGTGCCTCAGTTACCTCATCTCTAAAATGGGGATTAAGACTGTGAGCCCCACGTGGGACATCCTGATTCCCCTGTGTCTCCCCCAGCGCTTAGAACAGTGCTCGGCACATAGTAAGCGCCTAACAAATATCAACATTATTATTATTATTATTACCCCAGCGCTTAGAATAATAATAATAATAATGATGGTATCTGTTAAGCACTTACTACATGTCAAGCACTGTTCTAAATGCTGGGGTAAATACAAGAAAACCAGGTTGAACACATTCCCTGTCCCTCATGAGGCTCACACTCTTAATCTCCATTTTACAGATGAGGTAACTGAGGCCCAGAGAAGTTAAGTGACTTGCCCAAAGTCACACAGCAAAATTGGGATTAGAACTCATGACGTCTGACTGCCAAGTCTAAGCCATGCTGCTTACCACTAGAACAGTACTTGGTACATAGTAAGTGCTTAACATACTCTATAATTATTGTTATTCCTATATTACTGTGGGCAAGTCACTTAACTTCTCTGTGCCTCAGTTACCTCAGCTGTAAAATGGGGATTAAGACTGTAAGCCCCACGTGGGACAACCTGATGACCTTCTATCTACCCCAGCACTTAGAACAGGCCTTGGCACATAGTAAGCACTTAACAAATACCATCGTTATTATTATTATTACTATGGGCAAGTCACTTAACTTCTCTGTGCCTCGGTTACCTCAGCTGTAAAATGGGGATTAAGATTGTGAGCCCCGTGTGGGACAGCGACACATGGTTTAGTGGAAAGAGCATGGGCTTGGGAGTCAGAGGGCGTGGGTTTTGATCCTGGCTCCGCCACTTGTCTGCTGCGTGACCTTGGGCAAGTCACTTCACTTCTCTGGGCCTCAGTTCCCTCATCTGCAGTATGGTGATTGAAACTGTGAGCCGCACATGGGACAGGGACTGTATCCAACTCGTTTGGCTTGTACCTACTCAAGCGATTAGAACAGTGCCTGGCACATAGTAAACACTTAACTGATGCCACAATTATTATTAATAATAATAATGATGTCAGTTGTTAAGCACTTACTATGTGCAAAGCACTGTTCTAAGAGCTGGGGTGGATAGAAAGTAATCAGGTTGTTCCACGTGGGGCTCCCGGTCTTAATGCCCATTTTCCAGATGAGGTCACTGAGGCACAGAGAATAATAATAATAATAATAATGTTGGCATTTGTCACGCGCTTACTATGTGCAGAGCACTGTTCTAAGTGCTGGGGTAGATACGAGGTAATCAGGTTGTCCCACGTGTGGCTCACAGTCTTAACCCCCATTTTCCAGATGAGGGAACTGAGGCACAGAAAAGTTAAGTGACTCGCCCACAGTCACACAGCTGGCAAGCGGCGGAGCCGGGATTCGAAACCGTGACCTCTGACTCCCAAGCCCGGCCTCTTTCCACTGAGCCACGCTGTTTGTCATCATTATCACTAAGTGAAGTGATCTGCCCAGCGTCAGAGAGCGGACAAGTGGTGGAGGCGGGATTGTAACCCAGGTCCTTTCGACTCCCAGGGCCGCGCTCTATGCACGTCTTGTCTTCTGCCGTCGAGTCGTCTCCGACCGGTAGCGACGCCACGGACACATCTCTCCCCGAAAGCCCCGCTCTCCATCTGCCACCGTTCCGGCCGTGGATCCACAGAGTTTTCTTGGGAAAAATCGGGCCGTGATTGACCATCGTCTTCTTCCACGCTGGCGACTTGAGTCTCCGCCTTCGACTCTCTCCCATGCCATCACTGCCCGGCCCGGGGGAGTTTGGGCCTGGTAGCCGCCGGGCCGCCCCTCGCTAGCCACTGGCCAAGCTGGGAATGGACCGGCCGGGCCTCCGCTTCGCTCTCCCTCCCGTAGTCGAGACTGGAAACTCTCCTGAAGCCACCTATGAACTAGGCCATGTCATTTCTCTTGAATTTCACCAGTGCTTAGTACAGAGCTTGGCACTGAGCGAAAAAAAATTATTTTTAAAGGGGGCAGGGCTGCTAAAGGACACCCATGGTACAAGGTCATGGGTTCTAATCCCAGCTGTGCCCCTTGTCTGCTGTGTAACCTTGGACAAGTCATTTCACTTCTCTGTGCCTCACTTACCTGATCTACTTCATGGAGATTAAGACTGTGACATGGGACAGGGACTGTTTCCAATCCTATTTGCTTGAATCCACCCCGGCGCTTGGTACAGTCCCGGCACACATAAGTGCCTAACGAATACCACTAAGAAAAAAGAAAGTCCCAGAATCTCGTGAGATCTGCATTAAGCATACTCAAGTTTGGATGTAGAAGTAGCTGGGTTCTAATCCCGGCTCCTCCAGTTGTCTGTTGTGTGACCTTGGACAAGTCAATTGACTTAATAATAAATAATAATAATGGTGGCATTTGTTAACCGCTTATTACGTGCAAAACACTGTTCTAAGCACGGGGTGGGGGTGGGGGGGAATACAAGGTGATCAGGTTGTCCCACATGGGGCTCACAGTTTTTAATCCGCATTTTCCAGATGAGGTAACTGAGGCACAGAGAAGTTAAGTGACTTGCCCAAAGTCACACAGCTGGGATTAGAATCCATGACCTCTGACTCCCAAGCCCGGGCTCTTTCCACTGAGAAACGCTGTCCCTGTACCTCAGTTACATCTTCTGTGAAATGGGTACAAGACTAAGCCCCACGTGGAACGCGGACTGTGTAAAACCCGATTAGCTTGTTTCAACCCTAGTGTTTAGTATAGTGCCTGGCCCATAGTAAGCGCTTAAAAAATATCATTTAAAAAAAAAAAACTCCTCATGTGGGTGAAAAATAATTGGACTAATTTCACCTAGAGAATTGCAATTCCTGACCTTGTTTAAAATTTTCCTAAAATTTTCTGGGGTAGCCTTCAAAAATCAGTGTTCTTGGCTACGTGGGAGAAAAGGTCACCTTATTGCTACTTGACCTGGAATCTGGTTGTCATATTCCCCTTTTCCAAATAATTTCACTCAAATATTAAGAAAAACAATGTTCATGTTGGGAACGGTCTAAGATTTGATTCCGTCGCTGAAGTTTACAAAACAAAAGAGCCATTAAGATCCACATTATTCCAGAAAAATGCATTGTGGCCATTGATGTTAATGAAATTCCAAGGTGGATGAATTAGGAAATATCCTGCATTTTTTAAAAATTTGAAATTGATGTGGAATTTCACATTTCCATCGTGCCCCATAATCACATCGGAAATGATCTTTTTCCTTTGGGATAAATTGTGTTCTGAAAGCGAATGATGATTATTATGCCATTTAGATGAAATGCATTAATACTCTTCAGAAATCTCCAGATGGTATGGGTCTAGAACTAGAGAAACCGCCCTTCCAAAAGCCTCAACTCATCCGCACACGGAAGGATTTATGGCGCTCCGAGTCTTCAAGACTAGCACAGATTCCCTTAAAGTCGGCTAGTCTCGTGAGAGGGGAACGCTATTTCAGAGGATATGCTGTTGCTAGGGAAGACCCTCCGGAGAAAGAAAGGAGAGACCAGATGGATTTTAGTTTTATTTTTTTATAAAACTCTGGGATTAAATGCAGCTGCAACTAATTCACCCTTAGTGGCTCAGGTTTTGGTGGGGGGTGGGAGGAAGGAGAAGGGAAATTAGGGCTTGGAGGGGAAGGGAACGATACGGCTATTTCTACATTATTTTTATTCCATTCCCTGGAAATTCTCCAGGAAGACGGGAAAAGCAATCTGGTCTATTGGAAAGAGAACAGGCCTGGGACCTACAGCAGCTGAGTTCTAATCTCGCTTCTGCTACTGGCCTGCTTTGTAACCTTAGAAAAGTCACCCGGTGATTCTGGGGTCTGTTTAAATACTTATTCTGTGCCCGGCACTATATTAAACACTGGGAGAGATACAAGATAATCAGGATGGACCTGATGGGGCTCACAGTCTTAATCCCCCTTTTACTGATGAGGTAACAGAGACCCAGAGAAGTGAAGCGACTTGCCCAAGGTCACACAGAGGACAAGTGGCAGAGCCGGGATTAGAATGCAGGATCTTCTGAATCCCAAGTCCCGGCTCTATTCAGTCCTATTCCCATGTGGGTTTCAGAGCGGAATTGGTGGGAGAACAAGAATGGAATCCCCATTTTACAGAAGTGGAACCTGAGGCCCAGAGAAGTGAAGTGACTTCTAGAGTTGGACACAATCTCTGTCCCACAGGGGGCTCACAGCCTTAATCCCCATTTTACAGACGAGGTTACTGATGTACTGAGAAGTTAAATGACCTACCCAAGGTCACCCAGCAGGAAAATGGCAGAGCTGGGTTTAGAACCCAGGTTCTCTGACTCCCAAGCGTGGGTTGTTTCTATTAGACTACACTGTTTCCCTGGACCTCAGTTTCCTCAACTGAAAAATGAAGGCAAACTTCCCATTCTCCCACCCTCTGAAGCTATGAGCTCTTGGGAGGACAGGAATTGTGTCCAAAAAGCAGCGTGGGTCAGTGGAAAGAGCCCGGGCTTGGGAGCAGAGGTCATGGGTTCGAATCCCGGCTCTGCCACTTAGCTCTGTGACTGTGGGCAAGTTACTTAACTTCTCTGGGCCTCATTTACCTCATCTGTAAAAATGGGGATGAAGACTGTGAGCCTCACGTGGGACAATCTGATGACCCTGCATCTCCCCCAGCGCTTAGAACAGTGCTCTGCACGTAGTAAGCGCTTAACAAATACCAACATTATTATCATTATTCAATCCTTGGCATATAGCAAACAGCATGGCTTAGTGGAAAAAGCAGGCGCTTGGGAGTCAGAGGTAATGGGTTCTAATCCCAGCTCTGCCACCTGTCAGTTGTGTGACTTTGGGCAGTGTGACTTTTGCCCAGTGCTGTTCTAAGTGCTGGAGGTAGATAGAAGTAATCAGGTTGCCTCCCTTGGGGCTCACAGTCTTCATCCCCAATTTATAGATGAGGCAACTGAGGACCAGAGAAGTGGAGTGACTTGCCCAAGATCACACAGCAGACACGTGGCAGAGTCGGGATTAGAAGCCACGTCCTCTGACTCCCAGACCTCTTTCTTGCCACTAGGCCATGCTGCTTTCTGTGGGTGGGTGTGCACTCAGTGAGTTCTTTCTATTTTTCCATCTTTCTTTCTTTTTCTTTCTCTCTCTGTCTCTCTCTCTCTCCCAGCCCCAGCCCCCCGAAGGCTTCAGATCCCCTGTCTTGCTGTCCCTTCCCCATCCGGCATGGCCTAGTGGGTAGGGCCCGGGCCTGGGAGTCAGAAGGGCATGGGTTCTAATCCCAGCCCCACCGCTTGTCTCCTGCGTGGCTTTGGGCAAGTCACTCCACTTCTCTGGGCCTCAATTCCCTCATCTGCAAAAGGGGGGTACGAATTTGAGCCCCATGTGGGACTCTGTCCAACCCTATTTGCTTGTATCCATCCCAGTGCTTATTATTATTATTGTTACTATTTACGATAATACTAGTAACATTTATAGACCACTTACTTTATGCAAAGCACCGTACTAAGCACTTGGGAGAGTACAGTATAACATCGAATACATCCCGGCCCACAACGAGCTCAAGGTCTAGAGGGGGAGACAGACGGTAACCTCCTCCTACCTCGCGTGGCTACTCTCCTCCTCCAACCCAGCCCGCGCACTTCGCTCCTCTAACGCCAACCTTCTTACTTGGCCTCCATCTCATCTATGTCATCTCCGACCACTTGCCCACGTCCTCCCCGTGACCTGGAATACCCTCCCTCCTTATATCTGACAGACAATGACTCTCCCCCTCTTCAAAGCCTTATTGGTATTCGTTAAGCGCTTACTATGTGCAGAGCACTGTTCTAAACGCTGGGGTTGATACCAGGTAATGAGGTTGTCCCACATGGGGCTCACGGTCTTAACCCCCATTTTACAGAGGAGGTCACTGAGGCACAGAGAAGTTAAGTGACTTTTCTTGGAAGAGGGAATACTTTGTTATGATTTATAAGCGGTGTTGGTTTGAGCTGAAGGATCCCAAACTAATTATTGAGCTCCTCCCAAGGACTTTTCTTGGAAGTGGGAATACTTTGTTATGATTTATAAGCAGTGTTGGTTTGAGCTGAAGGATCCCAAACTAATTATTGAGCTCCTCCCAGAAGCCTTCCCTGACTAAGCCCTCCTCTCCTCTTCTCCCACCCCCTTCGGCATCACCCTGACTTGCTCCCTTTATTCATTCCCCCCCTCCAACCCTACAGCACTTACGTCGTTACCTGTAATTTACTGATCTATATTCATATCTGTCTCCCCTCTAGACTGTAAGCTCTTTGTGAGCAGGGAATGTGTCCGTCGACTGTTACGTTGTACTCTCCCCAGGGCTTAGTACAGTGCTCTGCACACAGTAAGCGCTCAATAAATACGATTGACTGACTAATTGACTTGGGAGCGTGACCACTGGTTTGCCCTAAGATGATTTCGATCCGGGATTCACAAAACCCAATGATGATGCTTCCTTCTGCCTCTAATAGTCTTTGAAATTCTTTCTCCTTCTCCTGGACTCTCTTTCCTCTGCTAAGGCCTCTGAACGGCCGCTTTCATTCCACTGTCAAAAAAAAAAAATCCTCTGATTCATTTAGTTCGGCTTTCCTCAGAAAGCATAAACGAACTGTCACTCTGGAAAGACAGCAGAGGGGACAGAAGAGGGGAAAACTAGGCCCGAGGCAGGCTGATTGACCAGAGGGCAGAAGACTAGGCTGAGGAGGAAGGAAAGGAAAGGGAGGGGAAGGAGGAAATGGGAGGGGAGGTAATAATAATAATAATGGTATTTTTTAAGTGCTTACTGTGGGCCAAGCACTGCTCTAAGCGCTGGGGTTGATACAAGGTAATCAGACCGCTTCATGTGGGGCTCACAGTCTTCATCCCCATTTTACAGAGAAGGTAACTGAAGCCCAGAGAAGTGAAGTGACTTGCCCAAGGTCACACAGCAGACAAGTGGCGGAGTCGGGATTAGAACCCACGACCTTCTGACTCCCAGGCCCGGGCTCTTGCCACTAAGTCACACTGCTTCTCAACTCTCTCAAGTGCTTTGTATTCGTTCATTCATTCATTCAATAGTATTTATTGAGCGCTTACTATGTGCAGGGCACTGGAGTAAGCGCTTAGGAATGTACAATTCGGCCACAGATAGAGACAGTCCCTGCCCATCGTCGGGCTGACAGTCTAATCTTACTGCGTACTTTGTATACAGCACTTTGTACTTTGTATACGACTGAATGGATGAAACAGACGGTGGCCAGAGGAGGGAAGTAAGAGAGGATAAGAAGGAAAGCAAAGGAGGGTAGAGAGGAATCAATTAATCTATCCATCATATTTACTGATAATAAAATAATAAGATAAAAATAATGATAACTGTGGTATTTGTTGAGTGCTTACTGTGTGCCCGGCACTGTACTAAGGAATGAGGTGGAAACAAGAAAACTGGGTTGGTCACAGTCCCTAACCCACATAGGACTCACGGTCTCAAATCCCATATTACAGATGAGGGAACTGAGGCCCAGAGAAGTGAAGTGACTCACCCAAGGTGACACAGTAGAAAAGTGGCAGAGCCCATGACCTTCTGACTCCCAGGCCAATACTCTATCCACTAGGTTATGCTGCTTCTCAATACTTACTGAGCACTTACTTTATGCAGAGCACCATGCTAAGCCCTCGGGAGAGCACAATGTAACGGAATGGGTGGACACATTCCCAGCCCACCATGAGCTTACAGTCTAGAGGGAGAGAACAACATAAATTGGGACATCAACATAAATTACGGATATCAATCAACGGTATTTACTGAGTGCTTACCGTGGGCAGAGCACCATAGTGAGTGCTTGGGAAAGTACAATGTAACAGAGATGGTAGACCTATTCCCCTCCCACAAGGAGCTGACAGTCTAGAGAGGGACGTTAATAGAAATAAATAAAATCCTTCATTCAATAATATTTATTGCGTGCTTACGATGTGCAGAGCACTGCACTAAGCGCTTGGAATGGACAAATCAGTAACAGATAGAGACGATCCCTGCCCTTTGACGGGCTTACGGTCTAATCGGGGGAGACGGACAGACGAGAACGATAGCGATAAATAGAATCGAGCAATGAAATAGCAATAAATCGAATAAAGAAATGATGGCTCCAGATGAAAGTGCTGTGAGCAGAGAGAGAAGCGAACAAAGGAGGGGAATCCAAGCGAAAGGGTGACGCAGAAGGGAAGGGGAGAAGAGGAAATGAGGACGGAGTCGTGGAGGGCTTCTTGGAGGGGAGGTGACTCTAATAAGACTTTGAAGTTGGGGAGAGTCAGAGTCTGTGGGATATGAGGAGGGAGGGCGTTCCGGGCCAGAGGAGGGATGAGGGCGAGAGGTCGGCGCGGAGATAGACGAGATGGAAGTGCAGTGAGTAGGTTGGAAGGAAATGGGAGAGGGGAAGAAGGGGGTCGGGAGAAGGAGGGTGGCAAGAAAAGAGGACTGGCAAGCAAATAGCCAAGCTGGGAGTCTCCGAGACACATGGAAGTCATGATTTCCAAGCTGATTTTTCAGCTCGTAAAACACCAAACTCAGGAATGATCACGAGCCATAGCAGGATTCTCCCCACCACCCTCCAGCCCCCAAACCTCACCGAAAGTGAGGGCCAGAAGTTAATGCACATTTCCTCGTAGCGGCGTCAACTATAACGTTTGTCTTTCTCTTAGCGATTCTCTGCTACTTTTATGGTTCCAAATTCCAGTAAAGAGCCCGTCTTACCGGCGAAAAAAGTGCTGTTCTGTTCAGATTCAGGTTTATCGGTCTCGTTTCGATCAAAATCAAATACTGTTTTGTTTTCACTCTCTATGTGCTAGCGGGTGTACGACAAAATGACATTCAGCCGTCAGCGATTGCCTCTAATAACAATAATAATTATGGTATTTGTTAAGCGCTTACTAGGTGCCAGGCATCATAGTAAGAGCTGGGATGGATACGAGCAAATCGGGTGGGACACAGTCGAAGTCTATCGTGGGGCTCACCGTCTGCATCCCCATTTTCCAGATGGGGGAAGCGAGAACCAAGTGAAGTGAAGTGACTTCCCCAAGGTCATTCAGCAGACAAGTGGTGGAGCTGGGATTAGAACCCATGACCTGACTCCCAGGCAAATGGCCTAGTGGGAAGAGGATGGATTTGGAAGTCAGAGGACGTGGGTCCTAATACCGGCTCCACCTCTGTCCCACGTGGGGCTCACAAACTTAATCACCTTTTTACAGATGAGGTAACTGAGGCCCAGAGAATTGAAGTGACTTACCCAAAGTCACACAGCTGACAAGTGGCAGAGCCGAGATTAGAACCCATGACCTCTGACTCCCAAGCCCGGGTTCTTTCCAGTGAGCCACTCCTCTTCGCTAAAGTTCGCTTTCAAGTACAGTGCTTGTACTTTCCAAGTGCTTAGTACAGTGCTCTGCACAAAGTAAGCCCTCAATAAATACGACTGAATGAATGAACTTCTCTGTGCCTCAGTTCCCCTGTCTGTAAAATGGGGATTAAGACCGTGAGCCCCAAGTGGGACAACCTGATTACCTGGTACCTACCCTAGAGCTTAGAACAGTGCTTGACTCAGAATAATCATTAATTATTACTGTTATTCATTCAATCGTATTTATTGAGCGCTTACTGAGTGCAGAGCACTGTACTAATCGGTTGGAAAGTCCAGTTCAGCAACAAGGAGAGACAAACCCTGCCCACATCCGGGCTCAAAGTCTAGAAGTGGATTATTGTTATCCACTACGCCCCGGCCTCCACCGAATAACACTGCTTTGTCCCCCATCTCCCGAGGTGCTCTACTGCTCAACTATTGGATGATATTGAGAAGCAGCGTGGAAAGAGCCCGGGCTTGGGAGTCAGAGGTCATGGGTTCGAATCCCGGCTCCAACACTTGCCAGCCGTGTGACTTTGGGCAAGTCACTTCACTTCTCTGGGCCTCAGTTCCCTCATCTGTAAAATGGGGATGAAGACTGTGAGCCCCACGTGGGACGAGCTGATCATCTTGTATCCCCCCAGCGCTTAGAACGGTGCTCTGCACATAGTAAGCGCTTAACAAATACCGCCATTATTATTATGAAGGAGGGTTTAAGTTGAAAAAGATACAGTCGAATCAAATTCCAGGACAGACACCGATCTCCCTTCCAGCGAGCGACGTTTGGTGCCGTCGTATCGATAACATAACACGCTGAACACCGAAGAAAACACACACCGCCTATAGCTATTCCAACGCAAAAGAGTAGCCCTCCATCTTCCTCCTAAAAACAAGTGGCTTCTCTTCAGTGGCCCAAATTTATGAATCAATCAATCGGGTGGCATTTATTGAGAATTTACTATGTGCAGAGCTCGGGGGAGCGCAATACAACAGAATCGGAAGACGCGCTCCCTGCCTGTAAGGAGCGTACAGTCGAGGGGACGAACTTACAGATGGCAAAAGCAAACAAAAGCAGGGAATAATTGCTGTTCGCGGGAGCTGGTGTGTGTTCGGAAGAACCACTACAGTGGAGACGGTTGTGTAGTCTTTATGTAATAGGAGTCATGGATTCGAATCCCGGCTCTACCACTTGTCAGCTCTGTGCCTGTGGGCAAGTCACTTCACTTCTCTGTGCCTCAGTTCCCTCATCTGTCAAATGGGGATTAACTGTGAGCCTCACGTGGGACAACCCGATGACCCTGTATCTTCCCCAGGGCTTAGAACAGTGCTCTGCGCACAGTAAGCGCTTAACAAATACCAACACTGATAGGAGTATCGGCAGCCAGGGGAGCAAATGAGTTCTCCAAAGGGGTGGGTGGAGATGGAGACGAGAAGGGGACCCGGAACTGAGCCTTGAGGGACCCCCAAAGTGAGGGGGTGGGAGGCAGAGGAGGAGCTCATGAAGGAGACTGAGAATGAACTTCCAGAGAGAGAGGAGAAGAACCAGGAGAGGACGGCGTCGATGAAGCCGAGGTTGGACAAAGCATCCAGGAGAAGGGGGAGGTCCACGGTGTCGAAGGCAGCTGAGAATTCGAGGAGGATTCGGGTGGAGTAGAGGCCGTGGGCTTTGGCAAGAAGGACATCGCCGGTGCCCTTGGAGAGGGCGGTTTCCGTGGCGTCTGTCTGTCTTATCTGTCCGTCTCCCCCGATTAGACCGTCAGCCCATCAGTGGACAGGGATTGTCTCTATCTGTTGCCGAATTGTCCATTCCAAGCGCTTAGTACAGTGCTCTGCACATAGTAAGCGCTCAATAAATACTATTGAATGAATGAATGAGTGAAGGGGACGGAAGCCAGCAAGGATTTTTGGGTAGCCCACTGAAGCACAGGGAAGTGGTCTACAGTATATTACCGTTGATCCCAAAACGTACCTGGCCAACATTTTAAATTTTTTTTTGGAAAGTTTAAACAATAACTTCGGCGGAAACATATTTAAGAGGAGAATAAATAGGTGAGGAGAGAGAAATATTCCTCACGCTTTGGTGGCAGCTGCTGACTGGCTGATGGCTATTTACTCAGATCGATCTTTTTTTTAACAACTAAAAGTCACGGATTAGTATTTTTAAAATTCTCAAGTGCTGAAGTGTGGATCAAAATTAATTTTGCCCGCAGCCTGTATCTTATTGATATTTGAAAATGTCATTCAAGATTTGCAGAACACGCATGAAAACAAAGTGAATAGCAACTTTGGCAGTTGGTAGAAAGTGACGTTAGACGAAGCACAGTATACTGGATTTCCCCCTCTACACTGTAAGCTCGTTGTGGGCAGGGAACCTGTCTGTCCACTCTGTTTTTATTGAGCGCTAACTGTGTGCGGAGCACTGTGCTAAGTGTTTGGAGAGTACGATTCAGCAATCCCCCTTCTAGACTGTAAGCCGGTTATGGGCAGGGATTGTGTCTCTTTATTGCTGAACTGAGAGACAATCCCTGCCCACAATGGGCTCACAATCTAGAAGGGGGGGAGACAGAAATCAAAACAAATAAACAGGCATCAATAGCATCAATACAAATAAGTAGAATTATAGATATATACGCAGCAAAATAAGTAAACGGACATTAATATAATAATAATAATGTTGGTATTTGTTAAGCGCTTACTATGTGCAGAGCACTGTTCTAAGCACTGGGGGAGATACAGGGTCATCGGTTTGTCCCACGTGAGGCTCACAGTTAATCCCCATTTTCCAGATGAGGTAACTGAGGCACAGAGACGTGAAGTGACTCGCCCACGGTCACACAGCTGACAAGGGGCAGAGCCGGGAGTCGAACCCATGACCTCTGACTCCGAAGCCCAGGCTCTTTCCACTGAGCCACGCTGCTTCCCCATTAATATAAATAAGTAGAATTATAGGTATGTACTTACATGCACAAGTGCAGTGGGGCGGCGACGGGGGTTGAGCAAAGGGAGCGAGGCGATGAGGAGGGCAGGGGAGTTGAGGTAAAGGGGGGCTCAGTCTGGGAAGGCCCGCTGGAGGAGGTGAGCCTTCAGGAGGGCTCTGAAGGGGGGAAGTGTGATAGTTTGGGGGATGTGAAGAAGGAGGGCGTTCCAGGAGAGAGGAAGGACGTGGGCCAGGGGTCGACGGCGGGACGGGCGAGCTGGAGGCCCAGTGAGGAGGTTAGCGGCGGCCGAGGAGCGGAGAGCGCGGACTGGGTTGGAGAAGGAGAGGAGGGAGGTGAGGTAGGAGGGGGCAAGGTGATGGACGGCTTTGAAACCAACAGTGAGGAGTTTGGGCTTGATACGTGCCACGCACTGTTCTAAGCGCTGGGGTAGATGCAAGGTAATCAGGTTGTCCCACGTGAGGCTAACGGTCTTAATCTCCATTCTACAGATGAGGCAACTGAGGCACAGAGAAATGAAGCGGCTCGCCCAAAGTCACCCAGCTGATAAGCGGCAGAGCCGGAATTAGAGGCCATGACCTCTGATTCTCGAGGCCGGGCTCCTTCCAGGAAGCCACACCGCTTCTAGTGCTCTCACACAGTAGACTGAAAGATCCTGGTGGGCAGGGATCATGTCTAATTAGTCTGCTATTTTGGATTAATGCGGTGAGCTTCAGAGAAGCAGAGAGGGCCGGCTGACCAGCTGAGAGTGAAGAAGGAAAGCTGGCGAGAGGCTTAAGCTGACTTTCCGCGCATTGGAGAAGGAAACGGGAAGCCACTTAAGCATGCAGTTCTTCACGTTCCTTGAAAAAGTGCCCCCTTTTTTTTACGGCATTTGCTAAGCGCTTACTATGTGCCAGGCACTGTAGGAAGTGCTGGAATAGATATAAAATAATCAGGTCGAATACAGTCTTTGTCACCGTTTTACAGATGAGGTTACGGAAGCGCAGGGGCGTTAAGAGTGACTTACCTAAAATCACCCAGGAGACGAGGGGTGGAAATGGGATTCGAACCCAGGTTCTTCTGACTCCCAGGCCCGGGCTCTAGCCATCAGGCCATACTGCTTTCCCATCTCTACTTGGATGTCCCATGGACCCCTTACCCTTAACCCGTCCAGAACAGAACACCGCATCTTCCCCCCAAACCCTCCCCTCCCTCGGACTTTTCCATCGCCCCGAACAACGCTTTCGTTCATTCATTCTCTCAATCGTATTTTTGGAGACCTTACTGTGTTCAGAGCACTGTACTAAGCGCTTAGGAGAGGACAATGCAACAATGAACAATTTCCCTGCCCACAACGAACTTACAGCCTAGAGGTGCGGGGGAGACAGACGAATAGAAATAAATAAAATGACAGATACGGACATAAGCGGTGCGGGGTCCGGAAGGGGGGTTGAATAAAAGGAGCGAGACGACGCAGGAGGGCGGGGGAGAAAAGGCAAAGAGAGCTTAGTCGGGGAAGGCTGCTCGGAGGAGATGGGCCTTCAATAAGGCAATTTGCTATTGTTTTAATGAGATGCTCATCCCCTCGATTCTATTTATCGCCATCGTTCTCGTCTGTCCCTCTAACCTGATTAGACGGTAAGCCCGTCAAAAGGCAGGGACTGTCTCTATCTGGCACCGATTTGTCCATTCCGAGAGCTTAGTCCAGTGCTCTGCACATAGTAAGCGCTCAATAAATACTATTGAACGAATGAATAGGCGGTCTATCTGGCCACCGAGGGCTCCCCCACGCCTGCCTCTGGCCTGGAACGCCCTCTCTTCTCAAATCCCACGGACGAATACTCTCCCCATCTTGAAGCCTTAGTGAAAGCCTTCTCCCCCGATTAGACCGTCAAACGGCAGGGACCGTCTCTATCCGTTGCCGACTTGTTCATTCCAAGCGCTCAGTACAGTGCTCTGCACATAGTAAGCGCTCAATAAATACTACTGAATGAATGAAAGCCCAACTCCTCCAAGAGGCCTTCCGTGATTAAGCCCCCCTTTTCCTCATCTCCCCCTCCCCTCTAACAAACCCACAGCCTTGACGTCATCCTCGACTGCTTTTCCTCCTTCGACCAGTTATTCCGTCAGTCACATAATCCTGTCGCGCCTTCCAGCGTGGCTCAGTGGAAAGAGCCCGGGCTTGGGAGTCAGAGGTCATGGGTTCGAATCCTACCTCTGCCACTTGTCAGCTGTGTGACTGTGGGCAAGTCCCTTCGCTTCTCTGGGCCTCCGTTACCTCATCTGTAAAATGGGGATTAAGCCTGTGAGCCTCATCTGGGACGACCCGATTACCTTGTATACCCCAGCGCTCAGAACAGTGCTCTGCACAGAGTAAGCGCTTAATAACTACCAACATTATTATTCTCAACAACCTCTCTAGACTCTGTCTCTTCCTCTCCATCCTAACCACAACCACACTGGTCCCAGGACTTTTCTGCGGGTTTTTAAAAATAATTTTATTTTTGTTTTCATTTTTTGCAGGGGTTAGGTTTTATTTTAAGTATCGTACTTAGGCCTGGAGTCGATAAGAGACGATCAGAACCCGCACGGGGCTCATAGTCTAAGTAGGAGGGAGAACAGGGATTGTGTGGTACTCACCCAAGCCTTTTGTACAGTGCCCTGCACACGACAAGCACTCAGTAAATACCGCTGATGATGATGGTGATGATTGATGTTGATGAATCCCCATTTTGCAGAGGAGGAAACTGAGGCACAGAAAGGTTAAGTGATTCCCCCAGTCACACAGCACGTAAATGCCGAAATCAGGATTAGAATCCAGGTCCTTCGATACCCAGGCCCGACGTCTTTCTACTAGGCCCATCTGCTTCCCATTTGCCTTATTTACCGCCTCCCCCCCGCCCCAGTTATGCCCACTCGGCATGGTTTATTGGCTAGAGCCCGGGCCAGGGAGTCAGAAGGTCATGGGTTCTAATCCCTGCTCCGCCACTTGTCTGCTGTGTGACCTCGGGCAGGTCACTTTATTTCTCTGTGCCTCGGTTACTCCATCTGGAAAATGGGGATTGAGACTGTGAGCCCCACGTGGGACGGGGACTGGGTCCAAATCGATCTGCTTCTATCCATCCACTCCAGTCCATAGTACAGCGCCTGGCGCATAGTGAGAGCTTAACAATTACCATAATAATAGTAATGATAATATTAGAGAAGCAGCGTGGCTCAGCGGAAAGAGCCCGGGCTTGGGAGTCCCAGGTCATGGGTTCGAATCCCGACTCCGCCTATTGCCAGCTGGGTGACTTCGGGCCAGTCACTTCACTTCTCTGGGCCTCAGTTACCTCATCTGTAAAATGGGGATTAAAACTGGGAGCTCCACGTGGGGCGACCTGATCACCTTGTATCCCCCCAGCGCTTAGGACAGTGCTCTGCACATAGTAAGCGCTTAACAAATACCAACATTATTAATAATAACGATTACTGAATCAACCTCCTTACTGGCCTCCCCGCCTCCTGCCATTTCCTTCCAGGACATCTTGTGCTCTGCTGCCCAAATCACCTGTTATGTGACCTTGGGCAAGTCACTTCACTTCTCTGGGCCTCAGTTCCCTCTTCTGTAAAATGGGGATTGAGATGGTGAGCCCTACAAGGAACGGGGACTGTGTCCAACCCGATTGGCTTGTACCCAGCCCAGCGCTTAGTACAGTGCCTGGCACATAGTAAGCGCTTAAAAATACCCTTGTTATTATCATTATTAATAATAATAAAAATCCTTCTGCACATATCTCCTCACTCCTCCAAACCCTCCATTTCCTCATCAAGCAAAAATCTCCACACCTCAGAATTTACCGTACTGAGCTCTCTCCTTCCTTACGTTCCCTCCTCCCCCACCACAACCCAATCTATTCACTCTGTTCCTTTTACACTTACCGTGCCTCCGTCTCATTTCTCTTGCTCTCAACCTGCCTCTGATTGGAAATCCCTTCATCATTCGATCAATCGATCACGTGCTTACAGCGTGTAGAGCGCTGAAGCAGCGCAGCCCAATGGAAGGAGCCCGGGCCTAGAAATCAGAAGGACCTGGGTTCTAGTCCCGGCTTCACCACTCGTCTGCTGTGTGACCTCGGGCAAGTGGCTTCACTTCTCCGTGCCTCAGTGACCTCATCTGTAGAATGGGGATGAAGACCGTGTGGGACAGGGACGGTGTCTTACCTGATTGCTTTATATCGACCCCAGCTCTTAGAATGGTGCCTGGCATATAGGAGGCGCTTAACAGATACCATAAAAATGAATAAATAAATACATTTCTTGGGGGAGAGTACAATATAGTCAATCCATGGTATTTATTGAGCTCTCGGTTTGCGCAGTGGACAGTACAAAGCAGTTGGAAGAGTACAGTACAACAGAATTAGCAGAAGCAGACACGTTCCCAGCCCACAGCGGGCTTATATCCTCTTCCACTTACCGGCTGTGTGACTTTGAGCAAGTCACTTCACTTCTGTGGGCCTCAGTCACCTCATCTGTAAAATGGGGATGAAGACTGTGAGCCCCACGTGGGACAACCTGATTACCTTGTATCTACCCCAGTGCTTGGCACATAGTAAGCACTTAACAAATATTATCATTATTATTATTATTATTATTAGGGGAGACAGACAAATAAATAAATTATGAATAATAAGAATAACAATAGCGTTTAGCTCTTTCTATATAATAATAATAATGTTGGTATTTGTTAAGCACTTACTATGTGCCGAGCACTTTTCTAAGAGCTGGGATAGACACAGGGGAATCAGGTTGTCCCACTTGGGGCTCACAGTCTTCATCCCCATTTTCCAGATGAGGTAACAGAGGCCCAGAGAAGTGAAGTGACTTGCCCACAGTCACCCAGCTGACGAGTGGCCGAGCCGGGATTCGAACCCATGACCTCTGACTCCAAAGCCCGGGCTCTTTCCACTGAGCCACGCTGCTTCTATATGCCAAGCATATATACTGAGATGAAACTGAGACTATGATCATACTGATATTCAGAGTGTGGACTTCATCATTAAGCTCGTTGTGGGTGGGTATTTGTTCATTTTCACATTGTCCTCTCCCAAGTGCTTAGTACAGTGCTCTGCACACAGTAAGCGCTCAATAAATATAATTATTGCTATTGTCTGTCTCGCCCGATTAGACCGTGCGCCCGTCAAAGGGCAGGGACCGTCTCTATCTGTTACCGATTTGTCCATTCCAAGCGCTTAGTACAGTGCTCTGCACATAGTAAGCGCTCAATAAATACTATTGAATGAATGAGAAATCAAATAAATGAATGCTGTGTGGAGTGTAAATTACAACTGAGTTAGTAGACATGTTCCCTCCCCACAGGAGCTAATGGTTGGGAGAGTACAATACAAAAATCAACAGACACTTTCATTCATTCGTTCGATTGTATTTATTGAGCACTCAACTGGGTGAAGAGCACTGTACTAAGCGCTCGGGAGAGTACAGTGCAAATTCAGGGCCTGCTCACTCCCTCCCTTGCGGGTCTTCATGACTTAATAATAATAATGTTGGTATTTGTTAAGCGCTTACTATGTGCAGAGCACCGTTCTAAGCGCTGGGGTAGACACAGGGTCATCGGGTCGTCCCACGTGGGGCTCACGGTCTTCATCCCCGTTTTCCAGATGAGGGTCACTGAGGCCCAGAGAAGTAAAGTGACTCGCCCACAGTCACCCAGCTGACGAGTGGCCGAGCCGGGATTCGAACCCATGACCTCTGACTCCAAAGCCCGGGCTCTTTCCACGTAGCCCGCCCTCCGTCTCCCTCGGAGGTCTTCGGGGCCCGTTCACTCCTTCCCTTGCTGGTCTTCAAGGCCTGCTCATCCCATCTTAATAGTGGGGGAGGAGGGCGGTGTAGCCTCACTGTAGTCGGGGGGCCGCCCACGTTGTCCTTGTCCGTCCGCGTCCCCCGATGAGACCGTGAGCCCGTCAAAGGCCAGGGACCGTCTCTATCTGTTACCGATTTGTCCATTCCAAGCGCTTAGTACAGGGCTCTGCTCATAGTAAGCGTTCAATAAACAAATACTATCGAACAATAAAGAGTGACATTACCCTGCCCACGACGAGCTGACAGTCTAGAGTGGAGGAGACAGACATTAACACAAATAAATGAAGTTACGGATCTGGACATAAGTGGTGAGGGGCCGGGTGGGGGGGATGAAGAAAGAGAGGAAGTCAGGGTGACGCAGAAGGGAGTGGGAGATGAGGAAAAGCGGGGGTTGGTCTGGGAAGGCCTCCCGGAGGAGATGGGCTTTCAGTGAGGCTTGATTAGAGGCGGGAGGGCGTTCCGGGCCGGAGGCGGGACGTGGGCCGCGGGCGGGCGGCGGGCCGGGCGAGCCGGAGGCCCCGGGGGAAGGTGAGCGGCGGCGGAGGAGCGCGGTGTGCGGCCTAGGATGGAGGAGGAGAGAAGGGAGGGGAGGCAGGAGGGGGCCGGGGGATGGACGGCTTTAAGTCCAGTGGAGATTTAAAGCCAAGCTCCATACAGTCATTCACTCAATAGTATTTATTGAGCGCCTACTACGTGCAGAGCACTGGACTAAGCACTTGGAATGGACTAATCGGTAACGGGACTCGGTGGCCGTGCTACTCTCCGACTGAAGAATGGAAGTCGTCGAAATCGACGGGGAAGCGTTGCCCGTGCAGTGGGTGAAATCCTTGGGCGCGCTGTTATTCTGTTCCGGTGGAGAAGAGACCACCCTGCCGGCTGCTTGAAAAACCCTAAAAGTCAATGGTGCCCCGCTACATTTCACTGGATAAAAAACGTGTTGATTTTCTTCCTTCAAAATTTGCTTTGCTCATCCATGAGGGAAGTTGCTATAGTGATATGCTTATCTCCATGGCGACAGATCGCCACAATATGTCATCACACCCATCGCTCCCTAATAGAAAAATTGTGGGCTCAAAGCGGGGTGGCTTGAGCCCTTTGCGGTCGGGGGCGGCCCCGGGGGACGTTAACAGGAAATTTCATTTTCAAAAGAAAAACAAACACCGTGAGGCAGGATCTCTCCGCGAGGAAAATTCGATGAAAAAGCAGAGGATCAAAATTGGAAAATCGAAACACGATGGTCAGGCACTGAGGGCTCTGGGAGTAACAGAGGGAAGCCGTGTCTGCTGTGTGACCCGAAGCGAGTCGCTTCACTTCTCTGTGCCTCGGTTCCCTCATCTGGAAAATGGGGATTGATAACGGGAGCTACCCATGGGACAGGGACTGGATCCAACCTGACTTGCTTGGATCCACCCTAGTGCTTAGTACAGTGCTTGGCACGTAGTAAGCACTGAACAAATGCCATTATTACGATGCTCATCGAGTGGAAATGGCATCTAGTAGCTGCGTGGCTCAGTGGAAAGAACCCGGGCTTGGGAACCAGAGGTCATAGGTTCCGCCGCTTGTCGGCTGTGTGACCTCGGGCAAGTCACTTCACTTCTCTGTGCCTCAGTTATCTCATCTGGAAAATGGGGATGAAGACCGTGAGCCCTACGTGGGACAACCTGAGAAGCAGCGGGGCTCAGTGGAAAGAGCACGGGCTTTGGAGTCAGGGCTCATGAGTTCGAATCCCAGCTCTGGCACTTGTCGGCTGTGTGACCGTGGGCGAGTCACTTCACTTCTCTGGGCCTCAGTTACCTCATCTGTAAAATGGGGATGAAGACTGTGAGCCCCACGTGGGACAACCTGATTCCCCTATGTCTACCCCAGCGCTTAGAACAGTGCTCGGCACATAGTAAGCGCTTAACAAATACCAACATTATTATTATTGTTATTAACCTCATTACCTCGTATCTCCCCCAGCGCTTAGAACAGTGCTTGGCACAGAGTAAGTGCTTAACAAATACCAACATTATTATCTATTGGGGACACGAGGTTTGCCTCCTAAACTGCTGGAGGCAATTGAGTGGAAACTTCGAACTGTACACTTTAAATCCTTTGGGGGCAAGGATTGTGTCTACCAGCTCCATGGTACTCTCTCAAGTGCTTAGCACAGTGCGCTGAACTCTTTGAGGACGGGAATTGTGTCGATTATATTGTACACCATGGTCTAATGGATAGAGCCCAGGCCTGGAAGTCAGAAGGACCTACGTTCCAATCCCGGTTCCGCCACTTATCTGCCGTGTGACTTCACTTCACTTCACTTCACTTCTCTGGGCCTCAGTTCCCTCATCTTTAAAATGGGGGTGAAGACCGTGAGGCCCATGTGGGACAGGGACTGTGTCCACCGCACTCGTTTGTAACCACCCCAGTGTTTAGAACAGTGCCTGGCACTTGGTAAGCCAGTCAGTCAGTTGTATCCGTTGAGTGCTTACTGTGTGCAGAGCACTGTACGAAACACCTGGAAGAGCATAATTTGAGAAGCAACGTGGAAAGAGCACAGGCTCGGGCGTCAGAGGTCATGGGATCTAATCCCGCCTCCACCACTTGTCAGCTGTGTGACTTTGGTCAAGACACTTCACTTCTCTGGGCCTCAGTACTCTCACCTGTAAAATGGGGATTAAGGCTGTGAGCCCCACATGGGACAACCTGATGACCTTGTATCTCCCCCAGCGCTTACCACAGTGCTTGGCACACAGTAAGTGCTTAACAAATACCATCCTCATTACCTTTATTATTTACAGTCTATAGGGGAAGTCAGACAATAATATGAATAAATAAATGACAGATATGGACCTAAATGGTGTGGGACTGGGAGGGGGGCAGATGAAGAAAGGGATCAGGTCGGGGTGACACAGAAGGGGGTGGGAGAAGAGGAAAGGGGGGCTTAGTCAGGGAAGGCCTCTTGGAGGAGATGGGCCTTCAATAAGGCTTTAGTAAGTGTTTTTAGTAAGCATTTTAAAATACCATATCTCATTATTATTGTTATGGGAGAGTGGTAAATTCTAATTGAATTCACTTGGGCAAAGGACTCATTTTTTTCCATTTCTTCATTCCACACCCACTGGCAAGTGCAGAAACCCCAAGAAACCAGAGCGTCTTACGACTAAAGAATTGTCTTGGCTCAATCACATTTATTGAGCACCTACTGTGTGCAGAGCACTGTACTAATAATGTTGGCATTGGTTAAGCGCTTACTGTGTATGTGCAGAGCACTGTTTTAAGCGCTGGGGTAGATACAGGGTGATCAGGTTGTCCCACGTGAGGCTCACAGTCTTCATCCCTATTTTACAGATGAGGTAACTGAGGCAGAGAAAAGTGAAGTGACTTGCCCACAGTCACACAGCTGACAAGTGGCAGAGCAGGGATTCGAACCTATGACCTCTGACTCCCAGGCCCGGGCTCTGTCCACTGAGCCACGCTGCTTCTCTGTACTAAACACTCGGAGTAGTGCAATATAACCGACTTGGAAGACACGTCCCCTGTCCACAGGGAGCTTACGGACTAGACGTGGGGAAAGATATTAAAATAAATTACGGATACGTACATAGCAGATCGATCAGTCAATGGAGTGCTTACCGTGTGCAGAGCACAGACAGAATCTTGGGAGTCAGAGGACGTGGGTTCTAATCTCGGCTCCACCACTTGTCTGCTGTGTGACCTTGGACAAGCCACTTTACTTCTCTGGGCCTCAGTGACCTCATCTGTAAAATGGAGATTAAGACTGTGAGCTCCACATGGGACAACCTGATTACTTGTATCTACCCCAGCGCTTAGAACAGTGCTTGGCACAAAGAAAGCGCTTAACAAATGCCATAATTATTATTTTCAGGTGTCACAGGACCTGGGTTCTAATTCTGACTTTGCAAGTTGCTCTCTGCATGACCTTGGGCAAGTCACTTAACTTCTCTGCGCCTCAGGTCCCTCAGCGGTAAAATGGGGATAAAATACTGCGAGCCCCATGAAGGACAGGGACTGTGTCCGGCCTTCCTAACTTCTACCTTCCCCACTGCTAAGTGTTCTATACATAGTAGATCTTTAAATAAATACCTTAAAAGAAAACCCACACTTCTGATCAACTTTGGACAAACCAAACAATGCTTTAAGGCACCTACTTATTAAACAGAATACATTGGATGTATTCCGGTATCCTAGTAGAGGGGAAAGATTTTTCCATATGTTTCACTCTTGAAATAGTTATATGGCCTAGAACTATAAATTTAGATCATATCCTCTGGCTTATTGTCTGAAATCGTACACATAGACCTCAGGGTGATCGTGGCTACGTTGTTTTGTGTGTGAAGAAGACGTAAATTGGCTCTGATGGAAGGGCGGTGCTTCATTTTCCCCATGGATTGGATTTGAGTTATTATGATTTGGTTAGGAAATATGATGGTCCATTCTCCTTCCTAGTAAACTGTCATAGGTAACAATCCCACCTTTGCCACCTGTCTGCTGTATGGCCTTGGCCAAGCCACTTAACCTCTCTGTGCCTCAGTTACCTCATCTGTCAAATGGGGATTAAGACTGTGGGCCCCAAGTGGGACAACCTGAGTACGTTGTATCTACTCCAGCACTTAGAACAGTGCTTGGCATACAGTAAGCACTTAACAAATACCGTAATTATTATTATATCTCTTTCTTCTCCTTTCCCCTTCCTCTCCCACTGCTTCCTTCTGCATCTCTTCCCCTCATTTTCCCTCCTCCTTCTTCACCTGCTTCCCCTGATTTCCCCCTTCCTCTTTCATCTTCCTTTTCCTTTTCTCTTCCTTTATATTCCCTTCCAACCAAGACCTCATGCCCCTGTTTCTTTGAGCTTCTCAGATCCTCTTTCCTAACCCCATCGTGTTTTCAGAACCGTTCCTCCTGCCTTTAGCATTTCACTACTCCTTCCCTTCACCTCACTGCATTTGTTTTTCTCTGCTGATGAAAATCTGTCCACTTCTACCCCATTCTTGAGGGCTCAGAATATGAACTCCATCCTTTGGATTGTCTCCTTCCTTCCCCACCTGTGAGGGGCGGTTTTCTCACAGTCGATCATTCGATCGATCCACCCTTAGGCTGTCAGCTCTTAGTGGGGCAGGGAATGTGTCTTATTATTATTATTATTATTATTGTTCTACTGTACTCTCCCAAGCGCTTAATAATAATAATAATAATAATAAGGTTGGTATTTGTTAAGCGCTTACTATGTGCAGAGCACTGTTCTAAGCGCTGGGGTTGACACAAGGGAATCAGGTTGTCCGTCGCGGGGCTCACCGTCTTCATCCCCATTTTACAGATGAGGTCACTGAGGCCCAGAGAAGTGAAGTGACTTGCCCACAGTCACACAGCTGACAGGTGGCGGAGCCAGGATTCGAACCCATGACCTCTGACTCCAAAGCCCGTGCTCTTTCCACTGAGCCATACTGCTTCTCTAATTCTCTAAGTGCTTAATACAGCACTCTACACACAGTAAGAACTCAATAAATAAGATTGAAAAAATGACATTTACTGAGCACCTGCTCTGTGCTGGTTACTAACTAGATGCCAGGAGAAGCAGGATGGCTTAGTGGATAGAGCCCAGGCCTGGGAGTCAGAAGGTCATGGGTTCTAATCCCGGCTCCACCACTTGTCTGCTGCGTGACCTTGGGCAAATCGCTTCACTTCTCTGGGCCTCGGTCCCCTCATCTGCAAAATGGGGATTTAAACTGTGAGCTCCTCGTGGGCTTGACCTTGTATCTAACCCAGCGCTTAGAACAGTGCTTGACAGATAGTGAGCGCTTTACAGATACCATCATTATTATAATTATTATTATTAAACTAAGAGCTTGGAAGAGTAGGAAATGGGGTAGACACAAACTCCCTGCCTCAAGGAACTTACAATCTAATGGGGAGGCAGACTGCCCCGGTTATTGCCTTTTGACTCCTCCCTGAAACTCTCCCATTTACCCTCACCCTCCAGGCCCAGAAAGTTCTCTTTCTTAGTCACAGAAACTTTTTCGGAGAAAGAGCCTAGCTCTCCGCTCCCAAGTATTTTGTCCCTCTAATGGTATATGTCAAGCACTTACTATGTACAGGGAACTCTACTAAGTGCTGGAGTACATATAAGCTCATCGGGTTGGACACGGCCCCCGCCCCACGCGGGGCTCCCAGTCCTATTCCCCATTTTACAGATGAAGGAACCGAGGCTCGGAGAAGCCAAGTGACTTGCCCAAGACCACACACAGCGGACCAGTGGTGAGGCCAAGATCAGAACCCAGGTCCTGTGACTCCCAGACCCGGGCGCTTTCCACTAGGCCACGCCGCTTCCCAGAGAAGAGGACAGAGAGAGCTCCAGAGCTATGTGAGGCCCCGGAATGGGAAGGGACACCCCCCACCAAACCCCTTCGATTCCCCTCCCACCAAACGGGGCTACCCTCCCTCCCTCAGCAGGGATAGCCTGTAGCTATGGTAACATTGGCCATGAACATCACCAGGGCAACGGTTGTCATGGTGTCCCCTTCCTTCTCAACCTCGTGGTTACCCCCAGATCCTTCGCCGGGAGAAAATAGAGTCCCACCAACCAGACTTAGTCAGAGACTCATTTATCGGGGAGGAAGGACAGACGACCCGCCCCTCTCTGCCCACCCTCCTCTTCTGCCGTCTCTCCATTTCTCCCCCCTCGCTCTTTCACTCTCGTTCACTCGATCATATTTATGAAGCACTCACTGTGTGCAGAGCGCTGTACTAAGCGATTGGGAAAGCACAATACAATAATAAACAGTGACAATCCCTGCCCACAGTGAGCTCACAGTGTAGAGCAGGAGAGACAGACGTCAGTAATAATAATGTTGGCATTTGTCAAGCGCTTACTGTTCTAAGCACTGGGGGAGATCCAGGGTAATCAGGTAGTCCCACGTGAGGCTCACAGTCCTAATCCCCATTTTACAGAGGAGGTAACTGAGGTAAAGAGAAATGAAGTGACTTGCCCACAGTCACCCAGCTGACAAGTGGCAGAGCCGGGATTCGAACCCATGACCTCTGACTCCCAAGCCCAAGCTCTTTCCACTGAGCCACACTGCTTCTCAATACAAACACAAATGGACACAAATGTCCAATACAAATGAACACAAATAGAAATTACTAAATAATAAATGGCTCAGTGGAAAGAGCACGGGCTTTGGAGTCAGAGGTCATGAGTTCAAATCCCGGCTCTGCCACTCGTCAGCTGTGTGACTGTGGGCAAGTCACTTCACTTCTCTGGGCCTCAGTTCCCTCCTCTGTAAAATGGGGATGAAGACTGTGAGCCCCACGTGGGACAACCTGATTCCCCTGTGTCTACCCCAGCGCTTAGAACGGTGCTCGGCACATAGTAAGCGCTTAACAGATACCAACATTATTATTATTATTATTATTAAGTTCCATCTCCTCCAGGAGGCTTTCCCTGACTAATCTCACATCTCCATACCATATTCCCCATCCTTGCTGCCACTTCTGGACTTCCTCATCATCTAAGAACTAGGGTAATAATAATAATAATAAAATTATGATACTTGTTAAGCGCTAACTATGTGCCAAGCACTGTTCTAAAGACGAGGGTAGTTACAATTCATTCATTCATTCAATAGTATTTATTGAGCGCTTACTATGTGCAGAGCACTGTACTAAGCGCTTGGAATGAACAAGTCGGCGACAGATAGAGACGGTCCCTGCCGTTTGACGGGCTCACGGTCTATTCGGGGGAGACGGACAGACGAGAACGATGGCGATGAATAGAGTCGAGGGGAAGAGCATCTCGTAAAAACCGATGGCGACTAAATAGAATCGAGGCGATGTACATTTCATTAACAAAATAAATAAGGTAATGAAAATATATACAGTGGAGCAGACGAGTACGGTGCTGAGGGGATGGGAAGGTAGAGGGGGGCAAGCAGGTTGGCCCACGTAGGGCTCCCCGTCTTAATCTCCATTTTCCAGATGAGGGCACTGAGGCACAGAGAAGTGAAGTGGCTTGCCCAAGGTCACACACCAGACAAGTGACGGAGGCGAGATTAGAACCCACGTCCTCTGTCTCGCAAGCCCGTGCTCTTTCCTCTAAGCTACCCTGCTATTCCCCCCTACCTCTTTATTCTATTGCTTCCCCCCTACCAGTTATTTGTTTCAGTGCTAAACTCTTTAAGGGCAGAGATCGTGTCCGTTAAGCCGATTTTTCTCTATCCAAAAGCCCATGGCAGTGTTCAGCAGAGAGTAGGTGCTCAATAGATACTATATATATTGACTCATCCACCCCTTTCACAAAGACAGCAAGCACCTCTTGCTCACCCCCTATTTAAGTTTTGAATGTGAGTCCATTCGTTCCTTCGACCATATTTATTGAGCGCTTACTGTGTGCAGAGCACTGTACTAAGCGCTTGGAAAGCACAATTTGGCAACAAATAGAGACGATCCCTACCCAACGACGGGCTTTCTTTAATAAAATTGGCAGGGACTGGTGGGCACTTCAGTCAAAACCCACAACTCAATTCACAACTGCACAAATTCAGGGAAAGGAAAAAATACCTCACAATAAGAGCTATAACTATTTACAATCATCTTAGAAGCAAATGTAGAGTGCTGGAGTCTTATTAAAGATTCTTATGCAAGAGACGTAATCTAAGACTAACGACTGATCCATATAAATTGGATTTAGAGAAGGTGAATAAATCATCCATTTCACGTAACCAAGAACCGAATTTTGTTAGCGTCCAAAACTACAGCCAAGAACAGCACATACATTGAAAATGAACTTAGCGCATTGCAGAAATATCAGTCATATTTATTGGGTGCTCACTGTGTGCAGAGCACTGTACTAAGCACTTAGGAGAGTACAATATAATAGAGCTGATATATTCCCCGCCTACAGTGAATTTACAGTCTAGAGGGACGAGACCGTGAGCCTGTTACTGGGCAGGGATGGTCTCTGTCTGTTCCCGAACTGTAATAATAATGTTGGTATCTGTTAAGCGCTTACTATGTGCAGAGCACTGTTCTAAGCGCTGGGGGAGATACGGGGTGATCGGGCTGTCCCACGTGGGGCTCACGGTTTCAATCCCCATTTGACAGATGAGGTAACTGAGGCACAGAGAAGTGACTTGCCCACTGTCACACAGCTGACGAGTGGCAGAGCTGGGGTTCGAACCCATGACCTCTGACTCCCAAGCCCGGGCTCTTTCCGCTGAGCCACGCTGCTTCTCAATTGTCCATTCCAAGCGCTTAGTAGAGCGCTCTGCACACAGTAAGCGCTCAATAAATACTATTGAATGAATTAATATGAATAAATAAATTACAGATATGTACATCACTACGTGGGGCTGAGATGTGAGGGTGAATTAAGAGAGCAAATCAGGGCAAGGCAGAAGGGGATGGAAGAAAAGGAAAAGAGGACTTAGTCAGGGAAGGCCTCTCGGAGGAGGTGCGCCTTCAATAAGACTTTGATTTGTTGGTTACGAAGAGGGAAGGTGTTCCAGGCCAGAGAAGCAGCGTGGCTCAGTGGAAAGAGCCCGGGCTTTGGAGTCCGAGATCATGAGTTCGAATCCCAGCTCAGCCAGTTGTCAGCTGTGTGACTGTGGGCAAGTCACTTCACTTCTCTGTGCCTCAGTGACCTCATCTGTCAAATGGGGATGAAGACTGTGAGCCCCCCGTGGGACAACCTGATTCCCCTGTGTCCACCCCAGCGCTCAGAACAGTGCTCTGCACAGAGCGAGCGCTTAACAAATAGCAACATAATTATTATCATGGGCAAGGGTTTAGACGGGAGCGAATTACAGAGAGTATGTGGGTTGAATGACAGGAAAGAGTCAAGGATAACGCCAGGGTTGCAGACTTGTGAGGGAGGAAGGACGGTGGTGCCGTCTACAGTGAGGGGAAAGTCACGGGGAGGACGGGGTTCGGGTGGGAAGATGAGGAGCTCCGTTTGGGACTTGTGAAGCGTGAGGTGACGGGAGGACTGCCGAGTAGAAACGTCTTAAAGGCGGGAGGAAAGGAGAGATTGCAGAGAGGGAGGGAGATCGGGGCCGGAGACGGAGATCTGGGAATCATCCGCACGGAGGTGGGAGCTGAAGCCGTGGGAGCGAATGAGTTCTCCGAGAGTGTGGGCGCAGATGGAGAATGGAAGGGGATCCCGAACTGAACCTTGAAGGACCCTCCAGTTAACGGGTGGGAGGCAGAGGAGGAGCCCACGAAGGGGACTGAGAACGAGCGGCCGGAGCGATGAGGAGAACCAGGAGAGGATAATGGCACTGGAGCCGAGGTCGGGAATGGTTTCCAGGAGTAGCGGGTGGTTGACCGTGTCAAAGGCAGGTGAGAGGTCGAGGAGGATTAGGATTATTCATTTCCAAAAGCTCCCATTCCTTGAAGGCAAAAGTAGTTGGCAAAAATATGGTATGCTGGTATTGGTACTTGCTATTGGCTTTTCATTTTGTTTTGGTTTATTTTTGTTTACTTTATTTATTGATGTTTGTTAAGTGTCTACTGTTCTAGGCACTGTAGTAAGCGCTGGGGTAGATATAGCTAATTAGGTTCGACACAGTCCTTGGCCCACATGGACTATCACTATCAAATCCCATTTTGCAGATGAGGTACTTGAGGCATGGAGAAGTGACTTACCCAAGGTCATATAGCAGAAAAGTGGTCTTGGCGGAATTAGAACCCAGGTCCTCCGGACTCCCGGGCCTATACCTTAACCGCTGTCTTTCCTATACAGTGGTTGTAATGGCTGAGAAGCGGCCCGGCTCAGTGGAAAGAGCCCGGGCTTGGGAGTCAGGGGTCATGGGTTCGAATCCCGGCTCGGCCACTTGTCGGCTGTGTGACTGTGGGCAGGTCACTTCACTTCTCTGGGCCTCAGTGACCTCATCTGTAAAATGGGGATGAAGACCGTGAGCCTCACGTGGGACAACTTGATGACCTTGTATCTCCCCCGGCACTTAGAACAGTGCTCTGCACACAGTAAGCACGTAACAAATACCAACATCATTATTATCATTATCATTATTATTATTATTATTATTAAAGCACGGACTTAGAAGTCAGAAAGTCAGGGGCTCTAATTCTGACTCCACCATCTGTCTACTGTGTGACCTTGGGCAAGTCAATTCACTTGTCTGAAGTGAAGACCTTAAGAAGCAGCATAGCTTAGTGGCAAGAGCCCGGACCTGGGAGTCAGAGGTCGTGGGTTCTAATTCCGGCTCCGCCACTTGTCAGTTGTGTGACCTTGGGCAAGTCATTTCACTTTCTCTGTGCCTCAGTTACCTCATCTGTAAATCTGTGCCTCAGTTACCCCATTTGGAGAATGGGGATTGAGACTCTGAGCCCCATGTGGGACGGGGACTGTGTCCAACTCGATTTGCTTGTATCCACCCCAGCGCTCAGTACAGTGCCCGACACTTAGTAAGGGTTAAACAAATACTGTTATAATAATAGAGAGTTTTCTTTATCCATAATAACAATAATAGTGGTATTTGTTAAGCAGTCTACTGTACTAAACGCCGGGGTGGTTACGGGTAATTGGGTTGGACACAGTCCATTTCCCACGTGGGGCTCACGATCTTAATCTGTATTTTCTAGATGAGGTAACCGAGGCCCAGAGAAGTGAAGCGACTTGTCCAAATTCAGATATGAATCTGCCCCTTGACTCCGAGCAGAGCCCAGAGGATTGATCCCAGGAGATCAGAAGTGAATTCGTATCTCTCTCTCTTATCCCTTCTTTCATCCTCTAGCACGGCGGCAATAGAATAGAGTGAAACGGACTGAATTTTCGACAGAGGCCTGCCTCGGGCTGATGTTGAAGGGCAGAAGAGTGGGGAGAGGAGCTTCGATTCATATATCGATTAATTGGTAATATCGATTAAGGCCCCCTCTCTGTGCAGTAGTGTTCAGGCGTTTGAAAGAGTACAGTAGAGTTGAAACTCATGAATACTGTCCTCAAATAATGATAATAATGATGATGGTAGCTGTGTGACTGTGGGCAAGTCACTTCACTTCTCTGTGCCTCAGTTCCCTCATCTGTCAAATGGGGATGAAGACTGTGAGCCTGATGTGGGACAACCTCATTTCCCTGTATCTCCCCCAGCGTTTAGAACAGTGCTCTGCACAGAGTAAGCGCTTAACAAATACCAACATTATCATTATTATTATTATTATTTGCTTAGCGCTTACTATTACTGTTCTAACCACTGGAGTAGATACGAGGCAATCAGGTCATCCCATGTGAGGCTCGCAGTCTTAATCCCCATTTACCGACGAGGCAACTGAGGCACAGAGAAGTGAAGTGACTTGAACTGAGGCACAGAGAAGCGAAGTGACTTGCCCGGAGTCACACAGCTGATTAACGGCGGAGCCGGGATTAGAACCCACGACCTCTGAATCCCAAGCCCGGGCTCTTTCCACTAAGCGAAGCTACTTCTCATATAACTCGGTCTACCGTGTCCTAAAGGTTTGGGAGACCATAATAGTTAGCAGCCTCACTCTCTGACTTGAAGGAGCTTACGGCTTACGGGGTGCAGAGCACCAAATCAAGCTTCGGGAGAGTACAACTGCGGAGCACCGTATTTCATGCTTGGGAGAGTATAATAGGATTCACAGATTCAGTCGCTACCCTCCAAGAGTCTACATTTTAGAGAGGAAGACGGACAAAGAGAAATTACAAGTGGAAAGGAGAAGCAAAATAAACGAGTACGTCGGAAGAATGAGCCAGCGTTCAATCGAAAGTTAAGTTGCTGCAGGAAGTTGTGAAGAGATGTCAGATATTCACGTCTTTTACATATCCAAAGTAGTTTACCAAAATACCATCGTGGGAGAAGAAGAACAATAGGGTACCGACGATATAAACCGATGCCATAGTGATGTCAGGAGTCCATTAACGCGTTCATCTCATTCTTGCTAAACGGGAGACGATTCTTCTGAAATAGCACGGATCCACGCAACTCTACGGAAACCGAATTCTTTCGGAACAAAACCCTTTAACAATTAGGTAAAAATAAGCTTATCTGTAGCAACAAAGCATTCATTTCGTGAATAAAGCCTGATTACCTAGGCGCCAAGCAGCCATCTCAGACACAATCTAAGCTACTTTGCAAGGACCGAGACAAAGACAAATACATTTTTCGGAGATCATTGAACGGCTTTTTTCTTATTTGTTCAAATGAAAGGCCATATTGTCTGGGTGTGTGTCTCTGTGGAATTCATTTTCCCGTCCTGATGTTTGTTTTCTATTAAGATTTTCTGCGGGCGTGAAAGGGGAGAGGGAAGAGGGATATAATAGAAAACCCACTCACACCTTCCCTCCAGGACTGCCAGGGGGAAACTTTTCCAAGTTATCCCGAGGCCGGGATTCTACCAATGAGAGGGAAGAGTTAAGAGTGCCGACAGTATCGTCAGGAGGGACACACAGTTCATCCAAAAAGAAATTTGGATAAGAGGCACTGAAAACCAGAGACGACACTTTTTTAAGGTATCGGTCAAAAGCTTACTATGCATCAGATCCTGTTCGACCCTCTGACTTCCCCATGACTGTGGACGGCACGACCATCCTTCCCGCCTCACAGGCCCACGACCTTGGTGTCATCCTTGACTCTGCTCTCTCATCTGGTACAAGCTCTCATCATATCCTGACTGGATTATTGCCTCAGCCTCCTCTCCGATCTCCCATCCTCCCGTCTCTCCCCGCTCCAGTCTATTCTTCATTCTGCTGCCCGGATCATCTTCCTACAGAAACGCTCTGGGCATGTCACTCCCCTCCTCAAAACTCTCCAGTGGCTGCCTATCAACCCTTGCACGAAACGAAAACCCCTCACTCTTGGCTTGAAAGCTCTCCATCACCTTGCCCCCTCCTACCTCACTTCGCTGCTCTCCTTCTACAGCGCAACCCGAACACTCCACTCCTCCGCCACTCACCTCCTCCCAGTTCCCCGTTCTCGCCTATCCCACCATCGACAACTGGCCCACGTCCTACCACTGCCCCGGAACGTCTTCCCTTCTCACATCTGTCAAACTCTCTTCCCCACTTCAACTAACGACGATGATAATAATAATAAATATTTTGGTACTTGTTAAGTGCTTAGTATGTGCCAAACACTGTTCTAGGTGCTGGGATAGATACAGGTTAATCAGGTTGGAGGCAGTCCCTGCCCCACATGGGGCTCCCACTCTTAATAACCATTTTGTAGATGAGGGAACTGAGGCACAGGGAAATGAAGTTCATTCATTCGCTCATATTTATTGAGTGCTCACTGTGTGCAGAGCACCGGTACTAGGAGCTTGGAAAGTACAATTTGGCAACAGAGAGAGACAAACCCTACTCAACAAGGGGCTCACAGTCTAGAAAGGGGGAGACAGACAGCAAAACAAAACGAAACGAGTAGACGAGCATCAGCGACTTGTCCAAGGTCACACGACAGACAGATGGCGGAGCTGGGATTAGAACCCTGATCCTTTTGACTGCCAGGCCCGGGCCCTATCCAATAGGCCACACCGCTCCCCTGGTTAGCCCACCAACACCTCAAAAAATCGGTCTGAAACACAACCCCTCACATGCCCATCCAAAGCCCGATCTCCTCGATCTTTCCTATCCCCATAGATACAACTATCCTCCCCGCCTCGCAAACCCATGACCCTGCCGTTATCCTCGACTCATCTCTCTCATTCGACCTATTCATTCATTCATTCAGTAGTATTTATCGAGCGCTTACTATGTGCAGACCACTGGACTAAGCGCTTGGAATGTACAAATGGGTAACAGAGAGAGACGGTCCCTGCCCTTTGCCGGGCTCACGGTCTAATCGGGGGAGACGGACGGATGAGAACAATAGCGATAAATAGAATCGAGGGGATGAACATCTCATTAAAACAATAGCAAATAAATAGACCTCCATAGTCTGTCTCCAAATGCGGTTGGTTCTCTCTTCGTTACTTCACTAGAATTCCCTCTTCCCTCTCCAGCCCGAGTGATATCGTGTCAATCCAAGCACTTATCCCTATCCCACCTGCATTACTGCCTCAGCCTCCTCCCCGAATTCCCCGTTTCCGGTCTCGTCCCCGCTTCAGCCCTTGCTTTCCTCTTCGTCCCGCACCATTTTACTACAAAACCTTCAGCGCCACTCTCTCCACCCCGTACAGCGCAGAGAAGCGGTGTGGCCTAGTGGTTGGAGCCCGGGCCTGACAGTCAGGAGGACCCTGTGCGGCAGGGACTGCGTCCAAACTGATTAACTTGTATCTATCCTAGCACTTAGAACAGTGTTTGGCATATAGTAGGTGCTTAACGAGTAAAGAAATAGCTATTATTATCATCATTATTAGCCCAAGGTGGCTGAGGGCACCATTTGTCATTCATTCATTCATTCATTCAATAGTATTTAGTGAGCGCTTACTATGTGCAGAGCACCGGACTAAGCGTTTGGAATGGACAAATCGGTAACAGAGAGAGACGGTCCCTGCCCTTTGACGGGCTTACGGTCTAATCGGGGGAGACGGACGGACGAGAACGATAGCAGTGACAATAAATACTATTGAATGAATGAATGAATGAATGAGTTTGTCATCATTTGTCTGCTGTGTGACCTTAGACAAGTCACTTAATTACTCTGTGCCTCAGTGACCTCAACTGTACCTCCCCCTCTATACTGTAAGCTTGTTGTGGGCCGGGAATACGTCTGTTTATTGTCGTATTAATAAAAACGATGATGATGATGGTATTTGTTAAGGGCCAGCTCTGCCATTTGTCAGCTGTGTGACTGTGGGCAAGTCACTTAACTTTTCGGCGCCTCAGTGACCTCATCTGTAAAATGGGGATGAAGACTGTGAGCCCCACGTGGGACAACCTGATGACCCTGTATCTACCCCAGCGCTTAGAGCAGTGCTCTGCACATAGTAAGCGCTTAACAAATACCAACATTATTATTATTAAGTGCTTACTAATGGCAAATGGCAGAGCTGGCACTTAACAAATCCCATCATCATCATCACAATTATTAATACAACAATAAACAGACGCATTCCCGGCCCCCAACAAGCTTACGGCATAGAGGGGGAGGTACAGTTGAGGTCACTGAGGCACAGAGTAACAGTGCTCTGCACATAGTAAGCGCTTAACAAATGCCAACATTATTATTATTAAGTGCTTACTATGTGCAAAGCACTGTTCTAATGGCTGGGGTAGATGCGAGGTAATCAGGCTGTCCCACGTGGGGCTCACAGGCTTCCTCCCCATTTTACAGATGAGGGAACTGAGGCCCAGAGAAGTGATGTGACCTGCCCAGCGTCACACAGCTGACAAGTGGCGGAGCCGGAATTGGAACCCACAACCTCTGACTCCCAAGCCCGGGCTCTTTCCACTAAGCCACACTGCTTCTGCACAGCAGAAGAGTATTGGGAGAGTACTTGGGAGAGTATTGTACTCTCCCAAGCGCTTAGTACAGTGCTCTGCACAATGTAAGCCCTCAATAAAGAGGATTGAACGAATGAATCTGTAAAATGGGGATGAAGACTCGGGGCCCATGTGGGACAGGGACTGGGTCCAACCTGATTAGCTTGGATCCACCCCAGTGCTTACTACAGTGCCTGGCACATAGTAAGTGCCCAACAAATAGCTTAAAAAAAAATCCCCCAAACCTCCAATGTTTACCTTCCGTGTCTACATCAAAGAAACTCCTTTCACTTGGGAGAGGAACAGTGTGACCTAAAAGATAGAGCCCGGGCCTAGGAGTCAGAGGTCTTGAGTCCTAAACCCGGCTCCGCCACTTGTCTGCCGCGTGGCCTTGGGCAAATCACTTCTCGTTTCTGTGCCTCAGTTACGTCATCCGGAAAACGGGGATTAAGACTGAGACCCTTGTGGCAAATAGACTGTGTCCAACCTGATTAGCTTGTTTCTCTTTTCTGTGCCTCGGTTATGTCGTCCGGAAAACGGGGATTTAGACTGAGACCCTTGACGATGATGTCGGTATTTGTTAAGCGCTTACTACGTGCAGAGCACTGTTCTAAGCGCCGGGGGAGATACGGGGTCATCAGGTCGTCCCACGTGAGGCTCACGGTCTTCATCCCCATTTTACAGATGAGGTCACTGAGGCCCAGAGAAGCGAAGTGACTCGCCCACAGTCACACAGCTGACAAGTGGCAGAGCTGGGATTCGAACCCATGACCTCTGACTCCCAAGCCCGGGCTCTTTCCACTGAGCCACGCTGCTTAGACTGTGTCCAACCTGATTAACTTTAATAAAAACAATAATAATGATGTTGGTATTTGTTAAGCGCTTACTATGTGCAGAGCCCCGTTCTAAGCACTAGGGTAGATACAGGGTCATCAGGTTGTCCCACGTGAGGCTCCCGGTCTTCATCCCCATTTTCCAGATGAGGTCACTGAGGCACAGAGAAGCGAAGTGACTCGCCCACAGTCACCCAGCTGTCAAGTGGCAGAGCCGGGATTCGAACCCATGACCTCTGACTCCCAAGCCCGGGCTCTTTTCCACTGAGCCGCGCTGCTTAGACTGTGTCCAACCTGATTAACCTGTTTCTACCCCAGTGCTTAGTACAGGGTAAGCGTGTAACAAAATACCATTGGCCATGGGTTCCAATCCAGGCTCTGCCACTTGTCAGCTGTGTGACCGTGGGCAAGTCACTTCACTTCTGGGTGCCTCAGTTCCCTCATCTGGAAAATGGGGATGAAGACTGTGAGCCCCACGTGGGACAACCTGATTACGTTCTTCCCCTCGACTCTGTCTATCGCCATCGTCCTCGTCCGTCCGTCTCCCCCGATCGGACCGTGAGCCCGTCCGACGGCGGGGACCGTCTCTATCCGTTGCCGACTTGTTCATCCCAAGCGCTTAGTACGGTGCTCTGCACATAGTAAGCGCTCAATAAATACTATTGAATGAATTGAATGAATGAATGAATGATTACCCTGTACCTACCCCAGCGCTTAGAACAGTGCTCGGCACACAGTAAGCGCTTAACAAATACCAACATTATTATTATTATTATTATTTAAAATGATTCAAATTTTAGAAAAGGGAGGTCAATAACACCGGGAGAGAAGGTCACTGCTCTCAAGGAGCTTTCAACCTATCACAGGAGACCAACGCTACAAAAATTTACAGACGGGGGAAGAAGGATACGGAGAAACAGATGGGTGGGTGTTTTAAGTGGTAAGTCCGTCGTGGACAGGGAACGCGTCTAGCGACTCTGTTATATTGTACTTTTCCAAGTGCTTAGACCAGTGTCTGCACATAGTAAGTGTTCTAATCCCAGATCCGCCACTTAAGCTGCGTGACCTTGGGTAAATCACTTCACCTCCCCGTGCCTCAGTTCCCTCATCTGCAAAGTGGGGATTAAAACTGTGAGTCCCACGTGAGTCAATCTGATCTCCCTGTAATAATAATAATAATAATAATGTTGGTATTTGTTAAGCGCTCACTACGTGCAGAGCACCGTTCTAAGCGCTGGGGGAGATACGGGGTCATCGGGTCGTCCCACGTGGGGCTCACGGTTTTCATCCCCATTTGACAGATGAGGGAACTGAGGCCCGGAGAAGTGAAGTGACCCGCCCACAGTCACACAGCCGACAAGTGGCAGAGCCGGGACTCGAACCCATGACCTCTGACTCCCAAGCCCGGGCTCTTTCCGCTGAGCCACGCTGCTTCTCTACCCTGTATCTACCCTAGTGCTTAGAACGGTGCTCGGCACATAGTAAACACCTAGCAAATGCCACGTGGCTTAGTGGAAAGAGCCGGGCTTGGGAGTCAGAGGTCATGGGTTCGAATCCCACTCCGCCACTTATCAGCTACGCGACTTTGGACAAGTCACTTCGCTTCTCTGTGCCTCGGTGACCTCGCCTGGAAAATGGGGAGGGAGACGGTGAGCACCACGTGGGACAACCTGATGACCTTGTATCTCCCCCAGCGCTTAGAACAGCGCTTGGCCCACAGTGAGCGCTTAACAAATATCGTCATTATTGTTAAAGCACTATGAATGACTGACATCGGCGGGAACACAAGTGCTCCAGGTGACTGTAAGAAGATCAGAGAAGCAGCATGGTCTAGTGGACCATGCCTGGGAGTCAGAGGGTCTGGGTTTTAATCCTGCCTCGTCTTCTTCTTCATGGCATTTGTTAAGCGCTTACTTTACGCCCGACACTGATCAAAGTGCTGGGTAAGTACAAATTCATCTAGGTTGGACCCAGTCCCCGTCCTGCATGAAGCTCACGGTCCAAGTAGGAGGGAGAACCGTTTTCCAGTCGGGGTAATCGAGGCACAGAGAAGTGAAGCGACGTGTCCGAGGTCACACAGCAGACAAGCGGCGGAGTCAGGATTAGAACCCAGGTCCCAGGCCGGGACTCTCCCCACTGTACCACGTTCCTTGTGGGTTAAGCGATCTCATTCAGTCACTCCCATTCGTTTCAGATGCGCCAATGGGAATGGTCTTGAAAGGATGGCCTTGAGAATCTTCCAAGCAGTAACCAGTTTGGCCCTGATTCTGGAGTGGAAAGTGATAGTTTCCTCACCATTAAAGAAATTGGACTTTGAGACGAGAGGCCCATCCTGACAGGGCCAGGAATCCACAGATAGATAAATATGCCCCCATATATATATTTCTGTATAAAGAGATCTGCATCCAAATATCTTCAGATTTATCTTCACGCACACACACACTCGCCACTATCTTAGTCTCCGGAAACAAAGATCCGGGGTGCGAATTCCGGTCGGGCCCCGATCCTGCTGCGTGACCCTGGGCAAGTCGTCTGTCCCTGGGTTTCGTCACCTGCGAAACGGGGATGAAATATTTGATCTCTCTCCCTCTTAATCGGTGAGCCACAGAGGGGGATGGGGGCGCTTATCTTGCGTCTGGGCTAGCGTTTAGTACGGCGCTTTTGAACAGCAGCGAGAGACACGTTCCTCGCCCACGACGGGCTTACAGTCTAGAAGGGTATCCCGGCTTTGCCCCTTGTCAGCTGTGTGACTGTGGGCAAGGCACTTAATAATAATAACCACGTTGGTATCTGTTAAGCGCTTACTATGTGCCGAGCACTGTTCTAAGCGCCGGGGGAGACACAGGGGAATCAGGTCGTCCCACGTGGGGCTCACGGTCTCAATCCCCATTGTACAGACGAGGTCACCGAGGCCCAGAGAAGTGAAGCGACTCGCCCACGGTCGCCCAGCTGACGAGTGGCAGGGCCGGGATTCGAACCCATGATCTACGACTCCAAAGCCCGGGCTCTTTCCACCGAGCCACGCTGCTTAACTTCTCTGTGCCTCGGTTCCCTCGTCTGTAAAATGGGGATGAAGACTGTGAGCCTCGTGTGGGACAACCTGATTCCCCTGTATCTCCCCCAGCGCTTAGACCATTGCTCTGCACATAGTAAGCGCTTAACAAATACCAACATTATTATCATTATTGTTATCAATTATCTCGGGAGGTTGTTGGGATGGAGATCCAGTGTAGCAGGGGGTAGAGAAGCAGCGTGGCTCAGTGGAAAGAGCCCGGGCCTGGGAGTCAGAGGTCATGGGTTCGAATCCCAGCCCTGCCACTGATCATCTGTGGGACTGTGGGCAAGTCGCCTCACTTCTCTGGGCCTCGGTGACCTCATCTGTAAAATGGAGATGACGACTGGGAGCCTCACGTGGGACAGCCTGATGACCCTGGATCTCCCCCAGCGCTTAGAACGGTGCTCTGCACAGAGTAAGCGCTTGACAAATACCAACGTTATTATTATTAGGGATATTATTGAGAGGGGACATTCTCGGGCAGGGAGAGAAGAGGATGTACATTCTGACACTATACGGAAAGCCTTAGAACGGTGCTCGCCACAGAGCACTGAAGAAGTACCATGATTATCTCCGGTGGTTGTCTTTCAACCTCATTCGCTCAGTGGCAAGAGCCCGGGCTTGGGAGTCAGAGGTCGTGGGTTCTAATCCCGGCTCCGCCGCTTGCCAACTGTGTGACTTTGGGCAAGTCACTTCACTTCTCTGTGCCTCGGTTACCTCATCTGTCGAACGGGGATTAAAACTGTGAGCCCCACGTTGGACACCCGATCGTCTTGTATCCCCCAGCGCTTAGAACAGCGCTTTTCACATAGTAAGCGCTTAACAAATACTATTTAATCCCCCTGAATCTATTTATGGCTATCGTTTTTGTCCGTCTCCCTCGATTAGACCGTAGGCCCGTCAGAGGGCAGGGAATGTCTCTACCCATTACCGATTTGTCCATTCCAAGCGCTTAGTCCTGTGCTCGGCACATAGTAAGCGCTCAATAAATACTATTGAATGAATGAATGAATGAATGAATGAATATTTAGTGAGTGCTTACTGTGTGCAAAGCACTGTTCTAAGTGATTGGGAGAATACAATATAACAACGGATACATTCCTGCCCACAGCAAGCTCACAGTCTGGGGGGAAGGGGATGACAGGTGCTAATATAAATAAATAAATAGATAAATAAATTACAGATATATACATATATAGAGTTGACTGTCAACTCCTTGAGGGTAGGGATCACGTGTACTAAGGTTGGTATCTGTTAAGCGCTTACTATGTGCAGAGCACCGTTCTAAGCGCCGGGGGAGACACAAGGGAATCGGGTTGTCCCGCGTGGGGCTCACGGTCTTCATCCCCATTTTACAGACGAGGGAACTGAGGCCCAGAGAAGTGAAGCGACTCACCCACAGTCACCCAGCTGACAAGTGGCCGAGCCGGGATTCGAACCCATGATCTCGGGCTCCGAAGCCCGTGCTCTTTCCACCGAGCCAAGCTGCTTCTACTGGAGAGCTCTCCCAAGTGCTTCGTACATTGCTTTGCGCACAGTGGACTATCAGCTCCTTAGAGGCAGAGATCGTGTCCGCTCTCTCTACTGTCCTCTCTCAAACAGTCAGTAGAGCAATAATAATAATAATTATAATATCTGCTAAGTCCTTACTATGTACCAAGCACTGGGGTAATAACAGTAATAGTATTTGTTAAGCACTATGTGCTAGGCACTGTACTAAACGCTGGGGTGGATACAAGCAAATCGGGTTGGACACAGTCCCTGCCCCACATGGGGCTCACGGTCTCAATCCCCATCTTACAGAGGAGATAACTGAGGCACAGAGACGTGAAGTGACTCGCCCGAGGTCTCTCGGCAGACAGGCGGCGGAACCGGGATTAGAACCCACGACCTCCGACTCCCAAGCCGGGGTTCTTGCCACTAGGCCAGGCCGCTCCTTTATTATTCGCTAAGCAGAAACAAAAGATGGAGAAAATTGAGACTGAATGATCGGGGTGGGGGAAAAAAAGAATTAAAATGAGGTTTAACGGAGATAGAGATAAATCCCAGAGCAGACGGGGCAAAGTGGGAACGCTATGTAATGATTTTCAATTAAAGGAGAGAGAGAGACGGATGAATACTGTCAAGCGGAAGCTGAGACGGAAGGGCTCTCGCTGCAGAGAAGGTCAGTCTATAAAGGGAAGGGATCCTCGACTATCCTTCCGCCGCCCGGGACGAAGGAAAAAAGGCGAGCGGAAAGATAAAGAAGGGAGCCGTCGGAGGGATAAAACTTAGCAGCCCCCAAAATCTGAGAACTGGAATCCAGTTTACCGTCTCTGGCACGACACCGCATCCGTTAATTCAGGGACTGCGAATATCCCGAAAAACATCTCGTAATTCTGAGACTGCCAAGCTGAGCCGCACAGAAGCTCCGTTCGGACTCACGATTCAGCCAGTTTCCCATCTTTTTACTTTTATTTTTGACAAGAGGGGGCTTTGGAAATAAAACGGGGGCCACCAGACGCCTCCTTCAGAGTGTTTCGATCCCGATCCGTCCCCGTGGGACCGGAAGGAAATGCAAGGGGTAATGGGAGCTTGATTAATCAATCAATCAATCGATGGTATTAATAATGTTGGTATCTGTTAAGCGCTTACTATATGCAGAGCACTGTTGTAAGCGCCGGGGGAGATACAGGGCGATCGGGTTGTCCCACGGGAGGCTCACGGTCTTCATCCCCATTTTACAGATGAGGGAACCGAGGCCCAGAGAAGTGAAGTGACTTGCCCACCGTCGCACGGCTGACAGGTGGCAGAGTCAGGATAGTTATCACACACCTACGGTGGGCAGGGCTCTGTGCTACAGATCCGGGAGAGTACGACGGAAGGTTTACCGCAGGATCGGTGACCCGATTAGTGACCTGATAGTGTCAAGAGCACCAGCTGGGGCATCGGAGACGTGGGTTCTAATCCTGACTCTGCTACTTAATACTAATACTAATAATAATAACGATGGTATTCGTTAAGCGCTTCCCGCGTGCCAAGCACAGTTCTAAGCGCCGCGGTGGATGCGAGGTCATCAGGTAGTCCCCCGTGGGGCTCGCAGACTTCCTCCCCATTTTCCAGATGAGGGAACTGAGGCCCAGAGAAGGGAAGCGACTTGTCCAAAGTCACACAGCTGTTAAGGGGTCAGAGTCGCCTCGGGCTTTCCCTCCCACCCAAGGAGTTAGGGCGCTTGCGGAGTCGATAGCGGTGGTGGACACGATACCCCGATTCCCCCGTGAGGAAGAAATCTCTCTGAGGAAAAACTGCCTCTGAAAAAAAGGCTCACTCGGAGGAACGATTCTGGGGTGGGAGTTTACGTTTGCGTTTGATCCCGGGGAATTTCTTAGGAATTCTCAACAGAAAGCAGCCTGGCATAACGGACAGAGCACAGGCCTGGGAGTCAGAAGGTCGTGGGTTCTGACTCCGGCTCCACCGCTTGCCAACTGGGTGACCTTGGTCAAGTCGCTTCACTTCTCTGGGCCTCATTTACCTCACAGAGACTGTGACTGAGGATTGAGGGGATTGAAACCGTGAGCCTCATGTGGAACAAGGACTGCATCTATTAAGAGAAGCGACCCTATTAGCGACCGTGCCTCTTAAGACTATTCTCTTAATAGACTTTGTCTATTAAGCAGCGTGGTTTAGTGGCAAGAGGTCGGGCTTGGGAGTCAGAGGTCGTGAGTTCTAATCCGGGCCCCGCCGCTTATCAGCTGTGTGACTTGGGGCGAGTCGCTTCACTTCTCTGGGCCTCGGTTACCGCATCTGGAAAACGGGGATGAAGCCTGTGAGCTCCAGGTGATTACCTTCTATTCATCGCCATCGTTCTCGTCCGTCCGTCTCCCCCGATGAGACCGTGAGCCCGTCAGAGGGCAGGGACCGTCTCTAGCTGTTGCCGATCCGTCCGTTCCAAGCGCTTAGTACGGTGCTCTGCGTATAGTAAGCGCTCAATAAATACGATTGAATGAATGAACGAATGAACCCCAGCGCTTAGAACAATGCTTCACACGTAGCATGGGCTTAACAAGTACCACCGTTATTATTATTATTTGCTGGTATTCATTCATTCAGTAGTATTTATTGAGCACTTACTATGTGCAGAGCACTTCACTAAGCGCTTGGAATGGACAAATCGGTAACAGATAGAGACGGTCCCTGCCTTTTGACGGGCTTACGGTCTAATCGGAGAAGCAGCGTGGCTCGGTGGCAAGAGCCCGGGCTTGGGAGTCAGAGATCATGGGTTTGAATCCCGGCTCTGTCCCCTGTCAGCTGGGTGACTGTGGGCAAGTCACTTCACTTCTCTGGGCCTCAGTGACCTCATCTGGAAAATGGGGATTAACTGTGAGCCTCACATGGGACAACCCGATGACCCTGTATCTTCCCCAGGGCTTAGAACAGTGCTCTGCGCATAGTAAGCGCTTAACAAATACCAACATTATGATTACTATTATTATTATTATTATTATTAATTGGACTGTATCCACCCCAGTGCTTATTCCAGTGTCTGAGACAGCGTAAGCATCTAATAAATACTATAGAGATTCTTAGAAAATCTCAGTCAATAGGTGTTCTACGGCAAACAAATAATTGGATATTTTCATTCATTCACTGGTGTTTACCGAGCGTTCACTGTGTGCGGAACACTGTCCTAAGCGCTGGGAAAGTACGATTCGGCACAGATAGAGACAATCTCTACCCAACAGCGGGCTCCGGGTCTAGAAGATGTTTCGTTTCTTTTGGTTTTTTCTGGCCTCCTGGTTCTTCCTTCCGAGACGGCTGCCAAGCGGCAGGGGGAGAGAAAAAATTTGCTCTCAGATGAGCAGACTGTGTGAACGGCGGATGTTGCAATCAGTCAGATCCCGTCCGCGGGAGCCGATCGGAGGACGTGGCTCGTGAGCGTGCCATCGAATGACCCCCCCCGCCACTGGGTGGAGGAAATCGGAGAACGGAATCCACTCCTGCCCATCATCCAAACAGACCTAGGTCCAGTACAGTGCAAACGCTTCGTACAGCGCTCCGCACACAGTAGGCGCTCGATAAATACCGTCGAATGAACGGTCTAGCCAATGTGCACCGGAATCGTGTAACCCAGGAGACACGATCATAGTAATTAGAGCACAGGCCGGGGAGTCAGACGGTCATGGGTTCTAATCCCGCCTCCACTTGTCTGCAGTGGGATCTCGGGCAGGTCACTTTCATTCATTCAGTAGTATTTATTGAGTGCTAACTAGGTGCAGAGCACTGTACTAAGCGCTTGGAATGGACAATTCGGCAACAGACTGAGGCAGTCCCTGCCCAGTGACGGGATCACGGTCTTAATCGGGGGAGACGGACGGACAAAAACAAGACAACATAATCACGATAAATAGAATCAAGGGGATGGACACTTCATTAACAAAATAAATAGGGGAATAAAAATATAGACAAATGAGCAGAGTGCTGAGGGGAAGGGAAGGGAGAGGGGGAGGAGCAGAGGGAAAGGGGGGCTCACTGCACTCCTCTGGGCCTCAGTTTCCTCACCTGTAAAATGGGGATGGAGACTGTGAGCCCCAAGTTGGGCAGGGACCGTGTCCAACCCAATTTGCTTGTATCCACCCTAGTACTTAGTACAGTGTCTGGCACATAGGAAGCGCTTAACCAGTACCATAATTATTATTACTATCATTATAGACTCACGATAGGATTTAACCCCCGTTTAACAGATGAGGAAGTAGAGGTCTAGAGATTTGTCCACGGCGACACAGAAGACAAGGAACATGTCTGCCAACTCTGTTTCATTGTCCTCTCCCAAGAGTACTTAGTACAGTGTTCTGCACACAGAAGGCGCTCAACAAATAGGATTGATTAAAGGAGCAGAGCTGGGAGGCCAGGCGGAGCACGGGCCTGGGAGTCAGAAGGACCTGGGTCTAATCCTAGGGAAGCAACGTGGCTCAGTGGAAAGAGCCCGGGCTTGGGATTCTGAGGTCATGGGTTCGAACCCCGGCTCTGCCACTCGTCAGCTGTGTGACTGTGGGCGAGTCACTTCACTTCTCTCTGCCTCAGTTCCCTCAGCTGTAAAATGGGGATTAAGACTGTGAGCCTCACGTGGGACAACCTGATTATTCTGTATCTACTCCAGCGCTTACAACAGTGCTCTGCACATAGTAAGCGCTTAACAAATACCGACATTATTAATCCTGGCTCCGCCACTTATCTGCTATGTGACCTCGGGGCAGTCACATCACTCCTCTGCACCTCAGTTTCCTCATCTTTAAAATGGGGATTAAGACTGAGCCCTCAATGGGACGGGGACCGCGTCCAACCCGGTCAGCTTGCCAGAGCTTAGAACCATACCTGGCATATAGTAGGCACGTAACAAATACCATTAAAAAATAATAATAATAAGGTCTTCTGACGCTCAGATTCGGGCTTTGGAGTCAGATGGGCTTTGGAGTCAGAGGTCATGGGTTCGAATCCCAGCTCTGCCACTTGTCAGCTGGGTGACTGTGGGCAAGTCACTTAACTTCTCTGGGCCTCAGTTACCTCATCTGGAAAATGGGGACGAAGACCGTGAGCCCCATGTGGGACAACCTGATTTCCCTGTGTCTACCCCAGCGCTTAGAACAGTGCTCTGCACATAGTAAGCGCTTAACAAATACCAACATTATTATTATGTTTTATCCAATATTCATTCATTCAATCGTATTTATTGAGTGCTTCCCGTGTACTAAGCGCATGGAAAGTACAATTCAGCAATAAAGAGAGACAATCCCTATCCAACAACGGGCTCGCGGACTAGAAGGGGGAGACAGACAACAAACCAAAACAAGTAGACAGGCACCAGATAGAAATATACAGAATTATAGACAGTCACACGTCATTTATAAAATGAATAGAATAATAAATATATACATATGCACACAAGTGCTGTGGGGCGGGGAGGAGGGCAGAGCAGAGGGAGGGAGTCGGGGCGATGGGGAGGGGAGGAGGAGCGGAGGAAAAGGGGGCTTCCATGCTACTTCCTCAAAAGGCCAGACCGTGATCGTGGGATTCCCAGAGCATTCTAAAAACACTCAGAACACCGCGCTACTTGGAACTCTCACAGAGGAATCGCTCTCCCCGCGTTTCCTAATCACCCCCTTCATTTTTTTCTCCCGCTCGGCTAATCCATCCTCTGCTTTTTACAGTACAGTAGTGGTTTCTTCACACGCAATGAGAAGCGAAATCAATGGAGCTCAGAAAGTAAAACAATTTGCAAGATTGAGCCTTCAAATCCTCCTTCTACATATTGCATGAACGATGGAGGTTTTCACCGATTACTGTTTATGTGTCGGAGAAGCGTGGTTTATGTGGCCTCCCTGTTGCTCGGATGGAAAGGAATGGTGATTTATTGGAAAGCTTGTGGGATAAACTGTGGGTACACGAAAATGATGGAAGCCCTAAATACTGCGATACTGAATCTATTTTCCACGCCGGGGCCTTATCAGTCTGATGGAGCCCAGTTGAAAGCCTCATTCTTCAAATGTAAATTGAGAAGTTGGAAAATCGCAAATCGAAAGATCTTAATAAAGCGGTATAAGTAAATGGATGAAATTGAAATGGAACCATTAGAGTTTATTACGCTTTCGGTGCGTGCAGGAGACGAATGGACTTTGATCGACTGTCAGATATTTACCACATGTGTCAAATATCTAGTCCCCTCTGTCATTCTTCTTGCCAGATATCCTTTGTTTGTTCCTCTGCCTTTCGTATCTGCTTTTTTTAATGGTATCTGTTAAGCGCTTAAGAGGAGCCAAGAACACCACTAAGCTCCGGTGTAGAGACCAGCGAATGGCTTTTTTTTTTTAATGGTTTGTATTAAGCGCTTACTATGTGCCGGCACTGGGGTAGATCCAAGCTAATCGAGTTGGAAACAGTCCCTGTCCCACGTGAGCTCACAGCCTTAATCCCCATTTTACAGATGAGGGAACTGAGGCTTGGAGAAGCAAAGTGACTTGCGTAAGGTCACACAGAAGACAAGTGGCAGAACTGTGATTAGAACCCAGGTCCTTTTCTTGTACGGTTTTTGTTAAGGATCTACTGTGCTCCAGGCACTGTACTAAGCACTGGGGTGGATACAAGCTAATCATTTTGGACACAGTCCATGTCCCACCTGGGGCTCACAGTCTTAATCCCCATTTTACAGATGAGGCAACTGAGTCGCCGAGAAGTTAAGTGACTTGCCTAAGGTAGTAAAGCAGACAAGTGGCAGAAGTGAGATTAGAACCCAGGTCCTTCTGACTTCCAAGCCCGGCCTCTAGCCACTAGGCCACGCTGGTTCTCATTTCTAAAGGTATGGCTTCATTAAGGTAGATAATAATGGTGGTATTTGTTAAGCGTCTACTATGTGCAAAGCACTGTTCTAAGCACTGGGGGGGATACAAGGTGATCAGGTTGTCCCACATGGGGCTCACAGTCTTAATCTCCCCCGATCAGACCGTGCGCCCGTCAAACGGCAGGGACCGTCTCTATCTGTTGCCGACTTGTTCATTCCAAGCGCTTAGTACAGTGCTCTGCACACAGTAAGCGCTCAATAAATACTATTGAATAACTGAATGAATCTCCATTTTACAGATGAGGTCACTGAGGCCCAGAGAAGTGAAGTGACTCGCCCACAGTCACACAGCTGGCAAGCGGCAGAGCCGGGAGTCGAACCCAGGACCTCTGACTCCCAAGCCCGGGCTCTTTCCTCTGAGCCACGCTGCTTCTCCTTTGGCTGGAATACCCCAGTGAACGTGTCGGAGGGTTATTCAGGTAAAAAGTATTCCAGAGCACTTTCTCTCTCCACCCATCTAGGGTGCTTCCTGAGTAAATATTTCGATGAGGCACATGAACCTTGGGCTTCCAGTTGGGTCTGAAACAGTGTAACGAGTTTGCAGATCAATCCTAACACCGATCAAATTGGACTTAATTACCCATATTCCATGTTCCATGGAGCTGAAAAATAAAGAAACAAGAGGAGTATTCGAGATGAGAAATGGCCAAACAGAACGGAACAGAGAGATACTATTAAAGAAGCATTGAAGATGTTATTGGGAAGCGGTGTGATCTAGCGGATAGTGCCCGGGCCTGGGAGTCAAAGGATTTGAGAAGCAGCTTGGCTCAGTGGAAAGAGGCCGGGCCTTGGAGTCAGAGGTCATGGGTTCGACTCCCGGCTCGGCCACTGGTCAGCTGGGTGGCTGTGGGCGAGTCGCTTCACTTCTCTGTGCCTCAGTGACCTCATCTGTAAAATGGGGATTAAGACTATGAGTGCCACGTGGGACAACCCGATCCCCCTGTGTCCACCCCAGCGCTTAGAACAGTGGTCTGCACATAGTAAGCGCTTAACAGATACCAACATTATTGTTATTATTTGGGTTCTAATCCCGGCTCCGCCACACCGCTGCTGTATGACCTCGGGCAAGTCACTTCAGTTCTCCGGGTCTCAGTCACCTCATCTGTCGAATGGGGATTCACACCGTGAGCCCGTCACTGGGCAGAGATTGTCTCTATCCGTTGCCGAACTGTCCATCCCAAGCACTTAGTACAGTGTTCTGCACATAGTAGGAGCTCAATAAATGCTATTGAATGAATGACTGCGAACCCTATGCGAGGCAGGGACTGTGTCCAACCCATTTAGCTTGTATCTACCCCGGCGCTTAGCACAATGCCAGACACGTAGTAAGAGCTTAACAAATACCATGAAGACAATAAATTGCTTCTCTACTGACAATCATGGCTCCCTGTTGATGGAAATTGAATCTGGAAAACACAGACAATAATAATAATAATGTTGGTATTTGTTAAGCGCTTACTATGTGCCGAGCACTGTTCTAAGCGCTGGGGGAGACACAGGGGAATCAGGTCGTCCCACGTGGGGCTCACAGTCTTCATCCCCATTTTACAGATGAGGTAACTGAGGCACCGAGAAGTTAAGTGACTCGCCCAAAGTCACACAGCTGACAAATGGCCGAGCCGGGATTCGAACCCATGACCTCTGACTCCAAAGCCCGTGCTCTTTCCACAGACCCGATCACCCCGCCACCTGTCCGCTGTGCGACCTTGGGCAGTTCTTCTCCGCGCCTCAGTTCCCCCATCTGTAGAATGAGGAGTGAGACTGTGAGCCCCACGTGGGGCAGGGGCTTTGTCCAACCCGATTTGCTTGTATCCACCCCAGCGCTTAGTAGAGTGCTTGGTACATAGTAAACGCTTAACAAATGCCCCAATTATGATTATTATTATTACTATTACTATTACTGCTGGCTGTCAAGCAAGTTCAATGTTGCTCTGCAGGCAGTGACAGGTTTAGGGGGAGTTGATTAGCATATTACTGCTAAGCGTTTTGGATGGAAAAGATTGAGACAAGAGAGCACCCTCCTGGATTAAAAACAAGTCGGGATGGGGTGGAAATCCACCCTTTCCACCCTCACCCACACTGAGCCGTGCATTATATCCTTCCTAGACTCCTGCATCGGCCTCCTTGCTGACCTCCCTGTCTCCCGTCTCTCCCCACTCCAGTTCACACTTCATTCTCCGGCCCGGATCGTTTTTCTACAAAAACGTTCAGTCCATGTCTCTCCCGTCCCCAGTAATCTCCGGTGGTTGCCTATAATAATAATAATAATAATAATAATGTTGGCATTTGTGAAGCGCTCACTACGTGCCAAGCGCCGTTCTAAGCGCTGGGGCAGACACAAGGGAATCAGGTTGTACCACGTGGGGCTCACAGTCTTACTCCCCATTTTATAGATGAGGTGACTGAGGCCGAGAGAAGTGAAGCGACTCGCCCACGGTCACCCAGCTGACAAGTGGCAGAGCGGGGAGTCGAACCCATGATCTCTGACTCCGAGGCCCGTGCTCGTCCCACTGAGCCACGCTGCTCGTCTCGCTGCCTATCCACCTCCACAGCTACAGACAATTGTTTCCAACAGCTTGAAAGCAGTCAATCATCTTGCTCCCCCCAACTTCACCTCGCTGCTCATCCTACTGCAGCGGAACGCGTGCATTTCGCTCCTCTGTCGCCAACCTTCTCACTGGGCCTCCATCTCGTCTATCTGGCCGCCGACCCCTCGCCCACTTCACGCCTCTGGCCTAGAACGTCCTCCCTCCTCATATCCGCCAGACAGTGACTCTCCTCCCCACCTTCAGAGCTTTACTGAAGGCCCGTCTCTTCCGAAAGGCCATCCCCGACTAAGCCTACATCTATTTTTTCCCTTTCTCCATCGCCCTTACACTTAGATCTGTATCCGTGTGTCAGAAACATCTCCAAAGAACCCAATCAACACCTAGGTGTTACTATGTTTTCTTCATTGCACAGCCAAAGAACCCCATCTAGTCTGGTGTTTCGTTTTGTTTTTTAAATGGCATTTATTAAATGTGCCAGGCACTCTCCTAAGCCCCGGGGTAGACAATAATAATAATAATGATGATGATGATGGTAATTGTTAAGCGATTACTATGTGCCAAGCGCTGGAGTAGATAAAAGGTAATGAGGTTATCCCACATGAGGCTCACCGTCGTCATCCCCAGTCTCCAGACGAGGTAACCGAGGCACAGAGAAGTTAAGTGACCTGTCCACGGTTGCACGGCTGACAAGCGGTGGAAGCGGGATTAGAACCCACAACCTCTGCCTCCCAAGCCAGGGCTCTTTCCACTGAGCCACACTGCTTCCCTAGATACAAGTTAAATAGGTTAGACCTAGTCCCTGTCCCACTTGGGGCTCACAGTCTCAATCCCCATTTGTCAGAGGAGGTAAGTGAGGCACAGAGAAGTGAAGTGACTTGTCCAAGATCACACAGAAAGTAAGCGACGGAGCTGGGATTAGAACCCAGGTCCTTCTGACTCCCGGGACTGCGTTCTAGCTATTTGGTCAAGCTTCTTCTCTGTTCATTCATTCAATAGCATCTATTGCGCGCTTACCATGTGCAGAGCACTGTACTAAGCGCTTGGAATGGACAAATCGGGAACAGATAGAGACGGTCCCTGCCCTTTGACGGGCGCACGGTCTAATCGAAGGGAGGGGTGTCCATTGGGAGCTCTGCCCCACAGGACAAGGGGCTTTGGTCTGAGGGAGGGACTGAAGAACTCTTGAGGAGTTTGAGGGTCACTTTCTGGTCGTATTTCTGACAGTTCCAAGACGGGTTGACTCATTTTGATTTACAAAATATCAGTCAGGCGAAATCCTTCAAGGCGACGTGATAACCGAGCAGTTTATCATGGCTACCCATCGATGGTCTCATAGTTTCATTTACAGGCAGTGCATCTTCCGAGCAAGGGGCAGGCCAGGAAATAGGGAAGCAGCCTGGCCTAGTGGCTAGAGTCCGGGCCTGGGGGTCCGAAAGACCTGGGTTCTAATTCCGCCTCTGCCACTCGTCAGCTGTGTGACCGTGGGCAAGTCACTTCACTTCTCTGGGCCTCAGTTCCCTCATCTGGAAAATGGGGATGAAGACTGCGAGCCCCACGTGGGACAACCTGATTCCCCTGCGTCTACCCCAGCGCTTAGAACGGTGCTCGGCACATAGTAAGCGCTTAACAGATACCGACATTATTATAATTGTTATTATTAAGTCGCTTCACTTCTCTGGGCCTCATCTACAATATGAAGATTGAGGCTGTATGTCCCATGTGGGAAAGGGACTGTGTCCAAACTGATTAACTTGTATCTACCCCGGTGCTTAGTACAGTGCCTGACACATAGTAAGTGCTTAACAAATGCCACTGGAAAAAAAGTGATGTAGGGAGTGTGGGGGGGATAAGAATTTGCTTGGGGCTCAGGAGGAGGAAGGCAACCTGTAATTTATTTATATCAATGTCTGTCGTCCCCGTCCCCCCCGACTGTATGCTCATTGTGAGCAGCGTGGCTCAGTGGAAAGGGCCCAGGCTTGGGAGTCAGAGGTCATGGGTTCGAATCCAGGCCCTGCCACTTGTCAGCTGGGTGACTGTGGGCAAGTCACTTCACTTCTCTGGGCCTCAGTTCTCTCGTCTGTAAAATGGGGATTAAGACTGTGAGCCTCACATGGGACAACCCGATGATGCTGTATCTCCCCCAGCGCTTAGAACAGTGCTCTGCACATAGTAAGCGCTTAACAAATGCCAACATTAGTATTAGAACGATATCCGTTTATTGTGATATCGTACTCTCCTAAGTGCTTAGTACAGTGCTCTGCACGCAGTAAACTCTCAATAAATACGATTGAATTGAACCACTCTCTCCCCCCCACATGACGTGGGAAAAGGTAGCAAGAAGACATCGTTAAAAACCACTGAAATTGTTTAGGAAGGGAAAGGAGGAGTTGATTCTCCGGATAATCGTGGAACGGGGTTTGCAATACATTTTCAACCCAGAAATGTCTAAATGGGCCGAGATGATTATTTTACGGGACGTTCACCATCACAAACTCTAGAAAGATTGTAGCTTGGTGGTAGGTTGCCGAAAATCGGGCTTCAATCTCACGCCGAAATAGATGCTTCAACTACTTGGGCTTTCAAAATAAAGTCAAGAAATGGAGTAGAAAAGGAGATCTTCTGGAAAGTAAATTTTTTGTGTGCCATTTGGTAAGTTCTTATTTTGTGCCAAGCACTCTCCTAAGCACTGGGGCGGATGCAAGATAATTGGGTCAGGAACAGTCCCTGTCCTACAAGGGCCTCACAGCCTAAAGCAGGAGGGAGGACAGGTATCAAATCCCCATTTAAGAGACGAGGAAAGTGAGGAGATGGGAACTTAAGTAAACTGCCCAATTTCAGAATGCGGGCAAGGGGTAGACCTGCGATTCGAACCCAGATCCCCTGACTTCCAGGCTTGAACTCTTTCCGCTAGACTCCACCGCCCAGCAGATGCACGCCGATCATCGGAATTTTAACTCTGGAAAGAGGACAGAGCGTGCTCGCGTGGGTAGGCTGGAAGGAAGAGAAAAAGAATCCGCCCTCTAATCTATATATTGCCAATCCCATTATAGCTCCAACGTCACAAGAGAATTCTTCAACATATGGAAGACTAACGATATGCTAAAGAACTTCAAAGATGGTTCCATAATTAACAGAGTAAGGAGGACGAGAAAGTTGACTCTGAAAGTTAACGGTGCTTCTCGCTTCTCCGTTTCGCTGGCACCGCCCTGCCCAGAGTCCCGTCGGACAGGTAACGGGCCCATGTCCTCAAACGGTGAAATTTCCGATCGAAATTGTGCAATTTGTAAATCACGCCCGCTATCGCTTAAACACTAATTGGTATACATCTCCCTTCTCTTCCTCCCGTCTGCCAATTATTTTCCCTTCTGCCTCCCCAGATGAACTGTAAGCTCCTTGCAAGTTAGGATCGACTCCTCTAACTCTAGTGGACTCCCCGAAGCACTTAGCACAGTCCTCTGCACACGGGAGACTCTAAGCTCCTGGTGGACAGGGAATATGTCTGTATATCGTCATTCCCTACTCCCCGAAGCAATGTTCTGCACATAGTAGATGTCTAACTCCTTGTGGGCAAGGAACATATCCGTTATATCGCTACACTATCCCAAGCATTTAATACAGTGCTATCTATGCACGCAGTAAGCATGCAGTGAATACAATCGATTAATCGATAATGATAATGTTTGTATTTGTTAAACGCTTCCTATGTGCAGAGCACTGTTCTAAGCGCCGGGGTAGATACGGGGTAATCGGGTCGTCCCACGTGAGGCTCACAGTTGATCCCCATTCGACAGATGAGGTCACTGAGGCACGGAGAATTGAAGTGACTTGCCCAGAGTCACACAGCTGACAAGCGGTAGAGCTGGGTTTCGAACCCGTGACCTCTGACTCCCAAGCCCGGGCTCTTTCCACTGAGCCACATTTAACAAATACCGCAATTATTATAAGCCAGGCACTGTAATTAAGCGCTGAAGTGGGTACAAGCATAGGAGGTGGAACACAGTCCCTGTCCCACGTGGGGCTCACAGTCTCAATCCCCATTTTCCGGACGAGGCAACTGAGGTCCGGAGAATAATAATAATAATACTAACGTTGGTATTTGTTAAGCGCTTACGACGTGCAGGCCACCGCTCTAAGCGGTGGGGTAGATACAGGGGAATCAGATTGTCCCACGTGAGGCTCACGGTCTTCATCCCCATTTTCCAGATGAGGTCACTGAGGCCCAGAGAAGTGAAGTGACTTGCCCTCAGTCCCACAGCTGACAAGTGGCAGAGCTGGGATTCGAACATAAGACCTCTGACTCCCAAGCTCGGGCTCTTTCCACTGAGCCACGCTGCTTTCCAGTAAAGTGAAGTGACTTGCCCTAGATCACACAGCTTTACCGTACTTAGACCAAAGCTAGTCACCCAGTAGATCGTAAGCTTAGAGAAGCAGCGTGGCTCAGTGGAAAGAGCCCGGGCTCTGGAGTCAGAGGTCGTGAGTTCGAATCCCAGCTCTGCCATTTGTCAGCTGTGTGACTGTGGGCGAGTCACTTCACTTCTCTGCGCCTCAGTTACCTCATCTGTCAAATGGGGATGAAGACCGTGAGCCCCACGTGGGACAACCTGATTCCCCTGTGTCTACCCCAGCGCTTAGAACAGTGCTCGGCACATAGTATGCGCTTAACAAATACCAACATTATTATTATTATTATTATTATTATCCTTGAGGGCAGGGATCATATCTACTAAGTCTATCGTACTTAGCACAGTGCTCTGCACACGGTAGACGGCAAGCGCCTTTCTTGCATTCATTCATTCATTCAGTCGTAATCAACGAGCACTTGCTGTGCGCAGAGCACCGTACTAAGTACTCGGAAAGTACGATTCAACGATAAAGAGAGACAATCCCTGCCCACAACGGGTTTACAGTCTAGAAAGGGGGAGACAGACAGCAAAACAAGTAAACAGGCATCAATAGTGACAATATAAATAAATAGAATTAAAGATATACACACCTCAGAACAAGTAAACAGGCATTAATATAAATAAATAGAATTGTAGATACGTACACGTACACAAGTGCTGTGGGTGGGGAGGGGGATAGAGCAGAGGGAGGGCGTCGGGGCGACGGGGAGGGGAGGAGGAGCGGAGGGAAAGGGAGGCTTCGGTCTGGGAAGGCCTCCCGGAGGAGGGGAGCGCTCAGGAGGGCTTTGAAGGGGGGAAGAGAGTCCGTTTGGTGGATTTGAGGAGGGAGGGCGTCCCAGGGCAGAGGCGGGACGCGGGCCGGGGGTCGGCGGCGGGCCGGGCGAGCCGGAGGCCCGGGGAGGAGGCGATCGTTGGCGGAGGAGCGGAGTGTGCGGCCCAGGATGGAGGAGGAGGAGAGAAGGGAGGGGAGGCAGGAGGGGGCTGGGGGATGGACGGTTTTGAAACCAGTAATGACCAATAACCAATAACGAGTGGTCTGCTCAACTGTATATATCACCCTATTTATCGACTCTATTCATCGCCATCGTCCTCGTCCGTCCGTCTCCCCCGATTAGACCGTGAGCCCGTCAGACCGCAGGGACCGTCTCTATCTGTTGCCGACTTGTTCATCCCAAGCGCTTAGTCCGGTGCTCTGCACGTAGTAAGCGCTCAATAAATACTACTGAATGAATGAATGAATGAATGAATAATGAAATGTACATCGCCTCGATCCTATTCAGTCGCCATCGTTTTTACGAGACGTCGTTCCCCTCGACTCTATCTATCGCCATCGTCCTCGTCCGTCCGTCTCCCCCGATGGGACCGTGAGCCCGTCAGACGGCGGGGACCGTCTCGATCTGTTACCGACTTGTTCATCCCAAGCGCTTAGTACGGTGCTCTGCACAGAGTAAGCGCTCAATAAATACTATTGAATGAATGAATGAATGAGTTTTTAGATCTGTACACAACAAAATAAGTACACAGGCAATCGTATAAATAAATAGAATCATAGATATGGACTATATATGTGGGGGCAGGATTCTCGTGTCTACCGACTCTACTGTACTGTGCTCTCCCGAGCTCTCGGTAATAATAATAATGATGATGATGGTATCCGTTAAGCGCTTACTATGTGCCGAGCACTGTTCTAAGCGCCGGAGTAGATACAGGGCCATCAGGTTGTCCCACATGAGGGTCACAGTAAATCCCCATTTTACAGATGAGGGAACTGAGGCCCAGAGAGAAGTGAAGCGATTTGCCCAAAGTCACACATCCGACAAGCGGTGGCGTCGGGATTGGAACCCACGACTTCTGACTCCCAAGTCCGGGCTCTTTCCACTGAGCCACGCCGCTTCTCAACAGCAGAGGAACCTGCTGAAGACGATGTAATGATCGCTGCTGAAGCTGTCAAGCGCTTACTATGTGCCAAGCCCTGCACCAGCCGCTGGGGTAGAGACGAGACAATCACGGAAGACGCAGTCTAAGGGGGAGGGAGAGGTCGCATTTGATCCCCACTTTACGGAGGAGGAGGAAACGGAGGCTGAAAAGTGAAGTGACTGGCCCAAGGTCACACAGCGGCTGAGTGACGGAACGGGAACGAGGAGAGGCAGCGTGGCCTAGCGGATGGAGCACGGCCCTGGGAGTCAGAAGGACGTGGGCTCCTCCACTCGGCTGCTGTGTGACCTTGGGCAGGTCACTTCACTTCTCAGTGCCTCAGTTACCTCACCTGTAAAATGGGGATTCAGAGAGCTCCCTGTGGGACAGGGACTGTGTCAGACTTGATTAACTTGTATCCTCCCCAGGTCTTACAAAAGTGCCTGGCACATAGAAGCAGCGTGACTCAGTGGAAAGAGCCCGGGCTTGGGAGTCAGAGGTCACGGGTTCGAATTCCGGCTCTGCCGCTGGTCAGCTGTGGGACTGTGGCGAGTCACTTCACTTCTCTGAGCCTCGGTTACCTCATCTGAAAAATGAGGATTAAGACCGCGAGTCTCACGTGGGACAACCTGATGACCCGGTATCTCCCCCAGCGCTCAGATCAGTGCTCTGCACATAGTAAGCGCTTAACAGACACCAACATTATTTACAAATTCCACGATTATCATCATTATTTTTATTAAACCTTCACTTGCGGGCCCACGCTCTTTCCGTTCGTGGCTCAGCGGCAAGAGCCCGGGCTGGGGAGTCAGAGGTCATGGGTTCGAATCCCGACTCCGCCGCTTGTCAGCTGGGTGACTGTGGGCGAGTCACTTCACTTCTCTGGGCCTCAGTGACCTCACCTGGAAAATAGGTCGTGGTTTTAATCCCGGCCCCGCCACTTGTCAGCTGGGTGACTTGGGGCAAGCCACTTCCCTGGGCCTCAGTTCCCTCATCTGGAAAATGGGGATGAAGACTGGGAGCCCCACGTGGGCCAACCCGATGACCCTGTATCTACTCCAGCGCTTAGGACAGTGCTTGGCACGCCGTGGGCACTTGACAAATGCCATCATTATCATCTGTGGCCGAACTGACCTTTCCAAGCGCTTAGTCCAGCGCTCGGCACCCACGTGGCTCAGTGGCAAGAGCCCACGCTTGGGAGTCGGGGGTCGTGGGTTCTAATCCCTCATCCCCTGCTGGGTGACAAGCCACGTCAATGGGCCTCAGTTCCCTCATCTGGAAAATAGGGATGAAGGCTGTGAGCCCCACATGGGACAACCTGATCACCTTGGATCCTCCCCGGCGCTTAGAACAGCGCTTTGCACCTAGTAAGCCCTTAACAAGTAGCAACATTACTATTATCATTAGGTCACACTAGCTTTTTATACCAGGCCGGGCTGAGAGAGATCGTTCGGTAACGCTAATGCCTCAAAGTCTTTTGTCCAACCAGTATGACGCTAAAACTGACCAAACCGAGACCGAATATATCCCGTTTCATCTATTTCGAGGGAAATCGTCTTAAATACCGTCAACGCCACTAACAATCTACAAGTTTCATCTCGTTTAGTCTTTCCATTTTCTGATTAACTGAAACACTTATTACTATGATCCTGTAAAAGACCCATTCGCCAGAACGCTACTTTCCCAATTTAATGCGCCAAGACATTAAGGAGCCTTCCCTAGAGAAAGCAAGCTCTGTAAATCCATACGCAAAGACAAACTGCATCAGTGTGATTTGATTAAACCCCTTTCGTTAAACAGAAGACATTTTTAGACCGCATTAGAAATGCGGATTCCGTGCCAAGAGAATAGAGGACCTGAAAACGTAACCCGAGCCGATAAACAACCTCCCCGACCTGAAGGTTTAGGGATGGAACGGATTCAAATTAAAAATAGAGGCGAAAAGCAATCAGCGCTAAGATTTTGTGGTTAAACGTAGGAATTTTTTCCTTTGGAAAAAAGCGCCCGAGTGAAACCCAAGAAACTCAATTATTGTCGTAATTCCACTGCATGGTCAAGTGGGAAGAGGATAAAGTTAGAATCGGAAGACCTGGGTTCGAGACCCAGCTCCGTAATTGGTTTTCTGAGTGACCTCGGGCGAGTCGGTAAAAGCACAGGCCCGGGAGTCACAGGACCTGGGTTCTAATCATTCATTCATTCAGTCGCATTTATTGAGCGCTTACTAAGTGCTGAGCACTGGACTAAGCGCTTGGAAGGTACAATTCGGCCACAGATGGAGACAATCCCTACCCGAAGACGGGCTCACAGTCAAAAAGGGGGAGACAGACAGCCGAGCGAAACAGAGCAAAACAAAAGCAAGACAATATCATGAAGATAAACAGAATCAAGGAGATACACTGCTGGTTCCACCACCTGCCTGCAGTGTCGTCTTGGGCAAGCCACTTCACTTCTCTGTGCCTCAATTTCCTCAACTGCAAAATGGGGATTCAATACCTGCTCTCCCTCCTTCTTAGACTGGGAGCCCCATGTGGGACGGCACCTGGATCCAACCCCATTGACCTGTACCTACCGGAGCGCTTAGAACAGCGCCTGACCCATAGTTATCGCTTAACCAATACCACTTAAAAAAGCCACTCGTTCTCTATCGGCCTCAGTTGTCTTATCTTTAAAACGGGGATAATGTCGTTTGTCAGCTGTTGTTTAGTTCACGGACTTTGTCCAATCGCTGAACCTTATATGTTCGTCAGAGGATCCGGGTTCCGATTCCAGCCCCGCCACTTCCCTGCTGTGTGACCTTGGGCAAGTCACTTAACTGCTCTGTTCCTCAGTTCCCTCATCGGGAGAATCGGGATAAAATCCTTGTTCTTCCTCCCCCATGGACAGTGAGCCCTAGGTGGGACAGGGATTAGTGCCTAACCTGATAATCTCGTATCTTATCCCAGCGTTTCGCACAGTGCTAGGCACCTTGTAAGTGCTTAATAGATATGATTATTACAGCAGCAGTGTGGCGGAGTGGATAGAGCCCGAGCCTGGGAGTCGTAATCCCGCCACATGTCTGCTGTGTGACCTTGGGCAAGATATTTCACTTCTCTGGGCCTCTGTGACCTCATCTGTAAAATGGGGATGGAAACTATGAGCCCCATGTGGGACGGGGACTGTGTCCAACCCGATTTGCTTGTATCCATCCAGACGCTCAGTACGGCGTCTGGCACAGAGTAAGCACTTAAATACTTGACAAGCACTTGACAGAGACAAATAGAAGCACTTAGAGAAGCAGCGTACTCAGCCCTTGGGAAAGTACAATACAACAGTTTGTCTTATTTCGTCGAGTCGTGTCCGACCCAGAGCGACACCGGGGACACGTCTCTCCCGGAACGTCCCGCTCTCCGACTGCCATCGTTCCGGTAGCGGATCCACGGACTTTTCTGGGGAAAATCCCGGAAGTGGTTGACCGCTGCCGCCTTCCGCGTGGTCAACCCGAGTCTCCGCCCTCGACTCCCTCCCGGGCCGCCGCCGCCCGGCACGGGGGAGTTTTGGCCCGTAGCCGCCGGGCCGCCCCTCGCTAGCCACCGGCCAAGCTGGGAATGGACCGGCCGGGCCTCCGCTTCACTCGCCCTCCCGGAGCCGAGACTGGTAGAGGACTGGAAACTCTCCGGGTGCCACCCTGAGATGATATCAAACAATAGACAGTGACATTCCCTGTCCACAACGAGCTGACGGTCTAGAAGCAGCGTGGCTCAGTGGAAAGAGGCCGGGCTTGGGAGTCAGAAGTCGTGGGTTCTAATCCCAGGTCCGCCGCTTGCCAGCTGGGTGAGTTTGGGCAAATCACTTCACTTCTCTGGGCCTCAGTTCCCTCATCTGTAAAATGGGGATTAAAAACTGCGAGCCCCACGGGGGACAACCTGATCACCTTGTACCCCCCCAGCGCTTAGGAGAGTGCTCTGCACATAGTAAGCGCTTAACAAATACCACCATCATTATTATCATTATTATTATATAATAATAATGTTGGTATTCGTTAAGCGCTTACTATGTGCAGAGCACTGTTCTAAGCGCTGGGGGAGACACAGGGGAATCAGGTTGGCCCACGTGAGGCTCACAGTTAATCCCCAAATTACAGATGAGGTAACTGAGGCACCGAGAAGTGAAGTGACTTGCCCACAGTCACACAGCTGATCTACCCCAGCGCTTAGAACAGTGCTTGGCATAATAAGCACTTAGCATGGCCCAGTGGCAAGGGCATAGGCTTGGGACTCAGAGGTCATGGGTTTCTAATCCCATTTGGCCACTTGTCTGCTGTGTGACCTTGGGCAAGTCACTTCACCGCTCTGTGCCTCAGTTCCTTCATCTGTAAAATGGGGATTGAGACTGTGAGCCTCACGTGGGATAATCTGAATACCACGCATTTACCCCAGTGCTCAGAAAAGTGCTTGTGATAATAATGATGGTATTTGTTAAGCGCTTTACTATGTGCAGAGCACTGATCTAAGCGCTGCGGGGGGACACTAGGATTTCAGATTGTCCCACGAGGGGCTCACAGTCTCAATCCCCATTTTCCAGATGAGGGAACTGAGGCCCTGAGAAGTGAAGCGACTTGCCCAAAGTCACAGAGCTGACAAGTGGCGGAGCTGGGCTTAGAATCCACAACCTCTGACTCCCAAGCCCGGACTCTTGCCACTGAGCCACACTGAGTGAGCATTTAACAAATACCAAATGACACTATTATTATTATAATTAGAGGATGCGCAAACTTCCCTTCATCCTCAATCTGTTCCGGAGCTCGTCGCTTCTCCTCCTCGCTATCCCTGAAAGCTGGCTGTCCCTAGATGACAAGGCCTCTCCCGCTGCTCTCTCTCGAGGGGCCCTCCTCTTCCCCCACTCCCCAAGACTCACTGGGAAAGGCGGAGGAGTCGGCATCCTCTCCTTCCCCAGTGCCGCTTCCGTGCCAACCTACCTCCCCCATCCCTTCCATCGAAGCCACGTCATCCGCCTCTTCCGCCCGCTCCTGTTACTAGTCACGGTCATCTCCCACTCCCAGGTCCTTCTTCCAACTTTCTGAACCATTTTGATCCCTTTCTTAGATTCCCCCGCCCCTTCCTCCCTCCCGACACTGATCCTCGGGGATTTTCGTATCTTTAGGGATGTTTCCGTCAACTCTTGCGCCGCCCGCTTCCTTTAATTACAATTAAACTGACCTCCTTCTCCACCCCACCTCACCCCCTCAGCAGCCTGGAGGCGCACTCAAATTCATCATCTCCAGTCGCTTGATAATCCTTCCCCGCGCCAACTCTGAAATCCCTCTATCCGACCTCAGCCTCCTCACCTGCCTTCTCTCCCACACACCCCTTCTCCGCCGATCTTTCCTGTTCCTTTCATTCATTCTATCGTATCTATCGAGCGCTTACTGTGTACAGAACACTGTACTAAGGGCTTGGAAAGTACAATTTGGGAACAGGTAGAGAGAGTCCCTACCCAACAACGGGCTCACAGTCTAGAAGCGGGGAGACGGACATCGAGATGGGCAATCTTTCGACCCCCTTCCAATTCCCCAAAGTCATCAGGGCACATTTAGAGAAGCAGCGTGGCTTAGTGGAAAGAGCCCGGGCGTGGGAGTCAGAGCCCGTGGGTTCTGATCCCGGCTCTGCCACTTGTCAGCTGTGTGACTTTGATTAAGTCACTTCACTTCTCGGTGCCTCAGTTCCCTCATCTGTAAAATGGGGATGAAGACTGTGAGCCCCACGTGGGACAACCTGATCACCTTGTATCCCCCAGCGCTTAGAACAGTGCTTTGCACATAGTAAGCGCTTAACAAATACCACTGTTGTTAATATTACTTCACTTCTCTGTGCCTCAGTTCCCTCATCTGTAAAATAGGGCTGAAGACTGTGAACCCCACGTGGGACAACCTGATTACCTTATATCTACCCCAGCGCTTAGAACAGTGCTTGGCACAGAGTAACAAATACCATTATTATTATTTAGCTTCCACACCCAATCTACCTTCTCTTGCCCTTCAAATACCTGACCTCAACACTACCATCTCCAGTGAGCTCAACTCCCTCTCACCTCCATCCCTCCACCTATCTCGAACCGTTCATTCGATCCTATTTATTGAGCATGTATTGTGTGCAGAGCACTGTACTAAACACTTGGGGGAATACAACAATAAATAGGCACATTCCCTGCCCCAGACGAGCTGACAATCTAGAGGTTGAGCTTAAAACTAACCTGCAGCCCTGGATCACCTCCACAATGTGCTCCTTCCACTGCCGTACTGAGCTACGGAGCGCCGCTGACAGAAATCCAGACATCAGACCAACCTCATCCAGCTGAAATTCATCCTCACCTGCCATAACTCTGCCCGCTCTTCTGCCCGGCAAAGATACTTCTCCATCCCATTCCCACTGGCCATGCCAACTATTTCCGACAGCTTCCTTTAAACCCCCTGCCTCCCTAGTCGCTTGCCCCCAATAACTTTACCGACTACTTTGTTGACTAAACCAAAACCGGCCAACGTCAATTCCTTAAATTTCCCCTTCACCTCCCCAGCTCCCTCATCCCACCCCCATTCAATCTCTCATCTGTCCCAGCTGTATCTCAAGAGGACATCTCCTGCCTGTCTGGGAAACCTACTTCCTGTCCTTCCACCTCCAATTCCATCCCTTTGCACTTCTTAAAAAAGCTTGTTCCCGCCCTTCTTCCCTTCCCGACCACCATCTTCAACCAATTAAAAAAATAAATAAATAAATGGTGGTATTTGTTAAGCGCTTACTGTGTGCAAAGCACTGTTCTAAGCCCTGGGGGATACAAGGTGATCAGGTTTGAACCGCTTCCTCTCAACATCCCCGCCTCTCCTGTAAAGAAGTAACATGGCCTAGTGGAAAGAGCCTGGGGCCCGGGAGTCAGAGGACCTGGGTTCCAACAATAATGATGATGGTATTTATAAAGCGGTCACTCTGTGCCAAGCACTGTTCTAAGCACCGGGTACATACGAGGTAATCTGGTTGTCCCACGTGGGGCTCAGTTTTAATCCCCATTTTATAGATGAGGTAACTGAGGCAGAGAGAAGTTAAGTGACTTGCCCAAAGTCACACAGCTGGCAAGTGGCGGAGCCGAGATTAGAACCCACGACCTCTGACTCCCAAGCCCGGACTCTTTCCACTGAGCCATCCTGCCAGTGGCTCCTTCCCCTCTGTTTCAAACATCCCCATGTGTCCACTATCTTAAAAAACCCTCTCTCCATCTCATCACACCATCCATCTCCTAATATTCCTGTCCCGAATTCCTCGTCAACACCCTCTGCCTCTGCTTCCTCTCCCCTGCTCCCTCCTTGACCCCCTGCAGTCTGGGAGCCAAGGAACGTGCCTTCCAACTCTATTCTATTGTACTCTCCCAAGCGCTTAGCTCAGTGTTTACAGTGATTGATTGACAAGTGGAGGAACCGGGATTAGAACCCAGGTCCTCCCGACTCCGAGAACCGGGCCGAATCCAACGAGGCCACGCTGCTTCCTCTTTCGACTCATCTTCCTTCTTCTAATTCTGGCTCCCCGTGACCTCCGAGGAGTCTGCCACGTCCTCCCTCTTGTGACGGTAGGAGACTTGGGGAAACTGAGTCATACCCCTCCCCTGTATCTCAAGACTTCTGGCATTAGAGAGACCACTCCATAGATCAGTCAATAATAATAATCCTGGTACGTGTTAACCCTTAATATTTCCCAGGCAAGTACTAAGCACTGAGGTAGATAGAAGAGTATCAGGTAGGACACAGTCCCCGTCCCACGTGGGGCTCGCAGTCGAAGGAATTGATCGAGCACTTCTCGACGGCAAAGCAATACACTGAGCTCCTGGAAGGGTACAAGACCAAGATGGCAAAATTTCTACCATCACCGACCATTCCGCTCACTGGAGAAGGTGGAAACTAACTGGCAGACGGGAAAAAATGATTTTGCACATGCGTCGTCAACTAAGTCGTTGGGTCTGTAAATTAATAATCCCCCTCTCAGGGTGGCACCTGGAGAGTGTCCGGTCCCCCACCAGTCTCGACTACGGGAGGGAGAGTCACGCAGAGGCCCGGCCGATCCATTCTTAGCTTGGCCAGTGGGTAACGAGGGACAGGCCGTCGGCTGCGAGTCAAAACCCCCCCCGCGCCGGGCGGCGGCGGCACGGGAGAGAGTCGAGGGCGGAGACTCAGGTTTACCGCGAGGGAGGCGGTGACGGTCAACCGCTTCCAGATTTTCACCCAGGAAACTCTGCGGATCCATTACCAGAGCGATCGCAGATGGAGGCGGGGCCTTCCGGGAGAGATGTGTCCGTGGTGTCGCTATGGGTCGGACACGACTCGACGGCATAAGACAACAACAACAGGCTAATAATCAATAATGTGTGCTGAACACTATGGGCCGGACACCTTATTAAATGTTTGGGAGAGCATTATCCCTGTTCCCTGATTTGGAGGGGCTCACTGCCGATTGTTCATTCATTCATCCAATAGTATCTATTGAGCCCTTACTACGTGCAGAGCACCGTACTAAGCGCTCGGAACGGACAAATCGGTAACAGATAGAGACGGTCCCTGCCCTCTGACGGGCTCACGGTCTGATCGGGGGAGACGGACAAAAACAATAGCAATAAATAGAATCGGGGGGGTGAACATCTCATTAAAACAATAGCAAATGAATAGAATCAAGGTGATGTACATCTCATTAACAAAATAATGTTAATTATGGTGTTATTATTGTGTGCGGAGCACTGTTCTGAGCACTTCAGGGAGTACCATAGCGTTAGTAGACACGATCCCTGCCTTCAAGGAACTTGCAATCTACTGTGTACCGACCACTTCACTAAGCGCTTGGGAGAATACAATAGAGTTCGTAGACAGGATCGCCGCCTTCGAGAAATTTGAAGTCTACTGTGTACCGAGCGCTCCACTAAGCCACTGTGACTTCTGATCCACTCTTCCAGAGCTATGTAGCTTTAACGTTAACTCTCCTCTCTTGGCACAGTGTCCTACAGATATCAGGTTGGTAGCCGAGGATGATAATAATAATAATACTGTTGGTATTTGTTAAGCGCTTACTATGTGCCGAGCACCGTTCTAAGCGCTGGGGTAGACACGGGGGAATCGGGTTGTCCCACGTGGGGCTCACCGTCTTAATCCCCATTTTACAGATGAGGGAACTGAGGCACAGAGAAGTGAAGTGACTTGCCCACGGTCACACAGCCGACAAGTGGCAGAGCTATAAATTTTATATAGTAAATTCCTACCTGGAGAAAATTCACTTTTAAAAGTTCTCTTGGATTCTGGCGGGGTCGGGCCCGATCTCTCTGTTTTCAGACTGTGGACATCTAAAGAACGCAAAACCTTCAAGGGACGAAAACAGGGATTCTCTCCTTAGTTCATGTTGATAAAAATTAATATTGTAGCTCTCCCTTTTCTATCATTCTTCATATGCTGAGAAGGAAGAGACAGAGACAGGGGCTTATGTCCACCCCTCGATCAGTTTTGGGGAAAGGCAAGCCGAAGTTTCTCTTTAATTGGAACAGGTTACTACTTTGCTACGGAAATTCATTTGGCAAAAATATAAAAATGTGTTTTATGCGAATGCACTGGTTTTCCTCCATTATCATGGCATAAAACTCATGAAGCAGTGTTTCCTGGTTTATTTGATAAAAATGAATCACTTAAACCATGAAAATCCTGGAAGGCGTAGCCCGTTTAAATGGACCGAGTCACCAACGGCATCGCATACCAATTATTGCCGTCTCTGTGACGTCTTTTCTCTCCTTCTTAGCCAGAGAGTTTTAGGGTTCCTCTTCAGCCAAATCTTCCAGAAACCCCGGTCTTAAACATCACGTACCAAGAGTTACCACGGAATGGGACTTCTTTTATGATATTTCTTCGGCGTCTACTGCGAGTCAAACACTATTCTAAGTGCTGGCTAAGCGCTGGAGTAGTTACAAATGAATTAGGTTGGACACGGTCCCCTTCCCGCATGTGGCTCTCAGTCTAACTAGGGGGAAGGATAGGTATTCATCTTCTACAGTTGAGGAAACTGAGTCACAGCATGGTTAAAGTGCCTTGTCCAAGGTCACACTACCCTATTTATTTTGTTAATGAGCTGTACATCACCTTGATTCTATTTATCTGCTATTGTTTTAATGAGATGTTCATCCCCTCGATTCTATTTATCGCCATCGTTCTCGTCCGTCCGTCTCCCCCGATGAGACCGTGAGCCCGTCAAAGGGCAGGGCCCGTCTCTATCTGTTACCGATTTGTCCATTCCAAGCGCTTAGTACAGTGCTCTGCACATAGTAAGTGCTCAATAAATACTACTGAATGAACAGAGCAAGTAATTGGCAGAGTCGGAATTGGAACCCATATCCTTCTGACTCCCAGGCCCTTGTTTAGAAGGCCTCGCTCAAAGCGTGCTTTGCACATAGTAAGTGCTTAACAAATACCATCATTATTAGCGTTATTATTTAATCCACTATTACTAATAATAATGATGGTATTTGTTAAGCGCCTACTATGTGCCAAGCACTTTTTCAAGTGCCGGGGTAGATGCGATAATAATAATAATAATAATGATGTTGGTATTTGTTAAGTGCTTACTATGTGCAGAGCACTGTTCTAAGCGCTGGGGCAGATACAGGGCCATCAGGTTGTCTTACGTGAGGCTCACAGTGTTCATCGCCATTTTCCAGATGAGGGAACTGAGGCACAGAGAAGTGAAGTGACTTGCCCACAGTCGCACAGCTGACAAGTGGCAAAGCTGAGATTCGAACCCATGACCTCTGACCTCCAAGCCCGGGCTCTTTCCACCGAGCCACGCTGCTTCGTAATCAGGTTGTCCCACGTGGGGCTCCCAGGCTTCATCCCCATTTTAAGATGAGGGAACTGAGGCGCAGAGAAGTGAAGCGGTTTGCCCCAGGGTCACACGGCAGACAGGCGGCGGAGCCGGGATTAAAACCCACGACCTCCGACTCCCAAGCCCGGCCTGTTGCCACTGAGCCACGCTGCTTCTCAAGCCACTTCCTCCGGGAAGCCCCTCCCTCTTAATCCCCAACTCCGCCAACTGCACAAACCCACCAGCTATTTTCAACTCCTGGAAATGTATTTATACCCAGGAACTTATGCTTCTTCGCTCATATATTTGATCATTTATTTTTATTGCTCTGGCTGAAAACTATTTTACGACCAGCTTTCCCGTCAGAGTGGAAGCTTCTTGGTTGGCGGGGAACATACCACTTTTTAGTGTTGGATAGAGTCCCCAGCATTAACTATACTTCATAATTGTGGTATTTGATAGGCACTTACTATGTGCTAAGCAACGTCCTAAGCGCCGGGGTAGATACAAGGTAATCAGGTCGCCCCACGTGGGGCTCACAGTCTTCATCCCCATTTTACAGATGAGGTCACAGAGGCACAGAGAGGTTAAGTGGCTTCTGATTTCCCTGCACTCGGGGGATGCTAAATAAATGTTCACATTTATACTAATTCCACTGCTAATGAGAGCTGAGTAAAATCACATGTTTTTTATTGCCATTAAACTAGTTTGGGGGGGCTTTTTAATGGTATTTGTTCAGCACTTACTATGTGCCAGGCACCGTACTGAGCTCCGGGGTAGATACAAACCGATCGGGTTGAACACAGTCCCCGTCCCACGTCAGGCTCACGGTTACCTCATCTGTAAAATGGGGAGGAAGACCGTGAGCCCCACGTGGGACAACCTGTATTCCCCTGCGTCTACCCCAGCGCTTAGAACGGTGCTCGGCACATAGTAAACGCTTAACGGATACCAACGTTATTATTATTATTAAGTGCTTTACTATGTGGCAGGCACTGTACTAAGCACTGGGGTGGATACAAGCCAATCGGGTTGAACACGGTCCCTGTCTCATGTGTGGCTCGTCGTCTCAATCCCCATTTTCCAGATGAGGTAACTGAGGCCCAGAGGAGTGAAGTGACTTGGCCAAGATCACACGGATTAGAACTCTTGCCCTTCTGACTCCAGGCCTGTGCTCTATCAACTAAGCCATGCTGCTCCTCAGACTTCTCTGTGCCTCAGTTTCCACCTCTGTGAAAGGCGATTCTATATCCGTCCTCTCTCTTAAATTGCGACTCTCCTCCGGGACAGGGTCCGAGCCTGACCTCTTTCTCACGTACCTGCCCAGTGCTTAGAACAGTGCTTGGCACGCTGTACGCACTGAGCAGATGCCCCCCTTATCATCGAGAAGCAGCGTGGCTCAGTGGAAAGAGAACGGGCTTGGGAGTCAGGGGCCATGAGTTCGAATCCCAGCTCTGCCACTCGTCAGCTGTGTGACAGTGGGCGAGTCACTTCACTTCTCTGTGCCTCAGTTCCCTCATCTGTAAAATGGGGATTAAGGCTGTGAACCTCACGTGGGACCACCTGATTACTCTGTATCTCCCCCAGCGCTTAGAACAGTGTTCTGCACATAGTAAGCGCTTAACCAATACCAACATTATTATTATTATTATTCTGCATTAATTCAAGTGAAGAGGAATTTAATTCAGCGTATTGCATCTGTTAGTCCGATGTCACCCGGTCCGTATTCTTGGAAAAGTACATTGTTTTCCTATTTTGAATATTGCTTGGTGAAACGGACATTTATCTCAGAAATGAAAAATCGATGCCACTAAATTCTACATTTGAAAATTTTATCTTCATGATGTTCAGAGCAGCTTCGAGGACATAGTACGGAATCTGCTGTGTCGAACCGCTGAAATACTGCAATATTTGCCAGATTTCTAGGCTATAATGATAATTATGGCATTTTTGAAGTGATTACTAAGTGTAATTCTAAGTGATTGCTAAGTGTAATTACTAAGTGATTACTACACTGTGTCCATCAGATTGGACACAGTGAAATAACAATAATCTTGTCCCCATTTCATCTATGATAAAACTGAGACTCAGAGGGAAAAAAAAATATGGCATTTGTTAAGAGTTTACTATGTGTCAGGCACTGTACTAAGCACTGGGGTGGATACAGGCAAATGGGGTTGGCCACAGTCCCTGTCCCATTTGTGGCTCATAGTTTCAATCCCCATTTTTCAAATGAGGTAACTGAGGCCCAGAGAAGTGAAGTGACTTGCCCAAGGTCACACAGCAAACAAGTGGCCAAACCAGGACTAGAACCCATGACCTTCTGACTCCCAGAGAAGTGAAGTGACTTGCCTAAGGTCACACAGCCAGCCGTGGGCAAAGCTAGAAATAGAACCCGGGTCTTCTGCCTCCCGATCTTTCCACCAGACTACACTGCCTCCCTCTGTCAATCGATTAATACCATTTATTGAGTGTTTATTGTGAGCAGCTTTTGTGATTTATTTGTAATTTATATATTTATCTTATTGTCTGTCTCCCGCCTCATACTGTAAACACCGAGTGGGTGATCATACTCCTAGTGGGTCACTCTGTAATATCGTACTCTCCCAAGTGATTAGTGCAGTGGTCTGCACACAATCAATCACTCAATCAGTGGTATTTATTGAGCACTTACTAGGCACAGAGTACTGTAGTAAGAACTTGGAAGAGTGACGATGGTGATGATGGTGGTATTTGTTGAGCCCTTACTTTATGCCAGGCACTGCAGGGACTGTCTCTATCTGTTCCCGATTTACACATTCCAAGCGCTTAGTACAGTGCTCTGCACATAGTAAGCGCTCAATAAATACTATGAGTGAATGAATGAATAAAAGCAAATCGGTTTGGTCACAGTCCTTGTCCCCCAAGGAGCTCATAGTCTTCATCCCCATTTTACAGACCAGGTAACTGAAGCCCAGAGAAGTGCAGTGACTTTCCCTAGGTCACACAGCCGACAAGCGGAGGGGCCGGCATTAGAACTCAGGGCCTTCTGACTCCCAGGCCCGGGATCTATCCACTAGGACACGCCGCTTCTCTGCACAACACACCAGGATTAGCAGTCACGTTCCCTGCCTATAATGAGCTTCAGGGTCTAGAGGGGGAGATAGACATCAATACAAATAAATAATTCATAATGTACAATTTAAAGACATAAGAATAATAATGTTGGTATTTGTTAAGCGCTTACTATGTGCAGAGCACTGTTCTAAGCGCTGGGGTAGAGACAGGGGAATCAGGTTGTCCCACGTGGGGCTCACAGTCTTCATCCCCATTTTACAGATGAGGGAACTGAGGCCCAGAGAAGTGAAGTGACTCGCCCACAGTCACCCAGCTGACAAGTGGCAGAGCCGGGATTCGAACCCATGACCTCTGACTCCAAAGCCCGTGCTCTTTCCACTGAGCCACGCTGCTTCTCCAAAAGTACATATACAAAAGTGCTGTGGGATTGGGGATGGGGTGAATGTCAAATGTCCAAAGGTCACGGATCCAAGTGCAGAGATGACGTAGAAGAGAGAGAGCTCAGGAAAGAGCCTTCTTGGAGGAGATAATAATAATTATAACTATATATAATAATTATTATTGTTATTATGGTATTTGTCAAGCGCTTACGATGTGTCAAACACAGTTCTGAGCACTGGAGTAGATACAAGGTAATCAGGTTGTCCCACATGGGGCTCACAGTTTTCATCCCCATTTTACGGATGAGGTCACTGAGCCGCAGAGAAGCGAAATGACTTACCCGAGGTCACCCAGCAGACTAGGAAGGAGTCGAGATTAGAACTCACGTCCTCTGCGCGCCCAAGCCCGCGCTCTTGCCACCAGGTCGTGCTGCTGTGACCTTAGTAATGATTCGAGGGTGGAGAGAGTGGTGGTCTGGCATACATAATAAAAATAATAACAATTACAATATTGTTGAGCGCTTACTATGATGATGATGTTGGGGTTTTTTAAGCGCTTACTATGTGCCAAGCACTGTTCTAAGCTCCGGGGTAGATACAAGGTCATCAGGTTGTCCCACGTAGCCCTCACAGTCTTCATCCCCATTTTCTAGATGAGGGAACCGAGGCCCAGAGAAGTGAAGTGACTTGCCCAAGGTCACACAGCTGACAAGCGGCGGAGCCGGGATTAGAACCCACGGCCTCCGACTCCCAAGCCGGGGATCTTTCCGCTGAGCCATGCTGCTTTTCATATGCGGGGGACTATTCTAAGCGCTGGGGTAGACACGGGATAATTGGAAGAAAAGAGAAATTTTCTTTCCCGTCCAATTCAAGACAAATTTAATCTCGGTCCACGAATGCCCGGAGCCACTCTCTTAATTAGCATCATCGAGACCAATCTTCTTTTAATGGCCAAAATCCCCGGTTCCCAGGAACGCTATTCCACTCGGCCTACAGGGTTTCAAGGGAAGATAAGAATCGGGTAATATGGGGCAGAACACCAATCCTCAATCCCATTGTACGGTAATTAATTTTCAAATCAAATACCACCAGCCTCAAATACCACCAGCCTCCAGGCTTTAATGGCAGGGAAAGAAACGAGCCAAAAGCTAGGACTGGCGGTGGTCTAAGGATAATAATAATTACTAATAGGATAAGAGAAAACTAATAGGATAAGGGGGAATGGTATAGTTGAACCTGGGCGGCGGTGGAAGGGAATAAGCGCTACTGTAGCGAAAATGGAGAATATTATCCTCTCTGAACGTAGTAATGTTGAAACTAAGGGCTCTCGGGGACGTGAAATCTCCTACTAGGGCTACCCTGAATCCCAATAATAGATTAAGAAACACTGTTGTTTCTTAATTTTTATTTTTATGGTACTGGTGAAGCGCTCACTACGTGCCAGGCACTGTTCTAAGCACTGGAGTAGATACAAGATAATCAGGTTGGACACGGCCCCTGTCCCATATAGGGCTCACGGTCTGGTCGTGAACATGATTCGTTCAGTAGTATTGACTGAGCGCTTACTAGGTGCAGAGCACTGGACTACGCGCTTGGAATAATAATGTCGGTATCTGTTAAGCGCTTACTATAGGCCAAGCACCGTTCTAAGCGCCGGGGTAGATACAAGGTAATCAGGTTGTCCCACGTAGGGCTCACAGCCTTCATCCCCATTTTACAGATGAGGTCACTGAGGCGCAGAGACGTTACGTGGCTTGGCCAAGGTCACACAGTTGACAAGTGGCGGAGCCGGGATTAGAACCCGTGACCTCCGACTCCCAAGCCCGGGCTCCTTCCACTAAGCCACGAATACCTCGCCTTCAAAGGCCTTACTATAATCAATAAACCACATGCTGACCCCTTTTCGATATTCTCTCGTCCTTGCAATCATCCAACGGACGTCAGCGATGATGTCTCGCGTCTCCCGTCCTTTCCGGAATCCTGCTTTTCAACATCGGGGAAATCACATTTCATTTCGGTCTCCACCCGACGCCGTATAACTTTTCGCAATATCTTGCTGGCGGGTGAGAGCGAGGAAACCGTACGATAATCGTCGCATTCAGTTGTATCTCCGATTTGCTCGTAACCTCCCCAGCGCTCAGCACAGCGCCGGGCACATCGTAAGCGCTTATCAAAGACCATCACGCGCAAAATAAAAAGCGGTAAATCTTCCAACTCAAAATTAGGGCCCCGGTCAGGTTTGTCCACAGTCTTATCTTGTGCCGTCGAGTGGGGTCCGACCCATAGCGACATGGGCTTGGGAGTCAGAGGTCATGGGTTCGAATGCCGGCTCGGCCACTTGTCAGCTGTGTCACCGTGGGCAAGTCGCTTCACTTCTCTGTGCCTCGGTTCCTTCATCTGTCAAACGGGGATGAAGACCGTGAGCCCCACGTGGGACGACGTGATTCCCCTGTGTCTACCCCAGCGCTTACGACAGTGCTCTGCACATAGTAAGCGCTTAACAAATACCAACATTATTATCATTATTATTACCCTGTATCTCCCCCAGCGCTTAGAACAGTGCTCTGCGCATAGTAAGCGCTTAACAAATACCAACATTATCTCTCCCGGAAGGCCCCGCTCTCCATCGGCAATCACTCCGGTAGTGGATCCACAGTTTTCTGGGGAAAAATCGGGCAGCGGTTGACCGTCGCGGCCTTCCGCGCGGTCAACTTGAATTTCCGCCCTCGATTCTCCCCGGTGCCGCCGCTGCCCAGCACGGGGAGTTTGGGCTCGTAGCCGCCGGGCCGCCCCTCGCTAGCCACTAGCCGAGCTAGAAATGGACCGGCCGGGCCTCCGCTTCACTCTCCCTCCCAGAGCCGAGACCGGCAGAGGACGGGAAACTCTCCAGGTGCCCCCCTGCGAGGGGCTTTTCCACGGTACGCACCTTCATTTCATTCAATCGGTAGTATCTATTGAGCGCTTACTATGTGCAGAGCACTGTACTAAGCGCTTGGAATGGACAAATCGGTAACAGAGACAGTCCCTGCCCTTTGACGGGCTCACGGTCTAATCGGGGCAGACGAGAACGATAGCGATAAATAGAATCGAGGGGATGAACATCTCATTGAAACAATAGCGAATAAATTCCTTCCCCATCAAGGGAAATGCGATTTGCGTCTTCCTCCACACTTTCGAAAACTTTCCTAGAGTTACTGAGCCCTGCCCTGTTGAAAGAAATCAGTCGGAACTTTTCATCTGGTGACTCAAGGTGCCGTCAAGTCGATACTTAGTGCGAAGCAGCGTGGCGCCGTGCATAGCGCACGGGTCTGGCTCTGAAGTGAAGTGACTTGCCCAAGGTCACGCAGCAGATAAGCGGCGGAGCCGGGATGAGAACCGAGGTCCTTTGACTCCCGGGCCCGGGCTCTTTCCACAGATCACGTTGTTTCTCAGCACTAAACGTTCAAAGTCCTACATCGTATGGACTCCCTGTAAATGTTACTAGTTCAACCATTCTGGTAAGACCTTGGACAAGTCATTTAACCTCTCTGTCGAAGTAGCAACATCTACTGGGCGCTTGCTTGGGGAGTAAAACGCGAACATACACGTCAAACCTCTGAGCAGTCAGTTTCTTCGCCTGTAAAATGGGGGTAATGATTCTTACCTTTCCCAACGTCTTTGTGTTTAACGGTAGTCGTTAAGCGCTTAGCGAAGCAGAGAAGCAGCGTGGCTCCGTGGAAAGATCCCGGGCTACGGAGTCAGAGGTCTTGATCTGTCCATCCCAAGCGCTTAGGACAGTGCCCTGCACATAGTAGGCGCTCAATAAATACTATTGAATGAATGAATGAATGAATAATCCCTGCTCTCCCGCTTGTCAGCTGTGTGACCTTGGGCAAGGCACTTCGCTCCTCCGTGCCTCAGTTACCTCATCTGTAAAATGAGGATGGAGACCGTGAGCCCTACGTGGGACAACCTGATAACCTTGCATCTACCTCAGCGCTTAGAACAGTGCTCGGCACGTAGTAAGCGCTGAATAGATACTTTATTATTATGATGATTTGATATCGGGAAAGGTATTAAGCGCTGGTGGGTGTACAGGATAAGTAGTTGGACACAGTCAGCCTGTTAATCATATTTATAGCACACTGCCTGTGGGCAAAGCACTGTACTAAGCGTTTGGGAGAGTACAACATAACAATAAGAAGCAGCATGATTTAGTGGAAGGAGACCGGGCTTAGGAGTCAGAGGTCATGGGTTCTAATCCTTCCTCCGCCACTTGTCAGCTGTGTGACTTTGGGAACGCCACTTCACTTCTCGGTGCCTCAGTTACCTCATCTGTAAAATGGGGATGAAGACTGTGAGCCCCAAGTGGGACAACCTGATTACCCTGTGTCTACCCCAGTGCTTGGAAGGGTGCTCGGCACATAGTAAGCGCTTAACACATGCCAACTTTTTTTTTTATATGACAGACACCTTCCCTGCCCACAGCAAGCTTTCAGTCTAGAGGACGGGACAGAGATGGATAAAAATAAATAAATTACAGTTATGGATATAAATCCATGTCCCACATGGAGCTGAGTCAAAGGGGAGAGAATCGAATCCCCATTTTACAGAGGAGGAAACTGAGGCCCAGAGAAATTAAGAGACTTGCCCAAGGTCACACGGCAGACAAGTGGAGGAGCCGGGGTTATAACCCCACTGACTCCAAGGCCCGGACTCTTTCCCCTAGCCCCAGCTGCTCCCTTTTTGAGAGAAGGCTCGTTAGGGAACACCACACATCTGACACTCGCTACGTTTCTTCCGAATAGCTAAAGCGCAGGGGTTCAGATTTCGGTTGCCTCGTAATTATTTTTTATTGCATTGTTTACATAGGAAAGCATTTAAGGAAGAATTTCATCTCGGCTCTGGCCGCCCATCTCATTCATTATTAAATAATCATTTAAATTATTAACATAAAGCACATCTCTTCTCTTAACCAACACATTTCTTCTCTTGAAAAGGACCCTGCCCAGGGTGTCTTGAAGTAGCATTCGAAAGAAAAAAAAAAAACCACCTCCGAAGAGTTCTAATACATACATGCCACTTAAGGAAAACTGAACGGCATATTAAGGAATATTGAGTGTAAATTGCTCGGGGACACAAAATGGGAATTGCTGAAAATATTACGTGACTCAAGTATCCACAAGGCGCAGCTCTCCAAAACAGGGCTCCAGCTGAGACTTTTATTTCTCTGCGAAATAAGGATCAAATAGGAGCGTAAACTCCGAATTTATATCCCACATACCTGAGGGGTTTGCTATCCCAAAGAATCCACGATGGTGAATTTAGACCCTGAGATCTGAAGAGGGGAGGAAATATTCTGGCAATTGGGGAATCTTCAATTTACAAATAATGGTTGGTCTTTCTAGGGAAATCTAACCCCCCCCCCCCCCCCCCCCCCCCCCCCCCCCCCCCCCCCCCCCGCTGAAATGTTGCCTTGAACATCTTAAAGGCCCTCGGGGCTCCGCACGCATTAACCTCCGAAAGAGGAAGGAATTGTTCCCGAGACTGTCAATTTTCCTGTAGTATGTTACTTGTGTCCTCAAAACTCCAGGTAATAGAAAAATTATCTTGTAGTATTCATGCATTCTGAATAAAAAGGCCTGCACACTTTTCAGCCTACATACACCCCGTCCGGTAGTGAATTAAGGGAAAAAGACAATAAATCAAGGGTAAAATCCACACTCTGTTCTCCTTCCCACTTAGACAGTGCTTGGCATTTTTAAGTACTTAAATACCAATCATTATTATGCACTGAACATTTACTGTGGGTCAAGAACTGTCCTAACAATAATAATAATAATAATAACAATAATGATGTTGGTATTTGTTAAGCGCTTACTATGTGCCGAGCACTGTTCTAAGCGCTGGGGTAGACACAGGGGAATCAGGTTGTCCCACGTGGGGCTCACAGTCTTAATCCCCATTTTACAGATGAGGTAACTGAGGCACAGAGAAGCAAAGTGGCTTGCCCAAAGTCACACAGCTGACATGTGGCCGAGCCGGAATTCGAACCCATGACCTCTGCCTCCAAAGCCCGGGCTCTTTCCACTGAGCCACGCTGCTTCTCTACACATTTTTTACGGTATATGTTAAATGCTTACTCTGTGGCAAACTCCTTTCTAAGCGCTGGAGTAGATAAAAGTTAATTTGGCTGGACACAGAACCTCTCCCCCAAGGGGTTCACAGTCAAAATAGGAAAGAGAACAGGAGAACTGAGGCACAGAGAAATCAAGTGCCTTGCCCAAGGTCACACAGCAAGCAATTGGCAGAGCCAGGATTAGAATAATAATAACAACAATGTTGGTATTTGTTAAGCGTTTACTATGTGCCGAGCACTGTTCTAAGCGCTGGGGTAGGGTCATCAGATTGTCCCACGTGAGGCTCACGGCTTTTAATCCCCATTTTCCAGATGAGGTAACTGAGGCCCAGAGAAGTGAAGTGACTTGCCCACAGTCACACGGCTAACGAGTGGCAGAGCCGGGATTCGAACTCGTGACCTCTGACTCCCAAACCCGTGCTCTTTCCACTGAACCACGCTGCTCAGGTCCTCTGACTCCCAGGCCCATGTTCTTTCCACTGCTGCTTCTCTTCACTTGGGAAAGTACAATAATCAATGATGATAATAATAATGGTATTTATTAAGCACTTACTCTGAGCCAGGTACTGTTCTAAGCACTGAGGTAGATACAAGATAATCAGGTTAGACAGACACAGTCCTGTCCCACATTAGGATTTATAGTCTTAATCCCCATTTTACAGATGAGGTAAATGAGGCCCAGGGAAGTGAAGTGACTCGCCCACGGTCACAGAGCAGGCAGGTGGTGGAGCTGAATTAGAACCCAGGTCCTTCTGACTCCCAAGGCCCATGTTCTACCCACTAGACCACAATCCTTCTCCAAGTCCAAGGTGATGGGGTAAGTACTTCTAAGACATTCTGGGAGACAGGGCGGCTACAGCAATTCCTACTAATACTGCCATTAATAATAATAATAATAATAATAATGTTGGTATTTGTTAAGCGCTTACTATGTGCCGAGCACTGTTCTAAGCGCTTCCTCATTGAGCGCTTACTGTGTGCTGAGCACTGTGCTGGGCACTGGAGTATAGATAAGAAAGGGAAAGCAGACTCGGTCCCTGTCCCTTACAGACCTCCCAGACTATGAGGGAGGGAGAAAAATTACGTAACTCCTTTTAACAGATGAGGAAACCCATTAATTCATTCACTAGCATTTATCGAACGCTTACTATGTGCAGAGCACTGGACTAAGCGCTTGGAATGGACAATTCGGCAACAGAGACAGAGGGGCTAAGTGACTTACCCAAGATGAAACAGCCGGCAAGTGGAAAGGCAAGAGAAAAGCCGTGTGGCCTAGTGGAAAGAGCGCAGGCCTGGGAGTCATTCATTCAGTCGAATTTATTGAGCGCTTACGGTGTGCAGAGCCCTGTCAGGGGACCCACGTCCTCCTCCCAGCTCTGCCATTTGTCCGCTGAAATATAAGAATAATAATAAATGTGGTATTTCACGAGCGCTTACTGTGTGCCAGGCACTGTGCTAAGCGCTGGAGTGGCTACAAGCAAAGCGTTTTGGTCACAGTCCCTGTCCCACGTGGGGCTCACAGTCTCATTCCCCATTTTACAGCTGAGGTCACTGGGGCCCAGAGAAGTGAAGAGACGTGCCCAAGGTCACACAGCACACAGGTGGCAGAGCCAGGATTAGAACCCACGACCTTCTGACTCCCAGGCCCGGGCTCTAGCCACGACGCCGTGACATCGGTCGGGTCACTTCGCTTCTCTGTGCCTCGGTTCCCTCATCTGTAAAATGGGGATTTAATCCTCCTCCCTCTGACTTGGTCTGCGAGCCTCATGTGGGCCAGAGATTATTTCCAACCTGATTATTTCGCATCTATCCCAGCGCTTAGTACAGTGCCTGGCACATACTAAGTATTTAACGATCCCTACTGAAACCAACAAAAAAAAGGGGGGCAGAGCCAGGCTTGGTGGCCTTTACCAATTCAAGTAAAATCCAGATTTTTAAGAAAAATCAAAATTAAATTCCATGAAAAGGAAATTCCAAAAAGCAAAACTCAACCTTCACCACACCACCTGGTCAATGAGTGTTGATGGCGAATTGGATTCGTCACTTTTCATTGAATTTCCTTTGAATTTCACCGAGTTACATCGAACTGCCGGGTACCTTCCACTTTGTCAAGAAGAAGGTGGGTTTTGGAAGAGTTCTTCAAATGCATCTGCTCATTTCTACAGCCCCCGATGCTCCGGTTTAAATCAAATTAACGTTCGTTTTAAATTGTAAGTGAAAATGAAATGGGTTTGCAGACCTTAATTCCAGGCAGAGAGCCCACGGGTTGGTGTGCGGATGAAAAAATCGTATCCCGCAGTGACATGATTTTTAGCAGCACCGAGATTTTCAAGGAAGCCCCCTGCTAGCGGAATATCAGTTGGTCAAAACACGAGGAATTCGTGTCGGATGAAACAGCTCTCGCCGCGAACTCTTTCCGAATCGGCTTCTTTTGTTTTGTTCTTTGCCTGGAGTTCATAATAATAATAATGTTGGTATTTATTAAGCGCTTACTATGTGCAGAGCACTGTTCTAAGCGCTGGGGAGCACAGGGTAATTAGGTTGTCCCACGTGAGGCTCACAGTCTTCATCCCCATTTTACAGATGAGCGAACTGAGGCAGAGAGAAGGGAAGTGACTCGCCCACCGTCACACAGCTGACAAGTGGCGGAGCCGGGATTCGAACCCATGACCTCTGACTCCCAAGCCCGGGCTCTTTCCACTGAGCCACGAGTTAGCGCTTCAGTAAGCAAATTAATCTTCCGCAGCAGGTTCTGCTCATCAACAGAGCTAAGATCACGTAGCACCGATCGCCCGATGCTGGATGAGAGTGAGGCGTGGGGCAAAAAAATAAAGGAGGGAATTCTCCCCTGGAACGGAAGGCCGTTCGGCTCTCAATCGCCGGTCCGGAGACGGGTTGTAGTATCTGTTAAGCGCTTACTATGCGCCAGGCACTGAACTAAGCGCTGGGGTGGATACAAGCACATGGGGCTCACAGTCTTTATCCCCATTTTACAGATAAATTAATAATAATAATAATAATGTCGGTATCTGTTAAGCGCTTACTATGTGCAGAGCACTGTTCTAAGCGCTGGGATAGATAAAGGGTCATCAGGTTGTCCCACCTGAGGCTCACAGTCTTCATCCCCATTTTCCAGATGAGGTAACTGAGGCCCAGAGAAGTGAAGCGACTTGCCCACGGTCTCAGCGGCAGAGCCGGGATGAGAACCCGGGTCCTTCCCACTTCCAGGCCCGGGCTCGATCCACTGGGCCGTGCTGCGTCCCAGCCATGTCGCCGTCCTGTGTGACCTCGGGCAAGACACTGACCCTCTCTCAGCCTCAGTTTCCTCATCTCAAAATGGGGGGCGTAAACTATCATTCATTCATTCATTCAATAGTATTTATGGAGCGCTTACTAGGTGCAGAGCACCGGACTAAGCGCTTGGAATGAACAAGTCGGCAACAGATAGAGACAGTCTCTCCCTCCGGGCCTTTTGAGAGGCAGGGAAGGTGCCCGTCTGATCAACTTGTAGCCGCCAGCGGGCTGGGCTCGGACTGAAGCGCTTAATAAATATCGTCATTCTTTTTTCCTAAAAGCTGAAGCCGGGGCTTTGATAGCATGTCAGCCTATCGCTGTTGAAGCAGCTCCTCTTCTGGGAGTCCGTCCTCCGCGTTGTAAATAAACCATGCGTCGTAAATAGGCCGGCCGGGGGTTTTAAGAACGAGATAAACCGACCGAAATGACTCCCTTTCATTTTTAATGAGGTGGGACCTGCGGAAGTAAACATATCGGCAGTGAAAACCAGATCGATTTTCATCGGTTTAAGAACCCGGTGTCAGAACGACGCAAACTCTAAGGCAGAGCATCAGACCCGTCAACTAGGGAGTGCATCTCTCCTTTTAATTGAATCCGTTCCGAAGGGAAAGCGGCCTTTGTTTTAGAGGGGAGTTCTGACACGAATCAATCATTCCATCAGTGGTACTTCTTGAAAGCTTCTTCTGTGTGGAGCGTTGTACTAAGCGCTTGGGGCGAGCGCAGTGACACCGAATCGGTTGGTCTTGAGCCCTGCCCGTGAGGGGCTGACCGTTTCCAGGAGGAGGCAGACTTAAAATAAATTATTCATTCATTCATTCAATAGTATTTATTGAGCGCTTACTACGTGCAGAGCACTGGACTAAGCGCTTGGAATGGACAATTCGGCAACAGAGACAGTCCCTGCCCATTGACGGGCTTACATTCCAGTCTAAGCCCATCTAGAGAAGCAGCGTGGCCCAGTGGAAAGAACCTGGGCTTGGGAGTTAGAGGTCACGGGTTCGAATGCCGGCTCTGCCATTTGTCTGTTGTGTGACCTTGGGCAAGTCACTTCACTTCTCTGGGCTTCAGTGACCTCATCTGTAAAATGGGATTAACTGTGAGCCTCAAGTGGGACAACCCGATGACCCTGTATCTCCCCCAGCGCTCAGAACAGTGCTCCGCACATAGTAAGCACGTAACAAATACCAACGTTATAATCGGGGGAGACAGACGGACAAAAACAAGACGACATCATCACGATAAATAGAATCAAAGGGATGGACACCTCATTAACAAAATAAATAGGGTAAGAAAAATATTCATTCAGTTGTATTTATTGAGCGCTTACTGTGTGCAGAGCACTGTACTAAGCGCTTGGAATGTACAATTCGGCAACAGATAGAAACAATAAGAAGAAGTATTGTGGTATTTGTTAAGCGCTTACTGTGTGTTGAGGTAGATACAAGGGAGTCGGGCTGCACACATTCCCTGTCCCACATAGAGCTCACAGTCTTAATCCCCATTTAACAGCTGAGATAACTGAGGCAGAGACAAGTAAAGTGACTTGCCCAAGGTCACACTGAAGGCGTGGCAAAGCCGGGATTAGAACTCAGATCCTCTGGCTCCAGGCCCGGGCTCTTTCCGCCGCTAGTCCATGCTGCTTCACTGGGACCCACTGTCTTTATCTGTAGCTAATCCTTCTGTACCCCTGTATTTCTTCCCCAGTATTTAGCTGAGTGCTTTTCACATGTTCAGCACTTTCAGTCCCTGCTCACATAAAGCTAAAACAGTCTAATAATGTTGGTATTTGTTAAGCGCTTACTATGTGCAGAGCACTGTTCTAAGCGCGGAGAGATACGGCGTCATCAGGTGGTCCCACGTGAGGCTCACAGTCTTCATCCCCATTTTCCAGATGAGGGAACTGCGGCACAGAGAACTTAAGTGACTTGCCCACAGTCACACAGCTGCCAAGTGGCAGAGGCTGAATTCGAACCCATGACCTCTGACTCCCCAGCCCGGGCTCTTTCCACTGAGCCACGCTGCTTCCCTAGTCTAGAGGGGGACACGCTTAGAACAGTGTTCGGCACATAGTAAGCGCTCAATAAATACTATTGAATGAAGATGTAGAAAAAAATCACGGAATACTTTTATTACCACTACCTGCCTTGCACTGTGCCAAGCACTGGGGTAAGTACATCATCATCCCGGCAGACACAGATCCTGGGGCGGGGGAGAAAGATAGACACGTAAAAATTCAACAATCCGAACTACCCATCTTAAATTAAGTTGGCTAAAAAAATAAATTAGCTTCCTGGGGCCCCTCAGATGATTATTCATTCGTTCATTCATTCAATTGTATTTATTGAGCGCTTAATAATAATAATGTTGGTATTTGTTCAGCGCTTACTATGTGCCGAGCACCGTTCTAAGCGCTGGGGGAGATACAGGGTCATCGGGTTGTCCCACGTGGGGCTCACAGTTAATCCCCATTTTACAGATGAGGTCACTGAGGCCCAGAGAAGTGAAGTGACTTCATTCATTCATTCATTCATTCAATAGTATCTATTGAGCGCTTACTATGTGCAGAGCACCATACTAAGCGCTTGGAATGAACAAGTCGGCAACAGATAGAGACGGTCCCTGCCGTTTGACGGGCTCGGTCGCGCAGCTGACAGGTGGTAGAGCCGGGATTCGAACCCGTGACCTCTGCCTCCCAAGCCCGGGCTCGTTCCACTGAGCTCAGTCTGGAAGGGGAGAGACAGACATCAAAAAAGGCATCAGTAGCCTCAATATAAATAAATAGAATTATAGATATATGCACAACATTAATGAAATAAATAGAATAATAAATATGTGCACATATACACACAAATACTGTGGGGCAGGGAGTGGGGGTAGAGAAGAGGGAGGGAATGGGGGCGATAGAGAGGGGAGGGGGAGAAGAGGAAAAGGGAGGCTTAGGCTGGGAAGGCCTCCTGGAGGAGGTGAGCTTTCAGTAAGGCTCGGAAACGGGGAAATGGGCTAGTTCGGTGGTTTTGAGGAGGGAGGACGATCCAGGCCCGAGGTAGGACGTGGGCCGGGGGTCGACGGTGGGACAGGCGAGCCGGAGGCCCGGGGCGAAGGCGAGCGGCGGCACGGGAGCGGAGCGTGCGGCCCGGGATGGAACGGGAGATAAGGGAGGTGAGGTAGGCGGGGGCCAGGGGACGGACGGCTGGGAAGCCAATAGTGAAGAGATTTCCTTGATAGGGAGGTTGATAGGCAACCGCTGGAGATATTTGAGGAGGGGGGTGACGTGCCCAGACCGTATCTGTAGAAAGATAATCCGGGCAACGGAGAGAAGTGAAGCGGGGAGAGGCGGGAGGTGGGGAGGTCAGAAAGGAGGCCGAGGCAGTCATCCAGCGGGGAGAGGATGAGGGATTGTTCTCTATGTCCTAGCGGTTTGGATGGAGAGGAAAGGGCGGATCTCGGTGATGTCGTGAAGGTGACGCCGGCAGGTTTCGGTGACAGATCGGACGCGTGGGGTGAATGAGAGAGCGGAGTCGAGGGCGACACCGGGGTCGCGGGCCCGTGAGGCGGGAAGGACGGCGCTGCCGTCCACGGTGACGGGGAAGTCAGGGAGAGGACGGGGTTTAGGAGGGACGATACGGAGCTCCGTCTTGGACACGTTGAGTTTAGGGCGGCGGGAGGACTTCCAGGTGGAGACGTCCTGGAGGCAGGAGGAGATGCCAGCCTGGAGGAGGGGGAGAGGACAGGGGAGGAGATGGAGGTGTCTTAATAATGATAGTATTTGTTAAGTGCTTACTACGCATCTCCTCCCGCCTCCGGGATGTCTCCACCCGGATGTCGGCCCGCCACCTAAAACTCGACGTGAGCGAGACCGAGCTCCTCATCTTCCCTCCCGAACCCGGTCCTCTCCCAGACTTCTCCATCGCCGTGGACGGCACGACCGTCCTTCCCGTCTCTCGGGCCCGCGATCTCGGTGTCACCCTCGTCTCGTCTCTCTCGTTCTCCCCACGCGTCCGATCCGTCACCGAGACCCGCCGGTTTCACCTTTACGATATCGCCGAGATCCGCCCTTTCCTCTCCACCCAGACGGCTACCTTACCGCTACGGCCTCTCGTTATATCCCGGCTAGACTACCGTGTCGACCTTCTCTCCGACCTCCCTTCCTCCTCTCTCGCCCCGCTCCGGTCTATCCTTCACTCCGCCGCCCGGCTCATCTTCCCGCAGAAACGACCTGGGCCTGTCACTCCCCTTCTTAAACGACTCCGGTGGTCACCTATCGACCTCCGCTCCAAACAAAAACTCCTCAATCTAGGCTTCGAGGCTCTCCGTCACCTCGCCCCTTCCTACCTCTCCTCCCTTCTCTCTTTCTCCTGCCCACCCCGCACGCTCCGCTCCTCCGCCGCCCGCCTCCTCGCCGTCCCTCGGTCTCACCCGTCCCGCCGTCGACCCCCGGGCCGCGTCCTCCCGCGGTCCCGGAAGGCCCTCCCTCCTCACCTCCGCCAAACTCATTCCCTTCCCCTCTTCAAATCCCTGCTTACAGCTCACACCTCCTCCGAGAGACCTTCCCAGACCGAGCTCCCCTTCTCCCTCTACTCCCTCTACCACCCTCCCTTCACCTCTCCGCAGCTTAACCCTCTTTTCCCCCCATCTCTCTCTGCTCCTCCCCCTCTCCCTTCCCATCCCCTCGGCACCGTACTGGTCCGCTCGACTGTCTATATTTTCATCACCCTATTTATTTTGTTAATGAAATGTACATCGCCTCGATTCTATTTCGTCGCCATCGGTTTTTACGAGACGTTCTTCCCCTCGACTCTATCTATCGCCATCGTCCTCGTCCGTCCGTCTCCCCCGATGAGACCGTGAGCCCGTCAGACGGCGGGGACCGTCTCTATCTGTTGCCGACTTGTTCATTCCAAGAGCTTAGTACAGTGCTCTGCACATAGTAAGCGCTCAATAAATACTATTGAATACTAAGCGTTGAGGTGGATACCAGCAAATCGGGTTGGACACAGTCCTTGTCCCACTTGGGTCTCAAACCCCATTGTACAGATGAGAGAACTGAGACCCAGAGAAGTCAAGTGATTTGCCCAAGGTCACAGAGCAGACAAGTGGAAGAGCCGAGATTAGAAGCCATGACCTTCTGACTCCCAGGTCTGTGCTCTCATCCACTTCGTCACGCCGCTTCCCACCGGGCTCACACTCAATCTGCGATTTACAGATGAGGTAACCGAGGCCCAGGGACGTGAAGTGACTTGCCCAGGGTCACACAGCAGACACGTGGCAGAGCCGAGATTAGAACCCAGGTCCTCCTGACTCCCGGGCCCCGGCTCCAGCCACGGAGCCACCCTGCTTCTCTAGAGCATCGGGCCCTTTTGACTGCATTTCCCCTTCCCATTTTTTGCCCGACCGGGTTTGGAGACAGATAGGGACATCGTCCATGTGCACTTCCTCGAACGATTCCTGAAACCAACAAAATTAAATTGGGAAGGAAACAGATGGTTAAAACACTAATGAATACAGCGTGAGGGAATCCGAATTTCAACTGTAAAATGATAAAGTATCAAAAAACCTGCAGGTTGAGAGGGTGTAGGTAATAGATGGAGGTTTTCTAACACCGAATTCATTTGCATTTCCAGGTTCTAACAACACGAGGGGGAAACCTCCTCGGTACGTTTTTTTCACATCGACTTCTTTCTGCTGTAACGAATGCGGTTTGGTGAGACCAAAGCCACGGCAGAATTGTTTTATCGGATGCGATTTTCATCTGTCTCCAGGAGACGGAACAAAAAGTAACCCACCACGGATTTCTTAAAACCTCAGAAGCAGAAATACCGCACACCAAATCACTCCCGGCTCCCGATATAACGAGGCCGCACCGAAGTTTAGCGACGATAATTATTGGGGTACGAACTCCGTCAGTCCTCGGATACCCAGGGCTCAAGTCAGAGGCAAATTCGTTCGTGCTTCTTTTAATCAGCTCTTGTGGATTTTCATTAAGAAATTTGCTTTTTGCCTAACAGGTTGGAATCGATCAACGATTCGATCGAATATGTTGAGCGCTTACTACGTGCAGAGCACCGTCCTGAGCACTTGGGAGAAGACAATAAAACCGAATTAGCAGACACGTTTCCCGCCGGTAACCAGTTCACACACAGTCTGAAGGGGGAGAATAAAGTAACATTGTCATAAGTGATGTTGAGATGCAGCGTGGCTCAGTGGAAAGAACCCGGGCTTGGGAGTCAGGGGTCATGGGTTCGAATCACAGCTCTGCTACTTGTCAGCTGTGTGACTGTGGTCAGGTCACTTCACTTCTCTGTGCCTCAGTGACCTCATCTGTAAAATGAGGATTAACCGTGAGCCTCACGTGGGACCACCCGATTAGATACCCTGTATCTAGCCCAGCGCTTAGCACAGTGCTCGGCACATAGTAAGCGCTTAACGAATACCGACATTATTATTATTTTTACCCTGTATCTCCCCCAGAGCTTAGATGCGACGTGGCCTAGCGTAAGAGCACTGGCCTGCAAGCCAAGGGACCTGGGTTCTACTCCTGGTTCCGTCACCTGCCTGCCGTGTGACCTTGGACAAGTCACTTGAGTTCTCTGGGCCTCAGTTTCCTCATCTGTGAAATGGGGATTTAACACCTGTTCACCCTCCTCCTCGTGGAACGGAGATTATGTCCGACCTGATCATCTTGTATCCGCTCCAGCGCTTACTACGGTGCTTGGAACACAGTGAGCGCTTAGCAAACACCACTATTTTATGGACGGAGTATTTGAAGGATTATCAGGAACCGCCTATAGTGAAAATCAAGGATGCAAGATAACTGGTGATGTTCTTTAATGAGCTGCTATTTCTGCTGAGGCTTTGTGGGCGAGGTGAGTTTTCCAAAGTCAGTGCATCTCCAGTTCATATTTTCAGAAGAATCTATCGAGGAGAAGGAGATCTTTAATCGATTTAAACGTTTAGTACGGGGATAAGCACAGAGTCAGCGCTTAATAAATGTGATCGGCTCTAATTCCTGGCTGGCATTTTTTTTTTATTTCAGTTAGAAGTGGTGACTTTTCTTTAACTGCATTAGTTAAGCACTTACTATGTGGCAGGCTCTGTTTTAAGCGCTGGAATAGATACAAAATAATCAGGTGGCCTGTTTACTTTAATCGATGTCTGTCTCTCCACCTCTAGACTGTGAGCCCGTCGTGGGCAGGGATTGTCTCTCTTTATTACTCTTTTGTACTTTCCAAGCGATTAGTACAGTGCCCTGCAAACAGTAAGGGCTCAATAAATATGATTGAATGAATGAAAGGTTGGAAACGGCCCATGTCCCGGTGTGCAGAGCACTGTACTAAGCACTTGGGAAAGCACTTAATCCCCATGTTACGGAGGAGGTAACTGAGGCCCAGAGAAGTGAAGCGACTGGCCCAAGGTCACACAACAGACAAGTGGCAGAGCGGGGATTAGAACGCACGACCTTCTGATTCCCCGGCTTTTGGTCTCTCCACCGAGCCACGCCGCAGTGATAGAAAAATCCACTTTCCCTGCTGAACGGTCTTATGCAAACTCTCCAGATTTTAGCTCGTACAGAATCCGTCGCCCTACGGACATCGGTATTTCTTCCCATCTTTCCCTTTTGTAGACCGCTTTCCAAAGTACTTCAAGGATCTGGGTGGCTAAACTATCGGCTCCTCCCTCTAAACTCTCCCCGATTAGACCGTAAGCCCGTCAAAGGGCAGGGACTGTCTCTGTTACCGATTTGTCCATTCCAAGGGCTTAGTTCAGTGCTCTGCCTAGAGTAAGCGCTCAATAAATACTATTGAATGAATGAATAGGGTCCTTGTGGGTGGGGAAAGTGTCTGCCAACTCTGTCGGGTTGTACTCTTCCAATACATACTAAGCACTCAATACAGACCTGCTTATTAATTGGTTCGGGGGCTATTTAATAAAATAGCTTCTATGTTGCTTCCCCACTCCTGGAGAAACTCTCGGGGTTGCCCATCCACCTCCACATCAAATAAAAACTCCTCACCACGGCTCTCAAGCGGTCAATCTCTCTGCCCCCTCCTCTTCACCTGGCTACTCTGCTCCTCCAACCCAGCCCGGACACTTGGCTCCTCTGATGCCAACCTTCTTCTCCCTTTCCCTCCATCTCGTCTATCTCCCCGCCGACTGCTCTCCCAAGTCCCTCCTCAAATCCCCCAGACAATGACTCTGCCCCTCTTCGAAGCCTAACCGAAGGCCCACCTCCTCCAGGAGGCCTTCCCTTTTGAAGCCCCCCTTTCCTCTTCTCCCGCTCCCTTCTGCATCACCCTGACTCACTCCCTTTCTTCACCGCTCCGCCCCCCAGCCCCACTCCACTTTAGGACGTATCTCAATCTTTTTTTTAATTTCAATTCATGTCTGTCTCCCCCTCTGGGCTGTAAGCTCGTTGTGGGCAGGGAACGCATCTGCTTACTGTCGTACTCTCCCAACTGCTTAGTACAGTGCCCCGCACCCAGTAAGCGCTCAATAAATACGATGGACTACTGGCAGAGGGAGATTCAGACAGGAGGGTGTCTCCCCCTCTAGCGTCTAAACTCCCAGGGGGCAGGGATTGCCTCTCCCAACTCCAATCAAGGATCTTTATTGAGCACTTCCTTTGAGCACTGTACTAAAGGCTTGAGAGAGTATAACAGACACATTCTGCCAAGCGTTGAGTCCAGCGCTCTTACGCACAGGAAGTGCTCAGTAAATTCCAGTGATCGATTGAAAAGAGACAAGGAGGCTCCGTGAATTTTGTTTTCTGGTTCTCTCGGAGGATGCTGAGCTCTGCCACTTGTCTGCTGGGTGACCTCGGGCAAGTCACTTTGCTTCTCTGGACCTCGGTTACCTCATCTGTAAATTGGGGATGGAGACAGTGAGCCCCATGTGGGACAGGGGATGAGTCCAATCCGATTTGCTTGTATCCATCCGCCCCCACCCCCCCCACACACACACACCCCCCAGCACTTATTACAGTGCCGGGCACATAGTAAGCGCTTAAGAAGTACCACGATCATTATTATAATCGGGGAAAGAAAACTATCTCGGTGAGATAGCATAATGGATTATTCATTCATTCATTCAATAGTATTTATTGAGCACTTACTAGGTGCAGAGCACTGTACTAAGCGCTTGGAATGGACAAATCGGCAACAGATAGAGACGGTCCCTTCCCTTTGACGGGCTTACGGTCTAATCGGGGGAGACGGACAGACGAGAACAGTGGCGATAAATAGAGTCGAGGGGAAGAACATCTCATGAAAACCGATGGCAAATCAATAGAATCAGGGTGATGTACATCTCATTAAACAAAATAAATAGGGTGACGAAGATATAGACGGTCGAGCGGACGAGTACGGTGTCGAGGGGATGGGACGGGAGAGGGGGAGGAGGAGAGGGAAAGGGGGGAGAAGAGGGTTTAGCTGCGGAGAGGTGAAGGGGGTAGAGGGAGCAGAGGGAAAGGGGGGGAGCTCAGTGTGGGAAGGCCTCTCGGAGGAGGCGAGCTTTAAGTAGGGATTTGAAGAGGGGAAGAGAATCAGTTTGTCGGAGGTGAGGAGGGAGGGCGTTCCGGGACCGCGGGAGGATGCGGGCCGGGGGTCGACGGCGGGACGGGCTAGAAGGGGGGACGGCGAGGAGGTGGGCGGCGGAGGAGCGGAGCGTGCGGGGCGGGCGGTGGAAAGAGAGAAGGGAGGAGAGGTGGGAAGGGGCGAGGTGATGGACGGCAATCGAAGCTTAGAGTGAGAAGTTTTTGTTTTGTGCAGAGGTCGATAGGCAACCACTGGATGACAACCCTAGAAGGATCTGCCTATGTAATCACCCTTGCTTGAGAAAACTAATCAATCTCTGACAATTTACAGATGGACGTTTCGGCTCAGCTACTTACTGGTTGCTTGAACCGTAAAATGAAAGCAGTGCAGGCTAGACGACAGAGGACGGAGTTTGGAATCAGGGGATCTGGGTTCTAATCCTCCCTATGCCACTTGTCTGCTCTGTGACCTTGGGCAAGGCACTGCACTTCTCTGGGCCTCAGTTCCCTCATCTGTAAAATGGGGATTAAGACTGGGAGCCCCATGTTGGACAAGCTGATGACCTTGTATCTACCTCAGCGCTTAGAACAGTGCCTGGAACATAGGAAGCGCTTAACAAATACCAAAATTATCATTCTAATCCTCGCTCCACCACAAGCCTGCCGGGTCAGCCTGGGCAAGATACTGCACTTTGCCGCACCTCGATTCCCTCATTTGGAAAATGTGGATTCGTGACTATTCTCCTTCCACCGAAGACTGGGAGTCCCAAGTAGAACCGGGACCGTGTCCAATCTGATTACCTCGTATCGACCACGGCTTTGTGGAAAAAGCCCGGGCTTGGGAGTCAGAGGTCTTGGGTTCCAATCCTGGCTCCGCCACTTGTCAGCTGTGTGACCTTGGGCAAGTCACTTCGCTTCTCTGGGCCTCAGTGATCTCATCTAGAAAATGGGGATGAAGACTGTGAGCCCCACGTGGGATAACCTCGTTACCTTGAATCTACCCGAGCTCTAGAACCGAACTTGTCAAGTAGTAAGCGCTTGACGAATACCATCATCGTCATTATCATTATTAATATGGTACTTGGCAAATAGCAAATACATAACAGGTCCCAAATCTCCATCTCATCTCCTTCTCCTTCAGGACATTTTTACTCCGCCGTCCCGCCGACACCTCAAACTTAACGTGCCCAAAAAAGAACTCCTCATCTCCCCTCCTCCCCTCGATGCCTCTCCTCCTCCGGACTTTCCCGTCACTATAGATAGAGCCACCATCCTCCCTGTCTCACAAGCCCGTAACCTTGGCATCATCCTCGACTCCTCTCTCTCATTCCGCCCACATATTCAATCTGTCACCAAATCCCGTTGGTTCTACCTACGCAACGTCGCTGAAATCCACCCTCGCCTCTCCATCCGGACCGCCAAACGTGTTAAACCGAGCACTCATCCTCTCCCGCCTCGACGACCGTATCAGCCTCCTCGTCGGCCTCCCGGCCTCCCGTCTCCCCCCAATCCGGTCCGTACTTCACTCTGCTGCCCGCGTCCTTTTTCTACAGAAAACGTTCAGTCCGCGTTTCCCCCCTCCTCGAGAACCTCCAAGGGTTCCCCGTCCGCCTCTGCGGCAAACACGTACTCCTGATCATCAGATTTAAAGCACTCAATCGCATACCTTATTTTTCTACGGTATCTGTTAAGCGCTTATTACGCGTCAAGCACTAAGTGCTGAGGTCGGTTCAAATCAACTAGGTCGGACACGGTCCCTCTCCCACGTGGGGCTCGCAGTCTAAGTGGGAGGGAGACCAGGTATCCCCATTTTACTATTGAGGAAACTGAGGCCCAGAGAAGTGACTTGCCCAAGGTCACATAGCAAGCAGTCGGCAGAGCCGGGATGAGAACCCAGGTCTCCTGACTCCCAGGCCCGGACTTCAGCATGAGCGAGTGGCAGGAGGCCGGGCTTGAGAGTCAGAGGATGTGGATTCTAATCCCGGCTCCGCATTTTTTCATTCAATAGTATTTACTGAGCGCTTGCTGTGTGCAGAGCACTGTACTAAGCGCTTGGAATGTACAAAGCGGTAACGGATAGAGACAGTCCCTGCCCTCTGATGGGTTTACAGTCTCATGCTGTGTGACTTGGGGCAAGTCACTTCACTTCTCTGGGCCTCAGTTCCCTCATCTGGAAAATGGGATTGAAATTGTGAGGTCCATTTGGGAAAGGGACTGTGTGTCCAACCTGGTAATAATAATAATGTTGGTATTTGTTAAGCACTTACTATGTGCAGAGCACTGCTCTCAGCTCTGGGGGCGATCCAGGGTCATCAGCTTGTCCCACGTGAGGCTCACCGTCTTCATCCCCATTTTCCAGATGAGGTCACTGAGGCACAGAGAAGTGAAGTGACTCGCCTACAGTCACACAGCTAAGTGGCAGAGCGGGGATTAGAACCCATGACCTCTGAGTCCCAATCCCGGGCTCTTTCCACTGAGCCACGTGCTTAGAACAGTGCGTGGCATATAGTAAGTGCTCAACAAGTATCATCATTACTATTATTATTTCTCTCTCTTCTTTTTTCTTATGATATTTGTTAAGTGCTTACTATGTTTCAGGCGCTGTACTAAGCATGATGATAGAGACAAGCTAATCGGGTTGGATACAGTCCATGTCCCACATGGGGCTCATATTTCAATCCCCATCTAATTGATGAGGGAACTGAGGCAGAGAGCAGTTAAGTAAGTGACGGCCAAGGTCACACGGCGGATACGCGACGGAGCCAGGATTAGAACCCGGTTCCTTCTAACCCCAAGGCCCAGGTTCTATCCACTGGGCCTTGCCGCTTCTAGCTTACTACATGCCAAGTGCTGTACTAAGCAGTGGGCTATTTACAAATCATCAGGGGACACATGGAGCTCACAATCTAAGGTGGGAGAAAAGGTATTAAAACCCCATTTGCAGATGAAGAAACTGAGGTACAGAGAAGTTAAATGACTTGCTCCAGTTCAAGTCTTTTAATCGGTGAGAAGGAGCATGGTGTAATAATAATAATGTTGGCATTCGTTAAGCACTTGCTATGTGCGGAGCACTGTTCTAAGCGCCGGGGGAGATACAGCGTCATCAGGTTGTCCCACGGGAGGCTCCCAGTTAATCCCCATTTTCCAGATGAGGTCACTGAGGCACAGAGAAGTGAAGCGACTTGCCCACTGTCACACAGCTGACAAGCGGCAGAGTCGGGATTCAGAGCGTAGTAAATAGAGCCCGGGCCTAGGAGTCAGAAGGATCGGGGTTCTAATCTCAGCTCCGCCACTTGTCTGTTATGTGACCCTGGGCAAGTCACTTCACTCTTCTCTGCCCCAGTTCCCTCGTCTATTAAATGGGGATTAAGACTGGGAGCCCCATGTGGGACAGCGGCTGTTTCCAACCCGCTTATATCCACCCCAGCATAATAATAATAATAATAATGTTGGTATTTGTTAAGCGCTTACTATGTGCCAAGCACTGTTCTAAGCGCTGGGGTAGACACAGGGGAATCAGGTTGTCCCACGTGGGGCTCACAGTCTTAATCCCCATTTTACAGATGAGGGAACTGAGGCACAGAGAAGTGAAGTGACTCGCCCACAGTCACACAGCCGACAAGTGGCAGAGCTGGGATTCGAACTCACGAGCCCTGACTCCAAAGCCCGTGCTCTTTCCACTGAGCCACGCTGCTTCTCTATCTAGTATCTAGCATCTAGTACAGAGCCTGGCACCCAGTGAGCAATTAACAAATACCACAATTATGATGATGATGATGATTATCAAAGACGAGCACTGCAAAATTTAAAGACACTACGCTCTATCTTGATTATTTGAACTCTCTCTCCGACTGGTTTCCTTGCAAAAAGAAAACATATTTTGGCCACATCATGCTATCGGATAGAAACAGATCTGTGGCCCTCTGGCGATCATTTTTTTCTGTGCTATTTGTTAAGCGCTTGCTATGTGCCTGGAACTCTACTAAATGCCGGGGTAGATACGAGCTTATTAGGTTGGACGCAGTCTCTGTCCTCATAATAATAAATGAGGCTCAGTGGCAAGAGCCCGGGCTTGGGAGTCAGAGGTCATGGGTTCGAAATCCTGGCCCCATCGCTTGCCAGCAGTGTGACTTTGGGCAAGTCACTTCACTTCTCTGTGCCTCAGTTTCCTCATCTGTCAAATGGGGATTAAAACCTGTGAGCCCCACGTGGGACAACCTGATCACCTTGTATCCCCCCAGCGCTTAGAACAGTGCTTGGCACATAGTAGTAAGCACTTAACAAATACCACCATCATTAAATACCGTAATTATTATTATTATTATTATTATTACATGAGCTGTGTCCAACTTGATTAGCTTGACTCTACCCCAGCGCTTGTACAGTGCCTGGCATATAGTAAGCTCACTCGCAAGAAGGCTTGGGAGTCAGAGGTCGTGGGTTCTAATCCCGGCTCCGCCACTAATCAGCTGTGTGAATTTGGGCAAGTCACCTCACTTCTCTGGGCCTCAGTGACTTCATCTGGAAAATGGGGGTGAAGAGTGTCCGCACCACCCGGGACAACTTGATCACCTTGTATCTCCCCTAGCACTTTAGAACAGAGCTTGGCACATAGTAGGCGCTTAAGTACCAATATGATTACGATGATGATGATCAATGAATACCTTAAAAATACCATCATTATGCCCATTATTACTGTTGCGATTGCTATTATTTTCTTTATTGTAAGAAATCGAAATAACCCATCAATCAGTGACTTTTATTGAACACTTACGTGTACAAAGCTCAGTGGATAGAGAATGGGGTTGGGAGTCAGAAGGACCTGGGTTCTGATCCCGGCTCCACCATGTGTCTGCTGCGTGACCTTAGGCAAATCTCTTCACTTCTTTGGGCCTCAGTTACCCCAGCTGCCAAATGGGGATTAAGACCGTGAGCCCCACGTGGGACAACCTGATTTCTCAGCGGAAAGTGAGAAATCAGGAAAGTGGAAAGTGGTCATGGGTTCGAATCCCGGCTCTGCCACTTGTCAGCTGTGTGACCGTGGGCAAGTCACTTCACTTCTCTGTGCCTCAGTGACCTCATCTGGAAAATGAGGATGAAGACTGTGAGCCTCACGTGGGACAGCCTGATGACCCTGGATCTCCCCCAGCGCTTAGAACAGTGCTCTGCACATAGTAAGCGCTTAACAAATACCAACATTATTAAAGAGCCCGGGCTTGGGAGTCAGAGGTCGTGCGTTCGAATCCCGGCTCCTCCACTTGTCAGCTGTGTGACTTTGGGTAAGTCACTTCACTTCTCTGGGCCTCAGTTACACCATCTGTAAAATGGGGATTAAGACTGTGAGCCCCAAGTGGGACAACCTGATCACCTTAGAACAGTGCTTTGCCTACAGTAAGCGCTTAACAAATGCCATCATTATCATTATTACCCCAGCGCTTAGAATAGGGCTTGGTACACAGTAAGTGCTTAACAAGCACTGTTATTATTATTATCATTATGATTATTAAGCACCTGGGAGAGTATAATACGACAAGATTGATTGAACCCTGCCCACGGAGTCCTTACAGGTCACTGTGTTCTTATAAAGAGCATTTCTCCCCACTTTCTCTGCCTTACTGCGGTCAGTCAATCAATCCATGGTATTTATTGACTACAGACTGGGGCAGAGCACTGTACTAGATGCTTAGGAAAGTAGAATACGATAGACTCTCCCTGCCCACAGAGACCATGCAGATAAAGGGAAAGCAGCGTGGCTCAGTGGCAAGAGCCCGGGCTTGGGAGTCAGAGGTCGTGGGTTCTAATCCGCCTCCGCCACTTGTCAGCTGGGTCATTTGGGGTAAGTCACTTCACTCCTCTGTGCCTCAGTTCCCTCATCTGGAAAATGGGGTTGAAGACTGTGAGCCCCACGTGGGCCAACCTGATTACCTTGAATCTACCCCGGCGCGAAGAACAGAGCTTGGCACATAGTAAGCGCTTAACTAATGCCATCATTATTATTATTAATATGAATTATAGCTGGATATGGATGTGAATGCTGTGGGGACGAGGGAGGGGGTGAACATCAGAGTGAGAAGCAGCGTGGCTTAATGGATAGAGCCTGGCCTCCAAGTCAGAAGAACCTGGGTTCTATTCCCCGCTCTGCCACCTGCCCGCTGTGTGACTTTGGGCAAGTCATTTCACTTCTCTATGACTCAGTTACCTCGTCTGTAATTAGAGAAGCAGCGTGGCTCAGTGGAAAGAGCACGGGCTTTGGAGTCAGAGGTCATGAGTTCGAATCCCAGCTCAGCCACTTGTCAGCTGTGTGACTGTGGGCAAGTCACTTCACTTCTCTGTGCCTCAGTTCCCTCATCTGTAAAATGGGATTAAAAAAACTGTGAGCCCCACGTGGGACAACCTGATTCCCTTGTGTCTACCCCAGCGCTTAGAACAGTACTCTGCACATAGTAAGCGCTTAACAAATACCAACATTATTATTATTATTATTATTATTAAAATGAGGGTGAAGACTGTGAGTCCCATGTGGGACAGAGACTGTGTCCAACCTGATTATTTTGTATCTACCCTGGTGCTTAGTACAGGGCCCGTCACATAGTAAGTTCTTAACGAATGCCATTTTTAAAAAAATCAATTGCTTAAAGGATACCGATCCACGAAAGGGCAAATTAAGTGCTTAATGGCTTAGCGGAAAGAGCACGGGCTTGGGAGTCAGAGGGTTTGGGTTCTAAACCCGGCTCCACCACTTTATTCATTCATTCAATTCAATCGTATTTATTGAGCCCTTACTGTGTACAGAGCTCTGTACTAAGCGCTTGGAAAGTACAATTCGGCAACAGATAGATTCGATCCCCACCCAACAACGGGCTCACAGTCTAGAAGGGGGGAGGCCACCAACAAAACAAAACAAGTAGACAGGCATTAAAAACACTTATCTGCCCTGTGAGCTTGGGCAAGCCACTTAACTTCTCTGTGCCTCAGTTACCTCATCTGTCAAATGGGGATTAAGACTGTGAGCCCCACGTGGGACAACCTGATTACCTTCTATCTCCCCCAGGGCTTAGAACAGTGCTTGACACATAGTAAGCGCTTAACAAATACCATCATCATCATTATTATTATTACCAAAAAAAATGCTTCGGGGAAACCGACTCAAATACAGAGGCAACACAGAAAGGAGAAGGAAGATTTGGAGAGTGAGGGTTTAATCAGGAAAGCCCACCCACTCACCCACAACTACAGAACCTACGTTAGATTTCTTCCGATCAACAGCCCAGCCCGGCCGGGCCCCGACAAAAACGGGAAGGGAAAATTCCGAGCCCATTTATCGATCGGGACCCCCGTCCACCGGTGATGGATTTGAAAGTCATTACGCGGACGAGAACGGGGGAGAAGCCGGGACGCCGGGGCGATTTGAAAGAAAATTAAAAAGCGATAGAGGGTTTAACGCGCCCCATTAGCGTTAAGGAATTCGGGTTCCACAGGCTTCACCCTCCGGGACGTGGATTAGAAACACCGGGGGAGGTAGGGTCGTTTTGTAGACGTTCAAATTAAAAAAAGATAAAGAAAGTATTAGGTGTTCCATCTCTAAGCCCACGGGCTGTGCTTGGGTCCAATGTTCTTCTTTAGCTTTCCCTTAGGTGTGCTTAAGCAAAGTCGTTTTAAATAGAAAAGTCGATGGCCAAATAAAACGTACGACTCAGATACTGAGGGGAGGCATGGTTTCTGGTGGTCATTAGGCTGCAAGAAAGAGAGTCGGAGGGACGAAGGTCAAGGATGGGTCGCTGGCCAGCGTGGCTCGGGCGAAAGTGACCGCAGAAGGCTCGGACTCAGGATGGGCTTCAGAGCCGTCAGTCACCTCATCCCCTCCTACCTCACCTCGCTCTTCTCTTCCTCCACCCCGCCCCGCACACTTCGTTCCTCGAATGCCGACCTTCTCGCTGTCCCTCCATCTCGTCGCCGACCTCTCAGCCGCATCCTGCCTCTGGCCTGGAACGCTCTCCCTCCTCAGATCCGACGATGACTCTCCCCCGGTTCAAAGGCTTTTGAAGGCCCATCTCCTCCAAGAGGCCTTCCCTGACTGCGCCCTCCTTTCCTCTCCTCCCTCTCCCTTCTGCGTCGCCCCGCCTCGCTCCCTTGCTTCATCCCCCCCGCCAGCCCGCACGGCTTACGTACTTATCGTAATTCATTCTCGGCCCTCCTTCGTTCAGTCGTTTTCGATCGTCTTCACGGGCCGACCCTCATTCTCTCTCATTCCCTCATCAGTAATTTAACGTCCGTCTCCCTCTCTAGACTGTGAATCCCCGGTAGAATGGGCTCTGTCCTCTCCCAAACTCCTACTCCGGTGTTCAGTTCTCCAGTAGAAAATTTTTCGAGAGAAAAAAATACCAACATTATTAAATACCACTGAACGAATGAATGAGCCAACAACTCAGCCCGCACCCTCCGCTCCTCAAACGCCATCCTTAGGCCTGGGCCTCCGGCTCGCCTGCGACCCCCGGCCCGCGTCCCGCCTCGTGGCCGGAAGGCCCTCCCTCCTCAAATCCCGCAGACGATGACTCTCCCCCTCTTCAAAGCCTTACCGAAGGCCCCCGCCTCCTCCAAGAAACCTTCCCTGATTGCACCCTCCTTTCCTCTTCTCCCCCTCCCTTCTGCATCACCTTGACCCGCTCCCCTTGCTCTCCCCACCGCCCCGTCCCAGCCCCACTCCACTTACGGACCTACCCGTAACTCGTTCATTTCTTTTCGTGCCGGCCTCTCCCTCCACACCGTAGCTCGTTGGGAGCAGGGGAACCGTCTGTCGCTACACTGCACCCTTCCAACCGCTTCGAGGAGCAACCTGGCTTGATGGAAAGGACGCGGGCTTGGGAGACCGAGGACGGGGGTTCTAATCCCGGCTCCGCCCCTTGTCAGCTGGGAGACTTTGGGCAAGTCGCTTCTCTTCTCTGGGTTTCGGTTACCTCACCTGTACAATGTGGATTAATAATAATAATAATAATGGTATTTGTTAAGCGCTTACCATGTGCAGAGCACTGTTCTAAGCGCTGGGGTAGGGTCATCAGGTTGTCCCACGTGAGGCTCACGGCTTTTAATCCCCATTTTCCAGATGAGGTAAATGAGGCCCAGAGAAGTCAAGTGACTTGCCCACGGTCCCACAGCTGTCAAATGGCGGAGCCGGGATTCGAACCCGTGACCTCTGACTCCCAAGCCCAGGCTCTTTCCACTGAGCCACGCTGATCAAGACTGTGAGCCCCACGTGGGACCGCTTGATTACCTTGTATCCGGCCCAGCGCTTAGAACAGTGCTTGGTACATAGTAAGTGCTTAACAAATACCATCATCGTCCTCATTATTATTATTAAGCCACTTCACTTCTCTGGGCCTCTGTTACCTCATCTGTAAAATGGGGATGAAGCCTGCGAGCCCCACGTGGGACAACCTGATCACCCTGTATCTACCCCAGCGTTTGGAACGGTGCTTGGCACATAGTGCTTACCAAATACCACCATTATGACTATTATTAGTAGTAGTAGGACAGTGCCCTGCACACCGTAGGTGCTCAACAAATACAATCGAATGAATTGAACGAATGAAGGAATGACTGTAAGCTCACTTTTGGCAGGGAAATTGTCTGTTCTTCTATTGGACTCTCCCAAGGACTTAGTACAGTGTTTGGCACATAGTAAGCGCTTAACAAATACCAACATTATTATTATTATTATATATTGAGAGCTTACTATGTGCAGAGCACCGTACTAAGCGCTTGGAAAGGACAATTCGGCAACAGATAGAGACGATCCCTGCCCACTGTTTGTTCTTGTGGGCAATACACCGAGAAGGTTATGGCCTCAACCACTGACTCCCAAGTTTGCGGCTTAGTCCTTCCCTGTCCTTAAAATGTTTCCACTCGCCAAACCTTCTGGTTTCCCATTTCCACGAGAAGCAGCGTGGCTCAGTAGAAAGAGCACAGGCTTGGGAGTCAGAGGTCATGGGTTCTAATCCAGACTCCGCCGCTTGCCTGCTGTGTGACCTTGAGCAAGTCACTTCACTTCTCCGTGCCTCACTTACCTCCTCTGTAAAAATGGGGATTAAAAACTGTGAGCCCCGCGTGGGACAATCCGATGACCCTGTATCTACCCCAGCGCTTAGAACAGTGTTCTGCACATAGTAAGCGCTTAACAAATACCATAATTATTATTATTTCCAGCTCTCGGTGCAGCAGGTAACGTCTGAGAGTCCGCTTATCCCGGCTCCACCGCTTGCCTGCTCTGTGACCTTGGGCGAATCACCTCACTCCTCTGGGCCTCAGTCACCTCATCTGTAAAAGGGGGATTGAGACCGTGAGTCCCATGTGGGACGGGGACTGGGTCCAACCTGATTTGCGTGGATCCACCCCAGTGCCCAGTACAGTGTCGACTCTAGACGGTGAGCTCGTTGTGGGCAGGGAACGTCACCGTTTATTGTTGCATCGTACTTTCCCAAGCGCTTAGTAAAGTGCTCTGCACACGGTAAGCACTTAAAAATAATGTTGGTATTGGTTGAGCGCTTACTATGTACCAAGTACTGTTCTAAGCCCTGGGGGAGGTAATCAGGTTGTCCCACGTGGGGCTCACAGTCTTCTTCCCCATTTTCCAGATGAGGGAACTGAGGCACAGAGAATTTAAGTGACTTGCCCAAGGTCACACAGCTGGCAAGTGGCAGAGCAGAGATTAGAACCCACGACCTCTGACTCCCAAACCCGGGCTCTTTCCACTAAGCCACGCTGCTTCTCAAATTCATTCATTCATTTGATAGCATTTAACAATAATAATAATAATAGTGTTGGTATTTGTTAAGCGCTTACTGGGTGCAGAGCACTGTTCTAAGTGCTGGGGTAGACGCAGGGGAATCAGGTTGTCCCGCGTGAGGCTCACATTCTTCATCCCCATTTGACAGATGAGGGAACCGAGGCACCGAGAAGTTAAGTGACTTGCTCACAGTCAAACGGCTGACAAGTGGCGGATTTGTACCCGTGACCTCCGACTCCCAAGCCCGGGCTCATTCCCTTGAGCCACGCTGCTTCTCTGAGCTTCTTATTGAGCGCTTACTATGTGCAGAGCACTGTACTAAGCGCTTGGAACGGACACTTCGGCTAAAGATAGAGACAATCCCTGCCCAGTGACGGGCTCCCGGTCTAGTCAAATACCATCGAACCAGTGAATCTGACCCATCGTAAGCGCTTAACAAGTACCAGAGTCCTTTAGTGACAGGGGGAGCAGAAAGGCCCGACTTTATTGAAGTCATCTGGGAAGATTAGGGATGAAGCGGGAAAGTCTTTCTGACTCTCCCAAACGGGACAAAGATTGAGGGCCTTCCCTTTCTCCCCTCCATCGCAGATTCAGATAGCGATTCGTTCATTCAATAGTATTTATTGAGCGCTTACTATGTGCAGAGCACTGTACTAAGCGCTTGGAATGGACAAATCGGTAACAGATAGAGACGGTCCCTGCCCTTTGACGGGGGCACGGTCTAATCGGGGGAGACGGGCAGACAAGAAAAATACGCGGACGTCAGTCCGGGCCGGTGTCGTCGAACCACCGATACACCCAATTCCCCGCCCCGGGGGCCGTGAAAGTCACAAGCGTGCTTGAAGACATCTGGCGAACCTCACATTAAGCATTAAATAGAAATTTAGGGGGGAGGAAATGAGTAGGAAAGAGGACGTCGTGTCCTTTTAAATTTGATTAAATGAGAAGCCTCCCGATTTGTGAAGTACTTTCCTTTTAACGCTCTCTACCGGGACTTCATTTAGCAAGTAAAGTACACATAATTCCCTCTTTAAAGGAGAGAGGAGAAATCCAGCTGTCGCTTCCTGACGGGACCGCGTCCGACTCAGGAAAGGAATCTCGGTAGGATATAGCTCAGCTCGTTGGTTGTGGAGAGGGATCGCGTCTGCTAAATCTTTAGTAACGGGCTCGCCCAGCCGCTTAGCGCAGTGCTCTACTCGGAGTAAGGGTTCAATAAATAGCATCGACGAGGAGGAGCGGCATAGCCAAGTGGTTAGAGCAGGGGCCTGGGAGTTAGAAACATTCCCCCGTTTAGACCGTGAGCCCGTCATCGGGCGGGGATCGTCTCTCACTGTTGCCGAATTGTACATTCCAAGCGCTTGGTACAGTGCTCTGCCCATAGTAAGCGCTCAATAAATACTACTGAATGAGTACTATTGAATAGAATACTATTGAATTAGAGAAGCGGCGTGGCTCAGTGGAAAGAGCCCGGGCTTGGGAGTCAGAGGTCATGGGTTCCAATCCCGGCTCTGCCACTTGGCAGCTGTGTGACTGTGGGCGAGTCACTTCACTTCTCCGGGCCTCAGTTCCCTCATCTGGAAGATGGGGATTAAAAAACTGTGAGCCCCGTGTGGGACAACCCGATCACCCTGTATCTCCCCCAGTGCTTAAAACAGTGCTCTGCACATAGTAAGTGCTTAACAAACACCAACATTAAATAGAAAGACCTGGGTTCAAGTCCCGGCTCTGCTATTTGCCTGCTGTGTGCAATTCTTCTGACTTCCCCGATGCCTCAGTTCCCTCATCTATAAAATGAGGATTAAGACCGTGGGACAGGGACCGTGTCCAACCCGATAAACTTGTGTCTACCCCAGTTCTTAGAACAGTGTCAGGCACACAGTAAGCACTTAAAAAAATCCCATAAATAAGCAAGAAAAATCTTTCATCTCCCCACCCCCACTGCCTCTTGGTTCCTTCTGCACTTATGAATATTCAAGCCCCCATTCCAGTTGAACACTGGGAGGCAACTGGGAGAAAGACCTGGGTTCTAATCTTGTCTCCTCCACCTGTGGGTTGCGTGACCCTGGTTTGGTCACTTCACTTCTCTGTGATTCAGTTCCCTCATCTGTAAAATGGGGATTAAAACTCTGAGCTCCACGTGGGCCAGGGACTGTGTCTGATCAGATTAATTTGTGTCTACCCTGGAGCTTAGAACAGTGTTTGACCCAAAGTAAGTGCTTAACAAATACTAAGCGGCGTGGCTCAGTGGAAAGAGGCCGGGCTTCGGAGTCAGAGGTCATGGGTTCGACTCCCGGCTCTGCCACTTGTCAGCTGTGTGACCGTGGGCGAGTCACTTCGCTTCTCTGGGCCTCAGTTCCCTCATCTGTAAAATGGGGATTAACTGTAAACCTCATGTGGGACAGACTGATGACCCTGTATCTCCCCCAGCGCTTAGAACAGTGCTCGCCACATAGTAAGCGCTTAACAAATACCAACATTATCATTATTATTATCATCAATTGGTGCAGGTGAACCAACCTGACACATCATCCTCTCTTGCTTGGGTCCCCTCGCCCACGTACTGTCCTCTGGCCTGGGCCTCAGTGATCTCATCTGTAAAATGGACATTAAGACCGCGAGCCCCACGTGGGATAACCTCATCGTTCTGTATCCTCCCCAGTGCTTTGCACATAGTAAGCGCTTAACAAATGCCATCGTCGTTATTATCATTATCTCTCTCCCCCTCCGTATATGCCAGATCATCACTCTCCCCACCATCAGAGCAGTATTAAGGTCACATGATAATAATTAATGATAATGATGGTATTTGTTAAGCGCTTATTATGTGCCAGGCATTTTTTTAAGCTCTGGCGTAGATACAAAATGAACGATATCCGATCTATCCCCTTCAAGCAATTGATAGCCCCCAGGCAGAAGTGTACATCGCCTTAATTTATTTTAATGTCAGCCTCCCCCTTCTAGACTGTAAGCTCGTGGTGGGCAAGGAATGTATCTGCTAACTCTGCTGTGCTCTACTCTCCCGAGCGCTTAGTACAGTGCTCTGCACCCAGCAAGTCCTCCATAAATACCAGCGCCGGTTCCCCGATGGACATCTCCATCTCCGCATCGCAACAGAACGCCTGCCGACGTAATTAGAAGTCGGAGAACCTTCTAACAGGATAAGGAAGTAGCGTTACGTGGTTTAGTAAAGCTTGGCTCGGTGGAACGAGCCCGGGTTTGGGAGTCAGAGGTCATGGGTTCGAAGTCCGGCTCTGCCACTTGTCAGCTGGGTGACTGTGGGCGAGTCACTTCATTTCTCGGTGCCTCAGTTCCCTCATCTGGAAAATGGGGATGAAGACTGTGAGCCTCACATGGGACAACTTGATTACCCTGTATCTCCCCCAGTGCTTAGAACAGTGCTCTGCACATAGTAAGCATTTAAATACCAACATTATCATTATTATCCATAATTCTATTTATAGCGACGCCTGTTTATTTGTTTTGATGTCTGTCTCTCCCCCACCCCTCGACGGTAAACCCGTTGTGGGCAGGGATCGTCTGTCTCGTCGTCTTGTACTTTTAAAGCGCTTAGTATGGTGGTCTGTACGTAGTAAGCGCTCAGTAAATATGATCGAACGGTAATAATAATAATGCTGGTATTTGTTAAGCGCTTGCTATGTGCCAAGCACTGTTCTGAGCGGTGAGGTAGATACAAGGCCATCAGGTTGTCCCACGTGGGGCTCACGGTCTTAACCCCCATTTTACAGATGCGGTCACTGAGGCCCAGAGAGGTGAAGTGACTTGAATGAATGAATGAATCTCCCGAGAGGACTCTGTGGTCATTTTCGCCTTTTCCAACTCCTGAGACGGGAATCTCTGAGGCTCCGCGGATCGGGCGGGGAGATTCTGCAAGCTTCCGACGTCGGAATGCTGATTCCCGCTCGAAGCGAACTTAAAAGCGCCGCCTCTCATTTTGCCATCTCACCGGGTTCGCAGTGGCTATCCATTCTGGTAACTGTTCGATATAATTATTGAGGCTCATAAAAATAAATTTCCTACGGTAAGATGTCAGCCCGCTGTGCTCTTTCACTCCCAACTAACTTACAGCTGCTATATTTCCAGTCGCAATATCGGTCCGTTGCAATAATAAAGTTGTCACGGTGAAGGGGCGATGGGCTTTTTTGCATTGTTATGGCGGCTTTTTTGTATTGTAACTGTTTGTGACTTTACGACGCCTTCATAAACGTGATCGACTGCGATAATAAAGTCGTTCGACGTCTCCGGCGGCTGATTTTTCTCCGCCTCGGCCCTCGGAGTCTACTTTGACGTTTCGGGCCCGGCTTCTCTTTCGCGGTTGTCTCCTGCGGGATTCTGTCTGCGTCTGGTGCCCGTGACAGGAGGTGGGGAGGTCAGCGAGGAGGCTGATACAGTCATCCAGGTGGAAGAGGATGAGACACTGGATTAACACGGTAGCCGTTTGGATGGAGAGGAAAGGGTGGATCTCTATTAAATGTAACTTTATGTTCATGCTTTTCCACTGGCACGTTAAAAAGACAATAGAGAAGCAGCGTGGCTCAGCGGAAAGAGCACGGGCTTTGGAGTCAGAGATCATAGGTTCGAATCCCAGTTCTGCCACTTGTCAGCTGTGTGACCGTGGGCAAGTCACTTCACTTCTCTGGGCCCACGTGGGACAACCTGATTCCCTTGTGTCTACCCCAGCGGTTAGAACAGTGCTTGGCACATAGTAAGCGCTTAACAAATGCCAACGTTATTATATTTAGAGAATTGGGCTGTGTTGTTTCAGAAAAAGGCAGAGACAACAGTTTCCAACTGAAATAGGTGCACCGTGATTTTTCGGTTGCAAAATACCATAAATACCACTGAAAATGCTTGAGAATAAGAGACAATTCTGAAATTACACAATTAAGTAAGGAACATTCTGGGTTTTTTTCTTTGAAAGATTAAATGTTTAAATTGGTTCTTTAAACAGCTATGAATTTCTTTTCCTAAATTTTCAATAGCACACTTCATGAAACTGCCTTAAACACCAGTACACAACTTGAAGCGCTAATTAATTAGGAATAAGGTCTCTCGGGCAAAGGTTGATTTAAACAGAAACTGAGAAGATCTTGCACTGTGCTCTGATAATAATAAAAATTCATTCATTCATTCAATAGTATTTATTGGGGGCTTACTCTGTGCAGAGCACTGTATTAAGCGCTTGGAATGGACGATTCGGCAACAGATAGAGACCATCCCTGCCCAACGAAGGGCTCACGGTCTAATCGGGGAAGACAGACAGCAGAGCAAAACAGAACAAAACAAAAACAAGACAACATTATCAAGATTAATAGAATCAAGGGGATGTATACCTCATTAACAAAGTAAATAGTGTAATAAATAATATATACAAATAAGCACAGTACTGAGGGGAGGGGAAGGGGAAGGAGCAGAGGGTGGAGGGGGACCCAGTGTGGGAAGGCCTCTTGGAGGAGGTGAGCTCTCAGTAGGGCTTTGAAAAGGGGAAGAGAGTTGGTTTGGCAGAGGTGAGGAGGGAAGGCCTTCCGGGACAGCGGGAGGACGTGGGCCGGGGGTCGACGGCGGGATAGGCGAGAACGGGGGTGGTGAGGAGGTGGGCGACGGAGGAGCGGAGCGTGCGGGGTGGGAGGTAGGAGGAGAGAAGGGAGGTGAGATAGGAGGGGGCAAGGGGATGGAGAGCCTCGAAGCCTAGAGTGAGGAGTTTTTGTTTCGCGCAGAGGTCGATAGGCAACCGCTGGAGATTTTTGAGGAAGGGAGTGACAGGCCCAGAGTGTTCCTGTTAGAAAGATGATATGGGCAGCGGAGTGAGGTATAGGCTAGAGCGGGGAGAGACAGGAGGTAGGGAGGTCAGAGAGAAGGCTGACACAACAATCCAGCCGGGATATTACGAGAGCACAATAGCCATCTGGATGGAGAAGAAAGCGCGGATCTTGGTGATATTGTAAAGGCGATTTACAATAATAATAATAGTAATGGTATTTGTTAAGTGCTTACTGTGTGTCAGGCACAATACTAAGCGCTGGGATGGATACAGGCAAATCGGGTTGGACACGCTCCCTGTCCCACGCGGGGCTCACAGTCTCAATTCCCATTTTACAGATGAGGGAACTGAGACACAGAGAAGTGAAGTGACTTTCCCAAAGTCACACAGCAGACAGTGGCAGAACCCAGATCCTCCCGACTCCCGGCTCGTGCTCTATCCACTAAGCCACCCTGCTTCTCGTACTAAGGGTATGCGTTCCACCGGACCCGAGAATGTAAAATAATTGTCGGGGGAAGGGAGTCTTACCAGAAAATATTTTTACACCATTAAACACACTCTCCTACCCATAAACAAACATAGACACGCACAAACGTATCAATCACACTGCTCCTCCCTAAAATCTGTTCAATTCTGTTTCCCAAGCTTAGCGAATGGGTGGGGTGAGAATTGGTGCCCGCGTATGCAAAATAACCAGCGACAACCTTCGACCTTCACCGCGTCGCTAAAATCCACCCTTTCCTCTCCATCCGAACGGCTACCGTGTTAATCCACTCTCATCCTCTTCGACCTGGATGATTGTATCAGCCTCCCCGCTGACCTCCCCACCTCCTGTCTCTCCCCACTCCAGGCCACACTTCACTCTGTTGCCCGCAGATTTTTCTACAAGAATATTTAGGACGAGTCACCCCGCTCTTCAAGAACCTCCAGTGGTTGCCCATCCACCTCCCGTAAACAGAAACTCCTCGCTGTTGGCTTTATTGCAGTCAATCCCGTTGCCCCCTCCTACTTCACCTGGCTACTCTCCTCCTCCTCCAACCCAGAGCACACACTTGGCTCCTCTCATGCCAACCTTCTCACTGGGCCTTCGTCTCTTCTATCTCGCCGCCCACCTCTCGCCCACGTCCCGCCTCTGGCCTGGAACGCCCTCCCTCCTCACACCCAGCAGTGACTCTCCCCACCTTCAAACCCTTACTGAAGGCCCATCTCCTCCAAGAGGCCTTCCCTGACTATGCCCCCCTTTCCTTTTCTCCCACTCCCTTCTATGTCACCCTGACTTGCTCCCTTTAATAATAATAATGTTGGTATTTGTGAAGCGCTTACTATGTGCCGAGCACTGTTCTAAGCGCTGGGGTAGACACAGGGGAATCAGGTTGTCCCACGTGGGGCTCACAGTCTTAATCCCCATTTTACAGATGAGGGAACTGAGGCACAGAGAAGTTAAGTGACTCGCCCACAGTCACACAGCCGACAAGTGGCAGAGTTGGGATTTGAACTCATGACCTCTGACTCCAAAGCCGGTGCTCTTTCCACTGAGCCACGCTGCTTCTCTAGCCACGAATCCCCATTTTACAGATGAGGTAACTGAGGCACAGAGAAGTGAAGTGACTTGCCCACAGTCACACAGCTGACCAGTGGCAGAGCCCATGACCTCTGACTCCCAAGCCCGGGCTCTTTCCACTGAGCCACTCTGCTTCTATTTATTCTATTTATTCTGTTTCTTTATTCATTCCCTGCCCCAGCCCCACACCACCTACGGATATATCTGCAATTCATTTATCTCTATTAACGTCCCCCTCCCCGTCTAGTCCATAGGCTTATCGTCGGTAAAGGAAGTATCTCTTATCCCGGTACATCGTACTCTCCCAAGTGCTTAATACAGTGCTCTGCACATAGTAGGCACTCGATAAATACGATTGCCTGGCTGACAAAATAGGTCAAAGGATACAATCGAGTCAATGGGGACTCGGACGAATCGTTTGGTGTCACCCAATTCTGCCGTGTCCTGTGTTGTTCATTTGCCATTCTTCTTTAAATGACCTCCCTAACCATTCCGCCACGGAATTTAATGATTGCTTCTCTCTTTGCTTCCCATCCAAAACCACCGCTATAGGAAGTTCATTAACTCCTGCCACGGGGGGACTATTAAGAGCAATTCTGATTGACCCGAAGACTTGATGCACCTCCAAAAAGATTATCAGGGAGCCACTTAAACAAGAAGAACGTTCGTTCGGGGCTAAATCCAAAAGTGATTCTTGGAAGAGGGAAAGGAGACACGCTCCCGTTAAAAAATAAGCGTACCAAAACCCAAGAGTAAAACCGACAAAAGAAAAGTCCGCCAACAGCTCTCCAAATGTGCTGCTCCTTTTCCAGTCAATTAAGCAATAGTATTTATTGAGCACTCTCTGTGTGCAAAGCACTGTACTAAGCGCTTGGGAGAGGCCAGTACAACAGAACCCGTCCACTGCCACTCCACTGGGGAAAGAAATCTGAGTGAATGAGGAACAGAGAGAAGTCATAAAGGAAGCTTTCAGGGAGCATAAATGAACGAGACGTGACGTGTCAGAAGGTAAATTTCCACATTTACAAGCTACATTCCAGTCTCCTTAGTCCTTAAAGAAATGATTTTACATTTTTGGCTGGTTTATTCCCGAATTGCTTATAGTTCCTTTCATTCCACTTCTTTTTTTCTTCTCCTAAACCATTCATCTAATCACTTCATCGCACAATTGAACAATCATTTCTCTCTTCTGCTTCCTCGTCAATAGATCTTTAGCAGTTTCGGGATAGGCTTTCTTTAGGAAATTAAAAAATCATTTGGAATTTCTCACTTGTTACATCGAATGTGGTTTCATGCTCTATCGAAACCTGGCTTATGTTAGTCATAATCTGTCGGTACTGATAGGGTGCAATCAATCAATCAATCGAATTATTGAGTGCTTGCCGGGCGCAAAACGCTGCACTACGTACGTGGGGGAGTACAATAGAAACTGAGTTGGAAGATATATTCCCTAATAATAATAATAATAATAATAATAGTAAGTGGGGTGCTTGTTAAGCACTTACTATGTGCCAGGCATTGATCTAATAGTTGAGGTTGGACATAAAAATCGGGTTGGACACAGTCCCTGTCCCACACGGGGCTCACAGTCTTCATCCCCAGGGACTGTCTCTATCTGTTGCCGACTTGTTCATTCCAAGCGCTTAGTACAGTGCTCTGCACATAGTAAGCGCTCCATAAAGACTATTGAATGAATCCCCACTTCATAGGTGAGGTAACTGAGGCACCAAGAAGTTTAAATGACTTGTCCAAGAACTGGGATTAGAACCCAGGTCCTTCTGATGCTCAGGCTCGGACTCTATCCAGTAGGCAACGCTGCTTCCCTGCCCACAATTGGGCAGACATTAAGATAGATAAATAAATACTTATCTATTTCTATATGGATAGGTTCATAAGTGTTCTGAGCTAAAGGGAGGGGTGAATAAAGGATATTAATCCAAGTGCGAGGACAACATAGAAGGGAGTGGGAGCAGAGGAAAGAAAGATTATTTATTACCCTATTTATTCTGTTAATGAGGTGCACAACCCCTTGATTCCATTTACCGTGATAATGTTGTCTTGTTTTTGTTTCGTTCTGTTTTGCTTTGCTGTCTCCCCCGATTAGACTGTGAGCCCGTCGTTGGGCAGGGACTGTCTCTATCTGTTGCTGAATTGTCCATTCCAAGCGCTTAGTACAGTGCTCTGCACATAGTAAGCGCTCAATGAATACTATTGAATTGAATGAATGAATGACTCCTCTAATAATAATAATAATGACGGTATTTGTTAAGCGCTTACTTTGTGCCAAGTACTGTTCGAAGTGCTAGGGTAGTTACCAGGTAATGTGCTCTGCACATAGTAAGCCCTCAATAAATATGATTGAATTGAATGAATGAATGACTCCTCTAATAATAATGATGGTATTTGTTAAGCGCTTACTATGGGCCAAGCACTGTTCTAAGTGCCGGAGTAGTTACAAGGTCATCAAGTTGTCCCATGTGGGGCTCACAGTCTTCAACCCACTTTGCAGATGAGGTAACTGAGGCACAGAGACGTGAAGTGACTTGCCCCAAGTCACGCAGTAGACAAGTGGTAGAGCCAGGATTAGAATCCACAACCTCTGACTCCCAAGCCGGGGCTCTTGCCCCTAAGCCAAGCTGCTTCTCTAAACCTCTCCTCCTCTAGATTGTAACCTCATTGTGGGCAGGGAGTGTGTCCGGTATATTGTTTCACCGTACTCTCTCGAGCACTTAAAGCAGCGAGGCTCAGTGGCAAGAACCCGGGCTTGGGAGTCAGAGGTCATGGGTTTGAATCCCGGCTCTGCCCCTTGTCAGCTGGGTGACTGTGGGCAAGTCACTTAACTTCTCTGTTCCTCAGTTCCCTCATCTGTCAGATGGGGATTAAAACTGTGAGCCCCATGTGGGACAACCTGATCACCCTGTATCTCCCCCAGCGCTTAGAACAGTGCTCTGCACAGAGTAAGCGCTTAACAAAAAGCAACGTTACTATTTTTACAGTGTTCTGCACACAATAAGTACTCAAGAAATACGTTTGACTGATGGATTGACTGACAGATAAGAGAAATCAAGGATTGGCAGGATTCACTGTGTGAACTGGTAGGATTCGCTTTTGGGAGAGTACAATATAAGTTGAGTTGAAAGATATGTTCCCTACCAGTTGTCCATTCCAAGCGCTTAGTACAGTGCTCTGCGCATAGTAAACGCTCAATAAATACTATTGAATGAATGAATGAATGAACAATAATAATAATAATAGTAACTGTGGTATTTAAGCACTTACTGTGAGCAACGTGGCTCAGTGGAAAGAGCCCGGGCTTGGGAGTCAGAGGTCATGGGTTCAAATCCCGGTTCAGCCGCTTGCCAGCTGTGTGACTGTGGGCAAATCACTTCACTTCTCTGTGCCTCAGTTACCTCATCTGTAAAATGGGGATGAAGACTGTGAGCCCCACGTGGGACACCCTGATCACCTTGTATCCTCCCCAGCGCTTAGAACAGTGCTTTGCACATAGTAAGCGCTTAACAAATGCCACAATTAATTAATTAATTATGTGCCAGGCACTGATCTCTTCGTTGGGGGTTGGACATAGAAAATCGGTTAGTTTGACACATAGTAAGCGCTTACAAATACCAGTAAAGGAAAACCCGAAAATTTCCAAGGGACTATGACTGGAAAAATATGTGTGGCCACACCTAGAGGCCTCGGCCACCATTTCTGCCACCAGATGCCACCCTGGCTAGCACTCAGAGTAGTCTAAGTTGTCATGAGCAAGAAGCAACATCAGTTGTTTTTGCCCACAGTTAAATCTGGGGGCCTAGGGGGTGAGCAAGAGGGTCATCTGACGATAATAATAATAATAATAATGTTGGTATTTGTTAAGCGCTTACTATGTGCAGAGCACTGTTCTAAACACTGGGGTAGATACAGGGTCATCAGGTTGTCCCCCGTGAGGCTCCCAGTCTTCATCCCCATTTTCCAGATGAGGGAACCGAGGCCCAGAGAAGTGAAGTGAGAAAAGTTCTCATTGGTTCAGCAGGCGATGAAATGATATAAAACAATAAAAACCCTAAAATAATAATAATGATGGCATTTGTTTAGCGCTTACTATGTACAGAGCACTGTTCTAAGTGCTGGGGAGGATACAAGATGATCAGGTTGTCCCATGTGGGGCCCACGGTCTTCATCCCCATTTTACAGTTGAGGGAACTGAGGCACAGAGAAGTGAAGTGATTTGCCCAAAGTCACACAGCTGACCTGCGGCGGAGCTGGGATTTGAACCTGACCTCTGAGTCCCCAGTCCGTGCTCTTGCCACTGAGCCACGCTGCTTCTCTAAAAAACACAATAAAAACACTAAAACACCAGAAGGAAGAATCACTCATTCATTCATTCAATCGTATATATTGAGCCCTTATTCTGTGCAGAGCACTGTTCTAAACACTTGGGAGAGCGCAATACAATTTTTTAAAAAAGGAAGGACAGATACACAGATGAAAATGAAGCAAACAAAACATAACAAAACCAGTGGAGATGGTGGCTACGAGAGCAGAATCCAACAGCAGTGTAGCCTGCGGGCTGGAGCCCGTGCCAGGGAGTCTCAAGACCTGAGTTCAAATCCCGGTTCCTCTGCTTTCCTGCTATGGGAATTGGAGTAATTCGCTTAATTTCCCTGTGACTCAGTTCCCTCATGTGGAAAATGGGGAGTCAATCCCTGTTCTCCCTCCTATTTTAACTGTGAGGCCCATGCGGGTCAGGGACCGCATCCAAACTGCTAACCTCTTCCCTTACTTTCCCTTAATAATAATGAGGGCATTTGTTAAGCGCTTACTATGTGCAAAGCACTGTTCTAAGCGCTGGATGATAATAATAATGATGGTATTTGTTAAGTGCTTATTATATCCCAAGCACTGTTCTAAGTGCGGGGGGAAATACAAGGTATTAGAGAGGCGCCATGGTGTAATGCATAGAGCCCGGGGCCTGAGAGTCAGAAGGTCTTGGGTTCTAATCCCATCTCTGCCACTTGTCTGCTGTGTGACCTTGGGCAAGTCAATTCACTTCCCTGTGCCTCAGTTACCTCATCTGTAAAAAGGGGATGGAGACCGTGAGCCCCAAGTGGGACTGGGACTGTGTCCAACCCCATTTCCTTGTATCCACCCCTGTGTGTAGTACAGTGCCTGGCGCATAGTAAGCGTTTAACAAATACCATCATTATTATTATTATTACCAATCTGTACATACCCCTGACAATTAATTCCTCAACCAACCAACGACATTTACTGAGCGAGCGCTTACTGCGTACAGAGAACCATAGTTACTGAATTGTACTTCTTAAGCACTGAGTTCAGTGTTCTGCACATAGTAAGCGCTCCATAAATACAATCGAATGAATGAACTGTAATAATAATAATTATGGAATTTTGTTAAGCATCTACTATGTGCAAAGCACTGTTCTAAGCGCTGGGGAGGATATAAGGTGATCGGGTTGTCCAACATGGGGCTCAAGGTCTTCATCCCCATTTTCCAGATGAGGTCACTGAGGCATAGAGAAGTTAAGCGACTTACCCAGAGTCACGCAGCTGACAAGCGACTGAACGGGGATTTGAACCCATGACCTCTGACTCCCAAGCCCGGGGTCTTTCCACTGAGCCACGCTGCTTCTCCCTAAGACCTCAGTAAATACCAAGATTGACAGGAAAATAACAAATCGGGTTGGACACCGTTCCTGTCCCACAGTGGGCTCACAGTCTTAATCCCCATTTGACAGATGAGGTAACCGAGGCCCAGAGAAGTGAAGTGACCTGCCAAAGGTCACACAGCAGACAAGTGGCGGAGTCAGGAATAGAACCCAGGTCTTTCTGACTCCCAGGCCCGGGCTTTCTCCATTAGGCTGAGGTTTCTAATACTATCATTACTTACCCACAACATTTACGTATGTATCGATCATTTGTTTTACTGTTTGTCGCCCCATCTAGACTGTAAGATCGCGGTGCGAAAGGAACTTTACAAAACCAATTCTGTTTCACCATACCCTTCCAGTAGGTTAGCACACAATAATAATAATAATATTGTAAGTGCTTACTATCTGCTAAGTACTGTTCTAAGCGCTGGGGTAGATACAAGGTAATCGGGTTGTCCCCCGTGGGGCTCACGGTCTTCACCCCCATTTTACAGATGAGTAACCGAGCTACGGAGAAGTTAGGTGACTTGCTGAAAGTCACACAACTGGCAAGCGGTGGAGCCGGGATTAGAACCCACGACCTCTGACTCCCCAGCCCGGGCTCTTTCCACTGAGCCACGCTGCTTCTCCGTAAAAGCTCAGTAAATCCCATGATTGACAGAAAATAGCAAATTCTCATGGCTGTAATCCTTCCTCCTTTGGAGAAATCACTCATCTGCTCAACGCTCAACGCCATCAGCAAGTTCCTCTATGCAACTTTATAAAGCACAAGGAAATAAAACTGTAGAACTCATATTGACTGGCCTAGCTTAAACTCTCACCAGTCCCAGAAACATAGAGTAAAAACGCATTCCGTTCCCCCGTTATTTGAGCACGACAAGGAACACTTTCATCCATTCATTCATTCATTCATTCAGTAGTATTTATTGAGCGCTTACTATTCATTCATTCACTAGTATTTATTGAGCACTTACTAGGTGCGGAGCACTGTACTAAGCGCTTGGAATGGACAAATCGGTAACAGATAGAGACGGTCCCTGCCCTTCGACGGGCGCACGGTCTAATCGGGGGAGACGGACAAGAACGATGGCAATAAATAGAATCAAGGGGAAGAACATCTCATTAAAACGATAGCAAATATGTTGTTACTATGTTGTTGTTGTTGTTGTTACTATGTGCAGAGCACTGTACTAAGCGCTTGGAATGTACAATTGGGCTACCGATAGAGACAATCCCTGCCCATTGATGGGCTCACAGTCTAATCGGGGGAGACAGATGGACAGAAACAAGACAATTTAATCACAATAAATAGAATCAAGGCAAAACCGCACAATCACAAGTGAAAAGGTACAAATCGATGATGTGAAGAGAATAATTACACACTCGGCAACTTCTGTGTTATAAAAGTTTATGTAATTCCACAGGGATTCAGCACGTTCATTTTATAAAATAATAATAATGCTGGTATTTGTTAAGTGCTTACTATGTGCAAAGCGCTGTTCTAAGAGCTGGAACGGGATACAAGGTGATCAGGTTGTCCCAGATGGGGCTCACAGACTTAATCCCCATTTGACAGATGAGGTCACTGAGGCCCAGAGAAGTGAAGTGACTTGCCCAAAGTCACCCAGCTGATAAGTGGCAGAGCGGGATTAGAACCCATGACCTCTGACTCCCAAACCAAGCTCTTTCCACTGGGTCACGCTGCTTCTTCTTACGTGGTGGTAATTCAACGCCCCGTTGTCATCATAGATTATGCTAAATTGCAGTTCCTTCCAAAAATCGGAAAGAGAAAACGGGGTGACCCAGGAGACATTTCTAAGGCATCAGGCTACAACCCTCATTTAATAATAATGATATTAATGGTATTCGTTTAGCGCTTACTACGTGCCAAGCACTGTTCCAAGCTTCTTCTCTGCAGAAATTCATTCGGCTGTTTTAACCGAGCGCTTACCGTGTGCAGAGCACTGGTCTAAGCGCTTGGGAGAAGACGATAGAAAAATAAGCAGCCACATTCCCCGCCAACGACAAACTCACAGTCTAATAATAATAATGCTGGTATTCGTTAAGCGCTTACTATGTGCAGAGCACTGTTCTAAGCACTGGGGTAGATGCAGGGTAAAGAGGTTGTCCCACGTGAGGCTCACAGTCTTCATCCCCATTTTCCAGATGAGGGAGCAGAGGCCCAGAGAAGTGAAGTGACTTGCCCACAGTCACACAACTGGGATTCGAACCCATGACCTCTGACTCCCAAGCCCGTGCTCTTCCACTGAGCCACGCTGCTTCCCAGCTTAGAGAAATACCATCACTGCCTGCCTGTGTACGTTGATCTCTCCCCTTTAAGCACTTGATATTTACCCCACCCTCGGCCCCACGGGACTCACATCCATATTTGCAGTTCAATCCAACGCTTACCACAGTGTTCTGCACTCCGTAAGCGCTTAACAAATACCGTTACTACTGATTTCTCTCCGTGCCCGTCTCCCCCTCTAGTCCGTAAGCTCGTCTGGGGCAGGGAATCCGTCTACCACATCTGCTGCTTCGAACCCCTCCCAAGCTCTTGGTGGATTGCCGTGATGGTTAGAAAAGCAGCGTGGCTCAGTGGAAAGAGCCCGGGCTTGGGAGTCGGAGGTCGTGGGTTCAAATCCTGGCTCAGCCGCTTGTCAGCTGGGTGACTTTGGGCGAGTCACATCACTTCTCTGGGCCTCAGTTCCCTCCTCTGTCAAATGGGGATGAAGACCGTGAGCCTCACGTGGGACAACCTGATGACCCTGTATCTCCCCCGGCGCTTAGAACGGTGCTCTGCACATAGTAAGCGCTTAACAGATACCAACATTATTATTATTCTCAGTGCCTCAGGTACCCCATCTGTAAAATGGGGTTTAGGTCTGTGAGCCCCTCGTGGGACAACCTGATCACCTTGCATCCTCCCCAGCGCTTAGAACAGTGCTTGGCACATACTAAGCGCTTAACAGATGCCACCTTTATTATTATTATTATTCTGGGGAGGGAACCCGGTTCTGGCGGGCAGGAGGCCTGGGTTCTAATCCCGGCTCCGCAAAGCGCCCAGGTCCGGGAGTGAGAAAGAGCACATTCAAGGTAGTCGTCGGTTTTGTTGGAATAGAATAGTTGGGTTCAACTCAAGAAAGTAGATGGCCAGAGGCGGGGAAAATACAACATGTCAATCGATAACGGGGATGAGTGAAAAGGTCGTCGATCAGTTAAAACCATTTGGTTGAGGTTGGACAAAGACAGTTCTCTTCTACTTCTTTTCATTCGATAGTATTTATTGAGCTCTATGTGCAGAGCACTGTACTAAACGCTTGGAATGTACAATTTGGCAACAGATAGAGACAATCCCTGCCCAAAGACGGGCTCACAGTCTAAACGGGGGAGAATAATGTTGGTATTGGTCAAGCGCTTACTAGGTGCAGAGCACTGTTCTAAGCGCTGGGGAGGATACAGGGTAATGAGGTTGTCCCACATGGGGCTCACAGTCTTCATCGCCATTTTCCAGATGAGGTCACTGAGGCACCGAGAAGTGAAGTGACGTGCCTACAGTCACACAGCTGACAAGGGGCAGAGTGAGGATTCGAACCCATGACTTCTGACTCCCAAGCCCGGGCTCTTTCCACTGAGCCACGCCGCTTCTCTATTCTCTGCTTCTACTTCTGGCGTTTCTCTAAATTATTTTCCCTGGTTAATGCGGGCATAGGCCCTCTCATCACTGGCGGAACCTCTGCGCCACCAACTCATTCATTCATTCATTCAATAGTATTTATTGAGCGCTTACTCTGTGCAGAGCACTGGACTAAGCGTTTGGAACGTACAAATCGGTAACAGATAGAGACGGCCCCTGCCCTCTGACGGGCTTACGGTCTAATCGGGGGAGACGGACAGACAAGGACAACAGCAAAATCAACAGCATAACTTGCCCAGTAGCCTAACTTGAAATGACTGGCCCGAGGTCACACAGCAGACACGGAGCAGACCTGGGGTTAGAACTCAGGTCCTTCTGACTCCCGGGACTGCTCTATCTACTAGACCACACTGCTTCTTGATCCCTTCCTTCCAGAAGCTCAAATTTAGCCCGGGAGAGAGGCACTAAAATGTAGCGCAGGCAGGAGGCAGAAGGGGAAGCGGATAGAAAGACCCTCGTCCATCTGAGCCCCTGGGATTTCAAGCACACGAGGGCCCCAGAAATAATGATAATAATGCTAGTATTTGTTAAGCGCTTACTATGTGCAGAGCACTGTTCTAAGCACTGAGGTAGACACAAGGGAAACAGGTCGTCCCACGTGGGGCTCCCAGTCTTAATCCCCATTTTACAGATGAGGGAACTGAGGCCCAGAGAAGTGAAGCGACTCGCCCACAGTCACACAGCTGACAAGTAGCCGAGCCGGCATTCGAACCCATGACCTCTGACTCCCAAGCCCAGGCTCTTTCCACTGAACCGCGCTGCTTCTCTATTCTCAGAAATCCACCGATGCCATAAGAAGGGTAACAAAAAGCCAAGCGGGCCAAGCCAACGACCCCTGCAGCTTCTAATAATTATAATGACGGTATTTGTTAAGCGCTTCCTACGTGGCAGGAAATGGGGTGGCAATGCAAAGAGTCCGGGCTTGGGAGTCAGGGGTCGTGGGTTCTAATCCCAGCTCTGCCACTTGTCAGCCTGTGACTGTGGACAAGTCATTTCTCTTTCTCAGTGCCTCAGTGACCTCATCTGTAAAATGGGGATTAAGACTGTGAGCCCCACGTGGGACAACCTGATGACCTTGTATCCACCCCAGCTTCCCCAGCGCTTAGGACAGTGCATGGGCGTAGTAAGCGCTTAAGAAATACCATCGTTATTCATTTATTTACAAGCAAATCAAATTCAACGCAGTCCCTGTCCCGCGTTGGGCTCACGGTCTCAAACCCCATTTTACAGATGAGGTCACTGAGGCCCAGAGAGGTGAAGTGACTTACCCGAGGTCATGCGGCTGTGAAGCAGCAGAAGCAGGATTAGAACCCGGGTCCTTCTGACTCGCAGGCGTATGACCGATAGGCCGGTGAGCCACGCACCTAGCTTCTACGTGACCTTGGGGAAGTCACTTCACGCCTCTGCGCCTCAGCTCCCTCATCTGCAAAATGGGGATTCGATCCCCGTTCTCCCTCCCACTTGGGCCGTGAGCCTCACGTGTGGCCTGATGATCTCGTACCTACCCCAACGCTCAGCACAGTGCTTGGAAGCAGCGTGGCTCAGTGGCAAGAGCTCGGGCTTGGGAGTCAGAGGTCATGGGTTCAAATCCCAGCTCTGTCGCCTGTCAGCTGTGTGACTTTGGGCAAGTCAGCATAGCTCAGTGGAAAGAGCCCGGGCTTGGGAGTCAGAGGTCATGCGTTCGACTCCCAGCTCTGCCCTTGTCAGCTGTGTGACTGTGGGCGAGTCACTTGACTTCTCTGGGCCTCAGTGACCTCATCTGTAAAATGGGGATTAACTGTGAGCCTCACGTGGGACAAACTGATGACCCTGTATCTCCCCCGGCGCTTAGAACAGTGCTCTGCACATAGGAAGCGCTTAACAGATACCAGCATTATTATTATTGAGGAGGGGGAAAACACGTAATAAACACGTTTGTAGAAAAAAAGATGCGGGCAGCAGAATGAAGTACAGACTGGAACGGGGAGAGACAGGAGGCGGGGAGGTCAGCGAGGAGGCCGAGGCGGGAATCCAGGCCGGAGAGCATGAGGGCTTGGATGCGTGGTGGGAGTCTGGATGGAGAGGAGAGAGCGGATTTTAGCAGTGTTGCGACCTGATGACCCTGTATCTTCCCCAGGGCTTAGAACAGTGCTCTGCACATAGTAAGCGCTTAACAAATACCGACATTATTATTCTCTGTGCCTCAGTTACCTCATCTGTAAAATGGGGGATGAAGACTGTGAGCCCTAAGTGGGACAACCTGATGACCTTGTATCTACCCCAGCACTGTCCCAGAACAGTGCTTGGCACATAGTAAGTGCTTAATAAATACCAACATTCATTCAATAGTATTTATTGAGCGCTTACTATGTGCAGAGCACCGTACTAAGCGCTTGGGATGAACAAGTCGGCAACAGATAGAGACGGTCCCTGCCGTTTGACGGGCTTACGGTCTAATCGGGGGAGACGGACAGACAAGAACAATGAACAAGAACATTATTATTATTATTATTGGAGCCAAGGAAGCGCTTAACAAATCCCCCAGTTATTATTGTAGTTCGAGGCAAATTTAGCAAAGAAAGAGAGGGGAGACCAGAGAGTGAGGAAAGCCAATACAGAAGATGGAGCGAAAAGTGGAAAAAACATGGCATTGGGAGTCAGAGGACGTGGGTTCTAATCCCAGCTCCGCCAACTGTCTGCTGTGCCACCTCGGGCAAGCCATTTACCTTCTCTGTGCCTCAGTTGTCTCATCTGTAAAATAGGGATGAAGATGGTGAGCCCCACGTGGGACAACCTGATCACCTTGTATCTACCCCAGAGTTTAGAATAGGGTTTGGCACACAGTTAGCACTAAACAAATACCATAATTATTATCTGGACATAAGCCCACTGGTTACCTCCGCTCGGTAGCAAATGATGCCTCTAGGAAGTGAGGCATCTTTCGAATTTAAAAGCACAATCGCCAAATGACACACACCTGAGGCCTTCTCTCCCGCTCTTAAAACCCTGACAAATGTTTTTATTAGCTAAGCCAGCTGCTTCCTTTCATTATCTCACCCACCTAGCTATTAGCCAAAGATGAGCATTTTTAAGTGTTTCAAAGCATCTGTTGTACATGCAAAACATAAAACAAAGTGATTTATGCTTTGTTTGGGATTCTGTTCTTTCTTCCAGAGCAATTAAATCCCTAAACGGTGACTTGACGATTATTTTGGAGCTAAAAATCTCTCCTCCTCTGCCTAGGTGTAAAAACATAATTGTTCCTATTTATCCACAACAGAAACTTCCTCGATTATTCAATTTTCTATTAGATACTAATGAAAAATGCTAACTAGCTTAATTACCTTTTGTAGTAGCTCTCCGGGATGGCATTAGGAAAACAGGTGGAGATCGGGAGGGAAATTAGCTAGACGCATCTCTCTTTCCAAGAAAACGTAGCCGGCTCTAGCGTCGTCATTAATTGGAAATGGAGAGGAAGAAAGAAAAGACAAGGAACTCACGTTCGCATGCACACAGACACGCACAACACGTAGAAACAAACACACGACAAGTACAAGACTTTAGCCGGAGGGTCTGAGAAATCGTCTAAGACAGCCCACCCATCAATCATGAGAAGGTTATGTTAGGGAGACATCTGTCTTTATGCTGTTAAGAAAAATTCTCCCCGTTCCTCTTCAGCCCAGAGAGATTGATCGCCTGGGTACCCCCTTAGTCGTAACTGAAGATATGATCAGGGCAAGACGTGATCAAATAATAATAGTGTTGGTATGTGTTAAGCGCTTACTATGTGCCGAGCACTGTTCTAAGCGCTGGGGGAGATACGGGATAATCAGGTTGTCCCACTTGGGGAGTCTTCATCCCCATTTTCCAGATGGGGGAACTGAGGCCCAGAGAAGTGAAGCGACTCGCCCACAGTCGCCCAGCTGACGAGTGGCAGATCCGGGGTTCGAATCCATGACCTCTGACTCCCAAGCCCGGGCTCTTTCCACCGAGCCTCGCTGCTTCCCTAAACCCCAAGGCGTGGTCGAAAGCGCGCCGGCCTAGAGGTCATGGGTTCTAATCTCGCTTCCCCCACTTGTCTACTGCACGGCCTCGGGTAAGTCACTTCACTTCTCCGCGCCTCGGCTACCTCATCTGGAAAATGGGGATTAAGACCGTGAGCCCTGTGCGGGACAGGGATTGTGTCCAACCCAATTTACTTCCCAGTATTTAATACAGTGCCTGGCACATAGTAAGCGCTTAACCTGGCTCGGTGGCCAGAGCCCGGGCTCGGGATTCGGAGGGCGTGGGTTCCAATCCCAGTTCTGCCATTTGTCAGCTGTGTGGCAGGTCACTTCGTTTCTCTGGGCCTCAGCTACCTCATCTGGAAAATGAGGATTAATAATAATAACGGTGGCATTTGTCAAACATTTACTATGTGTGAAGCACTGTTCCAAGCGCCGGGGTAGATACAGGGGAATCAGGTCGTCCCACGTGGGGCTCACAGTCTCAATCCCCATTTGACAGATGAGGTAACTGAGGCCCAGAGAAGTGAAGTGACTTGCCCAAAGTCACACAGCTGACAAGCAGCGGAGCCGGGATTCGAACCCATGACGTCTGACTCCCAAGCCCGGGCTCTCTCCACTGAGCCGCGCTGCTTCTCTAAGACTGTGAGCCCCTCTTGAGGCAACCTGATAATCTTGTCTCTAACCCAGTGCTTAGAACGGTGCTCGGCACATAGTAAGCGCTTAACAAATACCATCATGATCATCATCATTATCATTATTATTATTATTATTATTATTAACAAATACCATTGAAAGAAAAATCCAGTTGCTAGACGGCCAGTGGTGACAGTTGACTAGGTTGTCCTGTCCTGAGCGCTTGAGACCATCTCTGCTCTGCGAGCCCTGAAAAGTTGCTGTCATTCATTCGTTCAATCGTATTTATTGAGCGCTTACTATGTGCCGAGCGCTGTACTAAGCGCTTGGAATGGACAATTCGGCAACAGATAGAGACGATCCCTGCCCATCGACGGGCGTACGGTCTAATCGGGGGAAATCGGGAGATGCTGTCCTCATCTCTCCCACCTTCAGGAATATCTGCTTCACGTGGAGACTGGGTGGGCAACCGCCAGAACCATTCTGTGCAGAACGATGTCAGCACAGTGCGTCGCACATAGTAAGCGCTTCACAGATGCCGTCGTCATTATCATTATTATTCAGAAAAAAACCACCCGGGCTGTAGAGCAGAGAACTGGCGAGGAGAGAGATTGGAGATGGGGAAGAAGCAGCGTGGCTCAGTGGCAAGAGCCCGGGCTTGGAAGTCAGAGGTCATGGGTTCGAATCCCGGCTCCGCCACTTGTCAGCTGGGTGACTGTGGGCAAGTCCCTTCACTTCTCTGGGCCTCAGTTCCCTCATCTGTAAAATGGATGAAGACTGTGAGCCTCACGTGGGACGACCTGATGACCCTGTATCTACCCCAGCGCTTAGAACAGTGCTCTGCACGTAGTAAGCGCTTAACAAATACCAACATTATTATTATTATTATAGGGAGGTTCATTTATACTGAGTGCTGACTGTGTGCGGAACACTGTACGAAACGCTTGGGAGAGGGCGATGCAACAATAAACAGGCGCATTCTCCGTCCACGACGAGCTTACAGTCTAGACGGGGAGGTCAGAGAGGAGGCTGGTAGTGTAAGAGGTGGGATATAAGTAAGACGCATCGCGGTCTCGTGGGCCTGAGAGGAGCAGGTTTCTAATCCTGCCTCCACCGCCCATCTGCTGCGTGACCTTGGGCAAGTCACTTAACTTCCCCGTGCCTCAGTTACCTCATCCGGAAAATGGGGAGTGAGGCCAGAGGTCCCCTGTGGGAGAGGGACTGTGTCCGAAACGATTTGCCTCTATCCAACCCAGCGCTCAGTACAGTCCCTGGCAGGCAATAAGAGTTTAACAAATACCATTTTTAAAAAAGGAACTGGATCAGCCATGTGGGATTTTAGAAGGAGAAGACGGGGCAGAACTTGGACACGTTCTGAAAATGAACCCGACAGGATTTGACGACAGAAAGAAGTGGGGAAGGAGCCACAGACAGAAAGAAGATGTGGGTTGAATGACCGAGATGAGTCCAAGACAACGCCGAGGTTTGGGCTTGTGAGAAAGGGAGGTTGGAGGGGTTGTCTACAGTCAGCTGTGTGACTGTGGGCAAGTCACTTCACTTCTCTGTGTCTCAGTTACCTCATCTGTAAAATGGGGATTAAAACTGGGAGCCCCACGTGGGACAACCCGATGACCCTGCATCCCCCCCAGCGCTTAGAACAGTGCTCGGCACATAGTAAGTGCTTAACAAATACCAACATTGTTATTATGGAGAAGCAGCGTGGCTGCTTAGTGGCAAGACCCCGGGCTTGGGAGTCAGAGGTCGTGGGTTCTAATCCCGCTCTGCCACTTGTCAGCTGTGTGACCGTGGGCAAGTCACTTCACTTCTCTGTGTCTCAGTGACCTCATCTGTAAAATGGGGATGAAGACGGTGAGCCCCACGTGGGATGACCAGATTACCTCGTATCTACCCCAGAGCTTAGACCAGTGCCTGACACATAGTAAGTGCTTAACAAATACCAACATCATCATTATTATTATCATTAATAGGGAAGGCTGGGGGAGGCCTGGGTTCGGTGAGAAGATGAGGTGCCCTGTTTTGGAGATATTAAATTTGAGGTATTGATGGGACAGCCAAGTCAAGATATCCCGAAGGCAGAGGGAAACGCGAGACCGCAGAGAAGGAGAGAGAGAGAGATCGGGGCTGGAGATGAAGATTCGGGAATCTTCCGCAAAGATGTGCTGGGTGCGAATTTCTCCAAGGGAGTGGGTGGAGATTACCCTATTACCCTATCTATTTTGTTAATGAGATGTCCATCCCCTTGATTCTATTTATTGCCATTGTTTTTGTCTGTCCCGTCTCCCCCGATTAGACCGTGAGCCCGTCAGTGGGCAGGGACTGTCTCTATCTGTTGCCGAATTGTCCATTCCAAGCGCTTAGTACAGTGCTCTGCACATAGTAAGCGCTCAATAAATACGATTGAATGAATGAATGAATGAATGAATGAATGAATGAATGAATGAATGGAGAAGCGTGTAGGTGTACATGTGGGTGAGGAAGCAGCGCGGCTTAGTGGAAAGAGTCCGGGCCTGGGAGTCAGAGGTCGTGGGGTCTCATCCCGGCTCCTCCACTTATCAGCTGTGTGACTTTGGACAAGTCACTTCACTCCTCTGCGCCTCAGTGACCTCGATGGTAAAATGGGGATGAAGACTGTGAGACCCACATGGGACAACCTGATGACCTTGTATCCACCCCAGCGCTTAGAATAGTGCTTGCCGCGGAGTAAGTGCTTAACAAATACCATTATTATTATAATTATCATCATTATTAAATGAAGAATGGAAAGGGACCCAGAACTGAGCCTGACGGGAGGGGGAGGAGGAGCCCACGAAAGAGGCCGAGAATGAGCGGCCAGAGAGATAAGATGAGAATCACTATGCAATCCCATCTCTTCGCACCTTATCCAAACTCTCGCCCCCCTCCTTTTTTCCCCTCCCTAACCTCCATCTTCAACTCTTCTCTCTCCAGTGGCTTCTTCCCCACTGCTTTCAAACATTCCCACGTCTCCCCCATCCTAAAAAAAAAAAAAATGTTGGCATTTGTTAAGCACTTACTATGTGCGGAGCTCTAAGCACTAGGGGAGATACAGGGTCATCAGCTTGTCCCACGTGAGGCTCCCAGTCTTCATCCCCATTTTCCAGATGAGGTCACCGAGGCCCAGAGAAGTGACTTGCCCACAGTCACAGTGCTGACAAGTGGCAGAGCCTGGATTCGAACCCACGAGCTCCAACTCCCAAGCCCGTGCTCTTTCCACTGAGCCTCGCTGCTTCCCTAAAAAGACCCTCCCTTGACCGCAAGGCTCCCTCCGGTTATGGCCCCATCTCCCCCGATCCTTCCTCTCCAAACTCCCGGAGCGAGTCGTCTCCACCCGCTGCCTCAACTTCCTCTCGTCCAGTTTTCTCCTGGCCTCCCTCCGATGGGGCTCCCGTCCCCTTTTCACTCCAGGGCAACGGCCCTCTCGGAGGTCCCCGACGATCTTCTTGCCAAATCCAACGGCCTCTTCTCCATCCTCATCCTCTCCCGCCTCTCGCTGCGTTCTCGCTGTTGGCTTGAAATCATTTAGTCCCCTTGCCTCCTCCTCCTACCTCACGTGGCCTCTCTCCTCCACCAACCCGGCCCACACATTTCACTTCTCTAATGTCAACCTTCTCGCGGTCCCTCCTTCTCGTCCGTCTCGCCGTCGACCTCTCGCCCACATCCTACCTCTGGCCCGGGAGGCCCTCCCTCCTCAAATCCCACAGACGATGACTCTCCCCCGCTTCGGAGCCTCGCCGGAGGCCCACCTCCTCCGAGGAGCCTTCCCTGACTGCGCCCTCCTCTCCTCTTCTCCCGCTCCCTTCTGCGCCGCTATTACTTGCTCCTGCATTCATTCGCTAGTATTTATCGAGCGCTCGCTGTGTGCAGAGCACTGTACTAAGCACTCGGAATGGACAAATCGGTAACAGATAGAGACGGTCCCTGCCCTTTGACGGGCTTACGGTCCAGCACATATGGATAGATATGTAATTTATTTATCTATCGATTCATTGATTTTCTGTTGAGAACATCACGGGCAGAGGAGTGAGAGGACCTGGGTCCTAATTCCAGCCCCTCCACGTGCCTGCTGTGGGACCTTGGGGCAAGTCACTTAAGTTCTCTGGACCCCGGTGACCCCATCTGTAAAATGGGGATTGTCTCATAGTCATTCATTCGATCGTATTTATCGAGCGCTTGCTATGTGCAGAGCACTGTACTAAGAGAAGCAGCTAGGCGTAATGGATAGAGCCTGGGCCTGGGAGTCAGAAGGTCATGGGTCCTCAGCCCGGCTCTGCCACGTCGGCTATGTGACCTGGGACAAGTCGCTTCACTTCTCTGGGCCTCAGTTACCTCCTCTGTAAAATGGGGATGGAGACGGTGAGCCCCGCGTGGGACGGGGATTGTGTCCAACCTGATTTGCTTGTATCCACCCCATTGCTTAGTGCGGTGCCTGGCACATAGCAAGCGCTTAACAAATACCATACTTAAATTAAAATTAAATTGATGTCTGTCTCCCCCTCTAGACTGTGAGCTCATGGTGGGCAGAAATGTGTCTATCTGTTGTCCTACTGTACTCTCCCAAGGGCTTAGTACAGTGCTTGGCACATTCATTCATTCAATAGTATTTATTGAGCGCTTACTACGTGCAGAGCACTGGACTAAGCGCTTGGAATGGACAAATCGGCAACAGAGACAGTCCCTGCCCTTTGACGGGCTTACGGTCTAATCGGGGGAGACGGACAGACGAGAACGATGGCAATGATAATAAAGTTGGTATCTGTTAAGCGCTTACTATGTGCCGAGCACTGTTCTAAGCGCTGGGGTCGATACGGGGCCATCAGGTCGTCCCACGTGAGGCTCACAGTTAATCCCCATTTGACAGATGAGGGAACTGAGGCACAGAGAAGTTAAGCGACTTGCCCGCAGTCACACAGCTGCCAAGCGGCAGAGGCGGAATTTGAACTCATGACCTCTGACTCCCAAGCCCGGGCTCTTTCCACTGAGCCGCGCTGCTTCTCATATAAAGAGTAAGTGCTCAAAAAATACGACTGAATGAACAAATGAATGAAAGACTGTGAGCCCCACGTGGGACGTGGACTGCGTCCAACCTGATTTATCAGTCAGTCATATTTCTTAAGTGCTTACCGTGTGCAGAGCACACTTAGGATTAGCTTCCATTTACTCCAGCACTTAATACAGTTCTTGGCCCAAAGTAAATGCTTAACAAAAGCCACAATAATAATCATTATTAGCTTTCCACCTCCACCTTTATCTCTTTCCAGTGAGCGGGTTGACCTGAGAGGAGCAAAGTGCGTGAGCTGAGTTACAGCGGGAGGAGAGCGAGGTGAGGTAGGAGGGGGCGAGGAGACGGGTTTAAAGCCGACGGGGACGGGTTTCTGTTCGAGGCGGAGCTGGATGGGCCACCACCCCAGGTTCTTGAAGAGTGGGGAGACGGGGCCTGAACGGTTTTGTAGAAAAATGATTTGGGCAGCAGAGTATTCATACATTCATTCAGTCGTATTTATTGAGCGCTTACTATGTGCAGAGCACCGTATGAGCGCTTGGAATGGACAATTCGGCAACAGATAGAGACCATCCCTGCCCGAAGACGGGCTCACGGTCTCATCGGGGGAGACGGACGCACAAAAAACGAGACAACGTAATCACGATAAATAGAATGAAGGGGATGGACACCTCACTACACTGAGATAGATCACGGAAGAGAGAAATAGAGTTTAAGAATATAAGAATCTCTGCCACTCACTTGCTGGCAGACGCTTCACTTCTCTAGGCCTCAGTTTCCTTATCGGTAAAATGAGGATTAAAACTGCCAACCTTATGTGAAACAGGGACCGTGCCCAAACTGATTAACCTGTAGCTACCCCAGTGCTTAGTAAAGTGCCTGGCACATAGTAAGCACTTAAATACCATTAAAAAAGAATATTTAAATAAAATACTGGGGGTAGAGTGAGGGCCAGAGTGGGGAGAGACAGGAGGCGGGGAGGTCAGCGAGGAGACAGATATAGTAATTAAGGTGGGAGAGGATAGAAGAGAAGCAGCGTGGCTCAGTGGAAAGAGCGTGGGCTCGGGAGTCCGAGGTCACGGGTTCGAATCCGGGCCCTGCCACTGGTCAGTTGTGTGACCTTGGGCAAGTCACTTAACTTCTCTGTGCCTCAGTCACCTCATCTGTCAAATGGGGATTAAAACCGTGAGCCCCACGTGGGACAACTGATCACCTTGTATTCCCCAGCGTTTAGAACAGTGCTTTGCACATAGTGAGCGCTTAACAAATACCACAATTATTATTATTATTATATAAGTGTTTGGATTAACCGGGGAGCGGTTTGGCTGGAGAGGAGAGGGTGGATTTTAGCAACGTTGTGAAGCTCCAACCAGTTGGTGACCTACTGAACATGCGGGCTGAAGGAGGACTCGAGAACAACGCCGAGGTTATGGATTTGCGAGCAACGGAGGGTGGGGATGCTGCCTACAGTGATGAGAGAGTCAAGGGGGAGGGCAAGGAAATTATCTACCATCCCTCTTACACTGTGCTCTTCCAAGCATTTAGAACAGTGCTCTGCACACAGCGAGTGCTCATCAAATGCAAGTGATTGATTGACGGGGTTTGGGGCAGAAGATGAGGAGTTAATAATAATAATGTGGGTATTTGTTAAGCGCTTACTGTTCTAAGCACTGGGGGAGATACAAGGTCATCAGGTCGTCCCACGTGAGGCTCACAGTCTTCATCCCCATTTTACGGACGAGGTAACTGAGGCACAGAGAAGTGAAGGGACTCGCCCACAGTCACACAGCTGAAAAGGGGCAGAGCCGGGGTTCGAACCCATGACCTCTGACTCCCAAGCCCGGGCTCTTTCCCCTGAGCCACGCCGCTTCTCGTGCAGGAGTTCTGCGAAGCAGCGTGGCACTGGGGATAGACCGGCCTGAGAGTCCATGGGTTCTAATCTCGGCTCTGCCACTTGTCTGCTGTGTGACCCTGGGCTAGTCACTTCCCTTCTCTGGGCCTCAGTTCCCTCATCTGGAAAATGGGATTTGAAACTGTGAGCCCCACGTGTCCAACCTGATTTGCTCGTACCCACCCCCGCGCTCAGTACTGTGCCTGGCGCATAGTGAGTGTTTAACAAATACCACAGTTATCGTTATTATTATTTTCCACAATTTCTTTTGGTATTTGTTAAGCTTGTACACGTGCCAGGCACTGTACTAAGCGCCGGAGGAGATAAAAATTAAACAGGCTGAACCCAATCCCTGTCCCACGTGAGGCTCACGGTCTTAATCCCCAATTTACAGATGAGGGAACTAAGGCCCAAAGAAGCGAAGTGACCCGTCCAAGGTCACGCAGCAGGGAAGTGGCAGAGCCGGGATTAGAACCCAGGTCCTCTGACTCCCAGGCTCATGCCCTTTCCACCGGGCCACACCGTTCTCACGTCCCGTCTCCTTCCGGGCCTTAACCTCTCACATCCAAAGCCATCCGGACTGAAAAAGATCAGAAACGTCACCTCTGCTGTTGCTTAACAGAGCACTTATGTCACTAACTGTTTATTTGATGATCTGGCTGCGACCAAGCATCTTCGATGCAAACTCACCGGCCTGGAGGCCCCGAAATATTAAGCACTTTCATTAAAATATAAATATTCTATCATTTTATCAGCTCTAGCGTCACGTAAAGCTCTTGATTCTTCAGAATCAGCTCTACGGCAACTTTCCGGAGGCATTTTCGAGTCTCTATGGTAACGACTATCTCCATTTAATATCCGAACGAATGCGGTAACTGTGGAAATGCAAAATAAAAGCGGCAACTCTACGGAGCCCAGGTAACTTAATTACATTCCATTGCCTGTAATCTTACTACGGATGATCTGTATTAACATCCCAGTGGGCCGGGTGAGAAAGAGAGAGGAATTAATATGGAAATAACCGACAACTGCACTCTTTTTTCCAAATCAGTCGGCTCCTCCAGTCAAGTTCATCCGGTAGAAAAACGTGGAATCCAAAGCATCGAGAGGGCTTCGTAGTAGACCGGAGCAAGATGAAGACATTGCCAAGGAGCTCCGTGGCAATTTCCCGGTAGCCTCTCTGGAGGAGGGATCCCCAATTTCCATCATACTAACAACAGCGATAATAATAATAATAATATTGATAGCATCGTTCATTAAGCGCTTACCACGTGTAACTGAGGCCCTGAAAAGGGAAATGACTTATCCAAGGTCTCCCAACGGGCAAGAGGCAGGGGTTAGAACTCCTCTATCCTGGCTCTGTTCACTGGGCCAAGCTCATGACCTAGCGGGTAGAGCCCAGGACTAGGCGTCAGAAGGTCATGGGTTCCAATCCCGACTCTGCCACTTCTCTGCTGTGTGACCTTGGCCAAGGCAAGTCACTTCACTTCTCTGGGCCTCAGTGACCTCAATAGACTGTAAGCCCGTCAAACGGCAGGGACCGTCTCTATCTGTTGCCGACTTGTTCATCCCAAGCGCTTAGTACGGTGCTCTGCACGTAGTAAGCGCTCAATAAATACTATTGAATGAATAAAATAGGGATGAAGACCGTGAGCCTCACGTGGGACAACCTGATGACCCTGTATCTACCCCAGCGCTTAGAACGGTGCTCTGCACATAGTAAGTGCTTAACAAATACCAACATTATTATAGTAAGTGCTTAACCAACGCCATAAAAAAAATCTACCCCAACACTTAGAACAGTGCTTGGCACCTACTAAGTGCTTATCAAATACCGTCATTTTAATTACAAACAGGAGGAAGCAATAGACTCTAGAACTACGTGCATAAATAGAGTTTTCAGACCCTCTTCCGGCCTTCCAGGAGGTTACAGTCTACAGTGTGCAGAGCACTGTACTAGGTGCTTGGGAGAGCAAAAATAGAGTGGGTAATACAGAGTCCCTGTCCTCAAGGAATTTACAATTTTGCTGGGGCCTTACGGTCTTTTTTCTCCCAAAAAGCTTTCCAAAGATAGTGGGGTTGACAGGCAATGACTCGCCCTCGCTTCAAAGCCTTATTTTAAGCCCGCCTCCTCCAGGAGACCTTCCTAACCCCCCCTTTTCCTCTTTTTTCCCCCTCTCTTCTGTGTCACCCTAACTTGCTCCCTTTATTCATCCCCTCTCTCGGCCCCACACCGCTTATTTATCATTTATTTATTTATTTATTTATTTATTTATTTATTTATAAATAATAACTTGTTGATTGATATTAACGTCCATCTCCCCCCTCTAGACTGTAAGCTCCTCGTGGGCAGGAAATGTGACCGTTTATTACCGTACCGTACTCTCCCAGGCGCTGAGTTCTCCGCACACGGTAAGCGCTCCATAAATACCATGGACTGACTGACTTAATATGTAAAGACCAAAGAACCTGAGCTGCGCAGATCTGGCTCCTCGTGGCTCAAAGCGACGGTCATAACGAGAACGTCTGTGGGCGTGGCGGCCTAATAATCATAATGATAATTATGGTAACTGTTATGTGCTTAGTATGTGCCGGGCACTACACTAAGCACTGGAGTAGCAGCGTGGCTCAGTGGAAAGAGCCCGGGCTTCGGAGTCAGGGGTCATGGGTTCGACTCTCGGCTCCGCCGCTTGTCAGCTGTGTGACCGTGGGCAAAGGTCGCTTCACTTCTCTGGGCCTCAGTGACCTCATCTGTATATTGGGGATTAACCGTGAGCCTCACGTGGGACGACCTGCTTACCCTGTATCTACCCCAGGGCTTAGAACAGTGCCCTGCACATAGTAAGCGCTTAACAAATACCAACCTTATTATTATTATAAGCAAATGAGATTGGACCCAGTCCCCGTCCCACGTGGGGCTCATTTTCAACCCCCATTTTACAGATGAGGTCACTGAGCCACGAAGTGAAGTGATTTGCCCCAGGGTCACACAGCAGACAGGTGGTGGAGCCGGAATTAGAACCCATGGTCTGCTGACCCACTACGCCGTGCTGCTTCCCGCCATAGATTGACTGCTTGGCCCATTATAAGCGCATAATAAATAACAAAATTTGTATTAGCGGCCCGACCGGGCTGGGGCGGCGCCGGGAGTTGGGGACCGGGTGGCCCATCCGTCCCGATGCCCGGGGTGGAAGGTCCGGCCCAGGCGTAGACCCTTGGGGATGGTCGGTCTTGCCCTGGGCACAGCGCTAAGGTCGGGCGGTCTGTCCCGGACAGAGCGTAGAAGCAGCACGGCGCGCTGGCTGGAGCCCCGGGCCTGGGACTCCAGGAGGTCACGGGTTCTGATCCCGGCTCCGCCACTTGCCTGCCGGGCGAACTCGGGTGAGTCGCTTCAATTCTCCGGGCCTCAGTTCCCTCACTTGGAAAATGGGGATTATTCATCTCATTCATTCATTCATTCAGTCGTATTCACTGGGTGCTTAATGCAGAGCACTGTACTAAGCGCTTGGAAAGTACAACCGGGCATCAACGGGTTCATGGTCTAGAAGGGGAGACAGACAACAAAACAAAACAAGTAGACAGACAGCAAGAGCATTGGATTAAGACTGTGAGTCCCGACTCTGCCCCTTGTCAGCTGTGTGACTGTGGGCAAGTCACTTCACTTCTCTGGGCCTCAGTTCCCGCATCTGTAAAATGGGGATGAAGACCGTGAGCCTCACGTAGGACAACTTCGTTCCCCTGTATCCACCCCAGCGCTTAGAACAGTGCTCTGCACGTAGTGAGCGCTTAACAAATACCAACATTATCATTATTATTATATTATGTGGGACAATCTGATGACCCTGTATCTACCCCAGCGCTTAGAACGGTGCTTGGCACAGAGCACTTAACAAATACCATCATTATTATTATTATTAGAGGAAGCAGCGTGGCTCAGTGGGAAGAGCCCGGGCTTGGGAGTCAAAGTTCGTGGGTTCTAATCCCAGCTCCCCACTTGCCTGCTGCGTGACCTCGGGCAAGTCACTTCACCTCTCTGTGCCTCAGTTACCTCATCCGTGAAAGTGGGGATTAAAAAACGTGAGCCCCACACGGGACAATCTGATTTCCCCGGATCTCCCCCAGCGCTTAGAACAGTGCTCTGTATAGAGTAAGCGCTTAACAAATACCCTTATTATCATTATTAATCATTATTATTATTATTATTTTCCTTCCGGGCCTGAAGCAGGGGCTGACGGGAGTAGCAGTGTTAAGAGAGAGGCGTAATACCCCTCTCGGTCTCTGGTTCCCCAGAAATTGGTCGTATTAGGAACGGAAGATGGCACAAGCGAAGGCCACACGTCGAGCTCTTCCAGGGAGGAAGCGGGGGCATCCGGATGTCGCGGTGATGAGGCGGGGCACTATCTCCCGCTCATCTCCGGGCTCGGAAGAAAGAGGAAACACAGACAGGGCCCCGCCTTCAAGGAATCGACAATCGCCGAATAAAGGGCTTCCCCCAAACCTGGAGACAGGGACAGGGCCCCGCCTTCAAGGAATCGACAATCGCCGAATGAAGGGCTTCCCCCAAACCTGGAGACACGGACAGGGCCCCGCCTTCAAGGAATCGACAATCGACGAATGAAGGGCTTCCCCGAAACCTGGACTTCCTTTGGCTGTGGCCACGCAATAATAGATTTGTAAATTAAATAAATAAATAAATAAATGGATGGTTGGATGGATGGATGGATGGATGGATGGATGGATGGATGGATGGATGGATGGATGGATGGATGGATGGATGGATGAATAGATAAATCAATCAATCAATCAATCAATCAATCAACGAGTCGCATTTATCCAGGAAGCTGGCCGGCGCAAGTCCTCTCTCTCCAGCTTTTAGAGCGATGTTTCCTCCACGGTAGCAGATCCGGTCCCCTTGAACGACGCTGTCCACTCTCCCCTACGGCTTTCAGAACAGTTCTTCTAAAGATTCCAAGTCAACCTGTCGGCGGGCCGTATGAGGATGGCAGACGTTTGCTGCTCACTGCTCCTCCAGCGGCTGCCGGCAATCATTCCATTCAGATAGGCTCCCAGTTCCGCGATGCGGCAGAAAAGACGAGATCTGTCAACCGAATGGAGCGATACGTAGATGGATGCCTCATCTCAAACAGGACGGATTAGGGGTTTTGCATTTTGTCACTGGAATCTCAATTCGTTCTGCCAATAAGATATATTTTATCAAAATGTAGCTCCCCCGCCACTTCTGGCGGGCTGGGTTTCTCCCACAGCCTTAATCCATCTTGTCGACAAAATCTATTTTATCCGCCGTAACTCAATCTCTTCCGTCAACAACGGAATAAAAACTTCATCGTTTAGGATATTAAAAGATCGTCTTTGTTAAGAGCTTACTACGTGTCCAGCGCTGTTCTAAGCCCTGGGGTAGAAACGTGGTAATCGGTTTGGACAGGGTCCCTGGCCCACATGGGGCTCACGGTCTTAATCCCCATTTTACAGTGAGGTCACTGTGGCACAGAGAAGTGAAGTGACTATAGAGAAGCAGCGTGGCTCAGTGGAAAGAGCCCGGGCTTTGGAGTCAGAGGTCTTGGGTTCGAATCCCAGCTCCGCCACTCGTCAGCTGTGTGACCGTGGGCAAGTCACTTCACTTCTCTGGGCCTCAGTGACCTCATCTGTAAAATGGGGATTAAGACTGTGAGCCCCACGGGGGACGACCTGATTCCCCTGTGTCTACCCCAGTGCTTAGAACAGCGCTCTGCACAGAGTAAGCGCTTAACAAATACCAACATTATTATTATTGAGCAAGTTCACCCGGCAGAGAAGCGGTGGAGTCGGGATTAGAACCCGTGTCCTCTGACTCCCAAGCCCGGCCTCTTTCCACTAATAATAATAATAATAATAACGTTGATATTTGTTAAGCGCTTACTATGGTCTAAGCGCTGGGGTAGATACAGGGTGATCAGGTTGTCCCACGTGGGGCTCACAGTTAATCCCCATTTTCCAGATGAGGTCGCTGAGGCCCAGAGAAGTGAAGTGACTCGCCCACGGTCACACGGCTGACGAGTGGCAGAGCCGGGAGTCGAACTCATGACCTCTGACTCCGAAGCCCGGGCTCTTTCCACTGAGCCGCGCTGCTTCTCATTTTAGCTTCATTATTAGCCCGGGACGCTTTGACTAATTCTATTGTATTGTACTCTCCCGAGCGCTTAGTACAGTACTCTGCGCATAGAAAGTGCTCAATAAATTGACTGGCCGATCGATTGAAAATGTTCTCATTCCTGTATCCCTTCCAGAGAAGGATCGATCGATCTGTGGCATTTATCGAGCGCTCTCTGTGTGCGGAGCCCTGGACTAAGCGCTTAGGAGAGGATGAGAAAACCGACTGGGTAGACACATTCCCTGCCCACAGCGAGCTTACAGTCTAGTGGGAATCCCTTGTGAGATAGCCAAGATTCATTCATTCAATAGTATTTATTGAGCACTTACTATGTGCAGAGCACTGTACTAAGCGCTTGGAATGGACAAATCAGATGGGAGAGGCAAGGAGAGGAAGGCGATCCCGTTTCCGGAGTCACGGAATGAACTCCATCCTCCCCTCCCTCTCTCCCCAACTTGGTCAAACCAGATGTTCCCATTCATTCAATCGTATTCATTGAGCGCTTGCTGTGTGCAGAGCACTGTACTAGGCGCTTGGAAGGTACAGTTCGGCAACAGATAGAGACAGTCCCTGCCCCGCAGCAGGCTCACGGTCTAGAAGGGGGAGACAGACAACAAAACAAAACGAGTAGACAGGCATTAATAGCATCCAAATAGATAAATAGAATTATAGATCCATTCATTCATTCAATAGCATTTATTGAGCGCTTAGTATGTGCAGAGCACTGTATTAAGCGCTTGGAATGGACAGATCGGTAACAGATAGAGACGGTCCCTGCCCTCTGACGGGCTTACGGTCTAACTGGGGGAGACGGACAAAAAAAAAATAATAGATCTATAAACATCATTAATAAAAGAAATAGAAAACTATGTACCAATAGACACACGTGCCGTGGGGAGGGGAAGGGGTTAGAGCGGAGGGAGGGAATAGGGGACATCGAGGCACGGTGAGAGGTTGGCATTAGAGGAGCGGAGTGGGTTGGAGCAGAACGAAGGGAGGAAGGAGGGAGGAAGCGAAGGGAGGAAGGAGGAGGGTGAAGTGATTGACTGCTTTAAAGCCGACGATGACGAGTTTCTGTCTGATGCGGAGGTGGATGGGCAACGACTGGAGATTTTTGAGATTTTTGACATTCCCCAGTGTTACCGTGGAAAAATGACGCGGGCAGCAGAGTGAAGTGTGGACCGGAGTGGGGAGAGGCAGGAGGCCGGGGGGTCGGCCAGGAGGCTGATATAGTAACCCAGGCGGGAGAGGAGAAGTGTCTGGATGAACCTGGATCATTGGGAAAGGGTGGATTTTCCACTAGGCAACACTGCCTCTCTAAAATGGGGATTAAATTCCCGAACCCTCACACGCTTAGACCGTGAGCCCCATGTAGGAACAGGGACGATGTCCAAACTGATGAAATTGTATCCGCTCTACTGCTCGATCACTGTATTTATTGAGCTCATCCTGTGGGCAGAGCACTGAATTTGGGAGAATATAATAATGATAATGTTGGTAGTTGTTAAGCGCTTACTATGCGCAGAGCACCGTTCTGAGCGCTGGGGGAGATACGGGGCAATCAGGTCGTCCCACGTGAGGCCCCCAGTCTTCACCCCCATTTTACAGATGAGGGAACTGAGGCACCGAGAAGTTAAGTGACGTGCCCACAGTCACACAGCTGACAGGTGGCGGGGCCGGGATTCGAACCCATGACCTCCGACTCCCCAGCCCGGGCCCTTTCCACTGAGCCACGCTGCTTGCCCAAGCATTTATAATGTAATATAACATGACATATAATATATACATAGTATAGTATATTATATATAATATGTAACATAAGAATATAACAAGGTGCTGGGCACATAGTAAGCGCTTACTAAATACCAACATTATAATAACAAAGCTGGGAGACACAGTGAGCTGATATTCACTGAGTGCTGACCCTCATGCAGAGGAGTGAACTGAGCGTTTGGGAGAGTATGAAATCCTGTCTGCTCAGCCTTTACAAAATTACTAAAATCCCCCCTCTAATCCCGGCACCGCTAAAGCCGAGCGCGAAGATATCTGGCTCCTCACGGCTCAGAGTGACGGAAAGCTCGTCGCGGGCGGGGAACGTGTCTGTTTATTGTTATATTTGCTCGCCCGAGTGCTTAGTAGCATGTGAGAGCTCAGCGTGGCTCAGTGGAAAGAGCCCGGGCTTGGGAGTCAGAGGTCACGGGTTCTAATCGCGGCTCCGCCGCTCGCCAGCTGCGTGATTTGGGGCAAGTCGCTTCACCTCTCTGTGCCTCAGTTCCCTCATCTGTAAAATGGGGATTAACTGTGAGCCTCACGTGGGACGACCTGATGACCCTGTATCTCCCCCGGCGCTTAGAACAGTGCTCTGCACATAGGAAGCGCTTCACAGATACCAGCATTTTTATTGTTATTGAGGAGGGGGAAAACACGTAATAAACACGTTTGTAGAAAAAAGATGCGGGCAGCAGAATGAAGTACAGACTGGAGCGGGGAGAGACAGGAGGCGGGGAGGTCAGCGAGGAGGCCGAGGCGGGACTCCAGGCCGGAGAGCATGAGGGCTTGGATGCGTGGTGGGAGTCTGGATGGAGAGGAGAGGGCGGAATTTAGCAGTGCTGCGAAGGTAGAACGGACGATGATGATCGCTGTTATTTTCATTACCGAAATCATCGTTATCGTTAAGGCGGCAGGCAGAGCTCTTGATCGGCAACAATCTAACTGACCTCCCGGAGAAGGAAATGAGTGAGAAGAAGGCTTTTCAGCCTAATCGCTTTCAGGGTCGCCCAGGGGCTTTGCAGGCCTTGCCTCGTCTCATGCCGTCGAGTCGCATCCGACCCACAGCGACACGGGGGGAACCATCTCTCCCGGAAGGCGCCGCTCTCCAGCTGCCATCGTTCTGGGAGTGGATCCACAGAGTTTGGGGGGAAAGGTCCGGCAGCGGTGGACCATCGTAACCCTCCACGCAGTAAACCCGATTCCCCACCCTCGACTCTCTCCCGTGACCTGCACGGGGGATTTTTGACTCGTAGCCGCCGGGCCGCCCCCGGCCAGCCGCCGGCCCGGCCGGGAACGGACCGGCCGGGCCACCGCTTCGCTCTCCCTCCCGTAGCCGAGACTGGTAGAGGACTGGGAACTCTCCGGGTGCCACCCTGCGAGGTAGGAAAGAAGGCAATATCACCGAAGAATATCACTGAAGGCAATATCGATTAATAATAATAACGATAATGTTGGTATCTGTTAAGCGCTTACTACGTGCAGAGCACTGTTCTAAGCGCTGGGGGAGATACGGGGTCATCAGGTTGACCCACGTGAGGCCCACAGTTAACCCCCATTTTACAGAGGAGGTAACAGAGGAGTGAAGTGACTTGCCCACAGTCACACAGCTGACAAGTGGCAGAGTGGGGATTTGAACTCAGAACCTCTGACTCCCAAGCCCGGTTTCTTTCCACTGAGCCACGCTGCTTGGGCAGGGATTGCCTCTATCCGTTGCCGAATTGTCCATTCCAAGCGTTTAGTACAGTGCTCTGCACATAGTAAGCGCTCAATAAATACGACTGAATGAATGAAGTAACCCTCGCCACGAAAGGAGAGGAAAATAACAACATCTACTCTAACAGTGCTCAAGTGACCCGCCCTAAGTCATTACAATTGCTTGAGCGTAGCGGATAGAGAACGAGCCTGGGGGTCAGAAAGTCATGGGTTCTAATCCCGGCTCTGCGTCTTGTCTGCGGTGGGACCTTGGACAGGTCACTTCACTTCTCTGGGCCTCAGTGACCTCATCTGGAAAACGAGGATTGAGTCTGTGAGCCCCACATGGGACAGGGACCGTATTCAACTCCATTTGCTTGGAACCACCGCAGCGCTCAGTCCAGGGCCTGGCACGTAGTAAGCACTTAAATACCGCAGTTATCATTATTATTATTATTATTATTATTACTAAGCGCTTGGGAAGTAGAAAGCAAGGAGGCTACCCGGGGTCTGGCCCTTAGAAGCTTCTGCTCTACGCTCTCTCCGAGAGCGACTCTTGGAGTCAGGATGACTAAATATTTAACCTTTCTGAACCTGCAGGGAAATTCGGGTGAAATTGGGAACACAAACAATCCTTTGGACCAGCTTACGGACTCAGCGTGCACAGCGAGCAGAGAACCTTAATAATCGTGCTGGTATTTGTTAAGCGCTTACTATGTGCCAAGCATTGTTCTAAGCGCTGGGGGAGATACGAGGTCATCAGGTTGGCCCACACGGGGCTCGCGGTCTCCATCCCCATTTTCCAGATGAGGGAACTGAGGTGCAGAGAAGTGAAGTGGCTTGCCCGAGGTCACGCAGCAGACGAGTGGCGGAGGCGGGATTAGAACCCACGACTTCTGACCTCCCAAGCCCGGGCTCTTGCCACTAGGCCGTGCTGCTCCTCTTAATAAGTACCTGGGAGACTCAGAAAGAACCGATCCCTGCTTTCAAGGAGTTTAGAAAACACCGTGTGAAGAACAGCGAGAAGCAGCGTGGCTCGGTGGAAAGAGCCCGGGCTTGGGAGTCAGGGGTCATGAGTTCAAATCCCGGCTCTGTCACTTGTCGGCTGTGTGACCGTGGGCAAGTCGCTTCACTGCTCTGTGCCTCAGTTCCCTCATCTGCCAAATGGGGATGAAGACTGGGAGCCCCACCTGGGACATCTTGATTACCCTGTAACCACCCCAGCGCTGAGAACAGTGCTCTGCACATAGTAAGCGCTTAACAAATACCAACATTATCATTATTATTCTAGAAATAATTTGTATTCTATAATTTAAAGATAAATCCATCAAGTGCTGAGGTGCATCCTGGGGACGTCGTAACGTAAGCAGCGCGGTGGATAGAGTAAGGGCCTAGGAGTCAGAAGGTCATGGGTTCTAATCCCGACTCTTCCACTCGTCTGCTGTGTGACCTTCAACACGTCACTTAACTTCTCTGGGCTTCAGTTATCTCATCTGTAAAACGGGGATGGAGACCGTGAGCTCCATGTGGGCCCGGGACCGTATCCAACCTGATTTGCTTGTATCCACCCCAGTGCTTAGTACAGTACCTGGCACATAACATTTAACAAATACCCAAATTATTATTATACTTATAAGTATTATAAATATATACATATTTACGTGTATTTTAATAAGAAGAATAAACACAATCCAGAGCACTTTAACATAAAATTCATTTCGACACACTGGAATTTTGATCCTGTAGATTGAATGCATCAATAAATATTTCAGCAGACTGCCCTCCATCTCCCTCTGATGGGTGGATATTTAAATGATAATAAGAATAACGATGGTATTTGTTAAGCGCTTACTATGTGCCAAGCACCGTTCTAAGCGCTGGATGGAGACCACAGGTTTTATGGGCTGAGAGTGTTTCCTTGATTATTTGTTTTTCTCCAAACATAGAGTTGTTTGTCTAGCTTAGAACAGTGCTTGGCACGTTGAAAGGGCTTAACAAATGTCACAATTGTTATTATTATTATTATTAGCTGAGAAGTTGTTGAGAAGCAGCATGGCACTGCGGCTCGAGCACAGGCCTGGGAGTCAGCAAGACGTGGGTTTTGATCCGGGCTCCGCCGCTTGTCTGCAGGGTGACCTTGGGCAAGTCGCTTCACTTCTCTGTGCCTCGGTGACCTCATCTGTAAAATGGGGACGGAGACCGGGAGCCCCACGTGGGACAGGGACTGTGACCAACCCGATTTGCTCGTATCCACCTCGGCGCCCAGTACAGCGCCTGGCACATAGTAAGCGCTCAACAAATACCTTAATTGGCTGCGGAGCAGGAGCTTTAGAAAGAGATATCGGGTCAGGGCTGGGCAGCGCCTCACCCATCTCGCTTTACCATGGCATCGAGGTGGGTATCGGGTTGTTCCGCACACAGTGAGCGCTCAATCAATACCATCGAATGAATGAACGACTGGGCTGGGCCGGACACCCTCTCGCTCCGTCTCATTTTGCCTTTGTACGGAGGGGACAGGTGCAGTGATCGGAGAAGAACTGATCAAAGGCGTCGATAACCCATCTCTGGGCGTCGGAGACCACACAGAGGGGTAGAGAGCCATCCGGGGCGGGCTTGCTCTATCTTTCAGGGCCTCATACAGAGGAAGCGCTTAATAAATACCCAAATTATGTGTCCCTATAGACTTATTCATTCATTTATTCACTCAAAGGTATCTACTGAGCTCTCACTGTGTGCAGAGCACTGCACTAAGCGCTTGGAAAGTACAATTCGGCAACCGATCGAGACAACCCCTGCCCGACAACGGGCTCACAGTGTAGAAATTATTTGTTAAGCGCCTACTATAGGCCAGGCAGTGTACTAAGCTCTGGATGATGATGGTATTTATTAAGCTCTTACTCTGTGCCAAGCAACGTTCTAAGCGCTGGGGTAGACACAAGGTGATTAGGTCGGCCCACGTGGGGCCCGCCGTCTCAATCTCCGTTTTACAGATGAGGGAACTGAGGCCCAGAGAAGTGAAGTGAAATGTCCAAGGTCACCCAGCAGACAAATGGCGGAGCCGGGATTGGAACCCACATCCTCTGATTTCCCAGTCTGTGCTCTGGCCACTAAGCCACGCTGCTTCTACTGATCTGTAATTCTATTTATTTATATTAATGCCTGTTTAATTGTTTTGATTTGTGTATATATATATATATCTTTAATTCTAATCATTTATATTAATGCCTGTTTAATTGTTTTGATTTGTATATATATATATATACATATATCTTTAATTCTATTTATTTATATTAATGCCTGTTTAATTGTTTTGATTTATATATATATATCTTTAATTCTATTTATTTATATTAATGCCTGTTTAATTGTTTTGATTTGTATATATGTATATATATGTATCTTTAATTCTATTTATTTATATTGATGCTATTGATGCCTATCTACTTGTTTTGATGTCTGCCTACCCTCTTCTAGACTGTGAGCCCTGTGTGGGCAGGGATTGTCTCTCTTGATTGCTGAACTGTACTTTCCAAGTGCTTAGTGCAGTGCTCTGCACACAGTAAGTGCTCAATAAATACCATTGAATGAATGAATGAATGAATGAATGAATGAATAGTAGTAGTCAGTCAATCCTATTTATTGAGCACTTACTGTGTGCAGAGCACTGTTGCAAGTGCTTGGGAGAGTAGAGTATAACAATAAGCATGGCTTATTGGAAAGAGGCCGGGCTTGGGAGTCAGGGGTGATGGGTTCGAATCCCGGCTCTGCCACCCGTCGCTGTGTGACCTTGGGCAAGTTACTTCACTTCTCTGTGCCTCAGTTCCCTCATCTGTCAAATGGGGATGAAGACTGTGAGCCCGATGTGGGGCAACCTCATTCCCCTGTATCTCCCCCAGCGCTTAGAACAGTGCTCTGCACGTAGTAAGTGCTTAACACATGCCAACATTATTATTATTATTATTATTATTATTCACTTCTCTGTACCTCAGTTACCTTATCTGGAAAATATGAGCCCCACATGGGACAACCTGATTGCCTTGTATCTACCCCAGCTTTTAGAGCTGTGCTTGGCACTTAACAAATACCATCATCTTCATTATTAATAAAGAGACAAATTCCCTGTCCACAACGAGCTTACAGTCTAGAGGGGGAGACAAACATTAATATATATAAATATCGATCAGTCAGCGAAGCAGCCTGATCTAGTGGAAAGAGCGTGGACCTGGGACTCCGAAGACCTGGGTTCCGGTTCTTGCCACGTGCCTGCTGCGTGACCTTGAGCAAGTCACTTGACTTTTCTGTGCTTCAATTTCCTCATTTGTAATATGGAAATTAAATTCCTGTCTCCCCGCTACGTAGACCCAAAACCTCTTGCGGGACAGGGACTGTGTCCAAACTGCTTCATTTATATTTATTAAAGAAGCAGCGTGGCTCAGTGGAAAGAGGCCGGGCTTGGGAGCCAGAGGTCATGGGTTCAAATCCCGGGTCTGCCACCTGTCGGCTGTGTGACTGTGGGCAAGTCACTTTACTTCTCTAAGCCTCAATTCCCTCATCTGCAAAATGGGGATGAAGACTGTGAGCCTCACGTGGGACCAGCTGATGACCCTGTATCTCCCCCAGCGCTTAGAACAGTGCTCTGCACAGAGTAAGCGCTTAACACATACCAACATTATTATTATTATCTACCCCAGCACCAGGGAGAGCGCTTGACACAGAGAGTTTAACAAATATCACGATGATGATCATCGATCGGTAGTATTTATTGGCTGCTCACCGTGCGAACCGCACTGTACTAAGCGCTTATAAAATGGATCATCAATACTTGTGAATTGCCATTCAGAAAAGAAGTGCGGTTCAAGCACGTAGTTGATTTGCATGGCAATAAGATCTTTTTTTTACACAATTTTCAAGCCCCTTCCCAAATATTAATGAATATATCCTCAGGTCGCAAAGTCCGGCCATTTCTAATTCTTAAAACACGAGTCTGATCCTGGTTTCTACCATTTTTCAGGTAAAGTGTCATTCCTTAAATTTCATTTAAGTCCATCTTCTAAATTTTCACTGGAGGAGAAGACACAGGCAAGGAGGAGAAAAATCATTCCGCTCTTTTATGGTTATCTCCGGGCGACAGCGGCGATATTCAATCAAAAATAAGGCGAGAAAGCTGAGCGCGACGATCGAAGCGATTCTGCGCTCAGCCTTCCGTCCAACGGGCTGATCATTTTAGGACAAAGTGTATTTTTTTACCTCTTTCCATCCTGATTTGCCTGATTTAAAACGATGATGAGAAATGGGGTTGACCCCAAATGGTGTAATAAAGCATTCTGTTGTGTTTGTCCTCTCCTAAGCGCTTAGTACAGTGCTCTGCACACAGTAAGTGCTCAATGAATACCACTGATGGAGTGATTAATCCTGGCACCGCAACCTTGAGAAAGTAGTTTATTAAGTGGGCATGAGCTTCTGGGCCCTGAACTCTTTTCTTTCAAAGAAATAATTTGTAGGTCTAATTTGTATTAGAGAAGCAGCGCGGCTCAGTGGAAAGAGCCCGGGCTTGGGAGTCAGAGGTCATGGGTTCTAATTCCGGCTCCGCCACTTGTCAGCTGGGTGACCGCGGGCAAGTCGCTTCACTTCTCTGGGCCTCAGTTCCCTCATCTGGAAAATGGGGATGAAGACTGTGAGCCTTATTTGGGACAACCTGATTACCTTGAATTTACCCCAGCGCTTAGAACAGTGCCTGGCACATAATAACAATAATAATAATACTAATGTTGGTATTTGTTAAGCGCTTATTGTGTGCAGAGCATATTAAGTTCATGCATATTACTTCACATAATAAGCGCTTTACAAATGCCAATATCATTATTATTAGGATTATTATTAGGTCTTGGGGATGAGGAAAATCATCCATTTATCACATTTATTGAGCACCTACTTTTATATGGTATCTGGTAAGCTCTTACTAAGTGCTAGGCACTGTTCTAAGCACTGGCGCGGATACAAGGTCATCAGGTTGGACACAGTCCCTGTCCCACATGGGGCTCACATCTCAATCCCCATTTTCCCCATTTAGAGAAGCAGCGTGGCCCAGTGGAAAGAGCCCGGGCTCAGGAGTCAGAGGTCGTGGGTTCTAATCTCGGCTCCGCCGCTTGTCAGCTGGGTGACTCCGGGCAAGTCACTTCCCTTCTCTGTGCCTCAGTGACCTCATCTGTAACACGGGGATTAAAACTGTGAGCCCCACGTGGGACACCCTGATCACCTTGTGTCCCCCCAGCGCTCTGCACATAGTAAGCGCTTAACAAAGACCATATAATTATTATTATCATTTTCCGGACGAGGGAACTGAGGCCCAGAGAAGTGACGTGATTTGCCCAAGGACACACGGCAGACGGAGCCGGGATTAGAACCTAGATCAGTCACTTCACTTCCCTGTGCCTCAGTTCCCTCATCTGTAAAATGGGGATTAACTGTGAGCCTCCCGTGGGACAACCCGATGACCCCGTATCTCCCCCAGCGCTTAGAACGGTGCTCTGCACATAGTAAGCGCTTAACAAATACCAACATTATTATTATCCTCCTCCCTCCGGGCCTGTGCCGTATCCAGTAGGCCTCGCGGCTTCTCGGGCAGCTGCTCTTCATTCATTCATTCGTTCATTCGCTCGTATTCATCGCTCACTGTGTGCAAAGCACTGTACTAAGAGCTTGGGAAAAATCAAGAATCGGTAGTTGTGATCCCCCGCCCACAAGGAGATTACCGTCTACGGGGGGAGACGGACATCAAAAGAAATTAAGGGTAGAGGAAAGGGTAGAAAATTAGGATATGGACCTAACTGCACCAAGGGCTTAGTTAGGAAAGGCCTCTTGGAGGAGATGTGTGATTTTAATCACGGTATTTATTAAGCGCTTACTATGTGCCAAGCACTGTTCTAAGCGCTGGGGTAGATACAAGGTGATCAGGCTGTCCCACGTGGGGCTCCCACTTTTCATCCCCATTTTCCAGATGAGGTATCTGAGGCCCAGAGAAGTGAAGCGACTTGCCCAAGGTCACACAGCAGACAAGTGGCGGAGCCGGGATTAGAACCCACGACCTCTGACTCCCCAGCCCGGGCTCTTTCCACTGAGCCACGCTGCTTTTCAGAGGAGAGTGATAGACTGTCAGATGGGAAGGGGGAGGGCGTCCTAAGGACACATAGGCAAGGGGTCCGTGGTGAATTAAATGGTCATGGGATCGAATCCCGGCTCTGCCCCTTGCCAGCTGTGTGACTGTGGGCGAGTCACTTCACTTCTCTGGGCCTCAGTTCCCTCATCTGTAAAATGGGGATGAAGACAGTGAGCCTCACGCGGGACCACCTGACGACCCTGTATCTACCCCAGCGCTGAGAACGGTGCTCCGCACATCGTAAGCGCTCAACAGATACCTACATGATTATTATAAATAAGACCTAAATAGAGACGGAAGGTTGGCTTTAGAGGAATGAAGGGTGCTGGCTGGGTTGTAGTAGGAGATCATCCAGGGGAGGTAAAAATAATAATAATTATGGTATTTATTAGGCGCTGACTATGTGCCGGGCTACTGTACTAAGAATTGGGGTGGATCCAAGCAAATCGGGTTGGACACAGTCCCTGTCCCGCATGAGACTCACCTTCTCCATTCCCATTTTACAGACCGTAAACCCAGTGTGGGCAGGGATTGTCTCCCTCTATTGTTGAATTGCACTTCCCCAGTGCTTAGTACAGTGCTCTGCACACCGTAAGCGCTCGATGAATGCTCTGCACAAGGTGAGCGCTCAGTACATCCGACTGAATATATTTTCCAGATGAGGGAACCAAGGCCCAGAGAAGTGAAGTGACTTCCCCGAGGTCACACAGCAGACAGGTGGGAAAGCCGGGATTAGAACCCATGACCTCATGACTCCAGGCCCGGGCACTAATAATATCGGTATTTGTTAAGCGCTTACTATGTGCAGAGCACTGTTCTAAGCGCTGGGGTACACAGTGTCATTACCCTATTTATTTTGTCATTACCCTATTTATTTTGTTAATGAGATGTACATCACCCTGATTCTATTTAGTTGCCACTGTTTTTACGAGATGTTCTTCCCCTCGATTCTATTTATCGCCATCGTTCTCGTCCGTCCGTCTCCCCCGATGAGACCGTGAGCCCGTCAAAGGGCAGGGACCGTCTCGATCTGTTACCGATTTGTCCATTCCAAGCGCTTAGTACGGTGCTCTGCACCTAGTAAGCGCTCAATAAATACTAGTGAATGAATGAATGAATGAATGAATGAATGAATGAATGGGTCACTTGTCTGCCGAGGTGGGAGGGAGAGAGCGATTGAGTCCCTTGAATCAAGCGGCTGTAGTCACGGAGCACTTACTAGGTGCAGGACGCTGTACTGAGCGCTTGGGAGAGTCCGACGCAACGGAATTAGCGGCCCCGTTCCCTGCCCATAAGGAGCTTACAGTCCAGAGATGAGGAGAACGAAACAAAACAAATAGGCATCAGTGGCATCAAACTAAATATAATTATAGATATAGACACATCATTAACAAAATAAATAGATTAATAAATAGGTACAAATACACACAAGTGCTTTGGGGAGGGGAAGGGGGTAGAGCAGAGGGAGGGAGTCGGGGCGATGGGGAGGGGAGGAGGAGCGGAGGGAACGGGAGGGGTCAAACCGGGAATGACCTTGAAGCATCATCTGCTTCGACGTGTTGAAACATTCATCCGTAAATTCAATCGTATTTATTGAGCGCTCACTGTGCGCAGAGCACTGTACTAAGCTCTTGAGAAGTACAATTCACAAATAGAGGCAATCCCTGCCCACACGCCCAGCTACACCGACTAGTAATGATAATAATAATAATAATGTTGGTATTTGTTAAGCGCTTATTATGTGCAGAGCACTGTTCTAAGCGCTGGGGGAGATACAGGGGAATCAGGTTGTCTCACAGTCTTCATCCCCATTTTACAGATGAGGGAACTGAGGCCCAGAGAAGCGAAGTGACTTGCCCACGGTCACCCAGCTGACAAGTGGCAGAGCCGGGATTGGAACCCATGACCTCTGACTCCCAAGCCCGGGTTCTTTCCACTGAGCCGCGCTGCTTCTCTAGGCCTCCGACACCAGAGCGACGATTCCAGTAACGTCTGCGCGATTGATAAGCAGCGGGTTTGATTTCATAAACGCTGTCCGCTGTGCCTTCCGAGCCACGGATGATGGAGATGGGAGAGGTGAGGGGTGATCTGTTTTTCCAAGAGGAATCGATTCTACTTCGGTAGCTCTCGTCTATTTTGCAACACGAACGATGTCAAATTCGCCAAGCGGGGCATTTATTTCAACGGGTGATGGATGAGTTTCATTTCCGTCTAACAGACAGCGGGTTACCCAGCAAAGAAAACGGCGTTAAAATATCAAGCGGTCCCGTTGCCGTCGCCGCAGAATTTAAGTCTCTGACGTCCCGTGGATGTGGAGGCGGGCTGGATTCTCCTTCTTCAAACGTCGTAGCTTCATTTTCGACACGTAGCGACCCGTAGACGATCTAGCGTTGCAGAATTTAAGTCTCTGACGCCCCGTGGATGTGGAGGCGGGCTTGATTCTCCTTCTTCAAATGCCGTAGGGTCGTTTTCGACGCGTAGCGACCCATAGACAATTAATCGTCGCAGAATTTAAGTCTCTGACGTCCTGCGGATGCGGAAACTGGCTTGATTCTTCTTCTTCAAAGGCCGTCGAGTCGTTTCTGATCCATAGAGACCCATAGCCAACCTCTCGTTGCAGAATTTAAGTCTCTGACGTCCCGTGGATGTGAAAGCAGGCTCGATTCTCCTTCTTCAAATGTCTCAGGTTTATTTTCGACACATAGCGATCCATAGCAAATCTACCGTTGCAGAATTTAAGTCTCCGACATCCCGTGGATGTGGAAGCAGGCTTGATTCTCTTCTTCAAACGTCGTAGCTTCATTTACGACACATAGCGACCCATAGCAAATCTCCCGTGGCGGAGTTTTAGCCTCTGACGTCCCGTGGATGTGAAAGCAGGCTTGAATCTCCTTCTTCAAACGTCGTAGCTTCATTTTTGACACAAATCTACCGTTGCAGAATTTAAGTCTCTGAGGCCCCGTGGATGTGGAAGCAGGCTTGATTCTCCTTCTTCAAATGTCGTAGGTTCATTTTCGACGCATAGCGGACCCATAGCAAACCTAGCGTTGCAGAATTTTAGCCTCTGCCGTCCCGTGGATGTGGAAGCGGGCTTGATTCTCCTTCTTCAAATGCCTTAGGGTCGTTTTCTACCCGTCGCGATTCCACGGTCACCCCTCTTCAGAACGCCCCATCTTCACCTCATAGTTCAAGCTGGTGTGGTCTCCGGAGGGTTTTCTTGGTAAATAAACGAAAGTCGTTTCCCGTCGCCTTCTTCCGCCCAGTAAAACCTCAAGTCTCTGCCGTTGTCCTCGCTGGAGGTTGTGACCACTCGGCCATCCGCTTTGGCCTATTTCCTAGGCCGCCGCTGCCCAGCGCGGGCGAATCGACTCGGACGCTTCGCTGCGACCTTTCCATTCTGGGCAGGCCCAGGTGGCAGAGATCTAGGCGTCGTCAGCCCCCGCCAACTCTCCCGCCGCGACAAGGCTTCGATTCACAGGCTTGATTACGATTCGCAGAGAAGCAGCGTGGCTCAGTAGAAAGAGCCCGGGTTCGGGAGTCAGAGGTCATGGGTTCGAATCCCGGCTCTGCCACTTGTCAGCTGCGTGATTGTGGGCAAGTCACTTCACTGGGCCTCAGTGACCTCATCTGTAAAATGGGGATGAAGACGGGGAGCTCTCATGTGAGACAACCTGATTATCCTATATCTTCCTCAGAGCTTAGAACACTGCCCTGCCCATAGTATGTGCTTTACAAATACCAACATTATTATTATTATTATACTCGAAGGTTGGCGATCTGATTCCCAGATGAACGCGCTGAACTGCGTGGCTCAGTAGAAAGAGCCCGGGCTTGGGAGTCAGAGGTCATGGGTTCGAATCCCCGCTCGGCTACTTGTCAACTGCGTGACTGTGGGCAAGTCACTTCACTTCTCTGGGCCTCAGTGACCTCATCTGGAAAATGGGGATTAAGACTGTGAGCCTCATGTGAGACAACCTGATTATCCTGTATCTCCCCCGGCACATAGAACGGTGCTCTGCACATAGTAAGTGCTTACAAAATACCAACATTATTATTATTATTATAAATTGGTAAAGATTCCTTCCGCTTCAAAGGGAGCCCTCGGCATCTGGGTCTTTTGGCTGGACCAAGGGTGAATTTGCTCTAGAGGAGCTGTGAGGCTTTATGATGGGCTCCTGCCAGATCCTGCAGAAAGTTTGGCAGAAGAGCAAAAAGATCAATTAACTGAAACAGAGATGCTCCAGAAAATCAACAGAGAGACGAGGGGAAATTAGGCCGCCCCAAGGGCTTAGCAGTGTGGCTCAGTGGAAAGAGCCCGGGCTTGGGAGTCAGAGGTCATGGGTTCGAATCCCGGCTCTGCCGCATGTCAGCTGTGTGACCGTGGGCAAGTCACTTCACTTCTCTGGGCCTCGGTTCCCTCATCTGTAAAATGGGCATGAAGACTGTGAGCCTCGTGTGGGACAACCGGATTACCCTGTATCTTCCCCAGCGCTTAGAACAGTGCTCTGCACATAGTAAGCGCTTAGCAAATACCAACATTATTATTCAGTGCTCTGCACCCAGTAGACTGGACACTCCTAGAGGGCAGGGATTGTGTCTACTAACCCTATTGTATTTCCCCAGTACTTAGAAGACGCTCTGTAAACAGACTAGAACCCAGGAGTCTTGAACCCAGAGCCGGGCTCTTTCCCTCAAGCCCACAAAAGGCAGAGCCGGGAATAGAATCCGAGTATCCCAATTTCCAGAATGTTCCTCTCTCCCTCCATTCATCCGTTCATTCAACCGCATTTATTGAGCGCTTGGAGACATTCCCTGCCCACAAGCTCACAGTCTAGAGACTCGTTCATTTATTCACTCATTCGACCATATTTATTGAGTGCTTACCGTGTGCAGGACACTGTACTAAGCGCTTGGAAACTAGACTTTGGCAACAGAGAGAGACAAATAGATCGTGAGCTCCATAAAAATGCTGGTACTTGTTAAGCGCTTACTATGTGCCCAGCATTGTTCTAAGCGCTGAGGTAGATACAAGGTAATCAGGTTGTCCCACGTGGGGCTCACAGTCTCCATCCCCATTTTCCAGATGAGGTCACTGAGGCACAGAGAAGTGAAGTGACTTGCCCGAAGTCACACAACTGACACGTGGCGGAGCCGGGATTAGAACCCGTGACCTCTGACTCCCAAGCCCGGGCCCTTTCCACTAAGCCAAGCTCCATGGGAGCAGGGAAAAAGTCTACCAACTTTATTATATTGTGCCCCCCCCCCGAGCACCTACTACAGTGCTCTTCACCTAGTGAGCACTCGACAACGGTTGACCGACTGAGTGGCCATGTGGTCTACGGACTTCTCGGCCAAATTCGCCAGCAGTGCAGGATGGAGGGAATTTTGATGATGATGACGACGATGATTGTGTTTGTTAAGTGCTCACTATGTGCCAAGCACTGTTCTAAGCCCTGGGATAGATACAAGGTCAGCAGGTTGGACACAGTCCCTGTCCCGCCTGGGGCTCACATTCTTAATCCCCGTTATACAGATGAGATAACTGAGACACAGAGAAGTGAAGCGACTTGCCCAGGGCAAAGCAGCAGACAAGTGTCGGGGGGTGGGATTAGAACCCAGGTCCTTCTGACTCCCAAGCCCGGGATCTACCCACTAGGCCACACTGCTTCTCTTTCACCTCCTCTTCAATCCCCTCCCTTTGACTCAAGATTCCCTCCATTCTTCTGGGCAGCTCAGGCTCTCTCCTGGACATTATCATTATTATTATTATCACTATTGTCATATTAGGTAGGCACTTACTAGGTGTCAAGCACTGTTCTAAGCGCTGAGGTAGATAGAAGCTAATCGGGTCGAACACGGTCGCTGTGCCACGTGGGGCTCACATTCTTAATCCCCGTTTTACAGATGAGATAACTGAGGCACACCGAAGTGAAGCGACTTGCCCAAGGCAAAGCAGCAGACAAGTGTCGGGGGGGGGGGGATTAGAACCCAGGTCCCTCCGACTCCGAGGCCCGAACTCTAACCGCTAGACCACACTGCTTCTCTTTTAGCTCCTCTTCAATCCCCTCCTTCCGACCCAAGATTCCCTCCACTCTACTGGCAAGCTCAAGCTCTCTCCTGGACATTCCTATTATTATTATTATCATTATTGGCATATTAATTAAGCTCTTACTACGTGTCAAGCACTGTTCTAAGCGCTGGGGTAGATAAAAGATGAGCAGGTTGGAGACGGTCCCCGTCCCACGTGGGACTCACAGTCTAAATCACAAGAAGGCGAAGCAGAGAAGCAACACAGCCTAGTGGCTAGTGCCCAGGCCCGGGAGTCAGAAGGACCTGGGTTCTAATCCCGGCTCTGCCACGTCTGCTGTGTGACCTCGGATAAGTCACCTCACTTCTCTGGACCTCAGTTCCCTCATCTGTAAAATGGAGATTAAAACTGTGAGTCCCGCGTGGAACAAGGATTGCTCCCACCTAATTTGTCTGTGTCTCCCTCAGAGCTCAGTATTCATTCATTCAATAGTATTTATTGAGCGCTTACTATTCATTCATTCAATAGTATTTATTGAGCGCATACTATGTACAGAGCACTGTACTAAGCGCCTGGAATGCACAAATCGGCAACAGATAGAGACGGTCCCTGCCCTTTGACGAGTTTACGGCCTAATCGGGGGAGACCGGTAGGGGGGTTCAGTATGCAGTAAGTGCTCAATAAATGCAACTGATTGATCAATGGATACGGTCTCCCATGAGAGAGCACCTTTAATTGGTTAATAATAGCCATATTCATAATAATAATGGCATTTGTTAGGTGCTTCCCATGTGCCAGGCACTGGACTAAGGAAGGTGAGCTCTAGAAATGAGGGCTCTTAGGATTTTTTCTCTACTCTTAGAGGCCTTCCTTGTCAACGAGAAAAGCAACCATGATAACTACGCCAGGAGGGCCTGCTCCCGGCATGATTTGCGCCCCACTATCTCCCAGGGACCCGGCACCATGGAGGAGATTCCCCTCCCCATCCTGCCTTCCACCGCCCCAGCAGCGAAGAGGCCTCGGATTCTGAGTCTGACATTCATTCATTCAATAGTATTTATCGAGCGCTTACTATGTGCAGAGCACTGTACTAAGCGCTTGGAATGTATAAATCGGTAACAGATAGAGACGGTCCCTGCCCTCTGACGGGCTTACGGTCTAAGTACAGTACCTGGCATATAGTAAGCACCTAACAAATATCATAAAAAAGGTGGATTTTATCCCCATTTTACGGGAGAGGTAACTGAAGCTCAAGGACATTAAATGACCTACCCAAGTTGCTTTGTTCCACTTTAAGGAACTTGCTCAGCACTTAAAATAATAATTATGGTATTCGTTAAGCGCTTACTCTGTGCAGAGCACTGTTCTAAGCGCTGGGGGAGATACAGGGTCATCCGATTGTCCCACCTGGGGCTCACATTTTTTAATCCCCATTTTTACAGATGACATAACTGAGGCCCAGAGAAGCGAAGTGAGTTGCCCAAGGTCACCCAGCGGACAAGTGGCGGAGTCGGGATTAGAACCCACGACCTCTGACTCCCCAGCCTCTTGATTCTATTTGCTATTGTTTTGATGAGATGTTCATCCCCTTGATGCTATTTATTGCCACTGGTCTCGTCTGTCCGTCTGCCCCGATTAGACCGTGAGCCCGTCAAAGGGCAGGGACCGTCTCTATCTTGCCGATTTGTCCGTTCCAAGCGCTTAGTCCAGTGTTCTGCACATAGTGAGAGCTCAATAAATACGATTGAATGAATGAATGAGCCACGCTGCTTCTCGGCTTATTATGCGCCAGGCACTGTTCTAAGCATCGGGGTGGATACGAGCTAATCAGGTCCTCGGCCCACTTGGGGCTCCCCATCTAACTGTTGGGAAGACCAAAAGTTACGGAGCCAAGATAAAGTCACAGACTCCAGGTTCCGTCTGTCCTCTCCGCGATACTGTCAGGTGCTCGAGGAGCGGCGTAGCCTAGTGGCAAGAGCCCGGGTTTGGGGGTCCGAGATCGTGGGTTCTAATCCCGGCTCTGCCGTCTGTCTGCTCTGTGACCTTGGGCAAGTCACTTCACTTCTCTGGGCCTCGGTTCCCTCACCTGGAAAATGGGAATTGGGACTGTGAGCCCCATATGGGACAGGGCCTGGGTCGATCATATTCACTGAGCACTTACCGTGTGCAGACCACTGTACTGAGCGCTTGGAATGGACAATTCGGCAACGGATAGAGACAGTCCCCGCCCAGTGACGAGCTCACAGTCCAGAAGAGGGGAGACGGACATCAAAACAAGTAAACAGGCAACGTGACTTCCTTATATCTGCCTCAGAGCGTAGAACCTTCTGGCACAAAGTAAGAGCTGAACAAATAACATAATTTAATTAAATTAAAAGCACTTGGCACATAGTAAGCGCTTAACAGGTCCTAAAATTATTATTATTATTACGTGCAGAACACTGTACTAGGCATTTGGGAGAGTTTGTGGGAAGCAGCGTGGCTCAGGGGAAAGAGCCCGGGCTTGGGAGTCAGAGGACAAGGGTTCGATCTCCCCCTTGTCAGCTGTGGGACTGTGGGTTAGTCGCTTCACTTTTCTGTGCCTCAGTTACCTCATCTGGAAAATGGGGTTGAAGACTGTGAGCCGCAAGTGGGACCACCTGATGACCCCGTATCTCCCCCAGCACTAAGAACAGTGCTCTGCACATAGTAAGCGCTTAACAACTACCAACATTATTATTATTATTATTATTATTAATACAAGAGAATTAGCAGACACATTCCCTGTTCATAACAAAGGCACAAAATAAATATATCCATTGACTCTTCCGACCTCCACGTGGGACAGGAACTGGGTCCTAGGTGATTAACTCCTGTCTGCTGCAGTGGTTAGAACAACTCTTAGCGCACAGTAAGCACTTAAGACATTCCATTATCAACAGGAAATGTGACGAAGCGGCGAGGATGCCGGTGGAGCGGGAACTTTAGCGTCGACTACTACTGTGCTCTGCACACGCTAAGCATTCAATAAATACCACTCATCGATCGATCGATCGATTATTGACTCAACCCAGCCTCCAAAATGTTGAGTGCTAAACACATTATACCAAGTCAAAGTTGAAAAAAAAATGTAATTCCCCACAGTAAGTAGCAGAAAGTGCATTAATGCATTCCCGGGACTCGGATTATTCTCCTAGACAATATGAATATCGAGAAGCATGGAGAAGAGCTAATAGATTATAGTGGCATGATTATCTAGCAAGATGAATACGCACCAGTAATGAAAAATTTGGAATCATATATTTGCAATCATTCATTCATTCAATGGTATTTATTGAGCGTTTACTGTGTGCAGAGCCCTGTACTAAGCGCTTGGAAAGTACAATTCGGCAACAGATAGAGACAAAACCTACCCAGCAACGGGCTCGCGGTGTAGTGGGGGGAGAGGAATGCATATTTAATTTTCCAGGCGTTATCTTTCCCAGCCCACTGGGCAAAAGAATAGAGATCTTTTATCTAGCACAAAATAAAACAGGTTATAATCCCTCTTTTCAAAGGAGACGAAGTACTTCGAAGAAAAGGTGAAAGAAGTGCTAAAAACAGGTAAACTCGACAGGATTCAAATGAGGGAGCCATAATTCATTTCATAATTAAATTAAGAAGAGAGGTCTTTCCCTCTATTTCACCAGATTCAGTGATTCGGAGAAAGATTATCCCATCCATCTCCTCTCCCCGCCCGCTGTGGACGGAGAACGTGTCTCCCAACTCCGTTATAGTTTACTCTCCCCAGTGCTTAGTACAGTGCTCTGCGCGCAGTAAGTGCTGAATAAGTACGATTGATCTTTTTTCTCTTTTTTATCTCTACTCCTAGAGATCTTTAAGGAACCCAAGATATTTGGGGTGGGTTTTAATGGTATTTGTCAAGCACTCACTATATTCCGGGCACTGTACTAAGCGCTGGGGTAGATATAGCAGCGTGGCTCAGCGGAAAGAGCCCGGGCTCGGGAGTCAGAGATCATGGGTTCTAATCCCAGCTTCACCACTTAGCTGTGTGACTTTGGGCAAGTCACTTCACTTCTCTGGGCCTCAGTGACCTCATCTGGAAAATGGGGATGAAGACTGTGAGCCCCACGTGGGACAGCCTGATGACCCCCAGCGCTTAGAACAGCGCTTGGCACAGAGTACGCACTTAACAAATGCCATTATTATTATGATTATTAAACAGGATAATCAGGTTGGCCCAGGTTGGCTCACAATCTTCATCCCCAGGAGAAGTGGCAAGGCAGAATGGATCGAGCCCGGGCCTGGGAGTCAGAAGGTCATAGGTTCTAATCCCGGCTCTGACACTGTCTGCTGTGTGACCTTGGGCAAGTCACTCCCTTCTCTGGGCCTCAGTTACCTCATCTGTAAAATGGGGATCGAGACTGTGAGCCCCACGTGGGACAGGGACTGTGTCCAACCTGATCGTCTTGTATTCGCCCCCGAGTTTAGTACAGTGCCTGGCACATACTGAGCTCTTAACGAATTCCATAATTATTATCATTATTTCTTTACTGATCAGGTAACTGAGGCCCGGAGAAGCGAAGCGACTTACCCAAGGTCACGCAGCAGACGGGTGGCGGAGCCGGGATTAAAAACCAGGTCCTCTAATTCCCAGCCCTGCGCTCTTCCACTGAGCTCTGTGTCTTCTTGTTCTTCTCCTTGGAATAAAGATCTTCACGTGAAAAATTGCATCCCCGTCACTTAAAGACAACTTTTCTGGCATGTGTCAAAGAGTGATAGTCAGATCATGCCACAAGCCTCAGGTGGTGGAAAACTGAAAATGTCAAACTGGAGCTGGCATTTAAGGAAATTGCAGAAATATCTACTTCCCGAGCTTTTCCAAATAGCACCGGGTAGTTCAGTCATTACCGCCTTACGACCGAACCCAGCGCCAGGCCCAATTAGACGTTCGTGAACAGTCTGAATACATATTAGCAGGCTATCGTTGGGTATTCTAATTGGAATTAATTAATAGAATTGAGATTTAGCACTCCAGATTTTCCAAATCCATCCCCTTCATCATTAATATTTATTTGACTGGCAATGATAAGTTCTCCAACAGTGCATCAATTAAGGGTGAAGTAAGCATTCTTTTCGGGACGCCGTTTTAACGGAAATCTTCGCGGCTAAGCATCCAAACTGTGCAGAATTCAGAAGCCTGCGTATAAATACAAACTTAAACGCTCTGAGGGCAAGGGATGGTGTCTACTCCATCTCCCGTACTCCCCCAGGCTCAGTCTTCGAGGGAAGGGATCGTTGCGACTGATGCTATCGTACTCTCCTACGTGCTTAGTAGGGTGGTCCCAGTAGACTGTAAGCTCCTTGGGGAGAGGGATCTCCTCGGGGGGCTCCTCCTCCGCCTCCCACCCCCTCACCGTGGGGGTCCCTCAAGGCTCGGTTCCGGCTCCCCTTCTCTTCTCCATCTCCACCCACTCCCTCGGAGAACTCATTCGCTTCCACCGCTTCAACTTCCATCTCTACGTGGATGATTCCCAAATCTCCATCCCCAACTCTGTTCCCTCTCCTTCTCTGCGGTCTCGCATTTCCTCCTAATAATAATAATGATGGTGATGGTGGTACGTAAGTGCTGGGGTAGATACAAGGTCAGCAGGTTGTCCCAGGTGGGGCTCACAGTCTTAATCCCCATTTTCCAGATGAGGTAACTGAAACACAGAGAAGTTAAGCGACTTGCCCAAGGTCACCCAGCGGACAGGTGGCGGAGCCGGGATCGGAACCCACGACCTCCGACTCCCAAGTCCGGACTCTCGTCACTAATCTTCAGTTCATCTCCACTTAGGTGCCCCCCCGGCATTTCCGAGTTAACCTGACCAAAAGGGAATTCCTCATCCTCCCACCCGGTCCTCCTCTTGTCTTTCCATCACTGTAGACAACACAACCACCCTCCCTTTCCCTTAACGTCTGCAGACTCGGCATTATCCTCATCTCGCCTCTTCTCATCTCACCCACATATTCTATCGGTCACCGAAACCCGTCCGTCCCAAAATCGCCACCATCCACCCCTTCGTCTCCAAGTTCTCATCCAAGTTCTTATCAACTTCTGCCTTGATGACAGCATCAGCTTCCTTGCTCTTCCCACTCTGGTCCAGATTTCACTCTGCTGCCGGGATCATTTTTCGACAGAAACGCTCAGTCCACGTCTCCTCACTCCTCAGGAACCTCCAGTGGTTTCCCAGCCACCTCCGCATCAAACAGAAACTCCTCACCGTCGGCTTTTAAGCCCTCAATCCCCTCCTCCCCACCTCACCTCACTGCTCTCCCACCGCACCCCAGCTCGCACACTTTGCCGACCTCTAATGCCAACCCACTTACTGCGCCTCTATTTCACTTATCACACCGCCGAACCCTCACCCACATCTCCCCTCTGGCCTGGAACTCCCTCTCTCTTCAGCGCTTAGTTGGGAGTCTGGCCCGGAGTAAGCTCTTAATAAATGCCATCGTCATCATTGTTATCATCTGACAGACGATCGCTCTCCCTAATCAATCAATCAATCATAGATATCGAGCGCTTTCTCGGTGCAATACTCTGCACTAAGTGCTCGGGAGAGTATAACAAAATTAGCAGACACTTTCTCTCCCTATTATAAACTTACACTCTAGAAGGGGAGACTGACATTAATATGAATAAGTAATTTATAACATATAATTTAAAAATCTGAACATAATTTCTGTGGGTTTGGGGGAGGAGGCGAATATCAAATATAATAATAATAATAATGTTGGTATTTGTTAAGCGCTTACTATGTGCAGGGCACTGTTCTAAGCGCTGGGGTAGACACAGGGGAATCAGGATGTCCCACGTGGGGCTCACAGTTTTAATCCCCATTTTACAGATGAGGGAACTGAGGCACAGAGAAGTGAAGTGACTTACCCACAGTCACACAGCTGACAAGTGGCAGAGCTGGGATTCGAACCCATGACCTCTGACTCCAAAGCCCGTGCTCTTTCCACTGAAAGGTCCAAAAGTCTAGACTTTAGACTGCAAGCTCGATGTGGGGTGTGAATGTATCTGTTTATTGTTATATTTTACTCTTCCAAGCGCTTAGTAAGTTCTATGCACACAATACACGCCTGATGAGTATGCGTTGAGTGAATGATAGAGATCGAAACGCATAGATGATGCAGAAGGGAGAGAAACCCGGAGAAAAGAGGATTTAATACGGGAAAAGGGGGCTCAAACGGGGAAGGCTTCTTGGAGAAAATGTGACCTTCGTAATGCTTAATAAGGGGAGTGGAGGTCCAATGTATAGGGAGGTGGAAGGAATTCCAGACTAGAGGGAGGATGTGGGAAAGGCGTTGGCGGTGAGATAGACGAGATTGGAGCACAGTGAGTAGGTTGGCATCAGAACAGTGCTTGGCACATAGTAAGAGCTTAACAAATACCGTCATTATTATTAGAGGAGCGAAGAGTGCGGGCTGGGTTGTAGAAGGAGATTAGTGAGGTGAGGTAGGAGGGGTGGAGCGGGTTGACTGCTTTAAAGCTGACGGTGAGGAGTTTCCGTTGGATGCAGAAGTGGACGGGCAACCGCAGGAGGTTCTCGAGGAGGGGGGAGACAGGATATGAGCGTTTCTGTTGACAAACCTCGGATGGAAATGAAAGGGCCGATTTCAGCAGGGCCACAAAGGTCGAACTGACGGGATTCGGTGACGGATCGACCACGTGGGTGGAACGACAGAGATGAGTCATTCATTCATTCGATCGTATTTATTAATAATAATGACGACGACGGTATCGAAGCGCTGACTTCGTGCCAAGCACCGTTCTAAACGCTGAGGGAGATCCAAGACCGTAAGCCCGTCAAAGGGCAGGGACTGTCTCTATCTGTTGTGGATTTGTACATTCCAAGTGCTTTGTACGGTGCTCTGCACGTAGTAAGCGCTCAATAAATACTATTGATTGAATGAATGAATGAAAAGATCAGCAGGTTGTGCCATGTGAGGTGCACAGTCTTCATCCCCATTTTACAGATGAGGTAACTGAGGCCCAGAGAGGTCAAGTAACTTGCCCAAAGTCACACAGCTGATAATTTTTTTTTTAATGGTGGTATTTGTTAAGCACTCACTCCGTGCAAAGCACTGTTCTAAGCGCTGGGGGATACAAGGTAATCAGGTTGTCCCACGTGGGGCTCACAGTTTTAATCCCCATGTTACAGATGAGGTCACTGAGGCACCGAGAAGCGAAGTGACTTGCCCACAGCCACACAGCTGACAAGTGGCAGAGCTGGGATTCAAACCCATGACCTCTGACTCCCAAGCCTGGGCTCTTTCCACTGAGCCACACTGGCGGAGTTGGGATTAGAACCCACGACCTCTGACTCCCAAGCCCGGGCTCTTTCCACCAAGTCACGCTGCTTTTATTGCGAGCTTACTGTGTGCAGAGCCCTGTACTAAGCGCTTGGAAAGTACAATTTGGCAAGAGGGACAGTGTCCTGCCCACACTGGGCTTACAGTCTAGAAGAGGGGAGACAGACATCAAAACAACACGAGCGGCATAATGCCTAGGTTACAAGCTTGTGAGGGAGGGAAGAGAGTGGTGTGGTCTACAGTGATGGGAAAGACGAAGGAAGGACAGGATTTGGGTGGGAAGATGAGTGCGGTTTGGGATGGGTTTAATTTGAAGTATCGGCAGGACATCCAAATAGATACGTCTGCGAGGCAGGAGGAATTGCGAGACTGAGGGGACGGAGAGAGGTCGGGGCCGGAGGTGGAGATTTGGGAATCACCCGCATAGTGTTGGTAATCGAAGCCGTGGGAGCGATTGAGTTCTCCGAGAGAATGGATGTGACTAGAAGGGGACTTAAAACTTGAGCCTCAGCGGACCCCCCCCCACCAGAGTTAGGAGGGTGGGAGGCAGAAGAAAAGCCAGCATTAGAGACTGAGAAGGAGCAGTTAGAGAGGAAGGAGGTGAACCGAGAGAGGGACTCGTCAGTCAGTCCAAGATTAGTAATAATAATAATAATGTTGTCCACTAGCCCGTCTTTCATCCACTAGGCCAGGCTGCCTCCCATTTCTGATTAGTGATCCATGCGGTCTCCACCCTAGCGCTTAGCGCAACGTCCGGCACAAAGCCGTCATTCACACGGTAGCCTGATGGCTCTCAACCGTGCCCGGTAGGAGGGAGAGAGGAGAAGGAAGAAATCGGATCGCGGCGTCAAAGGTTTGACAGTTTCTCAGCCAGATACCCAATTTAGGAGGGCATTTTCATTAGCGCCATCTTTATCCTCTCAGCCAGGACGAGGAGCAAGGTCATAGATCTGCAGAAAAGCAGCCCACGACGGACACTTGTTTCATGCTGCTTCCCCAGTAGCCAACCGGCGACCATAACAGGGGATGGCAAATGATTCTCCAAATGGAAAACAAGCCCTTGAGAAATCTCATCTCTACGGTATAAATCTTTGCCGCGGGATTTGCGGCTGCAGGAGGTCAATTTCTCCCCAGTCTTGAGTTTGTTGGTGACCCGGCAGAGCCTCGCCCTCCCTGCCACGCAGGATGCTGCTTCTCCTTCGTCGCGCCCGGTCGTCCGGGGCTTTCGATTCGTCCCTCCGAGCGCTCGGCCCGAGCTGCGTCGTCGTTCCTTTACAGATGCCGCCGGTGCTTTCAAGGAATGTCAGTCACGAATCGTCGGGCCCCAGGGGCTCCGGTGACTCACGCCGGGCCCAGAACTGAAAGAATTATGGCTACGGTCATCGTCGGAATCACTTCTTGATTGAGCTGGGGGCTGAGGAAGAGGTAGCCCGGCAGAAACGGGGGGCGCAGAGCAGCAGCGTGGCTCGGTGGAAAGAGCGCGGGCTTGGGAGTCAGAGGTCACGGCTTCTAATCCCGGCTCCGCCGCAGGTCAGCCGTGTGACCTTGGGCAAGTCACTTCACTTCTCTGCTCCTCGGTGACCTCGTCTGTCAAATGGGGATGAAGACTGTGAGCCCCACGTGGGACAAGCTGATCGCCTTGTATCACCCAGCGCTTAGAACGGTGCTTCGCGCATAGTAGGCGCTTAACAAATACCACAATTTATAGACTCCTCTCCACCAGGAGTCTTCCTCAAACCCCGTGTCCCCCAGCCCACCCCTCTCTTGCTCAATCCCCATCCTATCCCGACTGGATTATGGCATCTGATCTCCCATCCTCCCGTCTCTCCACGCTCCGGTCTATACTTTCATTCATTCAATAGTATTTATTGAGCGCTTACTATAAATGGTGGTCTCTGTTAAGCGCTTACTATGTGCAAAGCACTGTGCTGAGCGCTGGGGGATACCAGGTGATCAGGTTGTCCCACGTGGGGCTCACAGTTTTAATTTTCCAGATGAGGTCACTGAGGCCCAGAGAAGTGAAGTGACTTGCCCAAAGTCACACAGCCGGCAAGCGGCGGAGCCGGGATTCGAACCCATGAACTCTGACTCTCAAGCACGGGCTCTTTCCACTGTGCCACGCTGCTTCTCTGTGCAGAGCACTGGACTAAGCGCTTGGAGTGGACAAGTCGGTGACAGATAGGGACAGTCCCTGCCCTTTGACGGGTTTACAGTCTAATTCCCTCCGCTGCCCGGATTATCTTTCTACAGAAACGCTCTGGACGGGTCACTCCCCTCCTCCAAACCTCCTGCGCTTCGCATGAAGCAAAAACTCCTCACTCTTGGCTTCAAAGCCGTCCATCCCCTCGTCCCCTCCTACCTCCCCTCCCTCCTCTCCTTCTCCACCCTGGGCCGCACACTCCGCTCCTCTGCCGCCGCTCACCTCCTCCCTGGGCCTCGCTCTCGCCTATCCCGCCGTCCACCCCCCGGCCCACGGCCTACCGCTGACCTGCATCGCCCTCCCTCCTCACATCCGTTCACTCGTATTTATTGAGCGCTTACTGTGGGCAGAGCACTGTACTAAGCGCTTGGAATTGTACGATTCGGCAACGGGTAGAGACCATCCCCGCCCAATGGCAGGCTCACAGTCTAAATGGGGGAGACAGACAGCGAAACAAAACAAGTAGTCTGGGGTCGATAGCATCAAGATAAATAGAATCACAGATATAGACACGTCATTAACGAAGTAAATAGAGTAGTAATTAATGGATACAAATAGGCACAAGTGCTGTAGGGCGGAGAAGGGGGAAGAGCAGAGGGCAGGAGGGGGGAATGGGGAGGGGAGGAGGAGCGGAGGAAAAGGGCGAAGCTCAGTGTGGGAAGGCCTCCTGGAGGAGGGGAGCTCTCAGGAGGGCCTTGAAGAGGGGAAGAGAGTGAGGTTAGAGGAGGTGAGGAGGGAGGGCCTCCCGGGACCGCGGGAGGACGCGGGCCGGGGGTCGACGGCGGGACGGGCGAGAACGGGGGACGGCGAGGAGGCGGGCGGCGGAGGAGCGGAGCGTGCGGGCTGGGCGGTGGAAAGAGGGAAGGGAGGTGAGGTGAGAGGGGGCGAGGGGATGGAGAGTCTCGAAGCCCAGAGTGAGAAGCTTTTGTTTCGGGTGGAGGTCGATAGGCAACCACTGGAGGTTTTTAAGAAGGGGAGTGACAGGCCCAGAGCCTTTCTGCAGGAAGATGATCTGGGCAGCGGAGTGAAGTATAGACTAGAGCGGCCAAACTAACTCTCTTCCCCTCTTCAAAACCCTACCGAGAGCTCACCTCCTCCAGGAGGCCTTCCCACACTGAGCCCTCCCTTTCTCTCTCCCCCTCCTCCCCTCCTCATCACCCGACTCCCTTTCTCTGTTCTACCCCCCTTCCCGCCCGGCAGCACTTGTCTATCTTTGTACATATTTATTACTCTACCTCATTAATGATATCTACATACCTCTGATTTTTGTTTATATATTTCGTTGATATTAATGCCTGTTTCCTCGTTCGGTTTTGCTGTCTGTCTCCCCCTTTTAGACTGTGAGCCCCGTCGCTGGGCAGGGACTGTCTCTATCTGTTGCCGAACTGCACATTCCAAGCGCTCAATACGGTGCTCTGCACACAGTAAGCGCTCAGTAAATACAATCGAATGAAGGAATGAAGTAAGCACTTAACAAATACAACCATTATTATTATTATTAGAGCCCGGGCCTGGGAGTCAGAAAGAGATGGGTTCCAGTCCCTGTTCCGCCACTTGTCTGCCGTGTGGCCTTAGGCAAGTCACTTCACTTCTCCGGGCCTCGGTTCCCTCACTTGAAAAATGGGGATGAAGACTGGGAGCCCATGTGGGACAGGGGCTGTGTCCAACCTGATTATCTGATTATCTAATCTGATTACCAATAACGGTGGTATTTGTTAAGCGCTTACTATGTGCCGAGCACTGTTCTAAGCGCTGGGGGGCTACAAGGTGATCAGGTTGTCCCACGTGGGGCTCACGGTCTTCATCCCCATTTGACAGATGAGGTCACTGAGGCCCAGAGAAGCGAAGCGACTTGCCCAGTCACCCAGCTGACCAGTGGCGGAGCTGGGATTCGAACCCGTGGCCTCTGACTCCCAAGCCTGGCCTCTTTCCACTGAGCCACGCTTGATTATATAACCCAGGGCTTAGAACAGTGCTCGACGCATAGAAAGAGCTTAAGAAATATTATTATTATTATTTCATCTGTCCTTACGTGTCTGTCACCTGTCCTTGTCCTGAGATTGGGAGGATCCTTGAGGGCCTACCTGTTTTATTCCCAAACTTCTATATTCTCTCCAGTGCTTTGCACACAGTAGATGCTTAATCCTAGAGAAGCAGTGTGGCTTAGTGGAAAGAGCCCGGGCTTGAGAGTCAGAGGACACGGGTTCTAATCCTGACTCTGCCTCTCGTCTGCTGGGTGACCTGGGGAAGTCACTTAGAGAAGCAGCGTGGCTCGGTGGAAAGAGCCCGGGCTTTGGAGTCAGGGGTCATGAGTTCGAATCCCGGCTCTGCCACTTGTCAGCTGGGTGACTGTGGGCGAGTCACTTCACTTCTCGGTGCCTCAGTTACCTCATCTGTAAAATGAGGATTAAGATCGTGAGCCTCACGTGGGACAACCTGATTCCCCTGTGTCTACCCCAGTGCTTAGAACGGTGCTCTGCACATAGTAAGCGCTTAACAAATTAGATTAGACCGTAAACCCGTCAAACGGCAGGGACCGTCTCTATCTGTTGCCGACTTGTTCATTCCAAGCGCTTAGTACAGTGCTCTGCACATAGTAAGCGCTCAATAAATACTATTGAATGAATGAATGAACAAATACCGACATTATTATTTTTATTATTCTCTGTGCCTCTGTTGCCTCATCTGTAAAATGGGGATGAAGACTGTGAGCCCCACGTGGGACAACCTGATTACCTTCTATCTACCCTACTGCTTAGAACAGTGCTTGGCACATAGTAAGCACTTAACAAATACAATAATTATCATTATTATTACTAGCACTTGGCTCAATCTTTCTTACACTTTAAGCACTCGAATATTACCACTGCTTGATTAGTACTATTATCAATTTAAACTATTTTATCACTCTTAGCTAGTCAATCAGTGGTATCTAGTGAGCGCTTACTATGCGCAGACCACTGTTCTAAGCGCTTGGGAGAATTCAATCCAACAGAATGAGCAGACATATTCCCTGCCCAAAACGAGCTTACAGCCTAAAGGGAGAGGCAGACATTAATATAAATAATCTGTAATATTTCATTTTCAGATATGTACCTACATGCTGTGGGCCGACGCTGGGGCAGATATCAAATTCATTCATTCATTCATTCATTCATGAAGCAGCGTGGCTCAGTGGAAAGAGCCTGGGCTTGGGAGTCAGAGGTCATGGGTTCGAATGCCGGCTCCGCCACTTGTCAGCTGTGTGACTGTGGGCGAGTCACTTCACTTCTCTGGGCCTCAGTCACCTCATCTGTAAAATGGGGATTAAACTGTGAGCCTCACGTGGGACAACCTGATTCCCCTGTATCTACCCCAGCGCTTAGAACAGTGTTCTGCACATAGTAAGCGCTTAACAAATACCAACATTATTATTCATTCAATCGTATTTATTGAGCGCTAACTGTGTGCAGAGCACTCTACTAAGCGCTTGGAAAGTACAATTCGGCAGCAGATGATAATAATAATAATAATAATAACGTTGGTATTTGTTAAGCGCTCACTTTGTGCAGAGCACTGTTCTAAGCACTAGGAGAGATACGGGGTCATCGGGTTGTCCCACGTGAGGCTCACAGTTCATCCCCATTTTACGGATGAGGGAACTGAGGCCCAGGGAAGTGAAGTGACTCGCCCACAGTCACCCAGCTGACGAGTGGCAGAGCCGGGAGTCGAACCCATGACGTCTGACTCCCAAGCCCGGGCTCTTTCCACTGAGCCACGCTGCTCCCTGAGCAGAGAGGGACAATCCCTACCAAGCAACGGGCTCACAATCCAGAAACGGGGAGGCAGACAACAGAACAAAGCAAAACAAGTAGACAGGCATCAGCAGCATCAATATAAATATATACAAGTGTAATATAGATATATACGCATCATCAATAAATAGAATAATAAACATGTACATATGTACACAAGGCCCAAATGCCCAAAGGTCACCCATCCAAGGGCTTAGACAACACAGAAAGCCAGTCAGTGGTATTTACTGAGCGATCACTTTGCGCAGGACGCCGTACTAAGCACTTGGGAGAGCACAATATTACAAAGGGAGCGGAAGATAGGTTTTGGAGAAAGTGGGTTTAATCAGGCAAGGCGTCTTGGAGGAGATGTGATTTTAATAAGCCTTTGGAGGTGGGAAGGGAGCGGTGGCCCGGCGGGTACGAAGGCTAGTCATCGATTTATTTCCACCGCAATCGCGAAAATTATGTCAAACAAGTCCTTATAATAATAATAATAACAAGGTTGGTATTTGTTAAGCCCTTACTATGTGCAGAGCCCTGTTCTAAGCGCTGGGGTAGACACAGGGGAATCGGGTCGTCCCACGTGGGGCTCCCAGTCTTCATCCCCATTTGACAGATGAGGGAACTGAGGCGCAGAGAAGTGAAGTGACCTGCCCACAGTCACACAGCTGACCAGTGGCAGAGCCGGGATTCGAACTCATGACCCCTGACTCCAAAGCCCGGGCTCTTTCCACTGAGCCACGCTGCTTCTCTATGACAAAGTCGAAGGGGTTTGGTGTATTTACCAAGAGAGACGGATCGATTCAGAAAGGAAGTTTTGCCGTCTCCCCCTTCGACGGGAAAAGACAGAGGCAGTGAAGTTCGACTGGAGAGACGTCTCTGACAAACGGCTTCCCAAGTCAAAGCCACGGAAGCTTGATTCTCAAATCCGCTTCCTCGCTTTTCTCATAAGAACTTCTCGTCCGGAGGGGGAGGGATACGCATCCAAGAGAAAAGTAGATACAATTTTCCTTTAGAAGGAAATCACTTCTAGTGCCAGAAGCCAGTTGAGAGGTTTATCGTAATTAATTAATGTTATTATTATTGGTTCAGTAGAATGTTTAGCCGCACTTAACTAGATTAAAATTTAAATAGGTCAATTGGATTCAAATTCCGCTCTAATTAGTCAAGTCGGGTATAATTCTTTGGTATTTAAAGGTCAGAGTTACTTTAATAAAAATACTAGTAGCGACACGATTTACATGACTCCGAATTAATTTTGAAGGGCTGTTTGATCTTCTCTTCTACTGCCGTACTTTTTTCCTCTCACCAAATTATTATTCCATGCTGCTAATGAGAAACATTAATTTGGCTTTTAAATAGATCATTAAATCTGTTGCGTGAATTCATTAGTACTAGAGACCACTCCGAATTAAAGCACAGATGCTTTCTGCCTTCGCGTTGCTTCGACAGAGAAGGCCTCGGCGGGGTTGAGAAAACGCGTTCTTAGTATTCAGAGAGCCGGCACCCCAAAATAAAACCCTCTGCGCTAGCGATCTAAAATCCCTGTTAGCAGGAAGCTGAAAAAGCCAAGTCATCAAGCTGACATTTAAGGCCTTTTGTGTCTGTTACCCGAAGCCTTTAATGGAAGATTGATAGATTGCAAATGCAAATGAATTTCGATATGTGGAATAAAAAGGGAAGCAGCGTGGCTCAGTGGAAAGAGCCCGGGCTTGGGAGTCAGAGGTCGTGGGTTCGACTCCCGGCTCTGCCGCTTGTCAGCTGGGTGACTGCGGGCGAGTCGCTTCGCTTCTCTGGGCCTCAGTGACCTCAGCTGGAAAAGGGGGATTAACTGTGAGCCTCACGTGGGACGACCTGATTACCCCGTTTCTACCCCAGCGCTTAGAACAGTGCTCTGCACGTACTATGCGCTTAACAAAGACCAATATTATCATTATCATTATTAAAAAGATGGAGAGGAGTTCTGCAGCGCTCTCCATTAGAGTGGGAAATCTATGTGGGCAAGGCATTTCCCAAGCTCTTTTTTTTGCTTGTTTGAATTTTCTGGTATTTGTTAAATTCCTTCATTCATGCATTCATTCAACTGTATTTATGGGGCGCTTACTGTGTGCGGAGCACCGTATTAAGCGCTTGGGAGAGTACGACAGAACAATCGACGGACACATTCCCCGCCCACAGTGAGCTAAGTGCTTACTATGTACCAAGCACTATACGAAACGCTTGGGTAGGTACAAACTAATCAGGTTGGACACAATCTCCGTCCCAGATGGGGTTCACAGTGTTAATCCCCGTTTTACTGGTGAGGTAACTGAGGCACAGATAAACGAAGTGACTTGCCTAAGGTCACGCAGCAAATATAAATAAACTAGGTATAAATAAATGAATATTAGTATAGGATACATATAAATAAAACAGATATAAATAATATAAATAAAGGCTTTATTTCCATTCATGTCTGTCTCCCCCTCTAGACGGTAAACCCGTGGTGGGCAGAGAACGTGTCTGTTTATTGTTGCATTGTCCTCTCCCGAGCGCTTAGAACAGAGTTCTGCACATGATAAATAAATGTGATCGAGTGACTGACTGAACTCCTCTCAGGGTGGCACCTGGATTTCCAGTCCTCTACCAGTCTCGGCTACGGGAGGGAGAGTGAAGCGGAGGCCTGTCGCAGCGTGGTTCAGTGGAAAGAGCCCGGGCTTGGGAGTCAGAGGTCATGGGTTCGAATCCCGGCTCCGCCACTTGTCAGCTGGGTGACTGTGGGCGAGTCACTTCACTTCCCTGGGCCTCAGTGACCCCATCTGTCAAATGGGGATTAACTGTGAGCCTCACGTGGGACAACCTGATGACCCTGTATCTCCCCCTCCGCTTAGAACAGTGCTCTAAACATAGTAAGCGCTTAACAAATACCAACATTATTATCAGTATTATTATTATCCTCAGCTTGGCCAGTGGCTAGCGAGGGGCAGGCCGTCGGCTACAAGCCCAAACTCCCGCGTGCAGGGCAGCGGCGGCCCGGGAGGGAGTCGAGGGCGGAGACTCATGTTGACCACGCGGAAGGCGGCGATGGTCAGCCGCCGCCCGATTTTTCCCCGGAAAACTCTGTGGATCCACTACCGGAACGAAGGCGGATGGCGAGCGGGGCCTTCCGGGAGAGATGGGGCCGTGGCGTCGCTATGGGTCGGACACGACTCGAGGGCATCAGGTGACAGGACTGACAGACAAGTGGGAGAGCTGGGAATGGGAATAGTAATAATAATAATGTGGGTATTTGTTAAACACTTACTAGGTGCAGAGCACCGTTCTAAGCCCTGGGGTAGATACAGGGTCATCAGGTCGTCCCACGTGAGGCTCCCGGTCTTCATCCCCATTTTCCAGATGAGGTCACTGAGGCCCAGAGAAGTGAAGTGACTTGCCCACGGTCACCCAGCTAAGTGGCAGTTGTCAGAGCTGGGATTCGAACCCATGACCTCTGACTCCCAAGCTCGGGCTCTTTCCACTGAGCCACGCTGCTTTACTTACTATGTGCCAAGCACGGGAACATGCCTACCAAGTACAGTGCCGTGCACATAGTAAGCGCTCAATAAATAGGATTGAACGAATGAAGTCTGTTGTACTCTCCCAAGCGCTTAGTACAGTAGTAGCAGGGTGGTTTAATGGAAAGAGTCCGGGCTTGGGAGTCAGAGGACATGGGTTCTGATCCTGGGTCCGCCACTCATCTGCTGTGTGACCTCAGGCAAGTCACTTCACTTCTCTGCGCCTCAGTGACCTCGTCTGTTAAATGGGGATGAAGACTGGGAGCCCCACGGGGGACAGCCTGATCACTCTGTATCTACCCCAGCGCTTAGAACAGTGCTTGCCACATAGTAGGCGCTTAACGAATACCATCATCATTATTATTATTACAGTGCTCTGCACACAGTAAGCGCTCAATAACAAGAAGCAGCATGGCTCAGTGGAAAGACCCCGGGCTTGGGACTCAGAGGTCATGGCTTCTAATCCCGGCACTGTCACTTATCAGCTGTGTGTCTTTGGGCAAGTCACTTCACTTCACTGTGCCTCAGTGACCTCATCTGGAAAACGGGGATGAAGACTGGGAGCCTCACGTGGGACAACCTCATCACCTTGTATCTCCCCCAGCGTTTAGAAGAGTGATTAGCACAGAGTACGCGCTTAACTAACACCGTCATTGCTATTATCATTATCAATCCACATGAATGACTGACTGAACCCAGTGCTCTGCACAGGGTGAGCGCTCACTAAATCCCATCAGTCGACTGATTACAAATTCCATCATCCAGATCCCGGGGAGAGCGGACTGAACCAGGACGGAGAACCAGCAGGTCGGAGGTCCCTGGGCCTCAGAAGCAAAAGCCGCTGTTTGACCCTGAGAGAATCCAAGCTCTTCGAGGGCGGGGATCATTCATTCATTCGATCCTATTTACTGAGCGCTTACTGGGTGCAGAACACTGTACTACACGCTTGGAAAGTACAATTCAGCACTAAAGAGAGACCATCTCCGCCCACACCGGGTTTACAGTCTAGAAGGGGGGAGACAGACATCAGAGAAGTAAACAGGCATCAGTAGATGTCTACTGACTCTCTTGTCCTCTCCCAAGCGTTCAGTACAGTGCTCTACACACAATTGACTGTAAGCTCCTCGAGGGCAAGGATCGTGTCTACTAACCCTACTGTTCTCTCCCAAGCGCTTAGTACAGTGCTCCGCACACAGTAGCTGGTCATATCCCGAAGGGCAGGGATTGAGTTTGGTCCTTTAGTGCCAATCTTCTCACTGGGCCCCGATTGTTTTTATTATTATCATGGTATTTGTTGAGCGCTTACTATGTGCCAAGCACTGTTCTGAGAACCGGGGTAAATGCAAGGTAATCAGGTTGCCCCACGTGGGGCTCACAGTCTTAGAAGAAGACTAGAGAAGCAGCGTGGTTCAGTGGAAAGAGGCCGGGCTTGGGAGTCAGAGAGCATGGGTTTGAATCCCGCTCTGCCACTTGTCAGCTGGGTGACGGTGGGCGAGTCGCTTCACTTCTCTGGGCCTCAGCTACCTCATCTGTTAAATGGGGATTAACTGTGAGCCTCAGGTGGGACAACCTGATCACCCCGTATCTTCCCCAGCGCTTAGAACAGTGCTCTGCGTATAGTGAGCGCTTAACAAATACATACATTATCATTATTATTATTATTACTCCCCATTTTATAGATGTGGTCCAGAGAGGTCCAGAGAGGTGAAGTGGTTTGCCCAGAGTCACAAAGCTGACAAGTTGCAGAGCCAGGATTGGAACCCATGTCCTCTGACTCCCGAACCCGGGGTCTTTCCACTAAGTCACGCCGCTTCTCTCCATCTCTAGAGAAGCAGCGTGGAAGGTTCTAGAGAAGCAGCGTGGCTCAGTGGAAAGAGCATGGGCTTTGGAGTCAGGGCTCATGAGTTCGAATCCCAGCTCTGCCACTTGTCAGCTGTGTGACTGTGGGCGAGTCACTTAACTTCTCTGTGCCTCAGTTCCCTCATCTGTAAAATGGGGATTAAGACTGTGAGCCCCACGTGGGACAAGCTGATTCCCCTCTGTCTATCCCAGCGCTTAGAACAGTGCTCGGCACATAGTAAGCGCTTAACAAATACCAACATTATTATTATTATTATCTCGCCCGTCCCGCCGTCGACCCCCGGCCCACGTCCTCTCTCTGGCCAGGGACCCCCTCCCTCCTCAAATCCCACACACGATGACTCTCCCTCCTTTCAAAGGCTTACCGAAGGCCCACCTCCTCCAGGAGGCCTTCCCTGACTAAGCCCCACTTCTCCTCAGTTCCCCCTCCCTTCTGCGTCGCCCTGACTCGCTCCCTTTAATCCTCCCCCCTCCCAGCCCCGCACCGCTTAGGTCCATAGCTCTCATTTATTTATTCATATTTACATCTGTCTCCCCTGCTCTAGACTATCAGCTCATTGTGAGCAGGGAATGACACTGTTTACTCTTGCGCTGTCCTCTCCCACAGCGCTCGGTACAGTATTCTGCACACAGTAAACGCGCAATAAATGATAATGTTGGTATTTGTTAAGCGCTTACCATGTGCAGAGCACTGTTCTAAGCGCTGGGGGAGATGCAGGGTCATCAGGTTGTCCCACTTGAGGCCCACAGTTAATCTCCATTTTACAGATGAGGTAACTGAGGCACAGAGAAGTGAAGTGACTCGCCCACGGTCCCACAGCTGACAAGTGGCCGAGCCGGGAGTCGAACCCGTGACCTCCGACTCCGAAGCCCGGGCTCTTTCCACTGAGCCGATTAAATGAATACCTTCAGTGGTATTTATAGAGCACCGACTGTGTGCAGAGCACTGTACTAAGCGATTATAAAAGTACGATTTGAAAGACTCGTCGGACTAATTCTTTGTCCACCAACTCCATCATCCTCTCCCAAGCCCTCAGTACAGTGCTTAGCACGCAGTAGACTGTAACCTCCTTGAGTGCAGGAATCATGTCTGTTTACTCCGTTGGACACTCCCAAGCGCTTAGTACAGTGTTCTGCACACAGAAGACCAAAACCTATTGGAGAGCAGAGACCTACCCAATCCATTCTCTCAGTGGAAAGAGCCCGGGCTTGGGAGTCGGAGGTCATGGGTTCGAATCCCGGCTCTGACCCTTGTCAGCTGGGTGACTGTGGGCGAGTCACTTACCTTCTCTGTGCCTCGGTGACCTCCTCTGTAAAATGGGGATGAAGACTGTGAGCCTCCCGTGGGACAACCTGATGACCCCGGATCTCCCCCAGCGCTTAGAACGGTGCTCTGCACATGGTAAGCGCTTAACAAATACCAACGTTATTATTACTACTCTCCCAGATGCTCAGCACAGTGCTCGGCACACAGTAAGCGCTCAATAAATACCGCTCATCGATAACGGTCTGAATAATCATGCTACAATCGGGGGAGTTTTCACAGCATCTTCGCTTAGCGCGGTGCTCTGCACGTAGTAAGCGCTCAGTAAATACTATTGAATGAAAAGAACAGTGTATCTGTTCCAAACTGAGATTTCAGTTTACTTAGTGAGCTCCACATACGACGCTTTCATTATCCAGTGGTCGGCCTTCATAAAAATAATAATTATGGTATTTGTTAAGCACTTACTGCGTGCTAGACACTGTGCCAAACACTGATTAAACGAATATTCCTCAATGGCCTAGCAGTATCCGCTGCTTATTAGAAACCTGGCCCTCTGGGTTCTTTCAGATTTCCCCTCCTTGGAAAAGGAAGTTGATTTTCTTTGCCGAATGTACTTATTTTAAGTGATCTACGGCTTCTTTCTGCTTAGGAAGATGGGGTAGTAAACGCAAACTCAAGTTTATGTTTGAATTCAAGCCAGTTGTAGAAAACAGCACATGATCTGGGTGAGCCGTATGTGTATTTCAAAGTGTAGCCTCTCAAGATAGTTTTGCATTCCTCGGTCATCACCACCAGAGGAAAGGGAAAGTTATTTTAAATACTAAGTATGATTTTACGGAGAATTTTACTCAGGATATCGCTTAAAATGTATAAGGCGGCTTCTGAAAAAGAGACGGGCCAGGGGTTATAAAGCCACCCGCTAGCGTGCGAAACTACCCATCATCGAGTCGTTGTCACCGGTATCGATTCTGGGGGTGTGAGGGATAATAATAGTAATCATCATCATCATCATCATAATGGTATTTGTTAAGTGCTTACTATTTGATGACGACGGCGGTATTTGTTAGGCGCTTACTATGTGCAAAGCACTGTTCTAAGCACTGGGAGGACAGAAGGTGATCAGGTTGTCCCACGTGGGGCTCACAGTGTTCAACCCCATTTTCCAGATGAGGTAACTGAGGCCCAGAGAAGTTAACTGAGCTCCCCAAAGTCACCCAGCTGACAAGTGGCAGAGTCGGGTTTCGAACCCATGACCTCCGGCTCCCAAGCCCGGGCTCTTGCCACTGAGCCACGCTGCTTATTTGCCAAGCACTGTTCTAAGTGCTGGGGGTAGATACAAGGTAATCATGTTGCCCTTTGTGGGATTCACAGTCTTCATCCCCATTTTCCAGATGAGGGAACTGAGGCCCAGAGAAGCGAAGCGACTCGCCCACAGCCACCCAGCTGGCAAGCGGCAGACCTGGGATTCGAACCCATGACCTCTGACTCCCAAGCCCGGCTTCTTTCCACAGAGCCATGCTGCTTTTGAGCACTTACTGTGCGCCGAGCCTCGATCCGAGCGCTTGGGAGAGTAAAATAGAACAGAGTTGGTAGACACGTTTCCTGCCCACAACGAGCTGACAGTCTAGAGGGGAAGGCGGATATTAATACAAATGAATACGATCTGCCGCGTGACCTGGGGCGATCGCTTCCCCTCTCTGTGCCTCAGTTAACTCACCTGCAGAATGGGGATTGAGACCGTGAGCCCCACGTGGGACAGGGACTCTGTCCCACCTGATTTGCCTGAAGCCGGCCTAGTGCTTAATACAGCACCTGGTACATAGTAAGCGCTTAACACATCCCATCGTTGTCATCATTATTAATGTTATGATTATCATTATTATCTGGGGATGAGGCAACTAGCGATCGTTTACCCTGGCCCTTTAGACAGCTAGATTCATCTTTCTCTGTTTTAGGGGCTTCCAGTGACAAAATAAGAGAAGCGGCGCGGCTCATTGGAAAGAGCCCGGGCTTGGGAGTCAGAGATCATAGGTTCGAATTCCGGCTCTGCCACTTGCCAGCTGGGTGACTGTGGGCGAGTCACTTCGCTTCTCTGGGCCTCAGTTCCCTCATCTGGAAAATGGGGATGAAGACTGGGAGCCCCACGTGGGACAACCCGATTCCCCTGTGTCTACTCCAGCGCTTAGAACAGTGCTCGGCACATAGTGAGCGCTTAGCAAATACCAACATCATTATTATTAAAATGGGGATTAAGACCGTGGGCCCCACGTAGGACAACCCGATTACCCTGTATTCCCCCCAGGGTTTAGAACAGGGCTTGGCACATAGTAAGCACTTAATAAATATCATCATTAGAATTATTATTAATTTTAAAGTGAATGGCCCTAAATTGTTCATTAGGATTAAAAATAGCAGAAAACTAATGGACAGTGAATGCTTCTATAACAACCTGAACCTCCTGGTTGAGATAATCATCATGACTGGATTCTGTAGGTCGTAGAAATGATCTTCGATTATTGGCATTACTGAACTCTTACTGTGCGCAGAACACCGCCGAGAGGCAGCGTGGCTCAGTGGAAAGAGCCCGGGCTTGGGAGTCTGAGGTCATGGGTTCTAATCCTGCCCTCCACTTGTCAGCTGTGTGATTTGGGCCAAGTCACTTCACTTCTCTGTGCCTCAGTGACCTCCTCTGTAAAATGGGGAGCAAGGCCGTGAGCCCCATGTGGGACGACCTGACTACCTCGTATGCCCCCGCCCCGCTTACAGTGCTTGGCACGTAGTAAGCGCTGAACGAATGCCATTATTATTATTCTAAATGCCTGGGGAGAGGACAGTAGCATCAGTAAATAGGATTCCTGTCCCCAGAGAGCTTACAATCTACTGTGTGCGGAGCACTGTACTAAGCACTTGGGAGAGGGCAATAAGGTAAACAGAACCGATTCCTAACTTCGAGGAGTTTACAATCCAGCGGGAGGCACGTACAAGATCCGTTCCCCTTTCCCCACCGAAGGAAATTCAATTCTGGCAAGTTCGATCGTACCTGGGGCGTGTTTACTGTGTGCAGAGCACTGTACTAAGCACTTTGGGGAGTAAAATAGAACAGTAAACAGACACGATCGCTTCCCACAGTGAGTTTACAGTCTAGAAGGTGAGTTTATAGTCTCAAATCCGGACAACGTTTCCCCTGGGATTACGACTATAGTAAAATCTGCCTGATTACTGCCTTCGGATATTTTCCCGCCTTTGTTACAAATAAATCGATTCAGCTTCGGGGTCCTATCTCGGGCTGCCTCGCCTGCGACGTCCGTCTAGCCTAGTGTTACATTACAATCTATTTTCCTTGTATTTTTTTCCGCCAAGGGAGGCTGAGGCCCTGCGGGTAATTTGAACTTCCCCCATCCCTAAAAGATACCGAATCGCGCCCACCGACTTGACACAAGAGATGATTAATAAAAATCCGATTTTGGCAAGCGGTCAGCCACCGAAGATTTTTGCCGAAAGTCAAAAGTGAAAGAAAGAAAAAAGTTCATTGGCTCTTTCCTCGTTTTGTTTAGCACACGGGAGAAAAGGCATCTTCAATCGATCGATGGTATTTATTGAGCGCTTACTGTGAGCGCTTGGGAGAGTCCGATCCAACGACTTCGGTTGATATGTTTCCTGAAGGCACCGAGTTTACGGTCTAGAGGAGGAGCTTTTAACAAGCTTACAGATATCACGCGTAGAGTCCCTCGTGGGCAGGGATCTCGGTACACTCATTCTTTGCTTACCGGTATTCTTTGGGACGCAGCGTGGCTTAAGTGGAAAGAGCCCGGAGTCAGAGGTCGTGGGTTCTAATCCCGGCTCCGCCACCTGCCAGCTGCGTGACCTCGGGCAAGCCGCCTCACTTCTCTGAGCCTCAGTTCCCTCGTCTGTAAAATGGGGATGAAGACCGTGAGCCCCACCTGGGACAAACTGATTGCCTTGTAGCTACCCCAGCGCTCGGCACATAATAAGCGCTTAACAAACACCGTACCTATTATTATTATTCTTGTTACACCCCCCCGAAGCACTTAGAACAGTGTTCCAAAGTAAGCAATCAAAAAATGGTGCGGTGTCCCGAGCACGGGCCTGGGAGTCGGAAGGTCGTGGGTTCATTCATTCATCCATTCAGTCGTATTTATTGAGCGCCGCTTACTCTGTGCAGGGCACTGTACTAAGCACTTGGAAAGCACAATTCGGCAACAGGCAGAGACCATCCCTGCCCTATAACGGGTGTCTGCTGTTTGACCTTGGACAAGTCACTTCACTTCTCTGGGCCTCAGTGACCTCATCTGTAAAATGGGGATTAACTGTGAGCCTCACGTGGGACGACCTGATTCCCCGGTATCTCCCCCAGCGCTTAGAACAGTGCCCTGCACATAGTAAGCGCTTAACTAATACCAACATTCTCTGGTCCTCTGTTCCCTCATCTGTAAAATGGGGATTGAGACAGAGAGTCCCACACAGGACAGGGACTTGGGTCCAACCCCGTTTGCTTGTATCCACCCCGGCGCTTAGTACAGGGTCTCTAGCATAGAGTAAGCGCTTAACGGAGATCATTAGTAGTAGTAGTAGTAGTATTATAAATACCACCGATCGACTGGTCGATGGTGATCCCTGCAGTGAGATGCTGTGAGAGCAGAGTGTAGAGGAAACACCTTTTCCAAACGATACCCGGTATGATGGTCTCATCTTGCGATCGTGGAAAGGCGCTCGGCTCCCGGCACGCCGCTTTCGACTACAAAATCCAGCCGCTTCAAGCCTCCAGAGATACACGTTTCGAATCCCGACTCAGCCCCTTGTCAGCTGTGTGACTGTGGGCAAGTCACTTCACCTCTCTGGGCCTCAGTTCCCTTATCTGTAAAATGGGGATGAAGACAGGGAACCTCACGTGGGACAACCCGGTTACCCCGTATCTCCCCCAGCGCTTAGAACAGTGCTCTGCACGAAGTAAGCGCTTAACAAATACCAACATTTATGAGAAGCTGCATAGCTCAGTGGAAAGAGCCCGGGCTCGGGAGTCCGAGGTCATGGGTTCGAATCCCGGCTCCGCCGCTTGCCAGCTGTGTGACTTTGGGCGAGTCACTTCACTTCTCTGTGCCTCGGTTACCTCATCTGTAAAATGGGGATGAAGACTGTGAGCCTCACGTGGGACAACCTGATGACCCCGTATCCACCCCAGCACTTAGAACAGTGCTCTGCACATAGTAAGCGCTCAACAAATACCAACATTATTATTTGCACCGAGAATCCTTGCGATTCCCCTCTGTGAACAGCAAGCATCCTGAAAGAAACACTCTTTTTTTATTTAATGTTATTCTTTAAAGTGCTCAGCTTGTTCCAGGCACCGTCCTAAGCACTGGGGTGGATACAAGCTCATTCATTCATTCAGTCGTATTTACTGAGTGCTTACTGTGTGCAGAGCTCTGTACTAAGCGCTTGGAAAGTATAATTCAGCAATAAAGGGAGACAATCCCTGCCTTTAACGTGCTTACAGTCAAGAAGCTGATCGGTTGGACGCGGTCCCTAGCCCACATGGGGCTCACAGATGAGGTGACGGAAGCACAGAGAAGAAGAATAATCAACATGGTGTTTTTTGTTAAGCACTTACTATGTGCCCCAGCACTGTTCTAAGCGCTGGGGTTGTCCCAAGTGGGGCACACAGTCTTAATCCCCATTTTACAGATGAGGTAACGGAGGAGCAGAGAACTGAAGTGACTTGCTCAAGGTCACGCGGCAGATGAGTGGCGGAACCGGGTTTAGAACCCACGTCCCCCGACTCCCAAGCCCAGACTCTTTCCACTAAGCCACGTTGCTTCTCTAGTCATTCATTCAATAGTATTTATTGAGCGCTTACTATGTGCAGAGCGCTGGACTAAGCGCTTGGAAGGTACAGATCGGTAACGGATACAGTCCCTGCCCTTCGATGGGCTTACAGTCTCCATCTATTCCCTATCCACCCTAATGCTTACTATAGTGCTTGGCACACAAAAAGCACTTACCTAATATCATTTTATTTTCAGACTCCCGGGCAGACAAGCTGGAAGATCTCTCCGGCACTCTAAATGTTTCCAATGTGAAGATGGGGATTGAGTAATTTACTGATTAATAAATACCAACATTATTATTATTATTATTATTAAGAGCCACCAGAGAGCCAGGTGGGTTTCAACTGAAGACAGTTTAACTCTAGACTGTCAGCTCGCTGACGGCAGGGAATTTGTCTGTTTATTGCTGTATTCTACTCTCCCAAGCGCCTAGTACAGTGCTCTGCACACCGGAAGTGCTATAGAATAAATGAATGCAACATCCTGCCTTACGCCTCGTTGAGCCCTTGCGCAGTGTTTCCTTCTGCTTAGCGTTCTGGCCGTCCGAGGTACGTACGTCGGCAGCGTTGTTTGTGACCCAACCCCACAAAGATGCTATTGCTGTTTTTCTTGTCTGTCCGTCCCCCCGATTATTCATTCATTCAATAGTATTCATTGAGCGCTTACTATGTGCAGAGCACTGTGCTAAGCACTTGGAATGTACAAGTCGGCAACAGATAGAGACGGTCCCTGCCCTTTGACGGGCTCACGGTCTGATCGGGGGAGACGGACGGACCAGAACGATGGCGATAAATGGAGTCGAGGGGAAGAACGTCTCGTAAAAACAATGGCGACTAAATAGAATCAGGATGATGTACATCTCATTAAACAAAATAAGCAAAATAAATAGGGCGATGAAGATAGATACAGTTGAGCGGACGAGACCGTAAGCCCGTCAAAGGGCAGGGACCGTCTCTATCTGTTCCCGATCTGTCCATTCCGAGCGCTTAGTCCAGTGCTCTGCACATAGTAAGCGCTCAATAAATACTATCGAATGAATGAATGAACAAAGCCGGAGAGATCTATGTGGATTTGCACTTTTACATTTTCTCAGAATTACAGACTCAGTCTCGTCCTATGCCGTCGAGTCGTGTCCGACCCATCGCGACGCCACGGACGCATCTCTCCCCGAAGGCCCCGCTCTCCCTCCGCCATCGTTCCGGCCGTGGATCCGCAGAGTTTTCCGGGGAAAGATCGGGCAGCGGTTGACCGTCGCCTCCTTCCATGTGGTCAACTCGAGTGTCCGCCCTCGATCCTCTCCCGGGCCGCCCGGCGCGGGGGATTTTTGACTCGTAGCCGCCGGGCCGCCCCCCGCCGGCCACCGGCCCGGCCGGGAACGGACCGGCCGGGCCTCCGCTTCGCTCTCCCTCCCGTAGCCGAGACCGGTAGAGGCCTGGAAACTCTCCGGGTGCCATCGTGAGAGGGGAAGAACCGAACTACCATTTGATAAATTTCATCTCTATCCACGTCTGTTCAGATGCTATTAAGGGGATTTAGATGGAGCCAAACATCCCTAAATTTCACTCTCTCTAACTGATGCCTGTCTACTCGCCTTGTTCTGTTGTCTGTCTCCCCCTTCTAGACCGTGAGCCCGTTGGTGGGCAGGGCAGCGTGGCTCAGTGGAAAGAGCTTGGGCTTGGGAGTCAGAGATCATGGGTTCGAATCCGGCCCTGCCACTTGTCAGCTGGGTGACTGTGGGCAAGTCACTTCACTTCTCTGGGCCTCAGTGACCTTATCTGTAAAATGGGGATGAAGACTATGAGCTGCATGCGCGACAATCTGATGACCCCGTATCTCCCCCAGCGCTTAGAACAGTGCTCTGCACATAGTAAGCGCTTAACAAATACCAACATTATCATTATTATTGTCTCCATCTGTTGCCGAATTGTAGTTTCCGAGCGCTTAGTACAGTGCTCTGCATACAGTAAGTGCTCAGTAAATACAGTTGAATGAATGAATGAATAATAGCGACAATAATAATCATAATGGTACTTGCTAAGCGCCTACTATGTGCCAAGCATCGTTCTAAGTGCTGGCGTAAATAGACGTTAGTCAGGTTGGACCCAGTCCCTGTCCCAAGAGGGGCTCACAGTCTTAATCCCCATTTTACAGATGAGAGAACTGAGGCCCAGAGAAATGAAACAACTTGCCCAAGGTCAAACAGAAGCGTCACTGTGGCAAATCACTTCACTTCTCTGTGCCTCAGTACCTTATCGGTAAAAATGGGGATGAAGACCGTGAGCCTCACGTGGGACAACCTGATTGCCCTGTATCTCCCCCAGCGCTTAGAAGAGTGCTCTGCACATAGTGAGCGCTTAACAAATACCATAATAATCATTATCATTATTGTTACAGCAGACAGGCGGCTGAGCCGGCATTAGAACCCAGGACCTTCTGGCTCCCGGGCCGGTGCTCTATCCTCTAAGCCACATGCAACTCTCCCAGTCACTTAGTACAGCCCTCGGCACGTGATAAGTGTTCAGTAAATACCATCAATTGATTGATGGATTCAGTTTTCAGAGAAGAATTATCCCGGGAGGAAATAAGAGCTACCTGCCAAGAACCTCAACCTAGGTTGATTTTTGAAATTTAACAGACACGCCACTGAGGATAAATAACCACATTGCTTTAGATTAATCAATCAATCGGGGGTATTTGCCCTGTATCTACCCCAGCACCTAGTACAGTGCTCAGCACATTGTAAGCGCTTAACAGATACCAGCATTATTAGTATTAGCATTATCGATTGAGCACTTAGTGGGTGCAAAGCACTGTGCTAAGACTTGGGGAGAATAGAAAACAGCAGTTCGTTCATTCATTCAATAGTATTTATGGAGTGCTTACTATGTGCAGAGCACTATACTAAGCGCTTGGAACGTACAAAGCGGTAACAGATCGAGACGGTCCCTGCCCTTTGACGCGCCTACGGTCTAATCGGGGGGAGACGGACAGACGAGAACGATAGCGATAAATAGAATCGAGGGGATGAACATCGCATTAAAACAATAGCAAATAAATAGAATCAAGGCGATGTACATTTCATTAACAAAATAAATAGGGTAATGAACATGTCAACAGGTTCCCCTGGCCACAAGTTTATAGACTTGAGGACGTTCTGGTCTGCAGCCTAGATTAAGAGCAGATATTCCTTTTTTTTAAGATCTGCGTCGGGCCAACGAGGCAGGCGATGGATGTTCCCTGCTTTCTACTACCTACGAAACTTGAGTGGTTCGAGAATTCGGCCCGTTGTTGGGCCGGGATCGTCCCTATCTGCCGCTAAATTGTAATTTCCGAGCGCTCAGTACGGCGCTAATCACACAGTAATAATAATAATGTTGGTATCGGTTAAGCGCTTACTATGTGCACAGCACTGTTCTAAGCGCTGGGGGAGATACAGGGTCATCGGGTGGTCCCACGTGCTCAATAAACACGATTGATTGAATGAATGATTCCCACAGCACTCATGCCTATTTGTGTGAAGCAGCGGGGCTCAGTGGGATGAGGCCGGGCTTGGGAGTCAGAGGTCATGGGTTCGACTCCCGGCTCCGCCACTTGTCAGCTGTGTGACCGTAGGCGAGTCACTTCACTTCTCTGTGCCTCGGTGACCTCATCTGTAAAATGGGGATTATCTGTGAGCCTCACGTGGGACAACCTGATGACCCTGTATCTGCCCCAGCGCTTGGAACGGTGCTCTGCACATAGTAAGCGCTTAACCAATACCAACATTATTAATTCCGGCTCCACCGCTTGTCAGCTGTGTGGCTTTGGGCAAGTCACTTCACTTCCGTGGGCCTCAGTTCCCTCATCTGGAAAATGGGGCTTAAAACTGTGAGCTCCACATGGGACAACCTGGTCACCTTGTATCCCCCTCAACACTGAGAACAGTGCTTTATAGTAAGCACTTAACGAATGCCATCATAATTAACGAATGCCATCATAATTATTATTATTATTATTGTTCTCTGTGCCTCAGTGACCTCATCTGTGAAAAGGGGATGAAGACTGTGAGCTCCATGTGGGGCAACCTGATGACCTTGTATCTACCCCAGTGCTTAGAACAGTGTTTGGCACATAGTAAGCGCTTAACAAACATCATCATTATTGTTATATCTGTAGTTTATTCAAACTGATGCCTGTCTCCCCCTCTAAACTGAAAGGTCGTTGTGGGCAGGGAATAATAATAATGCTAATAATGTTGGTATTTGTTAAAATTGTTCCCCATTTTAAAGATGAGGGAACTGAGGCCTAGAGAAGTGAAGTGACTTGCCCACACTCACACAGCTGACAAGTAGGAGAGCCGGGATTCAAACCCATGATCTCTGACTCCCAACCCCGGGCTCTTTCCACTGAACCACGCTGCTTCTCTATAATGTTGGTATTTGTTAAGCGCTTACTATGAACCAAACACCGTTCTAAGCGCTGGGGGAGATACAAGGTCATCGGGTGGTCCCCCGTGGGGCTCACAGTCTTCATCCCCATTTTTCAGATGAGGGAACAGGCACAGAGCAATCAAGTGACTTGCCCAAGATCACACATTCCAAGCGCTTAGTACAATGCCCTGCACGTAGTAAGCTCTCAATAAATACTATTGAATGAATTCGTGGTGGAGCCGGGATTAGAACCCACGACCTCTGACTCCCAAGCCCGGGCTTTTCCCACTAAGCCACGCTGTGTCTATCATCATCATTATTGTTATATGATGATATGATGATGATGATGATGCCTATCATACCGTCCCAAATGCTTAGGACATTGCACCGCACACTCCAAGCCCCCCCTTTTCCTCCGCTCCCCCTCCCCTCCCCATCGCCCCGACTCCCTCCCTCTGCTCTACCCCCTACCCCGCCCCACAGAACTTGTTTGTGTCTATTAGGAAATATTAATTATTCCATTTATTTATATTAATGCCTGTTTACTTGTTTTGACGTGTCTCTATCTATAATTCTATTTATTTGTATTGATGCGATTGATGCCCGTTGACTTGTTTTGATATCTGTCTTCCCCTTCTAGACTGTGAGCCCGTTGTGGGCAGGGATGGTCTCTTCATTGCTGAAATGGACCTTCCAAACGCTCAGTTCAGCGCTCTGCACACAGTAAGCGCTCAATAAATATGACAATGAATGAACGAATAGTGAGAGCTCAGTAAACGCGATTGACAAATCCTTACCTCCGTTCCCTTTTATGGAAGCTCCTGATGGGCAGGGAACATGCCTACCGACTTAGCGGAAAGAGCCCGGGCTTGGGAGTCGGAGGTCATGGGTTCGAATCCCGCCTCTGCTGCTTGTCAGCTGTGTGACTCGGGGCAGGTCAATCAACTTCTCTGTGCCTCAGTGGCCTCATCTGGAAAATGGGGATGGAGACCGTGAGCCTCACATGGGACCACCTGCTGACCCCGCATCTCCCCCGGCGCTTAGAACAGTGCTTGGCACGTAGTAAGCGCTTAACAAATGCCATCATCATCATCATCAAGTCTGTTCTCTTTTACTCTCTCTGATGTGTTTACTATGGTTCCCTCCTCTGTAAAATGGGGATTGAGTCTGTGAGCCCCATGTGGGACAGGGACTGGGTCCCAGCTCTACCACTGGTCCGCTCTGTGACCTTGG